>NC_138948.1:24155000-25355000 GCF_965226115.1 Aulonocara stuartgranti
AAACTAAACAGAAGTGGAGGATTCACACAACTAACGAAGCTTTGGAGATGGTTCTAGACATGATTTGTAAAAGTACACTTCCTTGTATTCCTAAATCTCTGCAATGTATCATACTACACATTTGGCAACACCGACACGGAAGGGTAATATGTCAGTTTGTCTTGTACAGTTCTTCAGTGACAGTTGATACGTGCAATATTAAGTAGAATGTTAAGAAATATATAAGAAACAGTACTCAAAAAAAAGAAAAGAAAAAAAGAAGAATTCATGGTGACTGCAGTGCGTTAGACCAAATCTGTCTGTAGAGTCAGACTGAGTTCAGTTGAATTTGAGTGAGTCTGGTCCAGCACAGCTTGTCAAAAGTTTCTGTGGACCATGTCCTTCACAAAAGGCAGCAAAAATGTGGCACATACACAGTCATACATGGCAAGTACACATGGTATGTTGCCTGTGCACACGTCTGCTTCTCCTTTTATTCACACACAGAATTTCACAATGTGCAATTTTCAACATGATAGAAAGAAAATTTAAAAAAAGAAAAAAGGAGAAAAAAAAAAAAGAAAAAAAAAAAGAAAAAAAAAAAAAAAGTACTTCACAGCTGCAGCGTGTGGAGCAGACGGTGTGGGCAAGCCCGATTTATGGGCAGTCAACCATCAAAATGTTGGTACAACACACAACTTCTAGTTGAATTAGAATAAAATGTTGTACCCCTCATTCATCATCTCCTTAAATCTGGGGCGGTGTTCTCTTCTTCCCTCTCCGCCATTTTCCCCCAGCTCCTTTACAAGTTGACTAGCTCATGTGCAACAAACTGCTTCAGTCTCTCCAGGTACTGTCCATAGAGCTCCACATCATTGTGGCCGGCCCCTTCTACCCAGAGCGGCTCCACTGGGCGCTGACAGCGTTCATATAGTGCCAGCCCGTGGGAGAAATCAATGACCTCGTCTTCTGTACCGTGGATCACGAGTACTGGTGATGTTACCTTGGAAATCTTGTCGATGCTTTGGAGAGAGAGAGGGGGGGGGGGGAGGGAGGGAGAGAAAGAAACAAGAAAAAAAAAAAAAAAAGAGAGGAAACATGTCAGAAATAGGGAAGTAAAAAAAAAAAAAAAAAACACCCACACACAAGAAAGAAAAAAGGGAAACGGAGGCTTAGTTAATGTTCTTGCTACTAAAAGTATTCTCTAAATGAATGAATTAAAACAATAATTAACTGGGAAAAAAAAAAAAAAAAAAAGGAGCACAGCTAGTTTCCTGATTCTACACCAGGGGGAGCTATTGAATATCTGCTTTTTTAAGGAGTCTCCTGGGTGCTTAACTAGGAAGAGAGGTGGGAGGAAGGAAGGGGGGGGCCCATAAAGAGAAAAAACAAAAAACAAAACTTACTTCCTGAATTGCTGTCTTATAAATAAATCCAGTTTTCAACTAAGCTGTGTGCTTTCCTTGGCACATTTATTCATACAGTGCTGCGTTATTAAATGCACGTGAGGCCGCAGCCCTTTAAGTGTATACTGTGTGGCAGATTTAGCCTGACTACCACATATGCCATCTGTCCGTACGGTCCACTCACTTTGGGAAGGCATCAAAGCAGTATGTCTTCTTGGTGTCAGGGAAAGCCACTCTCATGCCAGAGGTGAGCGGGGAGTGGAGGATGACTGCAGCAGTCTCATAGCGAGAAGCCAGGTCTACAGAGGGCACGGTGCCAATGCTCTGACCATACACGATCACATTCTCTGGACGGATACCATACCTACAAGGAGGACAAACAGTACAGGAACATCACCCTCTGCTTATCGTGAATAGGATATTTACACTACTAGTAGCTAGATACATTTTGTGTGCTCATCCAGACACTGGCAAGCATCCAGTTGGGCCTTCAGTTAATTACACAAAGCAGCTTAGCTGGCAAAACAAAAAGAGCAAATGCTTTATTTTAGGATCCACATTTATTTATCAGAAAATGAGGCTTACTCATACACTTATCAGTAAAACCATCATGTCAGGGACTCTGTGATTACAGTGACTCCTAAAACAAGCACACCAAGATGTGATCAAGCTATAGCTGAGTAAGTCTGTCTTTGTGCTGCTTTTCAGGGCAGCTTAAAAAGAGGACCACCCCTAATGTCTCGTGATTCAGAAGGGGGGGGGGGGGGGGGGTGAGAGCAAAAGAAGCTGAAATAGAGCAAAAGGGACAGATACTGTATTTAGGGTGAGGGAGAAATAAATATAGGTGGGGGGGAGCGGCATTCCACAGCTGATTACAGAGAACGTGACCCACTCTTGCTGACGACCTGAAAACTAGTCTGAAAACACTGCATTGCTGCTGTCTCTGCCGCTGCACTGCTGGATTTTGCACGGTAAAGTCACAACATGACAAATAAAGCTCTACTCTAGTATTAAAATTAGGGACTTCAAATGAACACTAACATTAGAGCCTTAGCTCTGCAGCATTCCTATAATACACTGATGACTACACGAACACCAAAGTCTAGCAGCGCTTTAAAACGCTGTGATGGATTAACATACTTACACCCTTTGCAAGAGAACAACCTGCAATAATGTAGTGTTGCTGCTATTAAAGGTAACAGACTTTAAGTGCAGGGTGATGTATTAAATATGGAAATGTACACACAGGCGCAGCAAAGTCTAGCTTGGACACAGTCACGAGCAGCAATATAGGAACTGTTTATTGGTATCAGCTGGTCTTTACACAGTATAAATAGGGGTGAAAAGGTTGGCACTGCATGGGAAAAGCATTAGCAAAGGCTGATGCTACAGTATTAAAAGCAACTTGACTTTCAGCTGACTGCAATGTACACAATTCGAGGAATGAAAGCCTATCTTGGTTATACAACACAATATAGCTGCTTAGGTAACAGACGAATTGTAAGGACAAGAACAAAATGTCAAGTCTTTGTACAAAACTGTAGAAGAATGACAGCGCCCTTTCTGATGTGGCAGCGCCTTTGCCTGAAACTGAACCATAGTTTGAAAATTGCCAAATTTGACGAATGGATTATTAAACTTAAAAATAAAAAATAAACAACACTCACTATAATCAAACTGCCGTCCCCCTTCCCGTAGCCCTACTGAAGAAAGGCCATTTCTCAGAAGCTAAAAGCTAATATAATGCTAAATATTAACCTAATTGCCTGATTATGAGAATTTTTGGCAACAACTTCTGTTATTTATGGCATGTTACTTTAGCTTCAAATAAAATAAATAAATAAACAAAAACAAAAAAAAAGGAAGAAACTGTAAGGAAGGTAAAAATTAAATAAATAAAATTAGAAAAATCTGAAAACCCATCATTCAGCTGGACTGCTGAGAAACCTCCAAGGGCAATGGCCATTTAATTTGGGCTTCTGATGTAGCCAGCAAATAACTGGGCCATGACTTCTTGTTCCATCCTTCAGTCACTGTCTGTAAATGGGATGGCCATGGTTTCAAGACTGAATTACAGCAAATGCAATTTGTCTTTTACTCTTGACACCAACTGTGTACCTGCTTACACTCAAAAATTATTAGTCACTAGAACTCCGACAACAAAAATAAATCAGACAGCAAACAAGAATCATTTCCACATATAAAATGTAGTAGTAGTAGTAGTATCACCTCCTCTCTATAGGCATCTGGGAACTGAGGAGAACAGTTGCTTTGGTTTAAAGAGCAAAATGTATATACAAATCTGTGTACACTGTTCAGCATTAATGGTGCACTCACAGATGTGAAAGCTACCCTTGCTATGTATCCTAATACCGGCATACAGGCTTATGAACCCAATGATCCTATAACAGCTATCAATGGGCCAAAGAGCAGGGAACACCCTGGAAGAACCTACCGCAGAGCCAACACAGACAGAGATAGTATTCATGCTCACAATTACTCAAATGGTAACATTTATAATCACCAGTTATCCCAGCATATACCTCTTTGGACTTTGGAAGAAAGCCAGTGTACCTCGGGAGGGCCCATGCAAACAGGGTTAGCACATGCAAACTCTGCACAAAAAGCCCTCAAACCAGGAAGCAGGAACGTCTTGCTGTGGAGCAACAATGTTAAACACTGGCCGGGATAAGGAACCTTTAAGATGATAACTACACATTGACTGTTTCCTAGTCTTTTTATTTAGTTGCTTAAGTCCCAGCCAACACCACACTCCACTGCCTTTCGGCTTGCTCCATGGTTCCGAGTTGCACCAATCCCTCAAACCTTCAATTTAGTCCCTTGACACAAATCCATTCTATTATGCATCACGTCCTCCCTCATTCCCCTATTGTGTGTCTCACTCCCTCTTGACCACCCACCTCTTGCGCATTGAAGACCAAAAATATCCTCCTTCCACAGCCGTCACCATCACAAACATATGCTCAGGAAGTCCTGCGCATATGTATAGCAATTTATAAAAAAAAACAAAAAACAAACCACAGATTAGAGTACCATCTGCACTACAGCAGGGGAATTCTTCACTGAAATGCTCAATGATCCATTATTACACTTTGTGTACAAGTACATAGGGGTGATGTGGACTGAAGTCAGTGAAAGTGAATTAAATCTATTAGTATGTGAGGACATTAAGAAGAGTTTGTTTCTGTGCTGAAGAGAACAGTCAGGTGAGAAATCAAACTCCACCCAGATTACTTCATAGATAAAGCCGGCTTGTCTCCAGGCAACTAGTGGTATTTAAAGGTAAGAAAAGCAAACAAAGAGCATCGAGCTGCCTTCCTCGTGTCTTGATGCATGCTGATGTTTGGGAATTTCTCCCCTCCATTCATTTCCAAGAAGATGGATAGTGCTTGCGACCTGGATCAATAAGATTATTGATGAGGAAGTGAGTTTCCTGTTTGTTTTTATTGGCCACAGTGTGGAAACACCTTAGTCTGAAAGCTCAGGCATTGGTTGCTAGGCTACCACTCAATATTAGTCTAGTAGGATTGACTGCTGGCATGCCTTCACCTCCAAGGCAAAAGAAAACAATACAGTGCCACTTCATGTTTAAACACACAAATACAGCAAGGAATTGGACCAGAGGCCTTCATCAACTACTCGCCCTCTTCCGGCACTTGATTTCACAACATATAGTTTCATCGCTTCTAAAATAATCTTTTTCATTCATCCATTAAGCACACTCCTAGTGTGATACTGGAGGATGTACGTGTAGAACCCTGCTGACTCACATTATCTCACCCACTCCCAGCTCAGGTGAAAGGCGTGCCGTATCCAGTGAGGCATGGGAGGGTTTTGGTGGCAAAGGCTGTGTAGTTGTGCTTACACAGTCAGCAAAATGACAGGTGGCTGGCCTCTGTCAGTACAGAGTAACACAGTAAAGTGAAACCCACACGAGTAAGTGAATACTCAAGAGGAGGTGAATTTGCACATTGCTGAATCATACAGTGAAAAAACATTGAAGGATGCAGAAAAACAAGAAAAGGAGAAAGTGTCAGGTTACAGTGTTCAAAATTCAGTCAGAAAAGAAACGCAGACCGCTAGAGTTGAGAGCTCATTTCTTCTTAAAAGCTGGAAGCCTGATCTAACATGAGATACAAGCACGAGGTATGTAGGCAACCGACTAATGTGAAGCCATGCAGAGAGGCCTTTTGATGTGATAATGCCATCTAGTCGATTCATGTTCAGCGAGGTCAAAAGGCTGAATTGTACTCTCCATCACATACTCAGTCAATTATAAATCTGGCACAGCCCTCAAGATCAGGCAGAGACAGCTGAGAGAAAGACCAATATACTAGAAACCTTATTTAAACCAATCTAAAGATTCTGCATGCAAAGACTAAAATATTGATAAAACTGTAAAAGACTCCCTACAGACTTAATTTTGTTTCCAAAATTAAGTCTGTAGGGAGTGTTAAACTACCAAAATATAATTCAGTGATAACCAAGCAAGTAATCCTAAGTGTTGATTAAAAAATAAAATCATAAAAGTCAGTCATTTTATCTTTCTGTGAAAAAAAAAAAAAGCCCAACGCAGCATTAATATGAAGTCGAGTTACTTAGAATTGAATCTGATGTACTGCAGCACTGGCCTAAAAGCAGAACTGAGTCCTGAACTGATATGGTACAAGATAGCAAAAGGGTTTTGTTGACATTAGCCAAATACTACCATCCAGAACAAAGGAAGAGTGTTGATGTTAGATTTCTGATAGTGGGAATATTTACATAATGTGTATATAAAACGTAACAGGAAAATGAGCAGAGCTAAGGAGAGAATGACACAGTCAAGGCTATAAACCAAGAGATCCAGGGATCAAGGGAACCACAAATTTCAAATGGACGCACATCATTTGCTTTAGCAAAAAAAAAAAAAAAAAAAGCCTTGTGTGTGTAATGTTGCAAATTTTAAGACTGATTTGTAAACACAGAATGTGATGCAATCAGCTAGACAGCACAGTAAGTGGTCAGGTTTGCTCCAAATCTGATTTCAGTCAGGAGTGGGGTTGTAACCAGCTGGGGAAAAAAAAAATAAAATCAAATCATTAGCATTTCATCACAATGTTTGTTTGAGGGTTTTTTTGTCTTGTTTTACATCCGGGTTTCATTTACTCAAGCAAAAATAAGACATTTGTTTAAAAAAAAAAAAAAAAAAAAAAAAAAAAACCCTCTTAAAATAAAAAACATTGATTTCTGTGAAATAATGTTAGGTTGCTTTTAATGTACGCAGGAGGTGTGCGCTTTAGCGTATGGTCACCCCCCAAAGGCATGTGCAAAGCAAGGAAAAACCCTGGTATGACCACATTCCTACTACCACAAGGTGAAACGTCATCCAACTCCAACTCTTCCTGCTAACCAAGAAAACTTGAGAGACCTACATGTAGGTGCAGTGATGTTAGAGTAACAATGGAAAGAATGAAAGCTTAATCAGAAGCGTTGCTTCATGTGACGTGGGACACACCATGTCGACAAGTCAGCCAACTTTGCCCAACTAATGAGAACTGAGATCAGATATTGAGGTAATGCACTTTGACACTAGGTACATCTGATGTTATTATCAAGATACAGATTAAATGCTACCTGCTCCAGTGAACCCATGTGACAAGGAAGCAGCTGAAAGTAGCTATACACACACACACAGACACAAATACAACTAGTGTCTACACTGGCCTTTAGACTGAAGAGAAAAAAAAAACAAAAAACACTACAACTTAATGTCCTGCATCTGTTTTGCCTTGTACGCAGAGAGTGGATTTTCTAAGAATCACATTGAAAAGCTAAATTCTAAAGCTCTAAAATACCTTGATGTCTCATGACCTTTTCTTAAATGCTGACCATTCGGGTACAGAAAGCTTTCTCAGACACTCAGCACCTGCCCATTACTAGGACGGACAGATTACAAATGTGTGCATCTGTAATAAAACACTGATATGAAGCACAGGACTGAAAAAACAAAACAAAAAAAACAAGTCATCTAACCTTGTTCAACTCGTCTTTGTTGCAAGACCCATGGGTCACGTAGTTTAATTCTGCTGTGGGACTGCTAACCATGTGACTACAAAGCACGAGATATGCAGTCAAGCCCCAAGGTTAGGCCTTCAGGAAAAGAAAAAACAAATTCTTGTTCCTAAAAGGCTCATCTTATCTCAAAGACATTTCTTCCAAATAAACCTACAAAACCATGAGAACCTGTATTTGATGCCCTGCTTCAGTGATCGTACCTGATGGTAGCAAGCAGTGTAAAAAAGTTAAAGTGGCCTGAAGGTGTTAAATATGGAGCCGAGTGAGTAGTGTTAGCTTTTAAGTCAATCAGCTAATGACAACATGTTGCCTTTGCATATTATAGCTACAGTCCAAGCAGTTTTACCAGTGTAAACTAGATTGTTATTTTGACTTGGAGAAGTCATTAGTGATGTTTAAAAGAAGGGGGGAAAAAAAAAAAAAAAAAAAAAAAAAAAAGCGGGGACAAGCAATCAGGTCATTCCAGGAGTGTGGTTTCGAACGGGTGATGAGAAAAGAAAACAATCAAGCCTATACCTACAGACATGTGACTTTTAACCACCAGAAAAGCAGGTTCTTTTTCATCTTTACAGCAGTGGCTTGCTTCTTAAATGCAAAAGCCTTACCGTCAATTTTCTAGTTAAACTCTGTAGCTTCCTTATATAAGAGGTCCTTATTTACAGAAGCCCATTCATTAGATTCTGTGAAAGTGCTTGGGGAGGTTCACATCAAAAGTCAGCAGCTAATAAACTGTAAGATTTGTTGTCAGTGGCTCTTAGCAGTGTTATCAGCACTTTAAAGCTCTGCAGTGCCAAAACCTTCATTTAGTACAGAAAGAACATACTCCCACACTAGCAATAACACAGGAGGAACACTCCACACTTAAAGAACAGCTTTTTTTTTTTTCCCCCCCAAAGGCTGATCTCGATCATTTTGTCTCCTCTCTTCCAGCATTTTTAACACTTCTGAAGTCTCCCCATCTGCTCTCTTAGTAATTTGTCTTCCAGCAGGAAACATACAGACAAGCAGTCTTACTGGATGAAATTTTATCTTTCCCTTCTCCCAAAACAAGAACTCACAGATATAATGGACATAGTACTCACACACACACACACACACACACCCTCCACATCCTGTTTCATCGCAGCAGGTTGATGTTTGCTTTCTTGCTTCTACCCTGCATGTATAGGTAGAGCTTCAACTAAAAATTATTTTCATTTTTAATTCACCCCCCCCCCCTAAATACGTTCCAGCTAGCTGTTGTGTAAAATATCAGGAACACAGTGAAATAGGTCTACCACAGATTCCCCAGATCAAAGATCTACCTTCATCCACTTCCCCCAAAATATCTTAGGAGCGGGAACTAACAAGTATTTTGGGCTTTGATTCAATAATCTGAAAAGCGACTGATGAATTCTGTTTACGTTTCAGTTCTACTTATGTTTTGTTTGTGGGTTTTCAGTACAGGCACTCTACTGGCAAACCTACAGACTTTAAGCACAATGTGGTGACACAAAGGACAAAAGAAGGAGATGACGAGATGGTTGGAGACAATAAGCAGACGTCCTTAAACACAAATGGAAGGAAGTGAAGGCCACAGCGTTAGACAAACTGATAAGCACTGCTTACATGTAAGACGACCTTATCTGGGGGAAGGAACTGAAGCTGAACAAGAGTTCACACCTGCAGTAACAAACTATTCATGAGCATGAGGACCAGATACAAGTGATGCAGAGAACGAGTTCTTTATACAGAGTCTTTCATAAACCAATTACTAAGAAGTTTGATTCTTTAAAAATAACTATCGAAGTGTAATAGAACAAGACTTCAACTGCAAACTGAATTCCTGCTGGGTCGTGTGCACTTTGAAACCACAATAAGATAACAGAAAGTCCTGAACAAGTAGGTTATCATCAACTGGGAAAACATAAATACCAGTTTCCAATCAGCCAATAATTAGTCACCTGTACAAACATGTAGCAGAGCAACCGCTCACACCTACATATTATTGGAGGAGGGGGCGCAGCGTAATCACAGAACCCACGTTTCTTCGCCTACAAGAACATCATGTCATCCCCACTAAGCCATTCCTCATCATCTTCCCTCATGATTTTGTGAAGTTCTGTTAAGTAGTCATCCCTCCGCCCCCAGCACCTTCAGAAGTTCACATCTTCTCATTTTTGCCCTTTTCCATCTAAATCATCATTTCCTTCACTAATCCTCATCATTTAACACTTTCTAAAATGCCCCCATATTTCTACAGCATGCCAGAAACACAGGTTGACACTGTTGTTATTCATAATATTCCTGTTAGCAATACAAAGCTGCCAACCAAGACATAAAACAGGGACCTGCTATTAATATGACTAATAAGGCTTTAAATATTACCACCACACACACTGTAGGGGATTTTTTTTTTTTTTTTATAACCATATTCCTTACAGTTTTTTGTGTTATGTCACTTCACTTTCCCCTTCAGATACTCTAATTTAAAAAAAAAAAAAAAAAATCCAATCATTTCAAGTACTGTGGGAACTTTACTTTTCCCTAAAGTTCATCGGGTTTAACTCCTTGTTTGTCATGAGTCATCTAAACGGCCATTTAGGTTCATTTCTCCATGCTATCACATCCTATCACATCCTAATAAACAGGTTTTGAGTGACTGCAGGAGTCTTGTGCATTCACAAATAAGTCTCTTACAGGATTCTGCATACTGCTCAGTTGTTTTAATATCACGTCATTTTATATTACTTATCCATCCATTATAACGCTTCATTACCGTGATCGGAGCGCCTGCCAGGCAGCATCTACATCAGCGTACAGGTTCTTCTCCGAAGGCTTCCCAGAGCTGGCCCCATAACCAGAGTAGTCGTAGGAAAAAACGTTGCAGTTGATCCGTGAACCGAGGCCAATGTAGAAGCTGCTCATCTGGCCCAAGTCCACTGCATTACCGTGGGAGAACAACAGAGTATACCGGGCGCTGGGTGAGCAGCGGACAAACATGCAGGCAATGCGGCTCCCTCTTGAGGTGCGTGTCATGAAACACTCGATGGCCTCCTTCTCACGGGCCGAGTACTGCCAGTCAGCACGCTCGGAGAGGTGCAGCGTCCATCGGCTGCCACTGTCATCACACATGAGGCTGTAGGTCGGCTCAGGGGGTAGAAAGGCCAGCTTTGAGGCAATCTTGCTGGGGCACGGTGGACAGCAGAACAGGCAACATAGCTCACTGAGCGATAAGTGGTTCATCCTCAAAGTGCTGCAACAGAGAGAACCAAAAGGATTAAAATAGAAATATCCCATAGTGAGGAAGAAAACACACCGATATGCCAATGCATCCCACAAGAAAGATGCTACAAAAGCAAATCTCTGCCAGAGTTTCGAAATTAGGTTTTTCTACATATACAACTATATCTGTTAAGCAAAGCAGGGGATTTCTTGGACGAGGGGCTTGAGCCAGGCTGCTGTCATTTTTAAAATTTTATTTTTTATTATTACACTAAACAATCTCTCTCTCTCTCTCTCTAAAATGCAGAGCTCTCTCGAGACAGGATTTTAAAGGGAGATGACCCTAGCCGAGTGATTTTTCTCTCCATGTCTACCCTGAGGCTTCACAGTCACTCAGAGAATTAACTTGAAAGGCTTTTTTGTCTCTCCCTGCACCTGGACCCCTACCTTAGGTTACCTCTTAAGATATTCTAGCTACTATGAAACTGCAGCAGTGATGTCAGCACAGCTCCTTTTTGGTAAAACATATGGCAGCTGGAGGCAAATCTCCAAGTTATCTTAGCCAGTCATGCTGCTTTGTAATGTGACTCTTTAACCAAGCAGGGGGAAAAAAATGCTCACTAATATCAGATTATGACAATGTGTTATATGGATTACCTTTCCTCTTTCCTTTGGCGATAGCTCCTCTGACCAGCCACAGCACCTAGCAGCTTCATAGATGGACATTTCTGTCTGATATATTCATAAATCTTGCAACTGATTTGCTTAGATCAGTCTAAAGAAACGACGCTAAACAGCTGCTGGAAATTACTTGATTAATCTTACTCACACGCTGCTGATTTTTAACTCAGCTGAACTGTCTGTATGATACGTGGGTAAATAAACGGCTGTGTCAGGGATGACTGAGGATGGGGACGACAATGGAGCCTATTTGCTTCCTACATTCTTACCACAAAGTCCATTCCAAGCAGAGGCTAAACGGAGCCCCGCAGCGATTTACTGTAAAATGGTGGTGGATGTAGCAATGTGTTCACAGAGATTACAGTTACACCAGGCTATTTGTGAGGGTTTCGTTTCTAGCAGCTACAATTAGCTGCAAAATATGGTGTACCAAGTGTACATATATTCCAAAGAAAGCTTACCTGGACGGCGGCTGGGGGTTTGTTTTGGTTTTCTTTCTGTGTTTAAAGGTGATAGTACTAGGTAGACGTCACCGCAGTCTTGAGATATCTTCGCACCAAGCCAACTAACTTATCTTCTCGACACCTAGAGCTTGTCGAGGTTATCCTTGGCCAGATTATCCTCGGTTAGCGATGTCAGTTTGAGTGTGTATTATCCTTCTTTAATTAGTATTAGCTGGCAGCTTCGTTCTCCGGACCACACAGTCTTCTGAACTGTCGTTTCCTTTATTTTCCCTCCTTTCGGTTTTCTCAACATACGGTCCTGGACGATAACGACATCGACTCATTCGAAACGTTCAAGTTTCTAAAGCACAGCAGTGAAGCTGATAGGAAAGATAACAGTTTAAAATTCACTCAAATCTAGCAGACGTGTCCGTGCAGCTTACCAAACAATTCACAGCAGTATCACCTGCCACCGAAACATCACTGCTTTCGTTGTGAATATCGCCCAGCCCTGCTTGTTATCTTGGCTTGAGGAAAAAGAGGCGTTCATTGACAGCTCTGTGGACCAATGGGAAAAGAGGTCGACAAAACGACTCCCCCAATGACTTTGATGTTTATGGGCGGTCCTTCTAGACGCCGCAGTCTGAGGATTTAAGTTTTTTAGGATTGACAACCAATCAGAAATTACTATTGGAAGGCATCGTCCAATCAGCGTCCACAAAGGTGTTTCTAGTTCTAGTCGGTGATGTCATTGACAAGCTATAATTTATTAAGTGTGTTTGTAAATGTAAAAAGAAATTCTGACTTTAGAAAAATAAATACATACATGAAATATACTGTTTATTAAAATAACACATTTTTCTTTCCTTTTTTTACGTAGTTCTCAATGACGTTTCATGACGCGTTCTTACTTCTTCCGGGTTAGTGCTCTTGCTCGGCGGCATGGTGCTTAGTTTGTGTATCTGTGTAACGTGTGTGGCTAAAAAGGTTTAATAACATGAGTTCTCAGAGAGGTAATACATCTCGATCGCGGGGCCAGAAGCATCAAAACACAACTGCGTTTAAAAACGACAAGTACGGAGCGACTACACAAGTGAAGGTGTGTCAGCTTTGCTGAGCTAAGTTATTTAGCCTTGTATTGCATTTTGCATTTGGGCCATTTTATCAATCTTCAGAATATTTTCGGCTAGCCCATTTCAGATTTTTCTAAAGGTTTTATGGTCCAAAGTTTGGACGTGTGTGTGCTGTGAATTTTTTTTCTTCGTGTATCAAATACTTTTCAAGATATTTGAAAACTTGAGGTGTCCTACCATGAATTTAATTTCGAAAAGTATTCTGTGTGTTTAATTTTGCATTATTGTGAAACACAATTATATCTAATAAATGTTCAGAAATTACCTGAATAGTCTGAAGACTTCAATGTGAAGTTTTTATTAGCGTTCTTGAATGAGTCTTGAATTTATTATTTTATTTTATTATTCTTAGTTTTTCTATGTTATAACTAGTCAATACATTCTGATACATGGTAAGAAAGTAAGAAAGGCTAGTGAAAGTTTCTGACTTTTATCTTTAATAGTTTTTGAGATACTCGTGTGTCACGTCATTTTACCATAGTGCAAAAAAATAATAATAAAGTTGTGTGTGTGTAGCTATACTTGTACAGAAACGATTATATAAGCTAACTATGCACAACAAAATTTGTAGGTAAATCTTCAAACAGAATGGTGATTTGAGACAGAGTGGTCTTATTGCTTAATTAATGCTTCCAATAAGTGTTAATTAAGGAAAGTTAAACTTATTCACAATATTCATTTATTTGAGAAAGGCTGAGACTGTAGGGAGTTTGTACTTTTTTCTTCCTGTCATTTCTGCCAGTGATAAATCATTTCCTGTGAAAACTTGTTTATAGCTCTTGCTTTGTTAAACACACATAATATTTGAACATCTCTATTGTCTTTGCTTCTCTAATCTCCATTGTAGAAGGCAAATTCAAAGATCCATGATGGGCTTTGTCAACGCTGTAAAGGTGTTCTTGAGTGGAAAGTTAAGTACAACAAATACAAGCCGCTAACACAGCCTAGAAAATGGTAAGTATACATAAGTATTGCAGACTTTGATTTCAGTACGCAGGGCTAGGGGCAAATTCTTACAGCTGCTCATGAAAATGCACATCAAGTAACAACAAAGCAGTCGGTGAATTGAAGAGTTTATTTTATCAGCTTCTTTTTTTTTACCTGTGCAAAAAATGAAACTACACCACAAACATTCTTTGCTTATTTCATATCGTGCATGATTTTAGCCATCTCATTTTTTCATAGTGGCAGACTTTGAAAATTAGCCACTAAATATTTTATCTCCACTGCTTAGAAGAATTTTCCCAACACATGGATATATTGTTTTAAGTGGCAAGTTAAATACATTGGTCTTAATAACTGATTGTTTTTTTTGCAGTGTCAAGTGCTCCCAAAAGACAATAAAAGATGCGTATCACATCATTTGTAAGCCCTGCTCTCTTCAGCAAGAGATCTGCTGCAAGTGTGGGAAGAAGGAGGAGATTGTTATTCCGTAAGAGGATAAGTTTGCGTGTGTTTTGTCCTTATATACATTAATGTACAAAGTACGAACTCACCCATCATTTCTTCATATTTTGCTTCCAAGGTGCCAGAGCTTTGTCCTCCGCTCAAAACCTGTTTAAAAAAGGTCTTGAGCAATAGTTCCTCAGGCTTTCAGAAAGTCTTTCATAGTTTTTCTTTGAACATTGGCTGCTTTGTCCACTCATTTCCAGTTCAGTCCTTGTACCTGAGCATTTTTTTTTTAGGATTTTTTCTTTGTTAAGCCACTTAATACTGACCTATGAATCATTCAAGCTTAACCCCCCCCCCCCCAAAAAAAAAACAAAACAAAAAAACACTGCTAACTCAAAGGAATAAACCAGTGTCACATCTCCATTTAACAGATATTCAACAAGCAACAAATTGTATGTTTAGGCGTTTTGTTCCCATTTCCTTAGCTGAAGCTTTGAAAGTGCCAAAGAGAAAACTGACAGCCAAAAGAAAAAAACCCAAAAAATCTTGCATATGGTGTGCAGTATGTCTGCAAAGAAATTTGACGAAATTAAACAAAAGAAGAAGTGCCAGGCCTAAAAACAAAAAAATATCTACAGCAGATGAACAGTATCTAAAAATGATGTTCTTAAGAAATGGGGAAAAAAATTCAGCAAAGATCTGACACAGGACCTGTGAGATGCATCTGTTGTGTTCACTGAGGCGTCATTACAAATGCTCTCAGTGGAAGGGTGGTTGTCAAAAAGCCATTCTTAAGGAATAAGGAAAGGCTGAGGTATGCCGCATTACACAAAAACTGGACTGAAAATCAGTGGCAACGGGTCTGATGGAGTGATGAAACCAAAGTTTTTGGTTCAAATCATCAATCAAGCTGTGTGGGATCATCTTGTCAGAGAAAAGGCAGCTGACATCCAAAGAAGAGCTTTCAATTTTCAATGTTCTGAGAAAATCAAATTTGATGACACCAGTTTATTTTTTTTCCTTTCACACTGGCAACAAGTTTTTAAAACGAACATGAATTACAGGAGTTTCTACATGTGTTAGATTCCTAAAGAGACGGGATAACACCGAAGTGATTTAAGCAAATGTATTTTCATCTTTTATCACTGACAAGCACATACACATAATACTGTAACTACTGTAAGTCTGCCACCTTGTGGAGAATAAGATACATTGTAGCCAATACTTGACCCTGAACATCATTTCATGGGCTTCTCATATTTTTAAGCATTGCTTTTGGCATCTAAATGCTTCCACTAAGTGTTAATTAAGGAAAGGTAATTTCCTGTAGCTTGTTGAGTTACTGACTTTGTGACAACGCAATACTGGAAGATTTGGATTGTTGGTGCAAAGTTAAACAACAGTTCTTATATCTTTTTTCTTCACCGTGTAGGGTGAACTCACATCTGGAGCAAAACGAGCAAGAAGTTGATGAACAGAGAAAGAAGGGATGTCGACGAAGGAAGACAGACATGGATGGTTTGGACAGTGATGATGATTATGATGATGATGAAGATGACTTTGATGACTGTGAAGAGGAGGAAGATAAAGATTTAGACGAGGACTCTGCAGCAAAAAAGCCACAGAGAAAATCTGCTGTGCTGCCGGACCTGTCGCCAATCAATATTGAAGATTAAACACAATAAGAGTTCTTTTCAAACCTGTGTAACAAATGGGATTTTTTGGGGCAAAATACAGTATCGGGTTTGTTGCAGAAGCTCTCTTAGATTAATATATGGCAATAAGCCGATGCTGCCTGCTTGAATGCAGAGCATGAAAAAGGAAGTCAGGTGGTGAAATGCACAAAAACTGCCAGATGACATCAGAGGGAGCAACGTAATTTTTCTTTTTAACTGAGTCGGTGTACTTTCTAAAGAATCTTTAGTTCTGTAAATTGTTTAAACTGCCATAAATAATGTTTTATAGCCTTTCATGCATTTTGCAAACATTTTGCAATAAATCACACTGGTTAGTAATGTGTTTGCAGTGTTCAGCTTTATGCCGCTGCTGAGCACTTAGTACACCGAGAGATGTTCCTAATATTTTGGCTGTTGATGTTTATAGGTTTGGCTATCATAAACTGAAATGTATCCAAGACGCACTGTATATGTTTTTAGTTAAGTAGCACCAATTATTGCCGTTTTTTATTTGATTTTCTTTTGTTTTATTTGTGTTTAAATATTAAAATCTTCAGAATATCACTGATTCTTCTAAAATGTACAATCACATAAATGTAATACAGCAGTTTTTCCTCAGACTAACTTTAGAAACACTGAAAATCTTGATGTTGCTGAATTTGAAAGGAGGATATCTTGAACATTTTGATTACAACTCACATTAGTAAACTCACAAATTATGAAAGGCTCTTGGTGTGAGGAAAGCTAGAACCTCTACTACACATTCAAACATTTATCATATTCTATACAAACATTCACCAGTGTCATCTGCTTTTTGTACATACACTCATGAGACACTTTATTACGTATATCTCGTCAGCACTGAGTTGGACCCCTTACGCTGGAAACATTCCCCAAAGATTTTGGTCCATACTGGCCTGATGGCTGCAGATTTTTCAGCTACAAATCTATGTGATGAATCTCCCGTTTCACCACATCCCAGAGCTGCTCTACGGGATTGAAATCTGCTGATAAGTTAAGCCAATTTGAGTGCAGTGAACTCGTCATTTGCCAAAACATAGTATGCCAAAAAGATACCTCTGTTACACCAACAACGACCAGAAATGTTGATCTAAGGCAGAATGGTTGCATGCTTTCATATTGTCTGTGCCAAGTATCACCCTACTGTCTGAATGTTGCAGAAGAAATGAATCATCAAACAAGGGAACATTTTTCCAATCTTCTATTGTTCAATTTTGGCGGCTCTAAGCAATTTATATCCTCAGTGTCCTGTTTTTACAGGCACTGGGTGTGGACTTCTATTGCTGTAGACCATCTGTTTCAAGGTTGAACATGTTATGCGTTCAGAGATGTCCTTCTGCATACCTCAGGTTGTAATAAATTGTTATTTGTTGCCTTCCTATCTGATTGGTTTTGCAGGAAAATCCCAGCAGATCAGTAGTTTCTGGAACACTCAGACCAGCCTATCTGGGACCAACAACCATGCCATGTTCAGAGTCGCTTAAATCGACGTTCTTTCCGTTTCTAATGCTCGGTTTGAACGTCAGCAAGTTGTCTTGACCACGTCTACATGCCTAACTGAGTTGGTGTAATGTGATTGGCTGGGTAGATATTTGTCTTAACGAGTGGTTGCATTAACAAAAAGGCTCGTAAGTTTGTTTGATGAGAACTGTTACACATACACTCATTTTGTTTCTGTAGTGTGAAATCTTTAAGCCGACTTTCCGTTACTGAATAACCTGGAGTTACTTGAAAGCAGGTCTTTTTGTGCGTGCTGGCATCATCTAAAATTAACATGTGTTGTAATTTATCATGTGGGCTTCATACATTTAAAAGCACGTGGTGATGTTTCAAATACTAATTCCTCATTAAAAAATGAGTCATTGTAATAAAGGACAAGAGTGGGTGACCACATCACTGGGCTCCAAGGGTTCCCTGGAAAATTTGTGTCACATGCCTTTGTTCTGCTTATATACTCATGACTGAGAATTAAAAAAAAAAAAAAAAAAGCCTAATTTGATGCTGACACATAATTTTTTCCAACTAAAGAGCTTCCAGAAATACATTAATAACTGGATGAGGTAACAGCATCATCATGAGACCCGCTGATTTTCATTTAAGTTTAATGCAGTGCAAACCAACAATGCCAGTTCAAGGTTGCCACACATAAACTCCACAAAGAAGTGGCTGTATTAATAAAGGAAGAGAAATTGAATATGTGTTTTTGAAGGTGTAACATCTAATATTTTTATACTGTTAACCGATCTGTTGTTGCCTCACATGTCATGTTGTCACCGTCTGGCTAGCAGACCGTGGGGGTGTAGGGAAGGAGGACCCAGGCGCGGTGCTCTGTGTGTAAACAGTGCGTTTATTTACAGTGTATGAAACTAAACAACAATAAATCCCCGTGCTTTCCCCAGACTCCCGTGTCGTGTCTTCTCCCAGTGTTTGTGCTCTCCGCTCCCCTGTCTCAGCACTCCCCATGATGGCTGCTGTCTGGCACTCCACACCTCTCGTGGAGTCTAATGGAATGATCCCGCGTCGTTGGGAGCTCCAAGACTCTCCTAAGTAGCTCCCCCGACAAGGCCTGATCAGCAGCAGGTGTGTGGCTTCGGGTGTGGCCAGACCGTCAGCAGGGCCACACCCACCAGGCCAGAAGGCGCCCGCCGAAACACATATACATATACACACACACACGCAAACAGGGAGAAGGACAGCAACACCAAATATACATACAATAATAATAATATAATTCATAACTGTTCAGGTGAGGCTTTCAAACGTAAAAATACTGTACCAGCTGTCAAGCATGGTGGTAGTAGTGTCATGCTCCTGGGCCGTTTTGGTATCGGCTGTACCGTATGTTGCACAAAGTGAATTGAATAATGAAGAAGGAGGACAGTGACCCCAAGCACACGTCAAGCTTGGTTTTGAAAATGGATAAAGCAGGCTAACATTAAACTTCTGGAATGGCCTTCCCAAAGTCTCGAACTCAACTCTATTGAAAAAGTATGGACTATGCCTAAAAGCTGAGTCTGTGCCAGGAAACCAACCAATTTAAATGTACTCTGTCAAGAGGAGTGATCAAGTCTTCAACCAGAATTATGCCAGATATTTATTGATGGCTACCAAAAAGCATCTAGGTGAGATGCAACTTACTAAATGACGTTTGACCAAATATTTGTGGGGATGTATGTATAATTGAGCCTGTATGTGTACTTTTGAAAATCTATAATAAATTCAAGTTTGTGCCAGGAGTTCTTGGTAAAAAAAAAAAAAAGGAAAAAAAAGTATGTTGTAGATCATTCCACCCTGGAAAGGGAACAGTAATGATGAATGCCTGTAAACATCTGACCAGAGCTGTGGGTTGATTGGGGTGGCTGCAGCTCAGGTAGACCAGGTCATTCTACTGATGAAGGTTAGTGGTTCGATCCTTGGCTCCTCCTGTCTCCATGCCAAGTATCCTTGGGCAAGATACTAACTCCAAGTTGCTGATTGTTGGGAAGCACTAAAAGCTTAGAAGAAAGTGATTGGGTGAATGCGACATGTTGTACAGTATAGAGCGCTTTGAGTACTCCAGGAGAGTAGAAAAGCGCTATATAAGAATCAATCCATTTACCATTGATAGTTCTGTTTCTGGGGTCATCAAATGTATCTAATTAATACAACTTTTGTATTTGTCGGAAATTATAGGCTGTATTTTTTCAAATGAAAGACTAATTTTAAAGACTGTTTCACCTCTGATTGCTTATACAGGGAGTGCAGAATTATTAGGCAAGTTGTATTTTTGAGGAATAATTTTATTATTGAACAACAACCATGTTCTCAGTGAACCCAAAAAACTCATTAATATCAAAGCTGAATGTTTTTGGAAGTAGTTTTTAGTTTGTTTTTAGTTTTAGCTATTTTAGGGGGATATCTGTGTGTGCAGGTGACTATTACTGTGCATAATTATTAGGCAACTTAGCAAAAAACAAATATATACCCATTTCAATTATTTATTTTTACCAGTGAAACCAATATAACATCTCCACATTCACAAATATACATTTCTGACATTCAAAAACAAAATAAAAACAAATCAGCGACCAATATAGCCACCTTTCTTTGCAAGGACACTCAAAAGCCTGCCATCCATGGATTCTGTCAGTGTTTTGATCTGTTCATCAACATTGCGTGCAGCAGCAACCACAGCCTCCCAGACACTGTTCAGAGAGGTGTACTGTTTTCCCTCCTTGTAAATCTCACATTTGATGATGGACCACAGGTTCTCAATGGGTTTCAGATCAGGTGAACAAGGTGGCCATGTCATTAGTTTTTCTTCTTTTATACCCTTTCTTGCCAGCCACGCTGTGGAGTACTTGGACGCGTGTAATGGAGCATTGTCCTGCATGAAAATCATGTTTTTCTTGAAGGATGCAGACTTCTTCCTGTACCACTGCTTGAAGAAGGTGTCTTCCAGAAACTGGCAGTAGGACTGGGAGTTGAGCTTGACTCCATCCTCAACCCGAAAAGGCCCCACAAGCTCATCTTTGATGATACCAGCCCAAACCAGTACTCCACTTGCTGGCGTCTGAGTCGGACTGGAGCTCTCTGCCCTTTACCAATCCAGCCACGGGCCCATCCATCTGGCCCATCAAGACTCACTCTCATTTCATCAGTCCATAAAACCTTAGAAAAATCAGTCTTGAGATATTTCTTGGCCCAGTCTTGACGTTTCAGCTTGTGTGTCTTGTTCAGTGGTGGTCGTCTTTCAGCCTTTCTTACCTTGGCCATGTCTCTGAGTATTGCACACCTTGTGCTCTTGGGCACTCCAGTGATGTTGCAGCTCTGAAATATGGCCAAACTGGTGGCAAGTGACATCTTGGCAGCTGCACGCTTGACTTTTCTCAGTTCATGGGCAGTTATTTGGCGCCTTGGTTTTTCCACACGCTTCTTGCGACCCTGTTGACTATTTTGAATGAAACGCTTGATTGTTCGATGATCACGCTTCAGAAGCTTTGCAATTTTGAGACTGCTGCATCCCTCTGCAAGATATCTCACTATTTTTGACTTTTCTGAGCCGTCAAGTCCTTCTTTTGACCCAATTATGCACACCTGATATAGGGTGTTCATGTCATTAGACCACACCCCTTCTCATTACAGAGATGCACATCACCTAATATGCTTAATTGGTGGTAGGCTTTCGAGCCTATACAGCTTGGAGTAAGACAACATGCATGAAGAGGATGATGTGGACAAAATACTCATTTGCCTAATAATTCTGCACTCCCTGTATATATGCTTACGTCTAAATTTGCGCAAAAGAAACGACGGAAAGTGCGAGCTTTTTCTGTCTTTTGCGCTGATTTCTGAGTGGTCATGTTTCTTTTTAGAAACCTTGACCACTACAAAGTTTACTATTCAGCAGAAAGCATTGACTCGTGGATAACTTTGATACTTTGCATTACGCACCTCATACTAAGCCAGGATAACAAAGGCAAAACATGAAATTCATCCTTAAGCTTATCAGATCACACGTTACAAGTGTTATAACATATAGACGGGACGATCCCGACATGCACACCCTGTCCTCTCATTGGCTGCTCAAGACCTCTGCCGTCAGGTGGTGTTTGGCACTGGCAGAGGACAAATACCCGACTCGATCCCGCTGTATCTCACTGCTGCACCGCGACTTACATGGAGAAGAAATGGCGAACTCCGACCGAGCCGACACTGCAATAGCCTTCGTCTACAGGGGCACGTTTGTCCACTCGACTCAGCAAACGGCGCTACAGATCCTGAAAGATGCGCTCCTGGGAGTGGATGCACAGGGAAAGGTTTGTGGAATTCCAGAATACATTGTTTGCGTTTTACATTTGATAAATATCTTGATGACTATTTTTAACTGACAAAGGGGTAAATCAGGCTTCAGGGCGTAAATCTGGTATAACAGGCTAGGCTATTTTAATTTTCTCATATAATTAGCTGTTGCTGAGCAACTTTGGCAGTATGGCCAACAGTAAACCCCCTGGTACAGAACACTTTATATTATAAATAGACGCCTACAGTGCACCTGCCTGATTACAACGTGTCTAATAAAAAAAAAAAAAGATATATAACTTTTAATATGAATTTTTTTAAATCCATAATAGATTCTGGTCTCGGTTGTTGTGGACAAAGGAATATGTTTGTAAACTGTTGATGAAAATACATTTTAAGCAAACGTATTAAAAATATACAGCTGTCTATTTTCTTCCAAAGCCTCCCCCTAAGCTCTCAGTTCTCTCAGCTTGCTTAATTACAAACACCTTTCTGCATGTATGCTTTTAACCCCGGTCTAATTTACATTCTGCGGTCAGATTGCTTTTATTAGGGAAGGCAAGGAGTTAGAAAAACTGTCCCAGACCTTTGGATTCAAAACATCTGACATCACTCAGCTGGCACAACAGTAAGTTTATTATATAATCTTGATGTCATTATAGTAAATCAGAGCTTGTTTGCATTATATTGTCACACATATAGATATAAAGAAAATGGATGGATAGATGGATGCTCATCTTGTATTGGAAGAAAGTGATTTCTTTCATATGTCATAAAGCAGTTTTTTTTTGGCTTGCTTCATTCTAGTGAGTTCTTCATGCCAGGACTTGTAGATACCCACATCCATGCATCACAGTACAGCTACGCTGGCACCGCATTGGACATGCCGTTACTGCAGTGGCTTAATGCTTACACCTTTCCTGTGGAGTCATGCTTCAAGGACTTGGAGTTCGCCCGCAAGGTCTACACTCAAATAGTGGTGAGTTTGCCAACATCAAGAGACAAGTGACTTTGGACACTTATTTCTTGATGTGAAACTTTGAACATTTGCATCAGTTCAAAGTTGTTGATTAAAGACATTCAACAAGCCAAAAAAGAAATCGGATTGTGACTCAGCCTGTGAGTTAAGGGTCTCAGAAGTGTTGATTTGGTCTTAATCCTGTGATATGATCCCTGTGCTTTACAGAGAAGAACTCTGAGAAATGGAACAACGACTGCATGCTACTTTGCTACGATTCACACTGAAGCTTCTCTTTTGCTGGGCCAGATTGCAAGTAAGATGTCTTATACTAAAACACATGCACAAACACACACTTTGAGCTGAATGTTTATTTTGAAGCATTACAGTAGGCCTCTTAATTCTTTAAATGTATATCACATTTGTTTTTTATGTGTAATAAGCTACGATGATATTTTTAAATTTTCCATAATTTAAGATGACAAGATAAGGAAGCGGACTTTACTGAAGGCTGTGCTAATAATATAAAAGTGCCTAAAAATCATCAGAATACTAGTTTGTCTCACTTCTTTACAATCATCATCATGTGCAGTATGTTATGATGCTTTGACTCAGACTCAGTTATTTAATTTTTTTCTTGCCTTTCTTCACTCTAACGATATGTTTCATAAACACTGCAGAGAAATGGTCCTTCACCTTTATACCCTAGCTTTATCTTGTTCCTGTCATATTATATAACACTGAACACACACGCACATGAATTTGTAATGATGTAACCCCAACGCATCAAACCCTGTTATTGGCAACTTTACAGAGTCATTTTGTGCAATCAGGGGCATTGAACTCTTAACTTTGAACTCTGAACTGTTGAACAGAGGCATGTGCTTGTGTATAGGCAAGTTGGAGTATTTCCAAACCGTACATTTAACATGAGAAAAGCTTAAGAATATACTTGCAACAAACCAATTTGTTCAGTCCAGGTTCAAGCTCGGATACAGCGATATAGTTTTTCCGACAGATCAGACACAAAATGTTTTATCATAGCTGGACCACATAATTTTAGAGTTATGAAACCACACCTGACAACAGAGGTGTAGATCTGAGATTTGTAGTGACTAGCCTATCAAGCTACACCCTAAAGCATGCCACAATGTGTAATATTGTTCTCCGTAATTGAGAGGGCCATTTATTAAAAGAACATCATGTTCTGTTGTATGGGCTTGAAACTTGTGATCGAGAACATAAACAAACTAGGCAAATGTTTACTGAGGTCATATATCAAGTGAGCAGTAGCGTCATCATCCCATAGAAGTCATTCACTTCACTTTACAGGGGGAAATAGAAATTTTTCCATCTTATATACACAGATAATAAACAAGCAAAGACGAGACACACCTAGAAAGCTTAAATCATGTGTGGGCATGTCCATGGATGAAAAAGAATGCAGCTGTCTAACGATGGGATGTAAAAGAAAGTGCAGTTTTTCAACCGTCTTACATCCTAACTTCTGTAACCTGATCACCTGAGGATTTTACAGCACAATAATCTGTTTAACAAAGCATTTTTTAATGGTTGCAAACAGTACATCTCTGGGATAAACTCAGCCTGGTAGCAGGAGTATTCCTAATTATTTCACTTAGCTGCCTCCGTATCAGGCCTCTGGTGTCGTGCTAACTGAACGACTGACCTAAACTATCTTTAGTCCTATCAAAACAAAAAGCCATATTATTGCAAGCGGTGCTGCTGAACCTGTTTAGCACTAAAATGCACTAACTTCCACATTACACAATATTTATTTAGAAAATGGCTCTGCGTGCATTTATATCAGATGACTGGCATAAGGAGTTAGAACAAGATTTTACTCTGACATGTGTAGGGCCTTTCAAGGACACACAGGTGACATTACGGAGGCTGTTTATTATATGTGAGCATCGCAACTGCACAAATACTCTTCATTTAACATGAGTTGACAATGACTGAGCTTTGTCCTCAAAAATCTAATTAAATCAAATACTCAGTAACAGCTTTGAAAGGATGAATGTTTACTTATGTTCCTGTTTACTCACTGATGCCTTTCTTGCAGATGACTTTGGACAGCGTGCTTTGGTTGGCAAGGTGTGCATGGACAGGAACGATTGTGTGAAACATTACAAAGAGACCTTGCAGGACTCTCAAGACGAGACCTGTCGGTAGGTATTAGATGCTTAATACCGTAAAGCAGATGTTGTGTTACAATGTTCTTTCAATGTAAAGATATTCCATGACAGAACAGGTTTGGTTACTTTGTAATTATTTAGTCTGGATCGTAAAAGAGGCAGTTAAGCTTTAAGCCTTTATGTCAGAGACCCTGATACAGATTTTTCCAGATTGATGCCAAATGTGTTACAAATTTTTTTTTTTTGTGGGAGTTAATCTGATATCATAGACAGACATGTCAACACTATATGGTAAAAAGAAATACTTTTTCAGTAGTGGAAAAGAACAGTGAAGGTATCACCTGTTTGGTTGTAATTGTGGTCAAAAGTCAACATAAACTCATGGGCTTGGCTGCCATGGTCTTTTTTAACTGATTGTTTTCTGTGGTGGAATGATTGTACAGCACACATCTTTGATGAGTGTAAAAGCCAAGAATAGGTTCCAAAAGTTTAGATTTACATGGGATTTTCAGTAATCAACACAGCGTCAAAATATTACATACGGTTTCAAATATATAAATACACTTAGCAAGTTGCACCTCAACCATAGTCTTCTGGCATGATTCTGGCTGAATATTTGACCAACTGGTAGAGTTCCTGTGTTTCCTGCACAAACTCTGCTTTTGAGCGTAGTCCACAAATTCTCAATGGGGTTGAGGTCGGAGCTTTAAGAAAACCAGAACCTTAATGTAAGGGATGCTCCCTTATGGCATAACCTTGAATCTAATTCTACTTAGGATCTTTCCCTGAATTAAAATTTTAAGGTCCCAATTTAACAGAATCACACATGAAAACAAAATATATGACATTAAATCACACAAATATGCCAGTTGTGCTTCAGTACACATGATTACCAGCAGATCTGTTCTCAGCACAAGTTTCAGTTGCAAAAATAGATAATTTTTGATATCAGTAAATGTATCTGCCACAGATAAATAAACTACATTGTTAATTTGCTCTCTGAAGGTTCATTAAAGAGCTTCTGGAGAAAAAGGTAAGATTCTTTAATACAATAAACAGGACTTTTCAAAGATATTAGAAAAAAATACGTTTTCTGATAGTCTCTCCTTCCGTCCTCTGAGGGCAGTACCCTTTAGTGAAGCCTGTGGTGACTCCCCGTTTCGCTCCATCCTGCACAGGAGCGTTGCTCGAGCAGCTGGGAGAAATCGCTAAAAATAACAACCTGCACATTCAGGTGAGTCAAACTAGGCTATGTCTGCAGGAGACTTGTATTCCAAAGAGACAATGTAATGTTGGGACGATGAGGTAAAATCCACACATACATGTTTGGCGTAATGCAGCAACTGTGCTGCCACTCAATCTGAATGCTAGAGCTTTTGTCAGAGGTTTTCTTAAGCTATCACTTGAATATCTGATGTGTTTCTTCATTGTCAGAGTCATATCAGTGAAACTCATGAGGAAGTAAAGCTTGTAAAGGAGCTGTTTCCCGAATCAGAGTCTTACACAGATGTCTATCGCAAACACAACCTGCTAACTGACAAGGTTAGTACACTCCTGCCTGCACACGATCAGACATTTTTACACAAAACATTATATAAATACTTACAACCACTGACACTATTAATGATGGGGTGATTCACAGACAGTGATGGCCCACGGGTGCCACCTCAGTGATGAAGAGTTGGCTCTGTTCAGAGAGACTGGAGCCTCTTTGTCCCACTGTCCCAATTCCAACTTTTCGTAAGTACTTTATGGTTTCTAGAACCATATCTGACCAAGAGCCATGAAATAAAGTCTATGAAGTTTTACATAATGAATGAGTTTGATTGTCATCTCTCTCTCTCTCTCTCACCATCTATCCAGGTTGTGCAGTGGAGTGTTAAATGTCCGCAACGTCCTGAAACACAAAGTAAAGTTGGGGCTGGGAACAGGTGGGAGAGCAGAGCAAGTGTGAACACAGTTTTAATTTTGCAAACAGACCAATTCACACCATAAGGAAGTCATAAAATGATGTGTGATGATTAAGATTTTGTAAACTCTGGCCCACACTAGTGCACATTGTTATTAATTAACTAATCTTCAGCAACAATCACTTTAAAGTTTTATTATACAACTGGGAGCTTCAGAATCCAGGTCAGCTTAAAGGTGTGAAGTTAAGCTCAAAGTTGATAAAACTTTTGATTTAATAGATGCTTTTGCTGCAGCACGAAGTGGTGGGGAATAATAAGGAAAAGATCCAGGAATCAGTGATGTCACACACTAACACTAGAATGGCGCCACAGCAAATGTTTAAAACGTTTTTACGATTATAGGGAAAACCTGACAACGCCGTCCTGGAAATCCTGACAAACCAAGTGGCTGCTTTTCATATTTTTTCATTGCCCTGTCCTGTCTGTGTCTGTGGTGCTGTACCAGATGTGGCTGGAGGCTACTCCGCCTCTATGCTCGATGCTGTGAGGAGAGCTCTGGATGCATCTAAAGTCTTGACCATCCAGGACCCAAAATACAAAACACTCAGTTTTGAGGAGGTGTTCAGAATAGCCACACTGGGAGGCAGTCAGGGTAAGCCATTCAAAACTAGAAGTTCTTTAGTAAACATTATGATTAGCACTATTATGATAACAGAAATAGTAATAGGCATGTGCTCAGTAGCTATGTAGTCATATATCTCATCTTTTTGATGAACTAACTGTCCCCACATTAAGAAACTGTTTATTTATTATGCCTGTCTTTCTGTAGCCTTGTCCTTAGATGACCAAACAGGGAACTTTGAAGTTGGCAAAGACTTTGATGCCCTGAGGATTAATGTAGCTGCTGAGGGTGGGCCTATCGATCTCATCCAGGACGAGGAACCAAAGGTTGGTCTAAATTGGTTGAAATGAATGAATTAAAGCAAAACAAACTAACTAAATAAACTCTAATTGGAGTCTCACAATAATCTATAATATCTTGAATTTCAGATTCTTTTGGAAAAATTCTTGAATTTGGGTGAGTGTCACTTTCTTTTTGCTCCAGAAAATCTCAGTTTAATGTGACTTTGATGTGTTACGAGTAGGGATGGGTATCGTTTACGTTTTATCCGATACCGGTGCCAAACCGGTACTTTTGAAACGGTGCCGGTGCTTAAAGAATGGAGAACACAAAATTGGTCCAAAAACCTCTCATGTTCAGCTGTTTTTTTTTGTTTTTTTTTGTAAAAAGATAACAATGTGTGCCTTTTCTGCAGCTATGGGGCATATATGGTGTCACTCTTGGCTGGAGGCAGTGCTTAATCAATGGAAAAAACACAAACTTTGTCCAAAAACTTCTCGTGTTTAACTGTTTTCCACTTTTTTCTTTGGTCATTTTAGCCTTTTTGGCCAGGGTGAAGGGAGTATCTGCCATCAAACAAGAAGACAGCTGCATGTAGCTATGATGGTGTTTGCTAGTTCACCTTACGTGCATTAATGTAATAACATGGTTAGCCTACTCAGCGTAAATTACACACAAACAACATTAAGCTACTCATGCAGAGAAGAACGGCTGCTGCTGCCATCATCATCCGTCATCATTTCTGCTACACTGGCAGGGCTAGGGGCCAAGACTCTACTCTTCGGGTTCTCTGGGGATGTTGCAAACTCCGAATCCGATAACAGGCACCACACCCGCAGTAGATGTGCACGGTGTGAGGTCTCGCAGCAAGCTATCAAATACGGCGCATTTCTCGGCTTTTAAAAAAAAAAAAAAAACGCTATGCGTCGCCAGGTGTTTCATCGGATTTGAGGAGTTACCTCCTTTGACAGTATCAGCTTAAAGCACTTGTTGCAGGCTGCTGAGTTTGCATATTTTGCTGTGAAGTACAGACAGACTTTGACCGCTTCGCCTTGGGCATTTTTAATCTGTAGCTCTGCTCTAAAAGAACGTACATACCTGGGCCCGCCTACTATCCTCGGAAACGTAAAATGATTGGCTAGAATCTAAAGTGTTTCACAGCTCAGGAAAAAAAGCACCGAAATGTTCGCTGCTTTTCGGTCTGGTTACTACCGTTTATGTCAGATGGCACCGGATACCGGTACCCATCCCTAGTTACGAGCCATTTGCTTTATGCTTATCTCCCTTTCTTTTTCTGTGTCAGGTGATGATCGTAACATCGTGGAGGTGTTTGTAGCTGGCAGGAGGGTGGTGCCGATCACAGAATAAATACAACTGTACCTGTCTCACAGCCTAAAATACAGGTCCAGGATATCCAACACGACAGAAATCAACCCTGTGCCTGCAAAAGAGACAAAATTGAATTAATCAGAGCATAAAACAGAGACTGTATTTCAATTCACACAAGCCCAGTGGTAACCTGAGCTGGAATACAGTCTGCTGCATGAGTCTTTAAACATAACTGCTACATTGTAAAAAGGAGAATAAGGGATTTAATAACTGAACTTTGCACTTTTTTAGACGGTTGTTGCCAGAAGAGAGCCAGGTGTGTGTCATTTTTGCCTACTACTAATGCACCACCACTCTCTGATTAACAAAGCACTTTTTTAAATCTTCCATTTGTTCACAAAGTCATCATGCTTATTATTTAAACTTCTTCCTTAAATTTTTATTTTTTTTTAAAATCCTGGAGAAGTTTTAAATACTAGTTTTCTATTGCGGGTTGATGTTTCAGTGTCACAATTGTCCACGAAGTTTTGTGCTTGTGATTTAAAGATGCTCAGTGTGCCACTGCAGTGCCTGACCCGATTATCTTCAGTGGTTGATGCTCCAATTTTTAATGCTTGTGCAGCTAAAGCATCCTTTGTGATCCAAAAACTGGAGCTGACTCGACTTCTGATTATAAAATACCAAATAGCACATGATTATACAACCCCAATTCCAAAAATCCTCATCCCCTCTTCTTTTAGCAGCAATCCATAAACGTTTAGAAAGTGAGGAGACAGATTTCTGGACTTCTTGAGGAAGAATGTTGTCATATATTGGCCTGAGCATTGTAGCTCCTCAACAGTCCTGGGTCTTCTTTGCTGTATTTTCCATTTCATAATATGCCTGTACTGCAGGCAGGCCACCACCCAGATTCTTCTACTATGAAACCATGCTGTTTCTTTTTAGTACCACTTACCTTTCCAGCCTTTTCTTGTCCTCTGCTCACTGTTTTGAGACGTGCTGCTGATGTCATATTCATAATCAACCAAGATTTATTCATAAAATCGTACATTTTCTCATTTTAAACATTTGATATGTTTTCTGTATTTTATTGTAATTTAAATATGGGTTTTTACATAGAGTCCCATCTTTTTGGGAACTGGGGTTTTGCTGCTTAATAGAAAGCTCTTAACTGAAGTCTTACATTTTAAATTGTGAGACTTTTTCTATACATATATACGATAAAATGAAACATTTCCAAACTTTTTTGTTACTAACTTACCTGGTGGTCATACAAATCCATAGTCAGCTTTAATTCACTGAGAATATTTTCAGTGTGTCAGTGCTGCCAGTTATAGTTCAAACAGACTATGTATAGGTTACTGTAACAGACTTTTTCAGCTGTTAGGGAATGAAGAGAATAATAATTTGAACTTATTGCATAATATGTATTAGCTTTAATACTTGTATTTAAGACAAGTCTAATTTTTTTTAACTGCTAATTTTTTATCGCACTGTAATAAAAGTCAAGTCTTGCAAACTTGCTCATCTTTGATGTGTGACATCATCTGTGATTGAAATAAAGAATGACGCCAAGATTGTATTGATTTCTTTTGATATTTAATTTGCAGTTATCAATTTATTTTTTGTGGAATAAAAAAAATACACACTGGCCCTTCTTTCCAGCAAAACAGGCAGCTTACACATCCTTCAATTAGCAATTTTATACAGTCTGGGAGAGACAGCCTGGAGACATGAAGCTGGCTGTAGTGGCATGTCCTACTGACATCAAGGCTTCTTCTCTCTTTTTTTTTTAAAACGTCCCATAAAACAGAAGATGTCACGCTAAAATTCACAGCCACTCGTGGGAGAAAACGGTAGTCGGAACAGTTACAGTATAAAAGCATCATAAAGCACTTTTATCTGAAAAAAAAGTAAACAAAACAGAAACAGCGTTTTTATTTCACCCATTGTAAACATACAACAAAACAGCAATACAATTAACTTGATGAGGTGGTGTTGTGTTATTTGTGAATGATTTGTTTACAGCTTACAACCATAACACCTGAGCACACCTGATCTCATCAATCTGATCTCAGGGGCTGGGCAGCATCAGGCCTGTTTAGTACTTGAATGGGACCCCACCTCAGAAACCAGGTACTGTAAGGTTGGAGGGCGGCGTGTCATCCACCAGTCTGAAAGCTGATCTTGAAGCATTCTGGGTAAAATATTGAACCTTGCTTCATTTGTGTGCGAATGTTAGATAAATGGACTTCTATGGAGCTTTTGTACTCTAGCTGACCATTTAAAGTGCTTTTTACTACAAGCCTCAGTCACCGTCACACACACGTTCATACAAGTGCTTTTTTCGATATCTAAGTGCAGACACACTCAGGTAAAAGTGCTTAGGTATATAGATAAAATATATACATGTGTGACTGTGTGAATGAGACTTGTAGCAGAAAGCTTTTGAGCGCTCACATTGTGTAGAAAGACAAGCGGAAGTTCAATTATTTATCTTAATTGCCTACATCGATATTTACTCCTCTCAATCGTAGACTCAGTCCTACTATTGTCTTGCAGCACCATCGTGTGGTACAAAGTGGTATTACATAAAGTATTCGTATTTTGCGTCGTGGCATTGCAACATAAGTAAATGTTGGAAGGTTGTAAACCTTTTTAATTAACAACAAGTATCTTAAACACAGTTCAAGATTCATTTATAAGATTCACGAATATCAGCATTTAAAGTTACTTTACAGGCACATAATTAAAAGACTTTTCCTGAGAGTAATACAGAACGCCTTAATTAATGATTAGTATTACATTCATAGACAATTTGCTTGCAGATAAGATAACAAAAGTGATAATAATCAGTTAATTTGCATTTATAACATTTTTTTCCGAAACTTCACACTGACCTTGAACGTAACTTGACGTTCAGTGACACTCGGTCCCTCCCTAAGTTTTTCAGAAAGCCCTACCGGGTTACCAGTGAAGTCTCGAGCACTGCTTTTTTTCCGCTGGACTTTCAGACCGGGGAAGTTCACTTGAGTCAGGCAACCTGACACGAAGTGCTCCTGGGAGACAAAACTCAGGGAAAAATCTTCCATATGACGAGCGTCCAGTCAGGAAGTGTTGAAAGCGTCAGAGCAAGGCACAACTGTGCTTTGTTTTCGCATAACGACAAGACAGCACACTGTTACATCTGCCAGGTAGGTGTCAGTGCACTGGAAACTATTCTAAACAATACATTCTGCTCCTTTCAATCTTTCCGTAACTACAAAGGCGAGTTAGTTAGACAGCAGCACTGATAGTTAACAGTTTACTGTATCAGAATCAGAATCAGAATACTTTATTGATCCCTGGGGGAAATTATTTTTTGTTACAGTGCTCCATTTTAAACCAACATTAAGACAAGACAGACAATACACTAACTAAGAATAGTACAATATATACATACATATATATACATACATACATACATACATACATACATAAGTCACTTATAAATAAATATTTGGAAAAGAAACATGTGTAGTTGTAGCAGCAAACAGTGTGTTAAGTGGATGCGTTGTACAGGGAGATGGCCACAGGCAGGAATGATTTCCTGTGTCGTTCAGTGGTGCTTTTCGGTAATCTCAGGCTCTCACTGAACGTGCTCCTGTGACTGACCAGCATGTCATGGAGTGGGTGGGAGGTGTTATCCAACATTGTCTTTATCTTGGACAGCATCCGCCTCTCCGACACCACCTTGAGGGAGTCCAGCTCCATCCCCACAACATTGCTGGCCTTACGGATCAGTTTATTGAGTCTGTTGGCATCTGCGACCCTCAGCCTGCTCCCCCAGCATGCAACAGCATAGAGGATCGCACTGGCCACAACAGACTCATAGAAAATCCTCAGCATTTTCCGGCAGATGTTGAAGGACCTCAGTCGCCTCAAAAAATAGAGACGACTCTGGCCCTTCCTGTAAAGTGCTGTGGTGTTTTTAGCCCAGTCCAGTTTATTGTCAATGTGTACTCCAAGGTATTTATAGTCCTCGACAATGTCAACACTGACCCCCTGGATTGAAACAGGGGTCAAGTGTTTCCTGGTCTTCCTGAAGTCCACGATCAGTTCCTTGGTCTTTGCCACGTTGAGCTGCAGATGATTCTGCTCACACCACGTGACAAAGGAGTCGACCACAGCCCGGTACTCTGTCTCATCATCCCTGCTGATGCATCCAACCACCGCAGAGTCATCAGAAAACTTCTGAAGATGGCAGGTCTCTGTGCAGTGGCTGAAGTCTGTGGTGTAGAGGGTGAAGAGGAAGGGGGAGAGGACAGTCCCCTGTGGTGCCCCTGTGTTGCTAATCACCTTGTCAGACACACACTGTGGGAGACGTACATATTGTGGTCTTCCTGTCAGGTAATCAACAATCCAGGACACCAGAGAAGCATCCACCTGCATCGCTGCTAACTTATCACCCAGGAGGGTCGGCCTGATGGTGTTGAAAGCACTGGAAAAGTCAAAAAACATGACCCTCACAGTGCTCGCCGGCTGGTCCAGATGGGTGTAGACACGATTGAGCAGGTAGATGATGGCGTCCTCTGTTCCGAGACGAGGCTGATAAGCGAACTGAAGGGGATCCAGATGTGGTCTTACTATGGGTCGCAGCTGGTCCAGGATGAGCCTTTCCAGGGTCTTCATGATGTGGGAGGTCAGTGCCACGGGCCTGTAATCCTGGGGGCCACTGGGACGAGGCGTCTTTGGTACAGGGACGAGGCATGATGTCTTCCACATCACCGGGACCCTCTGCAGACTCAGACTCAGCATAAACAGTTTATGAAAGACTCCACACAGCTGGGGGGCACAGGTCTTGAGGACAAGGGGACTCACTCCTTGGTAGCTTGGTTAACCACCCACACTCTCATTCACACACGAACACCAAAGTAGTTATTAACATCAGCTAGTATGTTTTAATGTTTAGATATGAACGCTGATCGGTGAGAGGAGGGGTGTGTGCACCGTGTCAGTTTTATATGTGTCTATATATGGGTTTTTTTTTTTAACATTGTTGGTAAAATAACTTCAATCCTAATGACACCATTCAAATTACACAAGAGTTAAAACTCCTTATCAACATTATGAATTTATGAAAGAAAGCAATTTCTACTTTTAACCCTTCATCACTTGTTGCATTTGACCACTTCAGCCCTGAAGTCAGCTGAAATCCCACAATGCCCCTATTTCGGGCTTTGGCTGAACGTGGTGGGGCGAAGGCTAGACCTGGGCGCAGGAGGCAGAGAACAGGAGACTGCTGGAGGACAGATGAAGATGGTCCGGTCCTTTCACTGAGGCAGCTGTCTCTGCTAAGCCTTGCTGACAACATGAAAAAAGTGTGGGTGAAAGACTATACCGATAACTACCTGGATCAATATTCATTCAGATACATCATGGGGCCTTTCAACTTACTCAGTGAGTTAATTAAAAAATGATAACTGGAGAAATTTAAAAAAGCAGCAGCACAGATTTGATTAAATCACTATAAGTGATCCCCTGCTGTACGTGTCTTAATGATATCTTTGTGGATGTTTCTTTTTCTACTCTTTAACTCTGCCTGTAGCCAGTGAACTGGTTGAGGAGCTGACATGCCTGCTGTGCAGCAGAAAGAAGTTGTCCAGGGCAGCCCTCCACCTCCTATTGGTTCCCCAGCTTCGAGGTCTGTCTCTGGAAAGTTGTCCTGCTTTGGTCACCCCAGCCCTCTGCACTCACATTGCTGCACGCTGCCAGGTTAGAGAGAAACCACCGCTTCCATGTCCGTGTCTCATCTTTTACTCTGTCTGATTATTTATTGTGAGTCTGAATTTTCTGTGTTTTTGTCTCAGGATTTGAGGAGTCTGGATTTGTCTGGAGCCCAGCAGCTACCTTCAAAGGTCATTTCCGAAACCCTCCATGGCCTTCCTGCTTTGCGCTCCCTCTCTCTGACTGGCATGTCCTGTGACAAGCATGTAATCAGAACAATCGCTCACCGTTGCCGTTTGTTGCGGCATCTAGATGTATCCCACTGTCATTTGCTTTCCCCAGGTGCATTGCTTCCTCTTGGAGGTGGGGCTTTCTGCTCATCCTCAGGCAGTCCCTTTAAAGCTCAGAGTTCTGTTTCCACTTCCTGCTCTGATCAGTCCTCATCCTTTCCTGCAACCCTGGCTCCTCTTCCCCTCAGCAGTCTGCTGGCTCTGGATATTGGGTTTGGGGTACAAGAGGAAGAACCTGTGGCTGCTGCAGCCTACCTCCTTCTCTCGCTCCCCTCCCTGGAAAGAGTAGCCATGGAGGGCATAGAAAAGGCCTGCTGCCTCATCGAGCACAGAGAGTTCAGCCTGGCAGATGAGTTTACAAGCAGGGAAGGAGTTGCCAAGCTGGAACAGGTTTGGCAGGAAAGAAGGGACAAGGAGGGCAAGGATAATTTAAGAATGAGGAGAGAAAAAACAGCAGTGGATAGAGAAAATGAGGATGAAGAGGAGGAGGGGATATCATGGGAGGAGTATAGGAGTGGGAGTGAGGAAGATACAAGTAGAGATGAAGGGCCGCCTTGCTCTCAGAGGCAGTCAGGGCAAAAAAGGACACATCGGTCACAGTCAGACTTTGCCCTGAAACTGAAGGATGTTAAGGGCTTAACCTTTGACTCTCTGGATAGTTTAGGTCGTTTATGTCCAGGCATTTGCTCCATGTCTGTGAGTGTTGACAGTAATGAAAACACTAGAGGAGGAAGCAAGGTATCTGTGTTAGCCGCGGGCCTCAAGGCCTGGTCCGGTCAGATGCAGAGACTCTCAGTCCAATTCCCAGGAAATCTGGACAACCTCCTTCCCTCTCTGTTAGTTGCAGGGTCCTCTCTGATTTCTCTTACACTTGAAGGGGTGAAAACCAACTCCTACACCAGACTCCTGCCAGTCATCAGGGCCTGTCCCAGACTCAGAGACCTGCTCATTTCTGCTGAGCCTTCTCCCTCCTTCCTACAAATAGAACATGAGGAGGATCAACAGGACAATGGAGATCTTCCACGTCTGCCTAACCTTTGCTCTCTCACACTCAGGTAAGGTTACTGCTGAGGTACTATTTATGGTATACCAGGAAGTATTGCCCGTCAGTAAAGATTCTACACTGTTTCTTTGTGTGTTCTTGTAGTAGGCTGCTCATAATGATGTTTCACATCAATCTGACATTTAATCATGCCATTAGAGGAAAATCAAGTCTATTCTTGCTGCCAGGCTTAAGAGGCCCTATTGTACAGATAACGCTGGCCTTTATAGTGTTCATATTCTTCTTTTTAAGCTTTTTTTCTGCCTCGGTAGCACCTATCTGTGTTGTGGCATATAACAAAATAAAGTGAGAGGAAGTAATTATTTGAAACTTAAGAAATGAGGCCAGAAAATTATATTTTGATAAGCAGACAAGACTTTGGCAATCTATCAAAGATCTTTCCTCATCTTCTTTGTCTCTCCCTGAAGTTTCTCCTATGAGCACAGCCAAATAAAGCCTGCCATGTTCTGGATGTCCCTGAAGACGGTCCTCAGGTGTCTCCTGACCGGTTCCCCTTTACTGGAGAAGCTCTCACTCGTCTCCCTGCCGTGCCCCTTGGACTACACTTTACAGAGTGTGCTACGCACAGAGAACTATGAGCCGCGTGCTTCTGCAGAATCCACAGGCTCACCTCTCGTGCCGCTCGGTCGGGTACGCCACGTTGATCTGCAGCGGACAGACGTGACGATTAGAACAGTGAAGAGTTTATTACAGCAGAGCAAGAGACTGAAGTATATGGATGTGAGTTGCTGCTGGCAAATTAGTTGCTCCGAGTGGCTGGCCTGCAAGAAGTGCAGTAATGTTCAAATTGTCTGGGCATAATGAAGAGATTACCAGTGGATTCACGTACAGCAAATAAAACTACTGTGCACCTTTTATAGTGTGAGGTTCTACTATAGCTCTACGAGTTTTGGCAGGTTATCACAGGTTATTTTTGCACTGAGAGAACATATTGAAATTACACTTGATGACTTGTCTTATATAAAAAGAGTTATTACAGTAACTTGGATACATTTGAAAATGTGCTGTATAATTTATACCATGTTTTAAATCATTTGTTATTGTTTTTCAAACTTATTAGAAAGTCAATATTAATGTCTTGTCTTTTCAGTAAGCTATAAATCTTATATTAAATACCACATGAGTGGATTTGTGTATGACTTATGATTTTATATCCACTATCAATCCACTGCACATGTCCAAACTATCTCAGCCTTGCCTCTCTACCTTTGTCTCCAACCCGCTCAGCCTGTGCTGTCCCTCTGATGTACTCATTTCTAATCCTGTCAATTCTGGTCACTCCCAATGAAAACATCTCAGTGCAAACATCTCCAAACCACCCACCATAGCAGATCTCACTACCATCTTGTAAATCTTCCCGTTCACTCTTGCTGTTGCCTTTCTGTTATAAATCACTCCTGACACTCCACACTGTATGCTCTCTTTTTCACCTCTCTCTCATTGCCTTGGATATTTGACCCCAAGTAATTAAACTCGTCCTCCTACCTCTCGCATATTAAACTGTTTCCATCTCATTCATACACGTGTTGTGTCTTCGTTTCAATACCTGTCCTTAATCACCTGAACTTGCTGCACATGATCTCTGCCTGTCAGTCAATAAAAGTCATTTTCCTTACCCTGGTGTCCATCCGTGCGCACAACTCAGTATAAACCTTTGACACCTTTCTTTTTCTTTCCTAACTTCTCCCTTTAAACACGATGATTTCACATCACCTGGGGATCATTTCTTACCTAATTCCAGGAAGTAGGTGGCGGTATTGCACAATAATCCCTACATTAGACGTGGAAGAAGAAAAAAACAAGACGGGCGGCTGTTTGCTCACAGGCTTCCGATCCGGGCTACGCGGAGATAAAAATCAATCACCACGTCTCGACTACCACGTCACTCACCGGATTCCTTCTCGTACCTTTACGTTAGTTAGCCAGAGGTTAGCATCTGGCTGCTAATAAACGCCACATTTTCAAGAAAAGGGGGGATTTTCACACCTTTCCTAGTAAGTAATAAACCGGCTAGGAGCTGTGAACACGTCACATTACCGGTTTTATAGTGACGATCAGTAAAAACGCGCAAAAATAGGATCATTTAGCTTTCTACTACAACCAAAGTCAAACGTTATTAAACACAAACGTCTGAAACGCAAATGTTAGGTCGTGTGAGCGCTTATCGGCTTTCCTTTTATAAGCAGTGCTTTTCCTGTTTGGCTAATGTCTGTCTGTAGTTTAAATACGTTGCCTTTACAGCGATAATATGCTACATGTCCTGTGTCGTACCGGCTCTGCGGGCCTTCTTGATAAAAGAGCTCAAGTTCCCCTCAAAATAAAATGCGAATAACTGTTAATTTATAACATTGCCCCCTAAAAGGTCACAATGATAAATGAAGACATGAGGACGTTTGGAACAAGGCAGATATTCATCTTCCAGCTTCATGCTTTATAGTGATAAGTAAAGCAACAAGTAGAAGAAATGTCCATCATGGGAAGGTTGGTTTCTCCTTGCATACCTTTCACATATCTGTGACGTTTCATACTTTGCTGAGGCTCTCTTACCTTTTGTTGACAGGATCAGCTTTTCGTGCCTTTTCCCAGCTTCGTGGCACTTCAGCCTCTCATCCCAGGTTCTTCCTCGGCTCCTGATACCATCAATCAGACAGCTGCTCTTCATCAGTCTAGTGGTCTGCCTCATAGGGCTGCTCTACCTGCTGCTTGTTGCTGGAAAGGGGCACGTCAGCTGGATCACAAAGGAAAATCACTTCCACAGGTTTTACACAACTACTATCCAGTTGTAGATGTCCTAGTAAACATGGGAAGCATCATTTCTAACTTTTACGATTCTCAACAGGCATTTAGCCAGGGTCACTGATATCGACGCAACAGACACAACCAACCCCAACCTGAACTACGGTCTGGTAGTGGACTGTGGCAGCAGTGGCTCCAGGGTGTTCGTGTACTGCTGGCCCCGGCACAACGGTAATCCCCACGAACTGCTGGACATCCGGCAAATGCGAGATCAGAACCGCAAGCCAGTGGTCATGAAAATCAAGCCAGGTGAGATGTCCAGTGTTTGGCTCAAACTGTTATCACAATATTATATGGTGATGCACGCATTTCAGCATCTTGTACTGCCTTTTATTTACCCGCTGCGATCTAATGTGTGTTTTCCTTCAGGTATTTCCGAATTGGCTAAAACACCGGAGAAAGCCAGTGATTATATATACCCACTGCTGAGCTTTGCAGCCCAGCACATCCCCAAACACAAGCACCAGGAAACACCCTTGTATGTCCTGTGCACAGCTGGAATGAGAATCCTACCCGAAAAGTAAAACCCCAATAAGAATAAAATCGTGAACTACAAATCTGTTAACACCTGAGCTGACCTGAGTTACAGTTAAAAATAGCAAAGTTCTTGTTATTTTGTTTGTTTGATTTCAGTCAACAGGAAGCACTTCTGGAGGATCTGCGCACAGATATCCCAGTCCACTTCAACTTCCTCTTCTCGGATTCCCACGTGGAAGTGATTTCTGGAAAACAAGAAGGTGCGTAAATGGAAACGTAATTTGAATTTGTTTATTTCAAAGGGACAGTGCATGTAAATGAACAAATCAGTGAAAATATCGAGTTCCTGGCACGTTAGACGAAAACAATAAACAAGAAATTTAACACATCATCAGACAATTTACAACGATGTAGTTCAGGCAACAAATACATAAAATTACAACATGAAATTTTATAGTACACAAGAATGAACATCAGTGTGTTATACAGAATGAGAATGGTTTGTGTTGTTTTATATTTAATACAGTGGGAGTTTATTTGATTCATCACTTTGTAGCCACTGAAAAGTTTTCTGACACTAAACCTTATATCATAATTTACTTTGTATTTATTGGTTTTAGGTGTCTATGCTTGGATTGGAATCAACTTTGTCCTTGGAAGATTTGACCATGTGCACAATGGTAAGAATCCAAGAAGGTAGCATTGCAGTTGTGTACTAAGTTTTTGCCACTAAAAGGCTGTTGTGCTGCATGTTAACTAAATCCATGGAGACTTTTGTATCTGCTAACGCGGTGCTCATACGATACGCCTTCACTAACTGAATCTCAAACCCCTTTGCTCTCGATCACCCAAGACGGCGAGGCTGTAGTGGAGGTACATGTTCCAGGCGGCGATCAGCAGGAGATGCTGTTGAGGAAAAGGACTACAGGTGTCCTGGACATGGGTGGTGTCTCCACACAGATTGCGTACGAAGTGCCCAAAACTGTAAGCTTTGCTTCTCCACAGCAGGTTATTATCCACAACCAATTCTGTTTTCGTGCTCTTTGGTTTTTGCCACTCACCCTCTGTTTTTCTCCCCCACTCCCCTTCTTCCACCCTCTATCATTTCCTGGTAAAACCTGTATGATCTACTCTCCATTCATCACTATTGACTCTACTGTAAGCCAGCTGCAGGCTCAGCAAATATGCCACTGATTGACTGTAGCCTCCCTTGATAGTTCATCTCTGCTTCTTTGATGTTTTGAGATGCCTTATTTGAGACACAATATTTAGCTTTCTCTTTTATTTTCTTGCCTCGACTATGGCTGCCCTGCTCTAATAATAAAGGTGTGTTTATATGCATACACGCACTTTAGAAGTGCGGGTGTGTAAATTTGAATATGCGTAAGTAGAGGGAGGGAGTCACTTCTCGTGCTGATGTGTGTTTGCTCTGTAGGAGGAAATCGCCAAGAACTTACTGGCCGAGTTTAACTTGGGGTGTGACGTGCATCGCACAGAGCATGTGTATCGTGTTTATGTGTCCACCTTTCTGGGTTATGGAGGAAATGCAGCACGCCAAAGATATGAGGAGAATCTCATCAGAAATACTGCAGCCCGAAACAGGTGAGATCTGCAGGTCATTCTCTTGGCTTAATTAAACTGTTTTTGGGCTTGTTTGTTTTTTTTAAAGGTGGCACTACACAGTATTGCGGATATTTATTATATTTATTCAGGCTCTTAGATCAGCATATTGGTGAAACAGTGGAGTCTCCACTGCTGGACCCATGTCTACCCACTGACCTGCAGGATGAGATCGGCCCACCTACGCAGCACCTGTATCTGCGAGGCACTGGAGACTTTGACCAGTGTAGGCAAATTCTCCAGCCATTCCTAAACCGCACCAATGACACCCAAACCTCCCTCAATGGCGTCTACCAGCCGGCAATTGACTACAGCAACAGTCAGTTCTATGGCTTCTCTGAGTTCTACTACTGCATGGAGGATGTGCTGCGCATGGGTGGAGATTATAATGCTTCGAAGTACGCCAAGGCTGCCAAGGTGAGTGGCGCTAAAAAAGTTTAAGTGCCAGCAGAGCTCCACGGTACTAGGTGGTGAGCGCAGAGCCTGCTGAAGGACTCGGGGCCCTGATGTCACTTTCATGGGCTCTTTCTGACAGTTTAGTCAGTGACATACACATGAGTATCCCCCTAGCTCGTGTAGGGCTCTGGAAGTGTTCCTCCTGGTCCTTCAGTCTTGCTTGCTGAGTTGATGCCCTTCTCCTTGTATGTCCTCCACACTCTTGAGACTGTGCTGGGAGACAGTAAACCCCATTGTCATAGGGATGCACCATGCTCGAGTAGCTGTGCAACTTGAATGGGCTGGGGGAACAATCTCATGCTACCAGTAGTGGCAAGTGCCATCAGTAAACAGGGATGATGGCAATGGTGCTCACCACCTGCTAAACCACTCCCTTTTTGAGATGTGTTTTGTTACCTCTCCACTGTACCTGTTTTCAATTTGATTGAAAGCAGGTGAAGTTGATTCACAATGGCTCACGCTTGCTATTAGGGTGGATTGATCCCTCAAGTTTAACTTTATTTAGGCTGTGATGATCCAGTGTTCCTTTAACCCTTTTGAGCAGTGGAGTAGAGTTATTTTGAGCACTAGAACGGTTATACTAATGTTTATCATTCACTTATCATTGGAAACTTTGCAGACATTTTTATTAAACATTTACAGAGTTATTGTGCCACCCAGTGGAAGATTCTGAGGGAACGCTTTGAGTCTGGGTTATATGCCTCACATGCAGATCTCCATAGATTGAAGTAAGTCAGGACTCTCCAGCAGTTTCTGAAAACAACATATAACTTGTCACGTTCCTCCAATATCTCTGCTGCATGAATGTTCAGCATGTGCTGTATTTTTCCTGTCTGCAGGTACCAGTGTTTTAAATCGGCATGGATGTATGAAGTATTGCACACAGGCTTCTCTTTTCCAACCAATTATAAAAACCTAAAGACTGCTTTATTGGTCTACGATAAGGAGGTCCAGTGGACTCTTGGAGCTATACTTTACAGAACACGGTTTCTGCCTTTAAGGTAAGATGGATTTTCTCGCACATGTTGCCCTTTCCTTGTCAGTTTACTAATCAAGCTTTAAGTCATTTTGCCCAGTGAAAATAATGCTGTTCATGTGAATGAGTGCAGCCATGGTTAGTTGAGCTGGATTTCACTACAGAACTCTCAGTCTTTGTTTCCCAAACTGTTGTAATATGTGTGACTTGTTCTTGTTGTGACCTCTTCCAGGGACATCCAACAGGAAAGCCTGAAAGGAGCGCACTCTCACTGGCGACACAGCTTCTCCTTTGTCAACAATCACTACTTATTCCTGGCTTGCTTCTTCATCGTTTTGCTTTCTATTATACTGTACTTACGGCGACTCCGCCGCATTCATCGGCGCACAGCTCAGCGTTGCACCCCCTCGTCTGTACCGTGGCTGGAAGAGGGCCTTGGCTCGCCAACAATCCTCATCAATCTCTAAAATTTGTAGAGCGTAAAGTCTGGGCAGCGCGTCTGTTTCCCATCGCCAATTTTCGCTCCTTTTCTCTCTAAAGCCATCTCCTTTGTCAGTGACTCTTTGAAGGCTGCTCCACCTTAATGTGTTTTGAGAGATGGTACAAATAAGGAACACCTTGCATGAATCTTCAGGCTTGCCTAAGGAAAGTATGTGCGATTAAGTTAAACATTCATAATTATATTTTTGCCTGTCTAATTCAGAGGGCAGCTGCCCTTAAGTGTCTCTTATTTATTTCCAGAAATAAATGGTACTTTATTTCCAGGTTATCCATAGGGAAATAATTTCTTAGTCAAACTTTTTAATTTCACAAAGTTTGACAAATAAACTATAGTGGCTTTTTTTTTAAATTTCTATTTATGTGTGGATATTTACAGTTCTGTATGCCTTTGCCTTTTCTTTGTGCATGTACACACCTTTTTTGTTGTTGTTCTTAAAGTTAGATGAAATAAGCACTCCCCTATTTGTATAGAAACCTCAAATGCAATTAATTATAATCAGTAGAAGGGGAATTTTTTTTTTTTTTTTTGCGCTGCAGTTGAGAAGCACGTCTAGCAGGAATAGTCTTTTTCTGTTTGAGTGTGTCTGTGCGCATCGCTCCAAAAGTGACAAGTAGCCTTGAACAGCTATGCTAGTGCAATACATGTCTTATCACTGCAATGCATCTACCCTTTTCTCGTGAGCCTCAGTCTTTTCTAAGGCCTTGCTGAAAGTCTTGCGTGTGGATATCTGGCTGTTCGGTTGGATACTGTTGCATATGTTTATGTTTAGGCTTCGTTTTCAGAAGCTATCATGTCACTGCTGTGTGTGTGTGTGTGTGGGGGGGGGATTGTAAACAAGAGCACATGCCCCATTATTTATATAATGAAATGTTTTCACAAATGAATGTGAAATAAATGTGACACTGCAACCCAGTAATAAAAATTTTATGCTATTCTGATCTTTTTTATTATCTTTTGGATTAAATGTAAATTTCGTGGTCTTTGGGAGTAATGTGAACACAAACCTCTCTGTCCTCTTTTATTCACCAAATGTGGTTTTTAAACTTATTTCCTGTTTAAAAACTGCATGGGGAAAAAAAAAATCAATGGTAATAATCAGCATGTAGCCAATAATGGCCACAGGGCTGCAGGGTTTTTTTGTTTGTGTGTTTGTTTGTTTGTTTGTTTGTTTTTTGCCTGTCCCGTTTGGTTCTTTAGTCATCAAAATTGTTGTCTGAAGGCCAACAAAGATACCCAACGAATTTACTTTACCAAGTGGATCATCAAGGCCTCGCCGTATTGGTCCATTTGATCAACCTTTGTTATTCATTTTTATTTTTAGTTGTTACTGATGGGCAGTGGCGGTCCTAGTCTGTTTGGTGCCCCGGGCGAACACACAACATTTCACCAGAGAGAAACACACACATATGAAGAGAGAGAGAGTATGCATAGTATGCAAACAGCCATCATAATTCGTCATACAATGAGAACAGGACAAATCAACAACTGACAATGACTAATTAATATTAAAATCTGTAACAATGTATTGTTTGGAGTTTAGTCTGTTACTGTTACTATTTTTACCATTTCTTTTTGGAGCAACTGAAATCCACATAATTTCCTTAGGGATTAATAAAGGATTCTGATTCTGATTGTTTCAGGATGACCTGCCATTATCCAATGACACATCTGCTTACCTGTATCTTTTGCTCGTTTCTCCTCCTTTTCTATTTTTTCTAAACTGAGCACCTGATGGCTTTGAACTTTTCTTGTCCATCTTCCATTGGTTTTAATTTTGCACTCCAGTATGAACACAAATCCCTCAACCCGAGGATCGCCACAACATAACCTAATAGACCTTTTCTTACTCTTCTTATATTTATTGTTTGTTTACTTGCACTGCTGTAACTGGAGCCTCGTCGTCTCGTCTCTCTATATACTGGACTGTGTGTAGCGGAGATGACAATAAAGTTTACTTTGACTTCAGCAGCGAGCAGGCACACCGAGGGCTCTCGCGCTCACTTTTCGCGTATAGAATTTCGGGAAAAAAAACATCGGTGCAAATTATAAGTCTGTATCATAATGTCTGGTGTTTCGTGTTTGTTGGTTTGTTTTTATTTTGTTTTATTTTGCGAGTTGGTTATTAGATGTTCCAGCCAGCCAGTGAATACCCCGCTGCCCCGCCCTCTCCTCCCTGTGCAGCTAGCAGCAGGCGCACCTCGCAAACGGAGGGCGCCCTTACTCCCAGCAAATGGGGCAGCATGAGTACGAGCAATGTTTTTTTTTTTTTTGCCGAGATCTCCTGAATCACCTGTTGAGAGAGGAAAAAAGCAAAATAGAGAGCAACATAATAAACACAACACCACTGCATGAATCTAGCTAAGTGTAAATAACAGTAAATACTAAAAAAATAAATGTTTTTGTGCAGCACGCAGGACCGACAGCACGCAGGACCGACAGCGCACAATGTGCTTTGAGGTAGCAGCTAAGAAAAGTGTAGTTTGTGTCTATGAACAATGAACACCTGTGTGCACACCTGTGTGGATCAGCGCGCTGGTATTCAAAATGTTTCTCCATGTAACAATCTGCTAGAGCAGTGGTTCTCAAACTTTTTTTTGCTGCTGTTTTACAAGAAAAATGTTCGTGCCCCCCGCCTCCATGCACGCGCACACACAAACACATCCTCCAACCACACACACCCATATTTTGCTCCATTGTGGTTTATTTCACACCTCAAACATTTAGTAAACAATTAAACAAATACAAGTAATCTGCAATAAATGACAGGTAGTAATAAAATAAACTACAATGGCAGATAGAGACAAAATACTGTTAATCTGACTATCTTCAGTTTTTACATACTTACATATACACATGCAGTTACTGTCCCTCCATTTAGAAAGGCAGAGGCTTCACGGTGTAATTGTTTTACATGTATTTTCCTGTGTAATAATATTCAACATTGCTATCAATACATTTTTCAAAAAATGCCTCTCTGTGCAAAATCGGTTCAAAAACATAAACAGCTGTGGGATACTGTTTGTCCGTGATTTGAACCGGGGAACAAATCGTGGCAGGATCAGCCACTGTAACTTTACTGTATAAAGAGCTAACGTCTCCAAAATGTCAGGAGTAGTTAGTCATTACAACAAGTGTTTGTGAATTAAAAATCAAGAATGTGGGATACTGTTTGTCCATGATTTGAAGAGCCCAGCGCTGCTGCCGACAAGGGAAAACCAATTATGCAGGGAGACCTACCTGGCACTTGTGCAGGTGAAACCAAAGGGAAGATTTGCTTCACCATATTTTCTAGTCTTTGGCTTAGAATGAAGTTGGTTTGGAAACATATTCAGCGATGCTTCATCTCCTGCATTGCGTTTGTGTGGGAGCCCCGTGCTAGCAGTGTGGAAGGCTTGTTTTTTTTGGTTTTGTTTTGTTTCCCTTTTCATACCGCCCCCCCCCCCCCCCCTAGGGGGCAGGCCCCCCACTTTGGGAAGGTCTGTGCTAGAGGGTGTGGGGAGCCATAGGCCTGTCCCCCAGGGCATGAAGCAGGCATGGAGGAGATCCAGGCCTCGACATCCAGAGGCCCCAGAGAGCGAGAGCCAAAGGAGGATCATCAGAGGGGCATTCGTGCCACCCTCTGCAGAAACTGCTGTGTCACCATGCAAATACTTAATTTAAAAAATAGTGTTTCCAAGCCACAGTCTGGCATTGTTGTGTTGGATATCTGCTCTGTTACAAGGCTGTAAGTGCTGCATCACTGAGAATATTCCACTCGTGGATTTGTTTCCAAGCAAACAAAGTCATGCACACAATGCAAAATCAATGTGACCTGTCTTGAGAACGAAGCAAATGAGCCATGTGGTGTTTGAAGTCCTCAGCAGACACTCCAATAGTAACATAAACTAATGCACTCGCTTATTGTTGCTTTGAGTGGAAGATAAATTCATTGCCACTTTTGCTAGAATTCAAAACATGTTCTAAACTCCCATGTTTGTTTGCTGTGAAGTAACCTCTCAGACTGAACTCGTGTCTCAATATTAGTATTATATATACTGTTGATATTATTAGTCTGTTATTAACAAAGACTGACATGATTACATGCAACAGTTTGTGAAGTACAAAAGGCAGGCTGGTCATTTTCTTTCTGCTTTTTGCTGCATCATGTCTCTGGTCTCCCACCTTCAGCGTTGTAATAACCAGCTGTAGCTTTAAAAGTTCATTTTTTATTGGTACACTACCTGTTCATGTTAACCTTTTTGTGGTATGTGATATGTGAACAACAGCTGTAACGGCACCCTGAAAACAAGTGGCTCTTTAAGGTTCTTATATTGCTGAGTCACTGGGATGTCACCGTGCCTCACAAACACACCCTCAGTGATGCAATATGCTTTTTCCCATTGAGCTTAAGTTTCAGTCAATAGTACGTAACATAGGACAGTTTAACTCATTTTTATAGGTATGATTACGATGTTTTTGTTTTGATTGAAGACAAATCCCTTAAAAATGCTATTGTGTGACCGATTAATGGCTCAGAAATTTTTTTTAAAAAGCAGTTGTTCTTGTTCAGATCACTCCCTGTGATGTCAATCAGAGGGTGGGGTGGCCTGACCACTAACTCTTAAGAGCAGCTGAATCCAGTGATAACCGCTGCACACACTGGGATCTAGTGGAATATCAAAGTGAATTTGAAACTTCTGTCCTGCAACATGAGACAGGTATACAGTATCTAAAGACATATAAATAATTAAGAGTAGAAGATGTAATGAAAAAACAAGGAATTGGTTTAAATAACTGGCCTCCAGCGGGGTCCTTGGACTAAAGCAAATGGAAGGAACCTGTGAGGTAGTCCAACAGTTTGACAACAATGTTACACTTTTTTTGGGAACTGGAACTCAAGCGTGTGTGTAAAGCAGCTATTTTCTGAAGCTTCTGCTTTAACTGTAGGCTATTTCATAAGACTATCCACATGACGTGAAGCACGGATGATGTGTGCAGATCTGTATGCTCAGATTTAAAACGGCAGGTGAGGGTGGTTTGTGTTAAAATAATGTTTTAAAAAAAGAGCTTTTCTTCCTTCCCTCCAGTTAGGCAAACATGTGTTATCAAAGGTTCAATGAGCACTACATTACAATAGTGCCGCTAAAGCAGCAGCTAAGATATCACTTAAGATAAAAACAAAAAAGATGTGCCACTTCTGTGTTTCTTTTGCTGAATAACTACAGATGTCGCCCTTCTTTTGCTTCTCCAGTTGTGTTTCAGAGCTGTAATTGCGAGTTATGTAACATGCACAGTTCAAATAATTAGTAAAATATAAAGAAGAGTTATTTCTTAAATGAGCGTTCATTTCATATTTATGTGGCATTTCCTGGAAGGATAAGTGATCCTGTTTGTGTACTAAAGTCGGTTTTTCAAGTACTACGTGATAGCGCCATATGCGGTGTAGAGAGACCACGACTTTTAGATAACTTCCCTTTGACATAAGACGATTTCCCTCATGGTTATTGCACATGTGCTGCCTGATAGGTAAGCCACACCTACTTATCTAGTCAAGCTGGACTATGAGATTGCACTTTTGTCAAACCCATTCAAAAACGGAGAAGGAAATCCAGCATGGATGGACAACTTGTAACAGTGGGGCTGTTGAGTGTGAGAAGAGTCTGGCATGGAAAGTTTTCATTGGTCGCCTAAAGCAAAGATCCCGCCCGAACATTATCGACATGAAACGCGAGTGGTCCATATTAATACAACCACGCCCTCGGTCGTTACGTCACATGGGCGCTGGAACTCCAGTAGTGATGATGTTGTGGTTATCCATGCCGCCGTTACCTCTCTTGAGTGTTGTCTGGTAAGGGAGAGCTTCTGGTAGAGCTCCCCACGCATGGAGTTGTGCTCGGACCGTGTGGTGGCAACGCTGGATATGTCGCAGAACAAAAGCAAAGACGAGGAGCCTTTCAACAGTGACGGGGACTACGAGAGCTTGCCACCTCATGTCTCCGTGACGACCCACATGACAGCGGGAGCAGTGGCTGGCATACTGGAGCACACAGTGATGTACCCCGTGGACTCTGTCAAGGTAACTCACCGCGAAGCACAAGTTCACACTTGCTTCGCCGCCACAGATCATTCACCAACAAGCTCCAGAGCAGCGCTAACTGTCCCGACTGTCTACCATAGCTCGCTAACGAGCGCTAGCTATAAAATCTCCGGGCTGCCCATCCTCGGTTAGCCTTGGTGTTAGCCTTCGTGGTACGAGCTGGCTGAACAAACTAGTTTCACAGGCTCGTATGAAGTAAATCAGAGTAAAGAAATATGATAGTTAAACCAATCAAGTACAAACAGTTTCGTTTCTTTTTTTCTTTTCTTTTCTTTTCTTTTCTTTTTTTTTGCTTCCTGCTCGATACAACGATTAACTTGCTAACATGTGAAGCTTCCTCAACGCCCGGTGTAACCTTAATTCATAAGAGGCACATATTAGCAAGGTTAAAGCAAAGTTCAGAATCACGGTTTTATTTTCAGCCAGTGAAGCAAGTTAGGTATTCCCACAGTCGTTGTAGGCAAAGTAAAGGTCAGGTCTGAAGTGTGGTTACATCACATATCAGACTTTTTCCAATATTTAAGGCAAGATTTATAAACACCTTTCTGTAAGTTATTACTCTGTAGTGCACTTAAAAGCACACTTGTGGTCCCACACACCCTGCCACCCCGACTAGATGATATCACTAATTAATAAAGGCTAACAGAGTCCTACCAAACTGTGTTTGATAATGTGGTTATTATTGTACTGCAGTCTACATAGAGCTTCAAAGTGCATATACACTCGTTATATACAGTGTGTGTGGCAGTAAACAGGTGTTATGTACAAATCTAACCCACTGTTTGGTTTGTGACCTTCGCTGGGTCGTGATGACCCTTCTACCAGGTTAAAGCTGTTGGTCTAACAAAAAAGCTGGTCTGTGTTCTTCAGACTCGTTGAAGCAGCTGTAGTTGTCTCTGCTTGTTTAAGGGAAACAAACACACTACACGATAGATGCAAATTTATTAGTTTATATATTTTGTAAGTCAGTACAAGAATAATAATGACATTGGCTTATAATTTGGCACAATTTTCGAAACTGTGAATGCTCCCAGTTATTTTCTCTGTTTTCAAATATGAGTATTTGATGTGTTTGCTACTTTTTGTTAAATGTGGGCTGCTGTTCAGACAGAACATTTTAACACAGCGTGTGATCTTGGTTTCTCACATTATTACAGGCATCACCATCTATTAGCACAGGAAGAAAATAATGAACACAATATACATTTCATACAGCAGTTACACTCCATTAGAATGAGAAAGCCCATGTTTGATCTTGACTGCTATTTATATAATACTACTACTACTAATAATAATACTAATACCAATAATAACTAGTAATGACAAATGGCAAGCCAAGAACATTTTATTTGCCTTTTATTTTTTAGCTTTGTGTAAAACTGATCTAGTGTAGGCAAAAGGTGAACGTGAAGCAATAAAGGATTAAATTACTGACTCTTTGGAACAATAATGAGTACAGATTATTTAGTTTCATCTAAACACAATGACAGTAAGTCATGAGTAGGAATGACTGGATTTTTAATTGTCTAACCTGTTTTGGTTGTACACTTGATAGTTACCAGACAAGTTTATAAAGAGAGGAACGTCATTTCTCCCTCCCATTAATGCCATGTTGAAACTAACACCTAAAGGTAAGTGTTCAGTAACATAATGAAATGAGGGTCCAGTTTTGTTAAAAAAAACTTGCATCTGTAAAGTAAATAGTAAACTGGGCGGTTTAGGTGTGGTGAACTTTGTTCCTTTCATTCCTCTCTAAATCCTGCTCACCAGTTATTTTCTAACAGAGTGGCATTGTATTGATGGTGCTTTATTTTGTAGTGCTGCAGTCTCCTAACAATAATTTTGATTCGGCACAGACAGCTTGATTAGCATAATCCATAAAAGACACTCGATCCTCTTTCCCCACAGTGTGATAGTCTTGACATATTTCCACACTGACCTGTAGGCCCTTTGTTGCACAAGCCTTGTTGCTGCTTCCTCTTGACTTTTCAAAGTTTTCATAAGCGCAAAGAGCTGTGGATGCACTTGCTCGGTCCAGGCTTTATACAGTTTTGAAATTTTCCATTTTAACCCATTTACATTTTCCACATTACACAAAAAAGACAGATGAGATTTTAAGAGATTGGATTCAGAGCACACTGTACTTTATTTCTAGTTAACAAACTCAAATTAGGAAGCTGTGTGGTATGTTTCACATAGGTTTTGAAATGCGAGTTGCAGAATGACCGACTTGGTGTTATTTTGAATTTCAAGCCTGGCGAATCAGGCTGACAATCCACTCACTGTATGTTTCAGTCTTCCAGTAAAACATGAGACTCATCTGGGAATCAGGGAGGGGCTTCTGTTACTGCTAGGAGGGGTGTCTTATCTTTGTTGCACACATTCGGAATCAGCCTCACACAGCAAAGGGTGTGTGTGTGTGCAGTTGCGTTTCTCAAGTGTTGATTAGTAAACGGCCACAGAATCACAACAGACAAAGCTAAACTAAAAGACAGGACAGTGTAAGCCATCAATGGTCATGTTTTCTTTCAGCACATCATAAAGGCCGCATCGATATTTGCTTCTGGGGATTGTTGTATTACATCAGCTGACCATAGTAAAAGATATATATAAGACCATGAACCACCTATTTTTTTTATTTATTTATTTTTTACTAGTACCTGAAAACACCATTATAATATAATCTGCTTTAAAAAATCATCTCCACTGTTGGACAGTTTTTGCATTTAGTCTCATTTTGAGTTCATAGCTGCAGATCTTTCTTATCCATACATTTTACACCATGGGCCACATGCAGCCCACTTTGATCTTAAGTGGGTGAGACCAGTGAAACTCCACTTTGTGTCAGTGTAAAGACATTTAACTAAACATGTAATCCCTGATGTCTTTATATCAGTGCAGTTTCATCAAAATTTGTATTTTTTTAATGTGATATATATGTAAAATAAGTGAAAAACATCTGTTTTAATACTTTCCTGTAGTCATAATAATGTACTTTTATTTCTATGGTAGAACATTTCTGTAGTAAATGTAGTAGATACTTGAAAAACTGAGGTCTTTATCAATTGAAAAAGTTGTAAAACTTAAGAAAATACAGTAAAATGTACAACACACAAACACACACTTCTTAAAGCCATCCAGTGGGCCAGATTGGAGTCTTTGCCAGGCCAATTATGACCTCCAGACCTTATGTTTGACAACCCTGCTTTTTAAGCTTCTTACTACACAGGCACTGAGTGTGATGCATTATTAGTATTGGAAGGTTAAATAGTGTTATTCCCCAGTTTTCATTTCACAGTTTCAATTCTAAATACAAATTCCCGGGCTGGTTTAAAATCCCTTATTTATAATGTTTCCTAACATGATGCTGAACCTTAGTCAGTTAATTTCCAGAATTGATCTCTTGGATTTGGTTACAGCAGAAAAGAGTTATGTGTTGCACTTCAGATGTTTTTATCATGTATTCAAAAAGTTACCACAAAAATCTAAAACATTTGCTGCTTGTGGTTATTGTGTACCCAGCATTATTTAATGTTCAGAAGAAGTTGGGGGTTTAAAACAAGACCAATTAAATTACCTCGCAGTTCCTCTCCTGATGGTGTGTGACTAACCATTCATATCAGTTCCTCTGTTTTAAGCAGACAGTTTTGTCTTCTTGTGTGTAAATGCAGTGGAACAAGCTTAAACGTAAATTGCACTGCCAAGTTTTATATGCCCAAAGTTCCCAAATCTGTGTCCTGCGGAAATGTAATTGATATTTTATTGTCAACCCAAAGGAAGGAAACACAGGGGAACATGCTGAGGAAGATAGACTTGGCCTATCTCCTGAGCCAGCCCTAGATCGCCCCGCAAATACAAACATGCTTTGTGTTGTCCAGAGAACTTGGCATGATGGAGTAAAACAAAGAGCTGCCACAGCCTCCTACGCCAGCCTGGGAGAGATAGAAATCACTCAGACTCAGGCTGTGACACTGCCAGGAGCACTTACTGTCAGAAAAATATAACACTTACAAGGACAAATATGCCCAATAGCAATGATTTGGCTTATATCAGGTGCTGATTTTAAGGCCACACTTGTGCGTTCATACCAAGACCTCAGTTGGATAATGTAACTGTTGTGCTGGAATAAATGATAAGCGATCTTTATTATTTTCTTCAGACAAGGATGCAGAGCCTGCAACCGGACCCAAATGCACAGTACAAGAGTGTGTACGAGGCTCTGAAAAGGATCATCCGGACTGAGGGGATCTTCAGGCCGCTGAGAGGTCTCAACATCACTATGATTGGAGCGGGGCCTGCCCATGCACTCTACTTTGCCTGCTACGAACGAATGAAACGCTCACTGAGCGACGTCATTCAGAGCGGCGGCAACAGCCATTTAGCCAATGGTACGAGTTTCTGCATCTCAACACAAACCACTTGACTATCTACACTGACTGCTTTTACCGTAGACTAAGCATCACAAGACTTGGAGGAGCTGAGTTAGGAGAAGTCATATCCTGTTTACAGTGGCTGGGACAAATCCCAATCGCAAACACGAGAAATCCAAACAGCGTGTGTTATGATTGGGATATGCCATTTAAGCCAGTGTCTTTTTTTAGTAAGAATGGTAATCCAGCACAGCCTTTACTAAAATGCCAAAAATAAGGGTGATATTAGTCATAAACTAATATGGGGATGTCTTCTTTTTATTACTGCTTCAGATATTTGACGTGTCAACGTGTGTTTGTTTGAATAGGTGTGGCTGGTAGTGTGGCAACTGTTCTTCACGATGCAGTCATGAATCCAGCTGAAGGTAAGAACTGAGAACATTTCCTAACAAGGTACTTCTTTGCCTTTTAACAGTGTTGGTATTTTGTCCTTTGTCACTAATCCTTCTAATAAGAGTTATCTGTGTATGAATGCACTTTTTCCCTCTGTCCCGCTCAGCTTAGCTGTTGTACAAAGTGCACCTGAAAATTTACTTTAGCAAATGCACTGAATGAATTTTAATACGCAGATTAAAGTAGTGTGTGCTTTTTATTTCTCTCTAAGTAAAGTTTTCTCAGACTTGCACCGCATTCCTGCTTAAAATTAGAGCTCTTAAAAAAAAGAAGGGCTAATAAATCACTTTATGGTTGTTGTTGTTTTTTTACCTTTTTTATCAGAGATATTGTGTGCAAAGCATGAAATTATATAGAATACATGCAATCAAACACACTAACACCCTTCCTGTTTCCAGTGATAAAGCAGAGGATGCAAATGTACAACTCTCCGTATCGAGGACTTTGGGACTGCATCCGAACTGTAACATATACTGAAGGCGTTGGAGCCTTCTACCGCAGCTACAGCACACAACTGACCATGAACATCCCCTTCCAGGCTGTTCACTTTATCACCTACGAACTGATGCAGGAGCAGTTAAACCCTCACAGACATTACCACCCCGGTAGCCACATATTGTCAGGCGCAGCAGCAGGAGCCGTTTCCGCAGCAATTACTACTCCGCTCGATGTCTGCAAAACACTGCTCAACACACAAGAGAACATAGCGCTCAGCTCCATGAATGTCAGCGGTCACTTGACCGGTATGGCGAACGCTTTCAGGACTGTGTACCAGCTCGGTGGTCTGTCAGCCTTCTTCAAAGGGGTCCAAGCTCGGGTTATATACCAGATGCCCTCCACCGCCATCGCCTGGTCGGTGTATGAATTCTTTAAGTACTTCCTGACAAAGCAGCAGCTGCCTCAGGAGCATGAGGCGGGACCTCGCCCTCTCTAACAGAAAGTGCGTTTGAGCAGCACACAGGTGGGCTGATGACAGAAAACTCCGACATGAAGGTGTAAGAGGTCTTGGTTTTTTTCCACATGCTGCTGATGAAATAACATGAGTCATTTTCGCACAAGGAAGAATGGTGGGGGTGTGGCAGAGAGAGAAACACTCCTAACAGTGTGTTATTTTTCAGTTAATAATGTTCCACAACCATGATATGCAACAAAGATCACTATATATATATATATATATATATATATATATATATATATATATATATAGATATAGATGGATGGATGGATGGATGGATACTTGTAGAAGAGGTGATATTGTTCTTCCTCCAGTCCACAAACTCACCAACCCCAGCTTTTCCAAACTCTCCCATGTTGTTTGTTGTTTCTGTTTCTTAATATTGGAACTCTATATTTATTTTCTTAACATGTGTGTATGTGGGTGCGTTTGCACAGAACCATCACAGCACATTCTTTATTTGCACGTCTCTGCTGATGGGACAGCTACACGTTCCAAGTGCCTTATAAGCATATAAAACCCTGCTTAACCCTTTTTCCTTTTCTGTTCTCGACATAGGAAATCTTCCCATATTTACATTTTCTTTGGTCCAAGTTGCATCATGAAAAGCACACAATTCTGTTAGAATGAATTATGAATGAATACAGGCTCTTTGTATTGGCATCAGTCACATCTGTTAAACGCACACATAAATCTGCATCAATTCTCCTGATTGTTTTGGGGTTTTTTGTATTTTTTATTTTTTTTTTAAATTAAATACTAAATACTTTCTTCCTGCCCCCTGAGAGATCCCGTTTCTCTCTCGGCATGAAGGTGTGTAGGCCGTAGCGGTCCAGCTTTTTGCCTGCACAGAACTGCAGTGCATCTGAATCACGCACAATTTAAAGATCGTTCGCTGTTACTGAAGACAGGCAGCTTGTTTATGTGTATTCAAAACACGAATACACAGCGGTGACTATTTCCGAGAAGCCTCTCTGTTAGCCTGGTGTGATGTTCAGCTTTCGTGTGAATCGTGCTGACCGTGAAGATTAAAGCTGTACATTGTATGTAAAATGCTTTTTTATTTTTATCTTCGGCTTTAGCCGAACACGCACACCCCCTGTGATGCAAAGTGCAACGTGATGACTTGACGTCAGACGTACACTTTGTTACCATGAGGTCAGTAAAAACTTGATCGCATCAGTAAGGGTAAGCAGGCATTGTTATTTCTTTTATTTTCACTCATCCTGTTGTAGTTACACGTTTCCTGTGTGCTCTCTGCTCTTTTCAGCCTATTGTCATTTTGCCAGACCTTGATGTTATCCAGAAAGCAGTCAGATGTATTTATTTTGAATTAAGGAGGATATTTTTCTTACTCTGGAAAAGTTTGACGCATTCTCGTTGATCTCGCAGCCCCTTCAGCCACCGATTCCTCACATTTGTACAGTCGGGTAAATGATACTAAACCAAAGACAACCTATGCATTCTACTTTTAATCTGCACGATGTTGCGTGCCTGCCTGCGGTGGATTTTTATTCCACTTTTTGCGATGTAGTTTTCACTCAGTAGTGTTAAGATTTACAGTCACATCTTCAAGTTTGGAGCTCAGTGATGTTCTGAGCAAACACCATTGGACTTTTATTTTTTGTTGTTGTTCTTTTGAATGTCATAAAAAAAAGTTTGAATTAATCTTGAAAAACTACAGTGCAACCTAATTTTTTACATAGTGATATGGTTGACTTGGAATAGACTACATAAACTATTCATATTGAATTGTTTTCACATGGATGGATAACATGTTTCAATATAAAAGTAGATTGATGTTTCAGTCTGTTGCACACATTGTGTCTTTTTTTTATTTTATTATTATTTTTTTTAGTTGGATCCGCTGAGGAAAATCTCAGATTTTGAGGTATCTGTTAATAACTGAGATATAAAAGTAGTGTCAAAAGTATTTTGAAACAGAAAAGCTGATGTTCTATGTGGGAATTTGAATAATGTAAATATTTTTATGATCTTTACACGCAAAAGTGAGTGTCATCTCCAGTGACAGGAATGCTTGAAAGTTTGACCCTGCAAATACAAAATGATTGTGATAATGCTGCTACAGTATGCAACACTGGAGCTGAAATAAACATGTAAGTGAGAAATGGCGCCCTTTTGTGTTTGATTTTTCTGGAGTATTTGTGTTGGGAATGAGTGTTGCAGATTGGGGAAGATGTTTGTTCTGTTTCATAGAACAACAGCAAAAGGTTTTATAGTGGAGTTTGATTTAAAGTAGCATATTTTACAGTCCTGATATATCATAGTTCTATTTGAAAAGCAAACACGGCGAAAAACCTTTTTACTACTGTTTGTGTGAACCAGCCCTTTAACTTGTAAGAGTAATACAGTTTCGGTAGAGGGCGCTGTTACATAAAGGTTGACATAACAGGCACGCCAATCAGTGATGTTGACTTGCTGTCAAAGTGTTGGTATCTCTTATTTAATAGTTACAAGGAAGATTACTTATTATTATTATTATTATTGTAGAGCATTAAAATAGCAGTAAGGGGCTGACAGCTCACACAGGAAACACGGGATCTAGTTTTCAGGCAGTTACTGCAAAAGATTGTCATCCAAATAATAATATTTAAACAAAAAAGTCATATGCTTACATTTAAATTACATTACTTTTGAGCCTTTACTTTTGTTGAATTAAAGCTGAAATTTTACACTGATTATTTGATCTTAAGTCCCTACACTGGTTTACAAAGGCAACATTTTTGTTTTTTTAATTGTCCTTGTAGAGTACTTCCTGATCTAACTGTATATCAACAGTGCTTTAAAAATGGTCTAGAGCAGAGGCTTTACAAATGTCCTTCATATTTTAGAACTGGTAAGATTTGCTGTGGCATCAGTTTGGTCAGTTAAATGACTAAAAAATCAGTCCCAAAAACTTAAAGTAGTCCTGTTCTTAAAAATTGAACAGTGAAAACGCAATGCTGTGAAAGCCTACTCCCTCTCTCTTTGTTTCCCTCTCTTACATATTTCAAATCAAACAAATTTTAATATTAGACAAAGATAACCCAAGTAAATACAAAATGCAGTTTTTATATACTTTTTTATTTATTAAGGGGGAAAAAATATGCAAACCTACCTGACTCTTTGCGAAAAAGTCACTATTTTTTGAAAAGCTAAGTTCACTTGCCACACACAGGCCTGATTAATGGCAGACATGCTTAACCAAGAAAACACTTAAATAAAAGCTGTCTGACAAAGTAAAGCAGGCTAAAAGACCTCAAAAAGCAACACATTATGACACAGCTGAGAAACAAATTTGACATCTATCAGTCTGGAAAGGATTATAAAACTATTTCTAGTTTCTGCAGTGAACCACAGTGAGAGCCATTATACAGAAATGGAGAAAGCTTGGAAAAGCAGTGAACCAAAATTACTCCAAGAGCACATCAACACCTCATCCAGGAGGTCACAAAAGTACCCAGAGCAACATTAAAGAATCACATTCTTCACGTCTCAGTTAACGTCAGAGTTCATGATTGAACAATAAGAGAGAGACCGAGCATGGTACTCATCCATGGGTACCATGATGAAAACCACTGCTGTCCCAAAAGAACACAAAGGCTCGTCTCACATTTACCAAAAAACATCTTGACAATCCCCAAGACATCTGGGAAAATATTCTGTGAACTGACAAGAAAAAATTAAGTATGAGTTCTGCTACATCTGGTTTAATGCTGACAGCATTTCATAAAAACAACATCATACCAACAGTCAAACACGGTGGTGATAGTGTGACTGTGGCTGCTTTGCTGCTTCGATCCTTTCTATGTGGACTTTGCATTCTTCCCCCGTCTGTGTGGGTTCACCCCAAGCACTCCACATTCCTCCCACAGTCCAAAGACATGCACTTAGTGGGGTTAGGTAAATTCATTATTATAAATTGCCCATAGGTGTGAATGTGAATAGTATCTCTCTGTGTTGAAAATTAAAGGATGGATCTGAACCATTCAAGTGTGACAAACGTGCAAAAGAAAAAGTAATCAGGAAGGAGTGGGGCAAATACTTCTCACATTATTGTTTTCTACACAAGAATTAAGATTTCATACAATAGTGTGCACTAAGTTCACAAACACAATCTGAGTTTACAGAAACCATTTTACCAAGCTGTTTATATAAGGACCTGTAACGCTCTAAGAGCTTGAAAAAGAAGGCCACTGGAAGTCTCTCTGATGACAGATGAAATGTCTTCAAAAAACTTAAATAAGTCCAGTCCACTTCTTTTTAACCTTCTAAGACTACCATGACCTGATAACTGAGAACCTACACGGTCAACCTGAAATGCCTGCTTCTCAAACTAAAGGCTTTGATGTACAGTTGCTCTCTGTGGCCTCCCCCTTCTGCTGTGGTTAGAGCCAATTTGTGCTATTTACATAATAGCACAAAAACATTTTAGGAAACTCAGGAAAAAAATCCAAAAAAGGTGGCAGGTACCATGAGGTTTAGAGTCGGGGGTTAGGATGTAACCGTGGCTAGGTTTAAGGTTACTAGGGTACAGTTAGGGTTATGGGGTTAGATTGAGGAGATAGAGCCCGTCGCACCCGAAGGAGGAACAGGAAGTGCACGGGGCATCAACCCCGCATCCTTTTCCAAATTGAGGTCAGTCCCTAGGTAAGAATGAATGTCTTTTATTTTCAGTGTTGTCCTTTTTTGTGTCCGAGAATTCCCAGGGTTATGGGGTTAGAGTCAGGGTTTAGTGCATTGTGTGATGTTGTTTCCATATTGCAACTATGTGACTGGTATACTTTCAATGTTGAACTTGGATCAGTATTAATTATGATGATTGTATCTGTTTTGATGTCCACAAAGGCTGATGGACCAGACACTCCTGTAGTGGCTTCTTTAATCGGCAAAACAAATTTAAGTCACGCTAGCATCAGTGGAAACTTCCATTAAGTAACTCAGTGTGCCACTGGACAAGGGGAGCGATTGTTTTTGATTGTTTTATTGGCCTTAATCACCGACTGTCATTAAGAACACCGATGATTGACTGAGTGTTTTTATTATTTTTAAATGAAAACAGGGAATTTGTAGTGACCCCAAACATTTGAGCATCAGTGTACTTAATTTCTTTTCATTGACCTCATGTTGGTTCCACTAATCTTCTTGGTAATTCTATTATTTTATTTCCAGCATTGGTGCAAAGGTGAATATGATATTTCAGATGTGTGTCCTGCCCATGATTCCCTGTTTGCTGACAAAAAAATAAATCAGATTTTTTTGAGATGCAGGCAGCGCGGAGCTTTCTTCCAAACCAGCGTGCTGCAGGACACGTACACTTCTGCTGTAACCCTGAAGTGTTTCGTTTTCGCCCTTCTCCACATACAGGTTGTTTATCTGAACAACACAATGAAAGCCCCCCTCACCCACGTCTTCTGTCCTCATTATAGTTTTCTCTAATCACCTTAATCTGCCGTAAACTGTCTCACTACTTTATATCTTTATCTCAAAGTACACTGGGGGGGAAAAGTCTCTTCTCCCTCAGCATGCCTATCTCCTCCCACATCCTTTCTCTCTGTCACACACGACACGTACTTAGGCACAATCGATGTCAGCCATCGGATAAGTTGGATGCTGTTATGTATCTGCTGATGAGGAAAGAAAGGCAGCTGTTCTACAGGGTCCGTAACATGAGGGATCCAGTTACACTATTCAAGGAAGTTTATGAGTGTTCCCATGAGAAGATCAGGGTTGTTTTAAACGTCCTTATCAAGTCCAACAAATTTGTAAGACAGTCACGGCATATTGGAGCACTGACAAAGGCTGTCTTTGTGGTCAGGGTTGGTTTTCTCCCCATCTGTTAAGAAGATCTGCTTGTTTTTCAAAGCATCATTGGCCACCGTGAAGAGAAAGGCTCTGCGACCGTGCTTTTTAATGCGTATTGCAATCAGACCTCTGAAAGATAAAGTTATTGCCTTATACCTGTTTATTCCCCCAAAAACCCAACAACAAAAACAGCTCGAATAGAGGAAAAACAGATAAGAGAGTGATGTTTTCAACTACTCTCTGTTTTCATCATGTGCTTGCCAAATCCAGTTAATCCAGGTAGGCTGCAGACAGGCACTTACCAAACCTGAAGAACGAAAGAGAAAGAAAAACACAAGATGATATAGTTGTTTTTTAAGCCTTGTGTGTTTGTGAATCAATGTACCATGTCTCTTCAAGCCTGCGGAAGTGCAGGTATCACAATGGCAAGTATAATAATGGCTCTCCCAACCCTACACCCTTCAACAGGCTCCCTTATCTGATGAGCATGAACATATACACTGAGAGCCGCTGAAAGACACAGAGAGTTGCTGAGAGATACAGTCAGAGTTTCAAATGCCGTCAAAACAGATGCTATCTGCCCCTCTTCATGTCTAATTACCTGTTTACTCTGAGGGCCTATGAATAGTGAACAGCACGGCCGCTGGCATCGCTGATAAGGAGTCACTTTAGTTTGAGGAAATATTTAGACATCAAGATTGAGGAATGATTTCATTTCTCCAGCTTCTATACCGGCATGAGAAACTGTGTGCTTTTTCCTAAGCTGACACTCTAATACCTTATAACTCCCCGTACAGGTTTAACCTCATGACCGACGAGCGAGGCTTTCATTTAGAAGAATGATCGACAATTAAAACACAGAAGTGGGCAAAAAAAAAAAATGCCCGCAGTTGTGTTTTTAGCATTTGTTGCCCTGTGGGGTTTGCATAAGGGCATGCGCTGCACAAAGTCAGACAGATTAGCAGTGTGAAAGAGCTGAAATATCCTATCACCTCCATCAGACCTGTGCTCACACTTCAGTTATGTTACTACAAACATGCCCTTCTTAAATATGTAAAGCCCTAAATCCTTTGTGTCATCTTATCAGCACCGTCCCGAGTCAGACCAGCATGCCATCCTGAAGGAAGCTATAGTTGCTTCTTAGTTTTCAGCGCTGTTCCTCAGCTTTTGTATAAATAAGACAAGTCAAAAACAGCCTCGGCTGCAAGGGGCTGTACACGTTATACAAAATATACACAATAGATAACAGTCGCTAAATCAACAATAAGTACACAACAAATATCTAATTGTGCAAGAAAGAGTGTGTTTGCGTAATCAAAGCCAGGATAGGATGCTCAACTAGACTCAAACAGGATTTTTAAGGGTTTTTAAAATAATTGAGGGACTGGGCACCACTGAAAAGACTCCATCACCTCTGCTTTTAAGCCTGGATCCAGGGGTAACCAAACCAGTGTAAGGAAGTCAGTATAGATTTAGATGCATTTACTATGACGTAAAATCTCCCCGATGGTGAGTTAAATCTTTAAAATTGAATTCAACATTAAAGTGGCTATTATATTCTATAATTGCTTTTGAGTTGGTCATTCTTTCCCAACACTGAAACACAGTATAAAGAGGAGCAGAAGTGAAATCAGTTGCACAGATGATAAAAAATCTCTGAAGTTTTGAATATTACAGACTAAAAAAACACGTTACTATTAGCAACTTTAGAAAGAGAAAAAAGGTCCACACCCACATGCCACAGTTTTTTTTTATCAGTTACTAACAATATTAAAAACATCTCCAAGTGTTCCTTAAATAAAACTCAGTACAGTGTCATCAACAAGCTGTTGATTTGTTCACTTCCCTAATAAGTAAAACTCCCTCATAGGATTTTACTTAGTTTGTCATCATAATTTTTACATTGTTCACTGAGCTGTCTGGTTCTGGACCCCACGGGAGATTGTCACATTTGCTTTTCAACCAATCAAAGGACTGAGATACCATCTATCTCCACATGGGTCAGCCACAGAAGCTCATATGCAGTAAATTCATTGTCTTTGTTTGTTTTTTGTAGCCATGGACTAATTCATTATCAAGTTTGGTTCTGTTTGGGTCAGTCCACAATCACTCTCAGCTGACTGGGATAGTGCGGTGTAAGTCTCGCTGCAACGTTAGACCTGTTTCCGAATTTTGTCTTTGTTTTTTGTATGTGCACAGCATGTTTAAACTTGGTGTTTGGTGAACTTGAGGTTATCAAGCATTGGGATTTCGTGGTTGTAAATTTGCAAGCCAGAACATAGCAGTTGTTGTTTAGATGCTTGATTAAAAACTCTTTAGGGTTTGGGGGATATGTAAGTGAAGCACAGCATTACTCAGTGGGAAGGAAATGATATGAAGAACATTCATAAAGGAAACTTTGACCTCATTTACTGAGAGGGAAAAAAGAGCTCATGAGAAGTCCAGGTGATAACACACCTGCAGAACACTCTGCCACCGAAATGCTTCATAGCCGCAGTGCAGCTGGTGTGAGTGTAAGTCTCACTTTATAAACTAACAAGACGTCAGTCAGTTTGAAAAATCGTGCTGCCAGACTTCTTAAAATTTTTATTTGTACAATCCAGGTGCTTAGAAAAATATGTTGATTTGTAGTATGTGTTACATGCATGAGTGTACAGGGCTATGATTACACCAAAGCTTCCAAAAAGGGGTCACAAAATGTGCCCAGATCTAAAGTCTACATCACATTTTGTGTGTTATCCTCACTTATTGTTATACATCATACAGAACATACCTTAAGAAACACGTTCTGTTACTTTTTTATCTACCAACTGCCAGGTATACTCACAATCACCATGGCATGCAGGAGGTGAGCCACATGACAGCTTTACCTCCTCATGCCCCACTTTCAAGAAAGCAAAGCTGACAACTGCTGATTGAACTCGATGCCTTATGGAGCTCCGTTTATCTCTGATTTAAACAAAGATGCCTCTTGGCCAGCCTTCATATTTGTATTTATGTCAGCATGTTTAAGCATCTGGAATGCGTGATGTCAGCTGATGTCAGCTGACTCTCTTACTGTTTCGTTTCCTCTCGTTTTCCGTGTGGTGCTGTCTCTAGAAAGAGCAGTTTATCTTCCTGCAATCAGGGCATCAGCTCCTTGAAGAAATCGGGTCTCATTCTTTCGCCTTCATTGACACCAACTGCAATTTTATCACAGTTTAACTTCATTCAAATGCTCGAAATTTTAAAGCACTCTTAACAAAGGTTAAATGTATAAGCATTAATTTATTAATAATTTATTAATCAACAATGTCACAAGTTGGCTGTGCAAATCCATGTCATATCCATACAGCAAGATTTGTATGATAGCACATTTTCATGAGCGAAATCACTCCACAAGATGGATAAAGTCAACACATGAGCAAACACCATGTTCCAAATCTGACAAAGAATCAGTTGTGACAGTAAACATAGATTTTAGAAGCTTGTAGATGATAAACTTTAGGGTTATACATTTATTTTCACCATAACACTGGGCCCCAGGGGCCACTGTAGTCCCACAGGTAGGGTCTGTATTGGTAGGCTTTGTAGAAGGAAGTAATCAGTGATGATCTGACCAAATCCTCTTTCAGACCCAGTCCTTCTGCATTGTACAAATCCTTACAAAACTCTGATGTCTGCTGCTTCCGCTTCGTTTTGTACCTCCTGTTCTGAAACCAGATTTTCACCTGGGTCTCAGTTAGTCTTAAGGTTCTGGCCAGCTGAGCTCTCTCTGGGGCCGACAGGTATTTCTGGTGATTAAATTTCTTCTCCAGTTCGAGCACTTGGAGGTGTGTAAACGCAGCTCTGGAGCGCTTCTGCTTTCCAGGGGAGGGCAAAGTTGACTCTGAGGAGCTGGGGCATGATGTGTTCAGAGATTCTGTGAAGCACAGATGAGATCCAGTCATTAAACAGGTAAACTGGTTTACAGCAGGCTTTGTGAACTGGTTTGTGATCATTGTAAGATAAACAGCTGCCATTACAAATAAAATTTTAAAGCAAGTCTTTTGTTGTTACACTGCACCATTCTGCACATTCTTCATAGTAAACAACACACATCAAACTGATTTGGTCACTTTATCTAAGCGCAGTAAACCTGCTGTTGAAAGCCTGCAGACGCTCACCTGTCTGTAATCCAAAGGCTGTTTCCTGAAGACAGAGCTGTGGTGAAAACTTTCCTGATTCTTCATTCCACTGCGAACATCTTTCCTCCTTCTGCGAGCAGCATTTATCATTGAATCGCGCACTGTCTTTGTTGGAGAGGATGTCCTCGATGAGGAAGGAAGTCAGAGGTTTGGCCGAGTCAGACATTTCCAGCCAGTAATAAAAAAAAATCCGAGGACTCTCGGTGCATCAGAGGCGCAGTGGGAGAAGTGGCTGAAGCACTGTGAGTCCTCACACACTTACACAGTCTGAATTTATACAATAGCAGGGGCGGGCTCAGATTGCACTGACGCGTTAAGGAGACGGGACGGCTAAAGTTTACTTCTACTTTCACTAACTTTCATTCAAGTTTCCTACTCAGCTCTGCTGCAATGTATCAAGTCCATAAAAATACTGAAACATTCAAAAGGAAGTACTGATCCTTTTTTTTATTTTAGAAGTGATCTGTATAGAGAAAGATTTTAAAACTTTAGACTGATTGTAAAAAGATGAATTTATATATTTATAGCTGTCCTTATGCATGCTTTTATGTTTAAATGAAAAACAGTCTGATGTGGTTCTACTTATACACATGTGCAGAAAGGTGTCGAATATGTGATCTAAACTCAAACAAAATGATTAGAAACTCATTTCTGTACAAGAAAATATAATGGGTGCATGTTGGCAATGTACTTTTTTAGCTATGATCTATTCCTAACAGAGAGAACTGAGTGACATCCAAAATTAGCTAATAAACTAGTATCAGAAAAGCAAGCAGTGCATGTTCACAAAGTGTGTTTAGTCTTTCTGTGGAGGAAGTTTGAGTCCACAAGGAGGGACGGAGCTACCTGCTCCAGACACACTAAAAAGTCTCGAATTTGAGCCCTCCATCAGCTCAGTATTGTAACACAGCGGCTTCAGTGAGACAAATGTACCAGTAGCGGGGGTGGGTGGGGCCGGTGGCTGGGGTCAGAGTGGGTGGTCATGCCTCCTGAAGCACTAATGACTTGGACACATTTAGGCCGGCTCCTGAATGGACACGCTCATTGTTTGACGGCTGTTTATTTGTTGTTCTCTGCGGTCCGGTCTGACCTTTCTCCGTCTACTAAGATGTTTACAGGCGTTGTCGGAGTTGCTCTGGGATTTCATGCTTCCTTTGGAAATGCGTGAATGTTGGTATGACAGACACAGCCCTCTCCGTGGCCCCTGATGGCGCTGACGCCACCAGCTTCTCTTCACCAAATACACACTTACATCACACTGATGACTGCTACTATTATCAGCAGCACTTAAACTGCATCCTTGTATGCATTATACACTATGTATCAATATCCAGCATTATATGTTATATATATATATATATATATATATATATATATATATATATATATATATATATATATATATATATATATATATATATTATCCCCAGACTAAGTCATGTCTGCCATGTTCTTTCCTGTGTTGTGGATAATCATTTATGAAAGCTATCTGTGTGTAATCTCTTAAGGTTCCTCGTTTGCATTACCTGCTGTCTTGTCAACAGCGTATTAAGATTAAATGCTTGATATGTCTCACCGTGAAATCTTTGCATGCGACTGTCTGCCTGTTAAAGTATGTTGAACTGTAAGCACAGAAAATCCCACTTTTGTCTAGACATTGTTTGTTACCCCATAAAACTCCTTACGTTTATTTTTGGATCATACTGTACTGAACGTGGAATCAAGCAAAACCACAGCTGTGTGCAAAATGACTTTCTACTAGAAATGCATACATTGCATTTATTTGAGGCATATGTCACTTTTATTTCACCATCTAAAAAACGTTTGATTGTGGTTAAAAGGATGTTTTGCAGAATAACAAAACTCACGTACCTGTCTGATGACATAAGCAAAAACAAGGTCAGCAATGACAGCGAGCACCTGGGCTGTGTGAGGAGGGGAAGTCCTACGACTGAAGTGGTTCTTTTAAGACTCTGTGCAGTCATCCACCACCCTTATTCTGTGACAATCGGCATGATTGCTCCAAACAATGGCATTTCCTCTACAATCACTCTGTCCTAGACAGTCGTGGCATAGTTATCTAGATGTGCATCAGAGGTAGCATAAGAGAGCTGCTGACCTTTCAGCCTGGAAAGGCATTTGTCCTCCCCGGTGCAGTGGTGACGATGTTTTCTTTGAGCCACCAAACGTGCCATCAACCTTCTGTTATTTTCCTGCTGTTTCATTGTCTGAGAGGGTGACTGCGAGGACTTGTCGCAGCAGCATATTTGTCAGCATTCTGTCTTCTTATCTTCTCAGCATCAGAGTTGTTTTATACAGTATCCCTACGCCTGGCTGTTGCACAAGAATCATCTTTGTAAAGTGTGCGACATAACCAATATGTCATCAGAGGAAACAGGTCAGTTTAAAGTTTGTACAAAAACTAAATGATAAAGAAACAATTACTCTGAATTTAGTAACTGTGAACCATTTTTTTCTTCTCCAAATTCAGTGAGGGGAAAATTAAAGTAACTTATCTTTGGTCTGTGTGAGATAGTTTTGTAAATGCAATTCTAGTGTTTTCCACCAGAGGGAGCTTTGAAGCCAATCTCACAGCTACTTTAAAAGAAAGGGATTATGTACCATGGACTGTTATTTCGTCTACAACCAGCTCAGCTACAAAAATCAACAGTTTCTTATTTTGTTTAGGCGAGTTGTTGCAATGTGGATGAGCTCCTGCACAATCATATACAACAGTTCATCATTTCATCATCACACTGACATTTGAAGTCTCTGACATAGTCAGGGACGCGTCTTTCTTTCTAACCACAGCATGACTTAAACCCTTTGTGGATTTTGGAAACCATAATGTCTCTTCAAGCGATGGTCAGACTCACGTCATTCTCTATTTAAACTGCCCCTCATCACAAGCAGTGTAATCAAGCACCTTTTATGTGGACGAGGAGAAAAGAAAAACTCCCTCTCCACCTTTTCAAAACAGAGCTACTGCGCATGAGCTCACAGTTTTCCTCCCTGAAAAGACACAGATTTGACTATTCATTAGTGAGATGTTGCTGAATGTCATTTAAAAAAAATCTTTATCTGTCATGAGTGACAGAGGACCTTTTCACTGATTGCAGTAACCAATTACTTCAGTTGAAAGACAGTTACTGTGTCATGAGATCACCGGGTTACGTCATTTTAAGGCTTTTCTTTATGCTTCTAAATTAAAATTGAAATAGTTCACACCAAAGGTTATGGCTACACGTGATCTATAATGTAATGTATTAAGAATAAGAATAAGATCTATATATATTTTTAAAGTTACATTTTAAAGTCATACACTATAAACATAACTTCTGAAAAACCCTTACTTACACACACACACACACACACACACACACACACACACACACACACACACACACAGGGTCATTATCTGATCTCTCTTGGTCTCCTCTCTGTCTACAGCTTCATCCTTATCTGTGCAGAGATGCTCCTTCAGCCCGTGACTCTTCTCTGAGAGGTGTTTATTCTCTGCGTTCACGCCCAATAAAAAAATTACACAAACGTATTTTCCCCCCAATCAAGTGATTTTGACGGGAAACGAGTCGCGCTGATGTGTATCTCTGATTTATTTGATTTTATGGTTTTATAATTTTAAATTAATGCCACGCTTTGTTGTTGTGGAGATATAAAGGGACCGTTTTAATGATAAAAAATAACTGAATTTTATTTTACAGAAATCTGTGTTTTGAAGTTTGATTGGCGCTCACCTGGCTGTGGCTCGTCGATACACGACACGTCAGACTGGAACTGTTTCCCGCTTGATTGAAAGTTTGAAGAAGTTAAAGAGCCACTCTGTCTGCGGGTTTGTTTACCAAGCAGAGCCCCGGGACAGGACAAGCTCTCCGGCCTTATCAGCGGATTTGTGAATGGGGCAATAAGGAGCTGAGTTTTGATAGAGGTCAGATGTCACTTCATCCATTAGCTGTTTGATGGCTCTCTTTGATAAACCTGGCAAACGACAACGCCACAACCAGTTACACTTAAAGGTTCCTAATAAGGTATGCTGTCGTTTTTTGAGCTCCTCCTGGAAAACTGGGTGACAAAGTCTTACAAATTTATATAATTTTCAAAAAAGCTTCTCCTTTGTTTTATTTATTTTAAAAGCTTCACTCAAAAGCTACGGAGAAATAAAAAAGGAATAATTTGATGAAAAGCAATATAGTACAGTAATGATATTTTTAAAGCTCACTTTATATGAAGTCATCACATGTTTATAGACTACATGGAGGTAGAGGACGCATGGGGCACTGTGGGTATTTCACGCGATCGTTTTGCACCGGTCAATTTGTGGAATTTTATGAAAAGCTCACGCAACATTAGTCGTTTTAAAAATGCACACTTATGAAGAAAAGCCAAAAGTAATCACTTTGATTTGAATCCGTTTTTTACTGTGGTAACTAAATCAAAATATTTGGAATTTTTGTGTTTGCCAAAAAGTGATTGGTCGTATTTAAACTGCTATAAATAACTTTTGCCATGTAATATGTGAAATATATCTCGAATGTATCACTAGTGAATGACATCAAGCCACCTTGAGTCACAAACAACATTCCTGTCACAAAGTAGAAACCGCAATCAGTTTTTGGCAAAGTGACTTTTAAAAACTTTATTTATCCAGATAAAAAGTTGACATAAAAAATCTCTAAGAGTAATCTCGCCAAGAAGAAGAAATTGCAATAAATATAACAATAGTTCTGTAAACATATTTTACGTGGTCAAAAAGGACCGGATTGGTTATAATGTATAGGTGCAATAAGACACAGTCATAAAGATGCTTGAAAAACAGGTGATTTTTAAATTGCATATATAGACCTTTTGTAAATCCTGCTCAATGAGGTCTGTTTACAAATACAAGTAATTTTAAGTAAAGATATTACACATAAAAATCACACTGGGAATCAGTTCTTAGCACCAATGAGGCTTCCGTGTGCTGTTGTCAAAACTGATCTCACACAGATTATCTCAGGCGATCCAGGAGTGCGCATTTGACTCGTGTGATTCTGATTGCAGTAAAGGGTTCCCACATTAAAACTAGCAACCTTAGAAGAGAGATCCCGGAAACCTTCCTTATCTAGGCGATCGAGCATGACCAAGACTTATAATGGAGAGCAGTTCAGAGTCAGAAAGATAATAATGTGGTTCATTTTTATCGTGTTTGCGCTGACTCGCTCAGTTTACCTGTTGCAAAACCCGTTTTTAAAGTGATACATGAGTTCGAAAAAATATGACATTTATTCTCAGTTGTTTTTGTATAAAAACACTGTAAGAATGAAGAATATTAACTATAATAAATAATAACTGTGACTGGTTCAGATTCATGGCTTAAATGGAAAAACGGTTTAAAATTTCATTTCTAAATTTTGATACATTGATATATTTATCTAAATAGAATAAAAAGTTGTGCTTTTTTTAATCGCCATTTTTTACTGAAACCCACTGATAACCAACCCCGTTACAGGGCTGGTTGTCACAGAGTGTCGTTGATGCTTCATTAGTTTTTGTTCGATTCATGACTCATTATTGAAAGTAATCCAAACATCAGCAAGAGCAAAAAGTGTATCAACCAACCCCGGATTGCCCTAATTCAGAATTTGCGTCTAGACACAGAAAAGTATAATTGAATATTAAAGCGTTTATTCTTCATAATCGATTCATCAGAAACTTTTTGAACAACGGGAAATTACAATACGACCCCACACCAACTATACAATATACATTTGATACTGAAATGTCTCAGTGGTTCCTGCTATACAGCCGTTTAGTCCCTTTATCACCAGCCTCTTATACCGTGTAGAGAGGCCTGAAACGGCCCGTGGCCGAAGTGCGTCTCGGTGTTTCCTGTTAAATCATTTAGCTTGCTGTTGGACATCTGTGCAGCAGAAGGTGACGCGCTGTGATAACTGCAGCCGTACATGCTGCTGTTTCCGTATCCAAGCGCGGGGTTATAATGTCCAAGTGTTACATTGTAAGGCGCTGAATGGGAACCGGCACCGCACAGCTTCCCGTCCCGCACCAGCACGGGAACCGCGACCCTCCTGGGTGCAGGCAGATAACCCGCCAGCTCCAGAGATTTGTCCTGCCTCTGACGTTTACATTTGTACCTGCGGTTCTGGAACCAGATTTTCACCTGGGTGGAAGTGAGCTGGAGCACGTGGGCCAGGTGCTCTCTCTCCGGGGCGGACAGGTAGCGCTGCTGTCTGAAACGCCTCTCTAGTTCGGACACTTGAGACTGGGAGAAGAGGACCCGGGGCTTCCTGCGCACGCTGGGCCTCTGGGGGGGTTTGTCACAATCAGATGGACTGTCGAACCCGCTCATCTCTGCACCACAAAACAAAAACACAGTCACGTTCTGACACCATGACCTGTTTACTGCCTAAAATTTTCCAAATCATTTGTAATTGTTCGGAATGTGCAACACTTTTAAGAATAAAGCTTAAATGAAGTGGAAAATTGTAGTAAAAAAAACCAAACAACTAATTTGATTATTTCTGAGATTTTAAAGGCAAAATTTACAAAACTGCAAACATTGACAACATTAAAAAATTTTGTTTAGCTCACATTTTGATCTTGAAGTCTGCAGTTTGCAGAAAATTGTCAGAATTTTTTTTTAATTTATTAATTTAGGTGCTGATTACTTTAGGGAAACATTTCTCACTGGTTCAGTGAGATTCTTGTGGTCTGTTTAGGTTATCAGACTAAGATCTAAAGGGGAAATGAAACTGTTTCATTCGGGCCCCGTCTCATTAACGCGTCCTGTATCGTGTTTTTGTGGAGCTGCCTAAATCCACAACCAGCGGCTCCTGAATTGAATCTTACTTTGTTGTCCATCGTGTCACATCACCTTGCTCGTGTATCTCCTCTTCTGCTCCCGGGTTGTGAGTATCGAGTTTGTCAAGTATCTCCGAGGCGCGCGGCTCCGAGTGGCATTCATAAAAGTCTCTGTTCTGGGGCGCAGCGTGCACGTGCTGATGATGCAAGGGCACAACCTGGTCAGCCGTTAGAAAATCATGCTCATAGTCGTGGTGGTGCTCCATCCTCAAGATATCCTTCACGGAAAATGGTGTCGAGGTCGTCAAACTGGGATGCATGCCTTCCATTTCAGTGCTTAGATTTGATCCTCGATGAGCTCGAGCTGCTGCTGATGAAGCCAGAGAGATGTGTTAACTGACTGGTGAGTGAGGGCCTGATTTGAATCATTCAATGGTCCAAGCTAATGAGCAAGGTAGATAGTCAACATCATCCCCTTTTTGACCAAATGACCAACACCCACAGCCTGCTCACACTACCCTGAAGCCCCAGCTTTCCTTCTCACCTTACAGAGACACCTTTCATCATGTCCGCCCTTCTCTCCCTGCGAAACAAAGGTGCAATTCCCGAGTTTAATTAAGAAATGAGACTTTTGGTGAGCGCATGTATCAGTAAGCACGCGGCCTACCGCAAAACTCCTGGAGTTGCGGAAAGTATGCGCTAATTAGTTCATTGTGCACAAAATATTGTGATTGCTGATGTTTCTATGCGGGTTTTTATGACTAATATCTTTGTTCAAGCTGGAAATGAGGCTCCAGTAAACGTGGTTTACGAAAGGCTTATATATAAAATAAAAAATGAGCTGTTTTGCTAGTATCTCTCTGTTTCTGTGTTATATATGACAATCAACATGGTCTTTTTTGCCCAGTTAAAATATCTTTATTGTTAGGATCTCTCCAGAAATGTTTGAAAACGTCTCTGTTTGAGACATGATTGACAGAACATATACCTGCAAATGATTTGTAGCAGTTTAAATACCTGCAATCGCTTTTTTGTTTTTGTTTAGATAGATAGATAGATAGATAGATAGATAGATAGATAGATAGATAGATAGATAGATAGATAGATAGATAGATAGATAGATAGATAGATAGATAGATAGATAGATAGATAGATAGATAAAGTTAAGCTGCTATAGGAAAACTATAATAGCCAATCAAGGGAAACCATCGCAGCCTAATTACTCTGTTTTAAAATGGGAGGCACTTATTCAGAGTCTCGCCAGTCCTCGTTCTTTGTGAGCTGAGCCGCTTAATCAGCGTGCAGGTCCTCGGGGGTTGAGTGATGTCGGGTGATGTTGACCAGCTTTACCGTCAACATTGTTTTCAAGCCATGTTATTAGTGTTCTCAGGCCACAACAAACAGTAACATTACACCTGATGTTGTGGAAGTGGAGAGGCAGCGGCGCCAGCCTGCAATGCTTGACTGAAGGCTGAGACGTGCTTCCACAGACACAGGAACACGGATAGACACGGCCTGTCCACTGCCACAGATATATAGCCTAGGGGGCATTTGCGGGGATGGGTGCTTTTGAGAGTATTTAGAGGGCCCTTTAATATTATAGAACAAGTGGGGTTCTAACAGACGAACATGTTCAATTGTAAAGCACAAATACAGAGAACTCGATGGTCTTCAGGGCTTGCCATATCAGGGTGCTGTGTGCCGCGAGTTAAAACAAAGATAACTCTGCCTTCCTGGTCAGGACCCTGACAGAAGGTATTTTTATCCTCAATGAGACCTTTACCTGGATGAATAGAGGACTGTGTTTGCAAGTTAAGAGCTAATTCATTTTGAAGTGTGTCCGCCAGTTTTAAAACCACCCTTAAAATATTTTCTCTTAAACAAGTGCTAAAAGCTCCTGAGAAGTTATTAGATTAGTTACTTAGACTTATGTGGTACTAACATTTGTTCAGAACCTGATAGTTTTTTTTTAGTTCGATGGTTTTCATGAGTAAAAGAAACCAGGAAAATATAGCAAAATGAAAAGTAACACAATTAATAAAACGGCAACAAAACACCCACAGTCCAGAGGAAAGTCGTGAGTCAGTGAGCCACAGTGGGGCGCTGATCTGTGACAGTTTTTTAAGTTTTTAAAGGGCTTTCTTCAACAGAAGGAACACCTCACGTGCGCTCCTGCGCAGTTTCCTCTGGTCCAGATTTGCACAACAGAAATGAATGTATACTTTCTAAAAGTCAATATGCCAACATGTTTGAGCTTTGAGCTAACAGATTAGGAGTTAACTCATTCTGACTTACTTATTAGGCATGTCTGGTATAAAATCTTCCAGATCCAGTAAAATAAGTCAGCTAATCAATAGAGAAAAGAATTCAAATAGTTTTATGTAACGCAATAAAATCGCAGCTTAAGCCACAACGAATCATTAATTTATTTAATCCTAAAGGGACTCACTTATGTCAGATGTTTGAATAATGAACGTGAATTATTCTGTCCTGTGTGGAAGTTTAATTCATTCACAGACCTTATTGACTACCTGCAGTGCAAAAGTTAATATTCATAGATTTTTACTCCATCATTGTGCAGCATGTGTACAGTGGGGCATTAAAAGATGTAATAAAGGTGTAGTAAACAAGACAAAACAAAATAAGCGATATATCTTGTTTTACACACAAGATGTGTCAGTGATCATCATGCCACGGAGATTTGCTGCTTGCCTTGTTTTATGTCATACTTGTTGGATTTGTTCTTTCAGTAAGAAATGTGTTGTTTTTGTTTCTTCAGAAAAGGTAAGAAGAACTTTTAAAATGTGCTCAGCTTCAGGTGATATTTTGACAAACAAGCTGACAAACCAAGAAACCTGAACTTCAAAAGCAGAGAGGGGCAAAATCTCAATGTCAACTTTCAATTGTTTAACACCTTGGGTATTTCAGGGTGTCCAGTTTGATGAGTAAATTACTGCTGCAGTTTTCTCCAGAGGCTTGAAGCAATGCTCTCCCTGGGTTTCTGTGACTGCTCGTGTTTAAAATCAAAGCCTTTCTCATTGCTTCCACCACATGTCCTCTAACTGTAATATAAGAAGGTAGCTCAGTACAGTTTACCATAAATACCCCTAATTCATCATACAGCAAAATAGGAGGTTGATAGCAGCTGAAAGAAGAGATGGGGTCTCCTTACACTGAGTGAAACTGAAACCAGCCTTGCATTGATGTTTCCATTCAGGAATGAAGGAGTCTTTCAGGCAGAGTCTATGTAAACTCATACAGTAGTTACAAGATATAAGATCATTTTCGTACACTGAGGATCACTCAGAAAATTGCTGACATTGAAAAAGGCTATCAGAGGCACCAGGGTGCGCTAGTTGCTTGAAATGACTACACACAGCCTGACTGCCACCACCACAGTTTCTCTGTGCTTGAAAAGTCCAACAACCAGAGCAACATTACTAACGATAATATGTGGTTAATTTTCTGGGACATGCAAATAACATTTACGTTTGCAGCAACTCTGAGTGCAAAAAATTGTCTCACTGTTCTGATTATACGCAACTGGAGATGTGAGTACTTGCTGTACTTTCACAAAGAGGGGATTTGGATAATATACTTGTAGTAGTCAGCTTTGGAAACTTTATTATAATTGCCGATCATATCCGGTATCTATTTTTGGGATTAACAGAATTTAGATGAATTTCGATTAAAGATAAAATTTGAGCAAACTTTTCTAGGCTATGCATTGAGTGTTCGGACATGCAGTCGTCTTCTTGAGGAGTGGTACTCAAACTCAAACTGGTACCAGGAAAGAAAAATGTGGATTTAAACTGAACTGGATGAATGTGATCTATAGGGGGGAAATAAACAGCAGTTTACTGATGCCACTCAAGATCTTTATTCCACCAAAGTTCATCTTGGGTAGTTTATTAACTGTTAACTAATTTCTGTAGAAATTGTGGTGGAATTGTTGCTACAGCCAGACATTGTCTCTTGTATGTTTTTACTGTCTCTCCTACTGAAAAAGTTACCGCCAGATGCACAGAATCAACTTTTTGAGGCTGGACCTGAATGTTGCTTGCTATTAAAGGTTGAATGTTTGGGGAAAAAAACAAAAAACAAAATATTGAAAATATGGTATATACGATATCCATTAAGTAATTGGGAACTACTACAGAGAAAAAGAAAGAGTTTAAATAATTCTGTTCAATTCCTAAAATTATTCCAGGGCTTTTATTTTGAAAAAAAAAGAGAGACTGTGGTCAACAGAAAGATTTCCTGTATGAAACTGAGCAATCTTATTTACAAAATCTGAGACACCTGTTGCCTCCTGTCGGTCACCGTAAACTGGGATTTTAAATGTGGAGAGGAGGGGTGGGGGGGTGCTGTGATTTCAAGGTTACCACGAAGAAACATCCACTATTTGCCAGTTACTGCATTTTATATGTTGAACAGCTGAAATAAGCCGAAACTCGTAGATGTATTCAAGTCACTGGTTAAAGACCAATGGATAGATGGATAGATGGAATGAACTACAAAAGATAAGATAAGATAACTCTTTATTGTCCTTGCACATTCATACCTAGTACAACAGTACAACGAAATTGGAAACTGTCCCACGTCTGCACTGCGCACAACTAAACACAACTAAACACAACAAAACACAACACACACTCTAAAAAAAGATCTGCTGGCTTAACTTAAAAAAATTAAGGTAACAATTTGCATGGATCTTTTTAAGTTACTTCAGCTTAGCCACTATAGCGTAAATGCCACAAGAGTTCTCTAGTTAGGCAAACTCTGTTCCTTACGTACAAACAACATGATTTGCTTTGTCCTCTACAAGCTTAATTAAGTTGAACCAACTTAATTTTAATTGTTTAAAAATTACTCCATTTAGTTATTAAAACTTATTTTTTTACTTTTATTCTACTCAGAAATATCCATGCAAATTGTTACCTTAATTTTTTTGAGTACTAATAACTTACAATAACTTATAACTTACAATTATACAATAAATTACACATTGAAATTCCAGTTTTATGATCAAACTGTTTATTAGAACACCAGTCCACCATTCCAGACTCATTGACATTTCAATAGCAGACAAAATTGTTGCCTCCATAAAATAAATGACATAAAACACCCCTGTAAATCTGTCTCAAAAAGACTGAACATTTTGACAGTCATGCTCTGATTTGTTTGTTTGTGTTAAAGTGATAGTTTAGGTTTTTTTTAAGTATGAAGTACATTGTGAGTATATTACACACAGTAGACAGCAGTCAGCACATTCCTGCCACCGACACGCACGATAGGCTCAGTTTGTTTGTGTGACTTTGGTAAATCTGAACTAACCCGAACTAACACCAAAGTCACCAAATAACACAATTACACTTACTGATCAAGGCAGCAGGAGACCAGCAACTCCTGTGTGCTGTCAGGTAAAATTGCTGTTTTTGTCCATGGACGCTGGTGGGCCAGAGCGATTGAAACAACAAGCAGTAGAACTTCTCTTTCCCCACAGAAAAGGCTGTCTGATAGCAAAATAAAGCAGTAAACATATTCTTGATATAATGTACATTTAAAACTGACATCAGTTTTATTAGGATGGAGGCTCATCTTGCGTGCCGGTGGCCCCGTCTGCTTCTCCGTAGGTGGAGCTTACTGACTGCCATCTACTGTGTGTAATACACTCACTATACGTATGTACCTCATACAGCCTCACTTCAAAAGACCCGAGCTATCCTTTTAAAGTGCATTATTTTGAACTAGGTGTACTTAATGCTCAACGCTCAACTTTACACCTACTGCCTACTGTACAGTATGTAACACAACACATTGCAAACAACAGTGGAACATTTCCCGTTTAATTTGAGGATAGCCTCACTCTTCACATTTTTTAGTACAACAGTTTACTTTTTAGTGACATTACCTTAGGACTGGCTTTCAGATCATCCAGCTCGAGGAATATCTTTTGAAACACTTCAAAAGTGTTTTTCAGTTCTTTTGGGTAGCTGAGGTTGAGTGCATATATCAGCCCCATTAGCAAGGCACAGGCTCTGGGTACATCCAGGTCTGCTAGGACTTCTGTTCCTTCAAGTATGATCCTTGCGCTGGCTGGATCAGACGTTGTGGCACCTCTGGTTACAATCTTCATCACTTCATTGGTAATATCCCCGCCACCATCCTGGTAGGTCAGAATCAATATAAATGTTTTAAGTAATCATACTTATACATGAGAGTAACACAAAATAGGGCTGCAACTAACAATTTTCTCGATTATCTGATTAGTTGTTTGGTCCAGAAAATGTCAGAAAATGGTGAAAAATGTCAATGTTTCTCAGAGCCCAATATGATGACCTCAAATGTCAAACATATTCAGTTTGCTGTCATAGAGGAGTAAAGAAACCCCAAACCATTCACATTTATGAAGCTGAAACCAGAGAATTTGGACTTCTTTTTCTAAAATAATTACTCAAACCGATCAATCAATTATCAAAATAGTTGCCGATTAATTTAGAAATCAATTAATAATAGATTAGATCGTATCTCTAATACAAAGTATAGTCATGTCTGATTTACCTGCTCTTTGAAGAGATCCTCCTCCTTTTCCCTGAGATACACCACTAAGCCACGGATAGCGACCTCTCGCCTTCTCTCCACAGAATCGTCCTGTGAATAAGAAAAAGAATGTCGAACTGCTCTTCGAGGAGGATGGGTTTTTGATAATTACATCCAAAAAAAAAAAAAAAAAAAAAGGATTGACTTTATATGGCCTGAACTGTACCAATTATAGATTTCCAGTGATAATCAAAGTAATGAATTGATCATTTCAAAGAGCCATTTCTCTGAAATGATCAATTCATGAACTTGAAAAATCCAGGTAACAAATAGAAAAACTGGAAAATCTTGCAAATTACTCTGCCAATCATGATCCACATCACCTATAATTTGTTTTATTATTAAGTATTTATAGTTTTAATTGATATTTGTGCCTCAAGCTCTAAACAATAATTTGACATAGTTGAGTTGTAAACAGCTACCTTTTAAGACTCAATATCACCTATTGGAAAAAAAAAAGTGGATTATCCTATTTGAAATAAACTACATTTCATTCATTCATACCTCTAGCAGCATGTTCTGGATGCGCCGAATGCGCATTTTTGCAGCCCCTCCTCTTGAGGACAGCAAGGACATTATTTTCTGAGAGTACTGGTCCAGCTTTGCCATGAATGTTGTCTCCAGGTTAACAGTGGTGATCCTTCTGAATTCTTGGTTTATCTGTATAAAAAAAAGGCACAAATAGGCACAACATGTTAATGTATACAATTTACTTTAAAAGAATACATACTGCAAATTATCTTATGGAAAAATATTTACCTGAACTGCATCAAAAAGAGCAGGCCATCTTTCTTTCAGGTCATTGATTTTTGGTGCTTGATTGACAACTTCCTGCCTGCGAATGGAGAATGTCTTCGCCATTTTGTCACTGATGATCTGACAGTTGTCCCTCTTCCTCACTTCACTGAGGAGCTCCACTCTTCCATATTCCAAACTTTCTTCCGTTTCTCCTTGTGGGTGAGGAGGTAAATAGTTCACTTCTGACTTTTTTGGCTTTTTGACATTCTTTGCAGGTGCTTTCTCATGTAGTCGCTTCTTTCTGAGAGAGTTCACATCAAGTTCAGGGCATCCAAGCCCTCTCAACTTGGTTCTATAGTTGCCCATTTTATATTTTAGTCTCTGTTGCCATCCATAGCATCCATTATATGACCCTGGTTCTTTAAGGCAAGGATGCTTCTGAATCAGCGCCTCAGCAACATCCACAAACTGTGCGCTTGTTGGGTAGGCAACATACTGAAAGACGCTTTCAGCCAGTCTCTCAAGGATGTCTGGAAGGATTGAGGTAAAGTTGAGTGGAATTCCATCCTTCTTGAAAGCTTCATTTCCTGAGGCAAGCAAAAGCTCTGTGTCATAGGCAAAGCGAGGTACAGGAAATTCAGCCGGCCACCGCTGTGATCGCTGAATCCCATGTTCAGGTGATGATAGAATCAGTGTATCCTGGGATCCGGATGAGCAACTGCTTTGGGGAGGACCGACGGCGGTCACTGAAGTACTGACTGAGGTTGCTGAGCTATAGATGGAGGTTTCTGATTCACTTTCAAAGGAAGTGTTCACTTCAGTTAAGTTCAGAGTAAATGTGGGAGGTTCAACAATGTTAACCACTTTTATTGTGTCCTTGTCCTTGATGTCACTTGTTGAGGTAAGACTGAAATATTCCTCTCCAAAATCAGCATCCTTGTAATGCAAAGTAAAATTCCCTTGAAGCCCAAATGTCTCTCTTACAATGGACTCAAGTTCACCCACAGTCCCAGGGAGGCCATGAGGTAAGTCAAGTTTGCGAATGTCATGGTCCTGAAGAACGATCCTAAGTTTGGTTTGATGAGACATTGGAGCGTCTGTAAGAGAAACCACACGCTTCAGTTTGATTTATAGAATACATCCAGTGTCAACCTTAAGACATTAAGTATCAGAGGTAAATATTACCTTTGATAAGCTAAGGACTTTTCATCACCTTTGAGATATTAGCTTGCATGCAGAAAGGAACTAAGGTAGTGATTACGTCTCTAATCATTAGCTTTCACATTACACTGTGACATTTTATATATGCTTTTTGTCAAAATTGACTACTGCGAAACTGAGTGCCCATTTATATACCTGCTTTTAGTTTGACTAAATGTTTGAAACATTTATTTCTATGGAAAATAACAGGAGTCTTTTTTCATCTTCTTAATATTTTCCATTTTTCCATTGAAGCATAATGTAATAAATGCAAAACTACAAAGATCACAAAATTACAGTAGCTGAAAGTAATGTCACATGTCACATAAAAGCTACAACCATAACATTTTCAGTTATATGCCAGTCATATTTACAACTACTACTCAGATTTACTTTTTTGTTTCTGCATACTAGTGGGAGTCAAGAGATTCATCTCTTTTTGCTCTAAGAAATGGCATGATCTGAGATTAAAAGGCGTTCCAGGCTTTTTTATTATTATTATTATTATTATTGTCCAATGTCTGATGGTAGATATAACATTCTCACTTGAACTGTAAAAAACAAAACACTTATACAAGGTAAACATATTAGCCAGCAAATCAAATCTTTCACGCATCAGATGGTGCAAGGCCAGGTGAAAATGATTAACTTAAGTTTGAGATACATACGTTAATGTAAACAGCCTTTTTGTTTTCTTCATGAAATCATGACCTCACCTATAAAGAGTATTTTTGGTTATGCATTTTATCCCAGAACTGCCTGGTGTGTAAAGTCAAACAAATGAGAAACTGTTAATGACCACTACACATGGACAGAAATGTAACGCTTCTGGGTAACAATACGCTTCCCTGCAACAGTGTATGCTGCCATTGGGAAGATGTCAGACAACTCACTCAGCTCAATCACCTTAACACTTCTTGTGTTTTCGAGTTCATAGCTTCTAAGATGTTCAATATACCATGCATTTAAACATTTCACAATAAAGCAAACCTTTCCGTTGACAACAGCTATCTGAATCAACTCCACAAAATCTGGAAGGCAACCTGTTGAGCCATGTGCCAAGATCATTCCAGTGGAGTAACTGGTGCCACTGCAACACACTGTAGTTGCCATCTGGACAAACGACTCGCTGGGGAATTTTACTTGCAGTGCTTTTTTTATGTCTTCCCTCAGCACAGTCAAATCCACTATTGACAGTTTTGTTGCCTGCAGAGATGGTGGAACAACTGCACCACCATGTAGATGGTGTGCAATCATGAACTGATGCTTCACTGCAAGAGACAACAGAATGTTTCGGAAGCTGTGGGTATGCCTGACCACACGCTTGAAAAAGCTGTGTTTAGCTTCAAAGCGCATAGTCCAAAGAGATACAAGGGGACCAAAAGCCTTTATTAGCTGTGGGTAGTGCTCTAGAAAATGATGCTTTGGAATAAGTCTTTCCTGAGGGAAAGTCTCCAGGAATCTGTGTCGATGCTCAGAAATCTTGCTTTCAAGGAAACAAATAGTTAGGTCTGTATGCACAGGAGAAAGGACAAGTTCAACTATGTCCTTCAGGTTCAGGATGACCAGCCACGTTGGTTCACTCTCTGGTATTCTTTCTCCAACTATCAGGGGAAGGAGGCGAAGCAAAGCCCAATTCTCATGGGCATTTCCAGCGACAGTCTTTCTTGTAGCAAAAGCCAGTGGAACTGCTTGTGGTGAATCAGATTTATCTGCCCATCTGTATGGGAACTCTTTGATCAATTTATTTAGTTCATCAAGTGCAAAATATTTTTTTTTGATTAAGGCATTTAAGCACAGTGCTAACTCGAAAGGTACAATACCTTCAAAGAGGTCGTGGAGCAAATCAGGTGGGTAGCCAGATAAAACATCAAAATGTTTTAGTCTTTCAGTCAGTGGGCACTGTCTCTTTACTCCATAACAATGATTATGTCCCTGTGCTGTCTGAACATGAGCCTTGTGCTCTTGTATTGTCCTAGGCTTAAATGCTCCAGTTCTAACTTCACTTACTTGGAATTGGGATCTTTCTCCAAGACAGAACCTGCAGACGTGTGTACTTGAGAAGCTCTCCACAAATCCTCCGATAGAGTGGGCGCCAAGGTTATCTGCAACAACACAATACACAGTACCTTTGACTCGAATGTCTAATGAAGGAATGTAAAGTCCTTCTTCTTCAAGGCTGGCAAGATCTTTTAGCATTGGCTCAAACACAGCACTATAGCCAAACTTTTTGATATCATCAGCCTTGCAGAGAATGGCAAGGTATATCGATGTTAGTGATGATCTGAGCAATGGTGGCACATTTGCTAAAACCCAATACACAGCAGTAATTTTGTGCTTTTTTCTTGAAGTGCCAAGTGGATTACACACTTCAAAATCATCCACATACAGAATAAGAGAAATAGCTGGATTGTTTTCTGACAGCAATGTATTGTTTTTAAAATGTGTGCCATCCTGAAATGATTTGTATTGACTTTCGGAACTGCTGTCTGCTTCATTACTAGATGTGAGCAAATCCTGGATCTCTTTTTTCTTCAAAACCTCATGCAAAGACTTCAAAATAGGTACATATTGAAAACTTCTCTTCTCCCTGGCACTGAGCATATATTCTATGGGTTCCACCACGGAAAAATGCTCCTTGAAATATTCTCTTCTTTTGTAGGAGGTGGAAAGAGGACCATTATGCCCTAGGGCTAATGTAATTGGGTTGCACTCACATAGGTCTGTTACCATCTCAGAGATGATCAAATCATCAACTTCACAATTATGCTTTTTTAAGCATGACTGTAAAATCTCTTTTAAAATAGGACCTGAAGCTGATGAGGAGATAAAGTGTAGCTCTTCAACTAACTCATCAATACACCGTTGTGGTACATTGAATATGCTTTCCAACTTAAGCAGCACGTGGGCTACATGTTTTTCTATTAAATTCGGCAATTCTCTTATTTCATTACCTTCAGGGTCTTCACTCACTGCACCTTCAGTATCGTCTTCATCCACAGGATCATCCCCTGCATTTAGAGGATTGACACACCTCTGCAAAAGCTCAGGCTTGAAGTCATCAAGTGTATGAGGAGTGTGTTTCCGGCTCCTATGAGAGGCAAATGTTCCATGAATGTTTGTTTTGAAAGGACAATTTTCAAAAACACAAGACACAGTTTCCTGTTTCTTTAAATGACGACCAATATGCTCAAAGTATTCTCTTTCTGTGGAGATAGTGTTTAAAGAACAACATGGACATTTAAATGACAGTACAGTGGACAGTGTCACTGACTCACGGGTCGAGTGAGTTCTTGACAGATGGGTTCGCAGGCTGCCCCATGTTTTAAATGAGCAATAACACTCCCAATAAAGACAAGGGTGAAATTCTCCACCATGACCATGTCTTAATCTATAATGCTTTAAGAGATCTGTCTTTCTTGGTGTTTCAAATTTGCAAATTTTACAGATCCACTTCATTTTAAAAACAAACAGTTTAAATTACTTTAACTTGGGTGATTCAGAAGGCTGTAGTACAAACAACTTGTGCTACATCAGCATTACAGTAAATTTTAATTCATTGTTTTTGAATATTCAAGATGAAAAACAAGAAAAATGCTTGTAAACTACTGCAAAGAAATTGGCGAACTACACGCAATCAATATTCACGCTTTTTTAACTATAGTCTTTAGTCTAATCATTATCTCACAGGAAATCCTTATGACATTAAAAGTTAAAACTATGTATATTATTTTTAGTGTTGAGTTTCTCCTAAAAGTTGCTTTATGTTTCCAAATCAAAGATATTTTTTCTTAAGTGATACAACTGCGCTTATGTATCTGCAGTTAACACCCAAAAGAGCAAAATTATATTTTATGTGCTAATGCACACTCAATGTAATGTCATTAAAACAACTAGTTTATGAATGTTACTTAAGATCTTTCCTGTGGCGTTTCTACAACATGGCGTTCGCTTCCTCGCCCGCGTTTTTTGACTGAACTTTGACACAGGCTGTTCTTCAGCTAGGGCTCAATTAACAAACTTCAATCTCACATAAAAATAACTCTAGGACTTAAACATCAAAATGCATCGATGTTAAACCGAATGTATACTCAGTAACCTACATTTGTTTAGTCATGAATGTAAAACGGTCCAGCCTTTTGCTGGTCAAACCTTCATCAACGCTGCAACGATTTCAAAGTAGAAAGAAGAAAAACGTGTATTACCCTGTCTTTGCAGAGTTAAAACTACTGCTACAGAAGCTCAGTGTCAATTAACACCATTTGGCTGCCACCGTAAAACAAAACTTAACAAAGACTAATGTTACGGTCGAATTACTTCACAAGTTAGCCAGAAGTGTAACGTTACTAGCTTATCACCACCACTCGCCGAGGAAGAGTTTAGTGTTGTGTAAAAAGGATTTCTTGCAGTGCGTGTTGATAGAGTTAAAGTTAGAGTTATTAGCTGCTGTGAATAAAACAAGGCAAAAAATTGTACTCACCACAAAGCTTTAACGTTTGATAACGTTCCGTACAAAATGGCGCTTCTCCGCTTTCTCTCTTTGCCTCCGTTTCTCTCGATCAGTGGTCTGAGAGCAGCATGTCCGCGCAAGTCAGCCTTGTACTCAGCTTTTAAAGGACGCTTACGAGATTTTTAAGTTGTATTAACTGAATACACTTTCATGTTAAGTTAACACAGAAATGTCTGTTCAAAATCGATATATTACTGAGCTAAGACTGTTTTCTTTATTTTCATTTCGACCAACTCATTAAATTAAGTTATCAACTGATTACAATGTGTACATGCAACAAACTTAATTTTTTATGCAGAAAAAGCTATTGATTTTAAGCTTTACTTACTAACCCCATGAATCGTTTTTTAGAGTGCAGTAACTTAAAATGGATTTTTTTAAGTGCAAGAAAGGTATGAACAAAGGAATGACTTAATAAATAAAAGAATGAGTGTATGTTTATTGTACATTATTATTATTATTGTTATTGTTATTATTGCGACTGGCGACCTGTCCAGGGTGTTCCCCGTCTCTCGCCCTGTGACAGCTGGGATAGGCTCCAGCACCCCCCGCGACCCTGAAACGGATAAGCCAAAGTGAATGGATGGCTGGATGGATGTTATTATTGCCCCCCCCCCAAAAAAAGGTCCACAAAGGTAGCCAATCGGGTCAGCTGATTGCATTGATTAGGGCTATTGCCCTGTAAAAGCTGCCCTTGAGTCTGTTTGTCCGCAACCTCAGCAGCCTGAATCTCCTGCCAGACGGCAGCAGCTTCAACACCCGGTGTCCTGGGTGTGTGCAGTCTTGTAGGATGCTGCGTGCCCTCTTAAGACAGCGAGTGCTGTACAGGTCCTTCAGGGAGGGAAGAGGATGTTTTTTGGGCCACATTAATGACCCTCTGAAGTGCCTTTTTGTGTGCCATGGTGCAACTGGAGAACCATACACAAATGCAGTCAGCACACTTTCAATGGAGCAACGGTAGAAGAGCAAAAGAAATCTTTTGCTATCAAAGTTATTCAGTACTATGCTAATACATAATTTGATTTATTTATGGGGTTTTTATTGGATTTTATAACACCTGTTGTCCTCGGGGCCAAAAACGTCCCCAAAGTACAAAGTGTTGCAAAGAGCCATATTTTCACACCATACTGCTTTCACACATCTTTGATCTTGGATCACTGATGTGTGGGGTCAAGCAATGGTCATAACAACAACAACAGGCAGCACAACGAGGAGGCAGGTGCTCTACATTCAATTTAATTCAATTTTATTTATACAGCGCCAAATCACAACAACAGTTGCATCAAGGTGCTTTATATTGTAGACTCTACAATAATACATACACCTACAATAATATGCTCACAAGCCTCCATTGCACTGGAGCTAATTTCTTTTTACCATGTTGTGGAAAGGAATGACCAGTAGAACAATGCATATATTGTCCTCTAGTATAATGAGGAGGAATAATCAATGTTCAGGAAGATCCAGGGTTAGAAGATAAAGAGAATATTGCCAATATTTAGATCACATGGTAACCTTTCTCTGAAAAAGCACATCACCCACCTGCAGAAGTGGAAGAAGGCTATGAAGTGAAGGAAAGTGATGAAGAATCTGAACTATGTTCAAGTAGGTTCTCAGGCATCCAGGACATGGTAGTCTGAGGAGATTGGAAAGAAAGTGACTGGGCTTTTTGAAGTTTCTTGAATTTTCAGAATGTGAAACTGAAATAGAAGATGTGTCAGAGGACTACACATCTTCCATTTCAATTATGATGAAGATCAAGCAAGAAAGAGGAGTCAGCTGAGACAGAGGAATATTTGCAGTAATGTGAGGAAACATTGATCTGGTCTTCTATCCTTCCCAGTGACAGACGATGCATGACTTTCTCGTGCGTCACAGAGAAAGACAATCTACCATGGTCTAAGCACATATGCCAGGTCCCATGCTCTTTAAGTGGCTTTTCTACTGGAGTACTGAAAGCATTATACACAATGTATTATGTTTGTATTATGCGTTTTAATTTTCACATGCCCATGGATGCATCAGAGACCAAGTTGGGGTTCAGTAACTTGCCCAAGGACATCTTGGTAACAACTCCAGACTAGAGCACACAGAGATTGAACCAACATCCAGTTAGTAGATGACCTGCTCTACAGCCAACGCAATGACAAACAAGGAGGGACAACAAGTGAGGAAGAAAAATGGACCGAATGCAGCTGTAGGTATATGTGGGTATGTTGATTCTTACTGCCGTGCATCCAGTAAAGTCGCCACGGCCAGTTTATGACATCCTGAGTCTGGTAGGGAAGTTTTCATGCTACCATGACTGACACAAGATTAATCATAGAATCGCAAAAAGGATATCATTTCATGATAAAGACACAATAGATGATCACCATTCATGACACAATTATTGAGGTGTATGGGACAATGGGTGTTTTTCCTGCTGTTGATGTAAGATCCAGGTACTGATGTGACTGTGTATGAGCACCACGTCCCCTTCAGAGGACTCTGTCCATTCCAACAGAACATCCCAAGTAAACCGGGGAACTATGAGATAAAAACATGGGCAGTATGAGATGCCAGGTCGAGCTGTGCATGGACATGCTAGTGTACGATGGCAAACCGTCTGGCCTGCAGTCAGGGCACGCAAGTTGTCCCTAACTTTCCAGCAGGTTTCCAAAAGAAAACAATCACCTGTAACAACTTGTTTACTTCATGTGCCCTTGGCCTGCAACTGCAACTGTGTCAAATATGGACACCCCTTTGTTCTCATGAAAGTTTGCCTTCACTAAGACCCATGCCCTAGTGTACCTACCATGCCAAAATATAGAAAAATGTCATGTAATGAGTTGGAATAAAGATGAATAAAACCTTGAAAAACAGAGAAACAAGGTCCGGTGCCCCTAAATTGTAAAATGAAGGGTAAATTTGTGGTAATGTGTTAGTCTGAAGTAAAACTAAGGTCTAACACTGAATTGATTGACAATTTATATTTTATACTCAAATGAAGTGAGGACATTTTTGTCCCCTGAGGACCACAGGTTTATGGAAATCGGGGGGACATTATGAGGGTTAAGCCCGTGACACCCCCTACTGAAGGTGCTTCTTTTAGGGATATACAGAACACTGTGGGTGTAAATCAGAAGCCCAACATGGAGGAGGACACCAAGACCAAAATATACTACTGTAGTTATACCTTCAGTGGCTCCTTTTAACCCTCTTCTTCAACCAGATATCAATATTATAGAGAACTTGGAAGACCTTCAAACCAGGAAGAAGGCAATATATGTGTGTGTGTGTGTGTGTGTGTGTGCGTGCGTGCGTGCGTGCGTGCGTGCGTGCGTGCGTGTGTGTGTGTGTGTGTGTGTGTGTGTGTGTCCACCCATCCATGGCCATAGGTGAGTCTGAAAATGTAGATCGACCAGTAAATCGAGAGCTTCACTCTCACACTCATCTCTCTCTACATCACATCAGCGTCACCATCACTGGAGACATAGCTCAAATCCATCTGTCAATCTCCTGTTCCACTCACCCCTCATTCATGACAAAGATCCTGAGATACACTTTCCTCACCCGCATCAGCTTGGCAGTTGTCAGTTGCTTGCACCTCTGTCTGTTAAGCAGCAGTTAGTGATGGCATTCTGCGTGTTTTACTGGAACAAGTCAATGTGTCTCTGAACGCGCTTATGGCTCCTCTTACAATATGGCTTATAAAATCCAAAGTATTTTTAGTTCAGTTTTGTTAAAAATATGTTCAAAAGAAGGATTTAAAAGGAAAATCCTTGATCGAATTATACTCCATGAGGCAGTTATTGCATTCCTGTCACTCAAATGCCTACAGATGAAAAGATGTACACCTCTTTAAGGAATGCATCATTTGAAAGGAGACACATTTTTCTGCAACTTGGTCGTAGGCGATAACAGCCATAGACTGAAAACTGAGAATTTCCTCTTCAGTTAACTGAGCAACTGTAGCACCGCACAGTTTATACCAGATGTAACAGCAATCCAACAAACCTGCTAATGAGTAATTAAAACTTTGAGAATTAGTGTGGAGGATCTTGTCAGTTATTACAACAATATCCATGCACCATTGAAAACAATTCACATAAAAAGTAATTTTTGAAAACTAAGAAAACTCAGGTTTCAGTTACTTTTACTGTTATTAATAATAAGTTATTCACTTTCCAACATTTGAATCAGCTTCCATCTCTTCTGATAGATTTGATCAGATAAATGGGAATCCAAATGCTTCACGAACTAACTTCCTCTCTACATTATCCCCGTAAAGCCTGAACCTTGAAATAGCTGCCAGAAAATTTCCCTAAACTGGAGTGTTCATTGAATCGTCTGACAAATTTTAGAAAAACAAAGGAAAGTGCATTTGTTTTTAATTTGTTTCATATTTGCTACATACAGCATTTTTTGTGCAATTTATTGCTCACTGCAAACTGTTAGGGGTTAAAAAAATCCCACTGACAATACAGAAGTCTCAAAAACTCAAATACGATACACTTGGTGTTATACGGTTAACACTGACTTAAATTCACCGTCACATTCCCAGTAGGCTGGTAGTGATAAAGACTGTGTTTTTATCATCATTTTAAATCCATTATAGGTAGAAAAACAGTCAATCCTTTGAATTAACCACAGCAAAGCTGGAGTCAGCTCCTGAATGGAGAAAGAAATCTGTGAGACCTGCTTATGTCCACTAGATGTCTCTGCCACTCTGTATTCATTTCAGACATGCTTTTGTCCACACTCTGCGATCAATAAACGAGAGTACATGACTCTTGCTGTCAATCTCTTGACTCCACATGTCATGTTCAGTTCACATTTCATATGCAAAACTGCAGTAAACGTATTGTGTCTACAACACCAAGATCATCTCAGAATGAAGTAGTAGCAGCAGTGTGTTAATGTTAATCTCATCTTGTTAGCTATCCTGTTAGTCTCCAGCATCAAGAAAAGTCATACAATATCTAATGGTGGCTTCAGCCATACCAGTTAAATCTGCCTGCGTTTTCCAGTGTTCGTCATTCAGCTGGAGAGCTGTTAAAATAGCCAGGCCCTTCAAGAGAAAGCAAGATTAAAGAGTGTTCAAGAGCATTTCAGCTGCACTCATGGATATGATGCTCAGTTGGCCCCGTCACTTTGATTGGCTGAGGCAAAGATGGATGCACAAATCTACCCATCTACCTGCGTTTTCTGTGCAACTGAGTAAATGTTTAGTTTTTTGCAATCAGCACAGTCACAACTATAAGCTGCACTCGATTCTAAGACAAATCCTTTGAGAGAGACGCTTTGGCACAAATGGAAAACGCTCCGTTTCATCTCTTTCCCCTGCCACTCCAGCTCTTTCTTGAGTAAAAAAATTTGATCTCATTTTCTTTCCCGTCCTTGGGTATTTCCCCACAGAAATGAAGGGATAGTGATTGCTGGGTAAGATTGGAGTGGATCTAATCTTCCACTGCTCTCAGTCATACTCCATTTCACTGCACATGTAATTTGTCACACTGCTGATGAATATGCCACAAGTTTCATGGGAAAGAGAAGAACATAATGAATATAAAACACACTGGGAGAGAGGAGAAGTAATTGCCGTACCGCACAAACCACAGTGCATTGTTCATTTGTCCCATCAAATTGCTGACACTTTGCATGCACTGTGGATACATTGCTTTGCTCCCTCAAAATTCAATCAAGAGGTTAAAACAATGACAAACAATGGTGGGTCTGTTGCATGCCTGCAGGCTGGTATCAGAGGCTCTGTGGTCTTTTATGCCTTCAGGGTCATTCTCCCCATGCAGCGCTGTAGGGAATGCATGCATTTATGGCTTATATTCATGCGATGCTGTGATATTTGATGTTCTTTACGGACGTGCATGTACTGTAAAGCTGAAAGGATTTTGCAATGTAGCGCTGTTTCACAACTGCTTTTCAAAAGGAGCCACATTGAGGTAAAATAAACACAAGCAGATGGTATGAATTGCATCTGCATAATGATATTCTAATTTCGTCATTATTCATTATTATTCTGGTTGGGATTGTCAGGATGGTGATACACTCGGCAGCAGTCCAAGCAACAGGCAACGAAGTGAATAGGCAGGGTCAAAAATCTGTTCAAATGTTTCCTGGCAACAAGATGATCCTGTGTGTTGAAAGCAGTAATTCCATCCAAATTGCCTTCAAAAGTTGCCCACTATATATAACTGCAGCTGTGTAGACAGACTGTGAGACGCAGACCATATGGAAGAATTCATTTATGTTGTGTTCCTGTCCATCATGCTTGCATTAGAGCCACTGATTGAGTTGAGATTGGATGTCTCTTTCAAGCAGATAATAGAATCTGTGTGCAGAGCTGCTGCATCACCTATCCACGAGACTGGAGAGCGGTTGATGAGAAAGCCCTTCAGGACTCTTCTCTAAATAGGCATGAAATTATATCTCCCTCTGACTGAGATTAGCGTCCGTGGAGCCTCTTACGTTCTGCCCCCTCTTTTCCTCAGGCTCTTAAACCAAACAGTGCAGTTTCAGCTTGTTTGTGCTGAAGTTTAAGAAAGTTCATTTTCATCAGGAGGTGCTCGCTCCGTCCTTCAGCTTCCTTCACGGGTCCTGCGGGATTTGTCACACATACTTAGGGTGTTTGGTAAAGCAATTACTTTGCAAGTCAGCCGGATTCTCTTGTGATCCTTTTACAGTCATAAAGACTGCGCAGGCAAAGACAGATCATAGATGTGAAGTCACTGAAAAGTAATATCACAGGCTACCACAGTGATTAATACGAAAGTCTGATATCACCAAATGGGACATGATGCTTCATTATATTCTCTGGCACTAGTAATCACGACCACTGCGTGTTCCAGGTTACTTGTGTTTAAAAGATCATCTTTAATAGTGTAACCTTTATAGATGAGGCCTGGTTAGGCAGTGGCAGAAAGCCATATTAGATTACCTCTTCATCTCTTATACAAACACAAATAAAGCAAAGCTGGTGTGCCCGACAGGCGGCCTGTGTTCATTTATTTAGACTCACTCTTGTGACAATGCACCTTTCTCAATGGTGGCATATCATAGTGATGTTCAAGAGGAGGTTTAAAGATAAAGTTAACTAGGCCTCCCACATGCCAAGCTTTACAGTTTTATTACATAATGTTCATTCATATAACCGATGTTTGAGAAAGTCATCTCTATGACAGCAAATGGAAAACATTTTACATCTAGACGGTGAATGTAGTGGTGAGCATTTAGCAGCTAAAGTGCTACAGTTGGACTGAAAAGCAGAGTTAAAAGGAAAAGGTATGGTAGTCAGAAAATAAGGTTCAATTTTTGCCGTTCCTGCCGCCTTGCTGCTCACCTATAATCTGTCTTGACTCTAACCTGCTGCCACTGCTGCAGTTCATTTCGCAGTTCACTGCATTTCACCCCCTCATCCACTTGCACCGTAGGATCCACAATCTGACATAATCCTGCAAAGCCCCTTATTTTTGCACTGGTGTGAAGATCAAAATCTATACATGCCATTGCTTTATGTGCATTTATAACACAGTGCTAATCGTAGTTTCGTGATAAAGGTTGTAGCTGCACACTCTGACTGCACTGCACCATCGCAAAGCTGGAGTGTGCAGTGAACTTAATATCATTTTAAGTGTCTTTCCAGTGTGCGGTGCAATGGGCAACACTGTTTACGGTCTAATAAAAAGCATTGTAATGAGAAGGATCAGCAAAAGTGTTGCAGAAAAGAACACCCAGTACAACACTGACACTTTGGATTGGATAATTGGGAGGTCGTCGTAGTTTAAAATCTTTTATAGTCTGAACATAAATGCATCTCAAAGCTTATGTAATGAGAAAATTCTCTCCTCAGTTTCCATCATTAAACTGCACATGTTGCAGTTTGCCGGTAGATAAAATGAAGGCGTCAAGTCAAGAGACATTTGTGAATATTTTTAGGCAAGCTGGTGGGAAAAAAAATGCGAGCCTAAGGGACTTTAAATCAGCATATTATAAAAGATCGGAACGAGTGAAAGAAGAGCAAAGCAACATATTGCATACCATATGCCAGATATGATAAATATTTTATTTCTGATCAGCAAAAGACAGACAACTGATGCATTTGTATCTTTCATGACTTTTCAGTACAGAGGAAAAACCCAAACATATACACAGTATGGGCATATATGTATATGGGTATATTTTAAAGTGCAAGTGATTCACAAGGGTCAATCATGCGTTACATAGCATCTGTATCAGGAACTTCAGTAATTCCCTAAATTAGCAATAACTTTTTGAATCTGATATTAAAATAAGTGTCGTATTCATATATATATATATATATATATATATGAATACAAAATAAACTTTACTAGTCACTGAAGCATTTCGATTTCGTTTAAGCACAACAACATTTATTTATGCATTTCAAGTCTTGAGAGGAAAGAGTACCACGAAGTGCCAGAGGTCAGGGAGATTTTTGTCTCTAGCACTGACAGAAACAGTTTCACAAAACTCACCATGGGTCAATTGAACAATATTCCAGTACCACCTTAAGCGCCCTATACCTGAATTCAAATCTGAAACAGAAAGAAAATAAAAGCTTTTCTTCTCTTTTTTGTTGTTGTTGTTTGTTGTTCCCCCAAATAACCTTCACCGGTCATCTATCTCGGTCATGTCCTTGTCGAACGAGACATTCAGTATACAGGTACATTCTCTAAAATTACCAATACATTTTACTTGGTGAGGAAACAGTCAATTTGCCCGTGCCAAATATATTTGACATGGAGAATGTTCATAGGAGATAAATATGAAGACATGGATAGACATTAATGTGTGTTTAAATGCAAATATGGACCGATGCTGAGCTCACTGCACGTTGACAGATCAGAGCGGCCAGAGTGGAGGGGCATCCAGACAGCATCGATCAGGCTAGTAACAGTTTAGCAGCAGCTGTTGGGTTTTGGATTTACCCATGGACAACAAAGATATAGACATATGTATCAATAGCACATGAAGAAGCCCTGACCCTTCAGGATGCAAAATATTCCTACTTATCTCCATTCGCTGCGTAAATAAAATATGTCTCAGTTGCACATGTACTGAATGTTTCAATGCCCTTTATAGTGGTTAAGATGCAAAGTGCATATTTAACAGAAAATATAAGCTAGGATATACTACAGTGTGACTATAGCTCTTAACTTCCTAAGAGATTCCTTCAGAACAGCTGTCCATTTGCACCACACGACACAAAAGAAACGATTCACAGAACAAAACGAATGCGAGTGTAAAATAAAATCTGAAAGAAGTAAAACACAGAACCATAAAGCATTATAGAGGAGCATCGCCTTCACACTGTGAGTGCAGTATGAGAGCACACATGCTGCTGCTTGATTCACACAGCATCAGCTGGCACTGAATGAAATAAAGGTCAATTTCTGTGTTGCTGTGAATCCTTTGTGTGTGACTATTGCATAGTTTGGAATTTTAACATAGCTATTAAATTGACACTGAAAAATAAAACATCTCTTTTTCTGGTCTGAGCGTCACTCGGTTCACTAGTAATCCTCTGCATTTTTTTTTAAACAGGACTGGGTCCAGCTCATTTTCTATTGACTGAAGTCAAACGTAAGGCAATTACTTCTCACGACTTGGGAGTAAAAGAATTTCAAGACGACCGAATTGCGAGGTTTAAGATTAAAAATGGGATAGTTGCTAAATAAACCTGTATAGTAGTGAACTCAACCCATTCTTAGTTCAAACTTCAAACCTCCATACTGCATTTTCAATGTGCACAAATATTTACTCACTTACTCAACATACTTTTATTCTCTAAACTAAGCCATGGATTATCCTATTGAAGTTCCACCATCTATCTATAAAAGCAAACACCAGCATCAAGACCCTTCTTAGTGACTGTGGCTCTATGATCGTGCACTGGTTTGGGATGATTGTCTTGGTCTCTCAAAGCTGTGAAATTTGTTTTTGAAAGATAATCACTTAACGGATGCACGACTGCTTGGCTACAGCCTAAAGCATGAGCGTCCAAAGTAACCCAAAATCATTACGCTATTACATAAACGCTGCCTATGTTTATATTTCGCCTTGCTACCCATCGAATCATTATCTCTAGCTAAATACAAGGCCAGTCTTAGCAAAAATAGATCAAAAGTTTTGCTGTGAGAGATGTGGCTCAACCTAAATCAAAGGTTATGTCTCGGATTATGTGTCATATATTTGTTAAATTTATGCCTCACCTTCATTCCGCGCAAAGAAAAGCACTGCAAGCAAGTGTAGAACCATCGAGAAGCTTCCCTAACAGGCCCCCCGGTGCTGATGTTTGTTTTACCTGGTTTAGATTCAATAACGTGCACGACTCCCCAGCACCACACGTGAGCATCTAGCAGCTGCACCGACAACCAGAAACTGTGTCAAAAAACTAAGCTAATGTTTTGCTGTGGTCCCGTGTAACCTCCGCGAAGTAGATCACCTGACCTGAATGACCAACCTTGTTCCCCTATGGCCAGCACAGAGTCATGACATGGGTCCCATTCAGTCACCAGAGTGTCAGCTCACTTTTTTTTGGCATAGAGCTCATGTTCAAATAGGAGCCATGACTGAACTGCTCTTTAAATCTGTAAATTAGTTAAAACTACAATAATGCATTAAAATAAAAATAAAAACATTAAATAATATAGTAGGAAAATAAATATAATTCCAACAAGGCTTTTGTTTTTCTCTTTAAATAGTCATTCTCCATCTTGACCTGGAAGCCAGTGTGCATGTCACATGATTCACCTCAGAGAGTGATGCTCATCAGTCCGAGAAGACACTCTGCTCTCAGTCTCAGCGGTGAACGTGCTAATCAGCTACTGCGCGCACACACGACTGCTTCGCACTCAGTTAAGAACATGGACACAGATCTCACTAAGCATGGTCCCATACTAGATATACTATAGAGCTCAACAGTCTTATGCATTGCAAGTGTCTGGATACAAGATATGCTAAAAGGACTTCTTCTGATAGACTTGGCCATGACCTGAACAATCCTTACATGCAGGATAATGATTTAAAACACATGACCATGGCTACATCTGCCATCAGAAATAATTAAAAAAAAAATCTATAAGTGCTATAGCTATACGCAATTTTGGTATTTCATGAATAGCATTCAGGGCAGTTAGAAGTTTTTTGGTCAGTTTAAGGTAACCTCTCAAAGGTTAGCATGAAACCTCTACAGACCTCACTCCATTATGAGCGCTCTCTTTTAGAGGGCTAGCTATGGCTGTCTCTGGTAACTTAGTATACAGTACATTTAAGTGTTATGATAGTGTCAAAAACAGTTATGAAACTCATTGCCACATCTCATGCTCACAATTCGACTAATCTCAATGCAGAAATATTAGATAAGTCTACTAGTAATTACCCATTCCTACAAATAAACCAATAATAACCAAACTACTGATTTCCTATTCATGAACAAATATCAGGATTATGAAATTGTATTTTTTTTCTTTTTACTTTTAAAGTACTGGCTTGTGCTCTAGATTCATGAAACACTTTTTTTCTCTTTTTTTCTCTCCTTTTTTTTCCTTTTTAGCTTGTCGTCAAAAGACTTACGAATTAATCTCTGTTAAAGGACGATAAGAGGAGCGAACAGGAACACGTCGCACAATTGTAGCAGCCTCCTGTTCAACACTAACTGTGAGCGGGCACATTTGAAAACAGTCTATGGAAGATGGGGTTCTTTCGAGTCTAAAGTGTAGGATATATAATATAACAACAATCAAACTGATATCGACTCTATGGACTCTACGGGTGGTCCGGCATTCCCTAGAGGTGGGATTTCTGTAACTTCCAGTCTAGCAGAGGAAAAGATTGGTATCACCTCTAGGGAATAGAGGAGCTTTTGTGGTGTTTTGAGGGTGAGTGGAAGTGGAAGTTAGGAGCTGTCGCTGGCGGAGCGCTTTTTGCCAAAATGACTGGCAGAGTCTCTGTTTCGCAGATTAGGCTGGATCTTGTACACATGGGGACCCATGGACAGCCGCCAGCTCCCACGGCTCTCTGCTCCAGTTGGGATGACGGCAGCTGCAGCCACAGCGGTGGATGGGCAGGGCTTGTTCTGCAGCAGCTGAATAAGCATGGTCATCTCTGGGCCGAGCCGCGACACCATGCTGGTCCTAACGCGATCCACCGTGTCCTCATCACAGTCCATCAGGCTCTGTAACAGCTTACCATAAAACCTTGGACCACAAAGGCATCACAGAATGAATTTTTACATTTTTTTCAGGGGCTTAAAAGGGAAAAAGGACAAAATGTGCAGCACAGCAAGAAAGCATGTCGTCGTAATCTGTAATGGTTCAAAATTAGCATTTCTATGCACGCATTCTAGATGGCCTGATGTCATCTCTATGGGCGTAACCATCCCGGCTCCAGTCGCTGGCCTACTAAGCTTCATGCTCCACCCTTCTATCCTTTTGTATCCACTCCCAAACTGCAATTCTATATGTATTAGAACAACAATAGGAATGAAACCATCCAAAGTTGACATTCCTGTTTGATTTTCTTTTGTTGCATGAAAGAATGCAAAACGCTGATGCTAATCAAAACATGCAAATCAAGACAAGTGTAGTCATTGCTTATGCTGCTCATAAACAAGCTGCACTCTCTTATTTGCCTGAAATTCACAGAGGTTTTTTCCTCAACTTGGTTTTGGGAAAACTTGTAAAGCACATACAGCAGAGGACGATCTCACCTGTTGGGAAAGTGACTTGGCAGCTGTGCCACTTCACCAATAGCATCTGGATTTGATCGGGCAACCGTGCAGATATCCAGCTTGCTGTAACACTCCTCTTGGACTTCGGATATCATTCTTTGAAAGGCGGAGCAGCGGCGGATGGTGAGGAATGCCTTCGAGGTGATGCCATTGGCAATGCACTTAAGGCTCTCCTTCACAAACGCTTTACCCTGTAAGAAAAAACAAAACAGCAGTGCTTTACACACTCTTGTCCTGACACATACGCCCATATAATCCTCCACAGCTCATGTGCACATAGCAACAGAGAATGAAAGCATATACCTGAGTGTCAAATTTAGCAGCACTGTATAGGAAGGACTTGCAGATGTCATGCATGCCATCTGTGTCGCAAGTTGAGTTTTCCAGGCAGGCGAAGGCTCCGCACCCAACTTGGAGGGCACTGCTGAGACAGCGTGCCACATCTGCTGTGGGCACAGAGAATGAACCATCAGCAGGGGAGTCAACAGTGGGTTCACTGGGAAACATTGCACACTCACTAAGCTCATTACTGAAGGGTTGCCAGGGTTTCAGCTAAAAGAGAAAATGCAGCGAACAAAAGAGAATTTTCATACTTTGGTGCTTCACAAAACACAGACAGTCACTCGGGGCAAACAGTGACTTGACTGAAGATTGGACACCTTACAACTCAAAGAGTCTCAGACATTATTTGGCACCACTTCACTTTTCTTTTGGCAGGAACTTATATTCCAGTGTTTGGTTCTTTTCAGCAGCGCTTGGATGAACAGCGCCAGAAATACCAAAGAGTTTCCTGAAAATTGTTGGCATGCCTGTAGACACACATAAACATACAGTTGCACCCCTCAAACACACACACACACACACACACACACACACACACACACACACACACACACACACACACACACACTCTGTCACCAATCTTTGTCTTCAATTATTTTACACAAAATAGCTGTCAAGTTGATCTTGAGGACTCTGCCTCCAGAACCGATCCCGTGTACACCTACATAATGAATTAAATGTTCACAAAATGCTGCCATGCTCACATCATGATTAACCCACTAGCAACCCCCATCTCTATGACAGAGCTGTGACACAGCCATGCTGCACCAGCATTCGATTCACACAGCTGGCTTAAATCTTGACACTTCTAGACAGAGGTCTAAAACAATCCGTTTCTTTATCCTTGATCTCAGAGTCCGCTAAGATGGCAAAAAGCCTGGCTGAAGACCTTTGTAATAACCATTAAGACATGTCACAGAGGAGCCCAGAGCCTTCTTGGGCTTTGAATCTGGGCCCTTTTGTTGACCTGCACAGTCAGATTAAGTCTATCTGCCACCAGGGACTAGAGATTGCTCTGGAAACACAGAGAGTGAGCTGCAAATCTTATGATGATGATGAAGCAATTCCTGCAGATGGGGAAGAGCATCCCTGTTACCCACTGCCTTTTATCACTGAGCTGTGCCTTTGTAGTCAAAGAATATTAATATTTTTTAACACTCACCATTTGAATGAAGCCAAACAGATTTATGCTGTACAGCGGCGGATCTTTTTTTTCTTAGTGGTTATTAGAAAGATTTGGGCTTTTTCCCTTTACACATAAGGAAACGGAAAAAAAAGAGGTTGCATTTATTAATCCCAACGACACAACCCAGTGACAAGCAGTTTTGCTTTTTTCTGCTTCGTGCAACGGTGCACAATGCTGTGATCTACTTCTTCTAACTTCAAGGCTCCAGAATGCTCCGCGATATCCAGAAAACGCCGTGTTTAAAGCCTCTCAATCCGCTTTAGTGCTAAATAGTGGAACCGATGCAGCAGAAGGAGGAAGCCAAGAGAAAGACACTAACAGCATGACACAGCCTGCACTCTCAGGTGTCAGCACCAAGCTCCATGCTCATCTGTTGCCGGCAGGACACCGGCAAAAACCACAGCGTTAATCCCGCAGCCTTCTCCGCGAATCAACGCGCTCGTTAAGACAGAAACGGCTGCATAGGCCAACACATTTATGAGAAGGAAAGATCTCTATATAGATTAGGCTGAGCATTTGAAAAAATAAATAAATAAATAGATAGATAGAAGTAAATAAAAAAATAAGAAAGCAAGCAGTGCACTCTGAGATGTGCAGATGGAAGCAGCGTGTTACTTACTAGGGCTATTGGCAGAAAAGCGTGCTCTCCTGGGCGAATAGGACTCGTTTTGATCCACTTCATAGGCTGATGCATTCAGCACCAGCAGGAGAAAAAGTCCGGTTCTCAAAGGCATCATCCTGTCAACACAGATAACACAACTAAACGCAAAGAGACGCCTCCTGCTTTGTGTGTAATTCATAAGAAGAGCGCCCCGAAAAAAAAAAAGAAAAAAAAAACCTTCTGCAGCGCAAAAACAGAACAAATGAAGGCTACTGCGAGTAGGCTGTCAGCTGTGGCTCTACACTGGACTCCTCGCTATCCTTTTAACTTGCATGACAGATTGCACGTCAAGTCTGCACGGGTTTATATGGGAGCGCTGAATATTACGAGCTCTGCGGTTGGACCAATCAGATCGTATTCAAGACCTTGGGCTTAGTCCGTCCACTATTAATTGATGAAATGATTTAACAGCCGCCAGTTTTGTACATCATACAGCTCCATATTCAGGTTAGGAAATTTATTTGAGTACCGTAAGTGTTTTTGGTCATGTTTTTCAAATGAGATTCAGTTTTGGGGCTAATTAAGATTATCTATCACATGCTACAGGCATGTGGTCTTTTTCCGTCACCATTTTCATCAGTTTTCAGCTCTATGATCCGCTAATAGTCCCTAATTGCAGAAGATCAATGTATTCCTCATATGTAAGACACAGTTGATCTGCCATTAGATCAGCCATGTCTCGTATATGTGGAATAAATTGATTAAAGTGATTTGTATCCAATGGTAACTGAAAATGTCTTTTTCTGATTGGCTGTATAATCAAAGTGAAGGTAAGACGCTGTTGCAAAACGATTATTATTATTATATAAGAAGGAGGTAGCAGTTTATTCCTTCCCTTTTGTAATTTATTTTCCAAATGATATTTATTGGAAAATCCAGATAAATAGCTATGCATTTGTCATCTAGGTCAGCTTTAACATGTTCACAAATCTTGACTTGGTATCATGACTTTATTTTTTCCGTCACAATCAACAATTACATAGACAAATGTGTCAGCTAGCGGCGTCACATGATGCTAAATTTTATATTTTACTATGAATTCAACATTGTCTTAACATTTTTCCACTTTTATAATGTATTTCACCTTTCCAGTGAAATTTGAGGCAAAGCAAAAATATGGAAGCAGAAGATTGGATTGTAGTTCACATAGCCACACAACTATCACACATTTTCATCAGTACGGCCACGGACAATTGGCTCTAATCACGGGGTTGGAGGGGTTCGAGCCCTGGTCCCTAAACATGCTGAGGTGTTATTGAGCAGGAAACTGAACCAGACACTGCTCCTGTTGCCAGAACAATGCCTCGCATGGTGACTCACTGCCATTGGTGAGTGTTTGTGAATGGATGGCTTAGAAACACATTGTAAAACATTTTGTAGAGCTACTATACATCTGCCTGCATTTACCAAACTGATACTGGCAGACTTTGCAACTCTGCTTTATGCTGACTATCTGGTGCCTTGAGCTACTGTTAATGCCACAAATTTGCTCATAACCCCATTGCTTATTGGTGGTTCTTGTTATTTCTCTTGCTCTGACATTATGGAGATATTATTACATTTTATTACAATACCACTTCTTCTTTAAAATGCTTAAAATGCTTTTTGATCATTTTGGCTATAGGGTACTCTGAGATGCCAGGGTTTGGGCTACATTACAAGGAAACACTAATACCGCCGGGGCAAGTCTTGCTTGCCTTAAAAGGAAAACACGAGAATTAGCCCTCTTCTTAACCCTAAATTATTTTTCTAAAGCCCCTAAGCTCAACAAATGCAAATCCTTTTAACCGCTAATATAAGTGTATTTAACCACCTTCTTTTTTTTTCTTTAGTCAAATGTTCTGGGTACTTTGCCGGATTTAAACAGCTTTGTCCAAATATCAACCCAGAGCATTCAAATGACATGTCTTCTTTATCAGTCTGGCATTTTCCTGAACTGTGCTTAATGATGGCACCATTGTTGCTTTAGCCTGGGGAATTCATGTAACAGCGAGATAAACTACCTGTAGTGTTGATGTGAAGTGCGGATGATTGCTCTTAACTATTTTCCTCTTCCTAAAACTGGAAAATGTTCAGTCTTGCAGTGCACTTACTTGCAGTTGCACGTGCCGGCACACAGAGGATGATGTGTGGGACTCTAAGCTATCATTTATCATGGAAGCCTCACGCCTCTTCACCCACTGCAACGCTCAGCCAATTCAGGCCGAATCAGACATTGAGGAAGCTGAAATGTCCTGATAATCAGAGTGTGGAACATTTTAGACTTACACCAGAACCATGCTTTTCTTTCTCTCTCCTCCAATGTGGTTTTCTTCTCATCTGTCTTGTCACACGTGTAGTTCATTTACTAGGTTGCCTCTCTGTGCCAAGTGTAAGTGTTCACATTAGTGAGGGGATTTTAAATATTTTCCATGAAACTAGCGTAACTTTTCAGAGAGTACAGCTTCCCCTCGTCAAGCCCCTCTGCTGCATTCTGGTTATCTTTGGCAATAATTGCACTATAACCCTAATTTAGGGTTATAGTGGGGCAGGGATAGCTCAGTAGGTAAAGTGGTCGCCCCATGATCGGAAGGTCGGCGGTTCGAATCCACTTAACGGCTACCCTGAGGTACCCCTGAGCAAGGTACCGTCCCTACACACTGCTCCCCGGGCGCCTGCTTAGTGGGCTGCCCACTGCTTCACTGAGTGAATGGGTCAAATGCAGAGAAAAACAAGTAATTTCCCCATGGGGATCAATAAAGTATCCATTATTATTTTTCCCACAGTGCTGTAAGGAGACAGGCATGATGTAAAGCTGCTGGCACCTTATCTCTCGCTGGGGAATCCAAATATGGCCACATGCCGACTACACCAATAGCCTTTGTAATGAAAAGATAACATGAACTTAGCAGGCTAATGAATGAATCACAATAAATCATCTGCGAAGGGGCCTAAGTTGCATGTTGTACCTAGAAGGTCTATCATCTAATTCATTTTAATCCCCTTGCGGCTTCCCCTCTAGTAAAGAAAAAGACACATTTTTTATTTCGAGGTTAAAGTTTTGGTGTTTGATGCACATTTTTACTTTTGTATTTACAGTAAAGTGATTTTTTTTTTACTGCCTTTTCTCGATACAAAGTAAGTTTGGAAAACAGCGTGTCAAAGCTCATCCTGCATGCTTACTGGTTTTGTCAGCGCTCCCTGGAAAAAATATGTAACAAAGCAACAATGTGAACAATGTAAGATTTGAGTCAGATGTTGAGCTGATATCCATGCTTTCTGAATTTGTTGCTGCTCTTGCAACAAATTCAGAAAGCAAGCTTTGGTGTGCCTCAACTGAAACTGAAGACATGAAGTCTCATCCTTGTTAGCACATCACTGCACTCTCTTGCTTTTTTGGAACGTAGCCATGCCACAAACACATTTGAGAAGACCAATCCTGCGTCCTCTGGGAGGGGGAAAGGATAATGAATTCCTTTGTCAGGTAGAAGAAGGTGATTCATCTTGTTTTCAGAAAAATAACAGGCAACATCAGCATGGTGCTGGAGACAGAGGGCAGAGTTCACTGAAAGGGCAAATCTGTTACAGAGAATAAATGTACAGTAAAAACAGCCTACTGAAGCGTGAGGGTTTTGCATTCATTTCCATTCACGTGGACGGACTGATTCTCTGATTGGAGGTCACTTTGCATCTAAGTTGAATTTTGCCTGAAGCTTATTGCAGTTTGCCTGATTGAAACTTCCTCTATAGTTCTAAGATTGGTAATTGTGAGCAAGAAATTTGAAACTTGGGCAATGGACGGGAGTTTGATACTACTAATGCCTGTGCATAAAGCATTTTAGCAAGTTCTTGTAATCATTTTTAGCAAAGCAAAAGCAAGCTGAAAATCCTAGTCTGCCTGCATCCAAAAGAGGGACTTTGGTCAGATGCAATCAATTTTTGTAAACAGCAGCTGTGGTGCAGCATCTTCAAACTCCTGTAGATTTAGTTTGGGGTATATTGGAGGTGTAAAGAGAAAACACGATCCCCTTGTCAACACTGAGAACAGTGGAAACCGGGTCGGAAGCTACACGCACCAGTCAGCAATGATGTGTTTGCACCGACCGTTAGAAATGTGTGTGTGTTTTGATGTGTGATGTTTTGCCAAGGGGGGTAATGTGTTTTTCTTTCTAGCAGCTGATGCTATTGCTGTTCACATGAGAATAACACTTAATTTTTGGGGAAATATTTTGAGCAGGAGGTAAGCTGTGGGCAGCCTTCCATTAGACTCAGCACCCAGTGGTGGCCATCAGACGAGATCACCGACGGTAAAAGAAAATGTCGTTTTATATGTCGAGAAACACACTCAGCCCCCTGTTGATGAAAACACTGTGTTTTATTCATTATAACTGTTGCTACAGATCCACTGATCCCAGCCACTGCCTGCTAAAGCCACAGTCATAAGCATCTATTGTTAGAGGGACATCTACTGAAACAGCAGAAGTAGAGTAGCCAAACTGAGATTTGGTTTCTGTGGGTGCAGTGAACAGCTAAGCCCATTTACTATTGTGAGTGACATTCACCACTCAGAAAATCAAAAACACTGCTGTGTTCAGATCCCTCATTCTGTTCTGGGCTTGTGGAATTTATAATTGTTAGAAGAAATAAGATTTAATGGGATAAAACACTCATTTCTGCATCACCAGAATCGACGGTGTAACGTTTCTTGTCTTTATTAAGAGTCTTAAATTCTTTTTCTTCGCCTGCAGAACCTGAATGGGTTTTAGCATTCCTTGGGCAGATGCATGCATGACTACGTAATGCAAAAGCTCAGAGGATCTGCATTCCTGTATAATGCGAGTAGCATAGCGGAGCTGTGCATCTCGAAGCTGGAATGAAAACACGCTGCAGCTCGTGTACATGAAACGTTAGGCCCAGAACAATGCATAGCACAAAATAAATAAAAATGAATATTTTCAGGGGGATTTTCAGGTTTTTCAAGCACTACACAATTCACTCAAATCACAGGAAAGGCAACAAGAGCCATGAAAATGTGGAAACATACAATGGTCATATGGCGTAAACATATATCATATTTATATTATGAAAATGCATAAAGCGAGGGCAGTGTTCAAGAGCCTGGAAACCGACTATTGCTATCAAATCCAGGGGCTAAAGATTCAGCGAATAAAAGTACAACCTTGTAGTCAATCACATGAGCCGCATGCTCGTTGTGCTTGGAGTGAAAGCACTGCATTCTTCTGCAGATTGGTCTACCTTTTTATTGCTGCTCTCACCATCCCTTTGATAAAGGATTTCTGCTCAATATTTCATTAACACAAAAAACTCAATAGAAGTAACTAATTAACTTTGCTTTATATATGACACCAGGCAACAATGCTGTAATTCATAAAATACTCCTTAATTGAGTTAGACAGATTATTTATTTATTTATTCCCCCATTGAATTTTCATTGCTAGAGCTCGTTCACTGCTTCAGAGTTTCCACTTCGTCATTGTTAAGATGTGGAGTCACACATTGAAGCACCTGCGATGAGAAAGTGTCCTCGAGCAGTTTGCTGAGAATCTTACCTCCCCTACTGCTGGTGCTGTTCTGCAGCTGATCACAGTCGTTACCTCCTGAAGTGAAGAATTTAAAAAGGACACTGCTGTGCAGATTCGGGCCACACAACGATTTCAACAAAATATATTTATATATATACTGGATATATATTTTTTCCTTTGGATCGATGCCTGTGTGTCTGTTTCTCTTTTTGATGCAAGAAGCAGAATCTAAATTGGAAATATTTTAATGGGACTGCTTTTGGTGGTGGAAATAAGTACTGTCTACTTACAGTATGTGAGGAGTGCTTGGTGTTAAAAATACACTTGAGATGCATTGATTTATCAGTCCCACACTGTTTCCCAAAAGCCAAAGCCACTCACAGAGTTCTGTACAAATCTGTACAATATTATTCCCCGAGCTTCAACTCTCCCTTTGCTTTTTCAGCTCGAAACACCTGCTGTCTGCTAGAAGGTGTTTTTTGTTTTCTTGATGTCCTCTGGTGCACAGGTGTGTTTGCTGCAGCATAGGCTGTGATTTCAGTGCAGCAAACAGATCATCTGCATGGCTTCATCAAGTTTAACATCCGCTGCAAATTATATCCAAGGAGAGAATCACAGTATTGGAAAAGAAACGTGACCTCGAAAATGTGCACTTCAAGAAACACAGACTTGCATCTTTTTCTGTGTTGTTTTATTTGTGTCAGATTCCAGCGCCATGCCTGCTTACTCGAACATCTAATGACTTCAGTAAGTCCTGTTTTAATGTCATGGACTGTTGTGTTCCAGTAAAAAAAAAAAAAAAAAGAATACTTTAGTATATTCTTATATTCAGCTATGTTTACGAGGTCATTTAAAGAATAATTCTTCCTTTTTTTCTGTTCAAAAAGATCCTTTTATGGACTTTACATAATTAGTGAAAAGGCTTTTCACATTCCACTGCCCACGTGTGCTTTTGCGCATTAACACTTCAAACGCGTGCACACTCACGCAGGCCGATCAACCAAAAAACCAGGGTACCTGTACCATAAAAGGAGCCCGTCTATATGCAGCACGCAGTGGTTCTCTTCACCCAGCCATCTGGTTTCAGTTCAGACCCATCTGGATCTGACTCCAGCCCAGGCATCTCAGGAATACATTTTGGAGGGGTGCCCACATCCGTTCACACAGACAAGTGTTTTCACTTACTCAATTTTAAATGTCTCCAAAACCCAAGTGATTGAGCTCTTTTTTAAGGCAGCAGTGAGGTAAACACTGCTTTAAAAGTCTGCTTCAAAGGGAGATGGGTAAACAGTACGCAGCGTGTTGACTGAGTTATACCTTGGTGACTGGAAGGAGCATGTGACTGCTCAGCTCTTGCGAGCACAATTACAGCTTACACAGACTGCGGGGGACTGCAACACCACAAACTTTCCCAGAGTCTACGCGAAGAAACCAAAGATCCGCAAATTGATGTGAAGCATTGAAAGCATTATCTCATACTAAAACTGACATGATGATTACACCAGCTCACTCACCAAAGGGAACGAGTTATGTCTAGCTGAGGGTTGTATGATGAAGAGCAGAAGACAGTTTAGGTTTATAGCAGTATATCAAATTTATATTGGCTGTAGGATCATGTTATTTGATGCATTTGTGGAGGAGCAACATCAGTTTTTGATTTCAAATTTATTATGGGCTTGAATTTATTATCATCGGTCATCCCAACATGCTGCATCAACACTAGTCAGAAACCGGATAAAGAAAGCTTTTGCATCGCTTGAACTTTTGAGTGTTTTGCACAGTTTTGTCTGACACCAATCAATTTTCTGATTTTGTCTTTTGTTTTAAGTGGTGGTGTACGTGCACATTTGTACAGATGTGCATGTGTGTCACACATTAATCCATGCCAACGGTGTTGGATGGAGTGATGCTTGCACTCCTGTATACTCTAAATGGTTACCAGTAGGGACTCCTTTACTGAATTATTTAAGACCTTGCTAGAAAGCCCAGGGGCATTCACTCCTACGTAATAAGGTCTTAACAGTTAATAACAAGGAAAAACCACCATTGCTGATTTAAATTTCATATTAAAGCTTTTGATCCTTGGAAACAAAGAGAGTGTTAGCGTCCACCGTTCAAAGGTAAAGAAAAAAAAGAGAAATTTGAACTGTCATTGAGCTACCACAGATCTATGAGTAAATACTGTCTGTGAGATACTGGTGAGTAAAAAAAAAAAAGGGGGGGTGGGGGGGGGGAGCATGTAAATGGAACCAAGGGGCAATTCCTATGTTTGAAAAGAAAAGTCTGATTGTGTGGAAGTTTATGGAAAATGTCACTACTTCTCACTTAATTTATGACCTCAGTAAACAATTTCTTATATTGTTTACGGCCACAGTCACTATTTTCAACTGTTATTTACAACCATTTCAAAATAGTTGGGGTTCTGTGTAAAAATAAAAACAAAATTCAATCATCGGCAAATCTCATGTACCCGTATTTTATTCACAGAACACAGAAAACATGGAATAGCATAAAATCTACCATTTTAAGAAAATACAATCTCATTTTGAATTGATGGCAACAACAGTGCCATGTTTACTACTGTGTAGTGTCCCCTCTTCTTTTAACAACAGTCTGTAAACATCTGGGAACTGATGAGAGCAGCTTCTGGACTTCTGAGACAGGAATGTTGTCTGATATAGGATCGTAGCTGTGCAGCAGTCCTGGATCTTCACATGGTTCATGATGCTTCAAATGTTTTCATTCGGTGAAAGTTCAGCACCAGGACTCTTCTGCTATGAAGTTGTAATACACTGTTGTAATAGATGCAGATTGCTGTTTGGCATTGTTTTGCTGAAATATGCAAGGCCTTCCCTGAAAAAGACATCATCTGGATGTGAGTGTATGTTGCACACTGATGTGCCTTTTTAGATGGGAAAGTTCTCAAATCCACCGGTGCCACAAACTGGATGGTCCGTCTCCTCTTTTTGTAGAGGACAACATCCATATTTTCCACAAAGTATGTCTAATTTTGATTTGTCTGACCTCAGGATGTAATTATGTATCAGTCCATTCTGAATGAACTTTGACCCAGAGATTGTGCTCTGGATTCTGTTTCTGTATCGTGCTCACATGTCACTTCTTCTTTGCTTAAAGGAGCTTTCACTAGCTGGGCCCACGTCCTCATTTTAGGTTTGACAGAGTTTTAGTAGGTAAAGGTGAATGCTTGGACATGAACTGAGCATGAACTGGGTTTGGAGAAGGCCTCGAAGGGGACTCCCGGGCCTGGCAGATCCAAAAGTACTAAATAGAAGTGAAGAAGTTAAAGGAGGGTGGGACACGTAAACAAGAATGAACAGCTTGCAGAACTGCGGGAACCTAGATGAGAACCCGAAGGAGCGTTTTTGGAGGCATGGGCCTGCTCCTGAAATTCCGATCTCCAATTAACCCAACTTTATAGATGGTACAGTGAACTGTGTCTTTCTGGGAGTGTTCCCGAGTCTATGCAGTGTTTTTAATGCAGCGTTGCCTGACGACCCAAAGATCCCAGGTATCCAGTATTTATTTTCAGCCTTGTCCCTTGCACACAGAGATTTCTCCAGGTTGTCTGAATCCTTTGATGATATTATGTGCTCAAGCTGATGAGGTATAAAAAGTTAACATTGAACATCATTATTCTGAAATTCCTTTACAGTTTGTAGATGCAGATTGGTGAATCTCTGCACACCTATACTTCTGAGAAACTCTCGCTAACACGCTCTTTTTACATCCAATCAGCTGTCAGCTAACCTTATTGTTTCCAAAATGTTTTTCCAGCTGTTTGTTTTTAGTGCCACTTACTTTTCCAGCCTTTTGTTGCTCCTATGGGACATTTTGCTGCCATCCAATTTAAAACAAGTTTTACATGAAATAATAAAAAGTCTCAGTTCGAACATTTGATATGTTTTCTATGATCTATTGGGAATAAAATATGGGCTTCTGAGATCTGCAAATTCATTGCATTCTGTTTTTATTACGTTTTACCCAACATCCCAATTTGGGGGAGAATTATGGTTATAATAGCACGATGTTTACTTTGTAAACCGTAGTCTCATTTAGAGTGAAACAGATGATAAAGTTGGGTGTGACTGAATTAATCGAAACTTTCTTTTATAAGATATGTTTGTCTGTATCGTTGTTAATTGCTAGTATATTGTATTTCAGTAAAAACAGAACATGTTTTGCCCTGTTGTGGCATGTGTCTTGTTCTGTAATGGAAAAATATTTTTGTCTGTGTATATACACCAGATTTATTGTTGCACTGTGTACCCTGTGGTTAAATGGACACTATTAAGAACCAATAGTTTAGTGAAAAATAGTCAGTGAAAGTCATATAAAATTCTCTTGTCTGCTAATGTTTCTGTGTCTCTTTCTGAAAAAGTAAAGTCTCAAAGTAAATAAAGTCTTAAAAATCCACACAATCACTAACAATCTATAATTCTCGCCATCACACTAATTCCCATGTTGTTAAATGTGTTTTATATACAGCCTTTTTTGTAATGAAAGAACTGGAAAGAGGTTGAAATGCAGAGGATCGTTGCGCTTTTGATTTATGCTGGAGTGTTTCTCAATGGTTTTGCGGTATTCATTACATCTATGCATAATCCCTAATCAGGGTTATGTACATAGCACTCCATCAAGAGCTCTTCAGCATCACTTAGAGAATGTTGATTTTTTAATTGAATTTGAGAAAAGCTTATGATGGGAACATAAGCCAGATGCCAGAATGTTTATGGCGTTGTTGGTTTGTGGGCAACGAAGTACACAGCCTCTGTCTCTTGCTGCAGCCAAATTTTTCCATGCCATGCGCATCTTCATGGTCAAAAGCATCTCAAGTAATTTAAAGTAATAAAACTGGTGTTTGCACTGATATGCACATTGGATATAAATCACAGGAGTCAGTCAGATTCTGCTGAGGAAAATACAAGTGGATGCCACGTTTGTGTTCAAATGAGGGTCGCTGAACGGTTCGATGAGGATTAAAATGATATAGATTATATACTATGGTGTTAAAAGTCAGCAGGTTTTTATCTAAAATTCAGACAGGCTGTCCATAACCCAGCGAGGGCTGTTCTCCCTGCAGACTTGTGATAACATCAGCAATTCATGCCGTGGAAAACTGAAGCTTTTCAAGATATTCCTGGCTCCCTGGCAGCTTCCACAGATACTTAATTTGTGTCTCGGTGCTGTGTGAAGCTCTTTATTTCTTCTTTTCCTTTTTTTTATTTCCTTTTTTGTTTATACAAAATAGAACAAAAAACAACAACAAGAAACCCCAAAGAAAAACAAAACAAACAAAAAAAACCCAGACACAATAAGCAGTCTGAGACATGAAAACAGAGAACTAATACAGTATATATAAATCGGTCTACCACTCATTTACACATTTGTCCTGACAAACTCAACCCGCCATTGGAGTGGGGCTGTCCCTGTCACTATGGTTTTCTTCAGATCATCAGGTAAGTAATCAAATAGCGGGCGTCATATATCCAAAAAAATATCATCATTGCCACTTATTTTTGCACTCAGTCTTTCCATTTGTAAAACTCTAAAGATTTCTTTATACCACTTAGTTATTGTTGGTGGTTTTTCATTAATCAAAATGAAAAGAATGCATTTTCTTGCCAAAAACAATAATTTACATAGTAGAATATATTTGTTTTTATCTGGAAATTTGTTCAGAATTGGCAGCTCCAATAAATACTGAGCAGGAACTTTTTGTATTCTGCTTTTAAATATACCTTTTAATTCTTTTGTTACACAGAGCCAAAATTTTGAGATTTTTGAGCAAGTCCAAAGACAGTGCAAGTAGGACCCCGCCACAGATTTACATTTAATACATTGTGCAGACCTGCTCGGATCAATTTTATTCAGAAAAATAGTATACTGTCTATGGAAAATTTTATATTGTATTTCTTTAAATCTGTTACTAAGAAATAAAGAATGCACAAATTGTATGCACTCACTCCAGGCATGATCATCATAATGACACTGGAGGTCACCCTCCCAACTCCTAATCAGTTTTCCAATATTATATTTGTTATAACCTTGTAGTGTATTGTAAAACTGTCTTATAGTACTATTATCTGCATTTAAGTGTAAAAAATGTTTTTTCCATGGGTCCTAGTTGCATTGTATTATGCAAAGTATCAAAACGTGAAGTAATTAGGTGACGAGCCTGTAAAAATGCAAAAAAATGCATTTGATGTATTCCATATTTCTTTTGGACCTGCTCAAAAGACATACAAACATTCCCATTAAACAATTAAACGTATTCCTCCACCAAACCATCTCTGAAATATTACAATTTTCATTCCCGGTTAAAAGTGCCGATTATTTATAAAAGGTGTTAGATAACTCAGTATAGGATTACTTTCAGTGTATTTATTCATATCACGCCATGTTTTTAAGTAAGTATCAATCATTACTTTTTATGTTTTTTAATATATTTACTCACTAGTTCGCTTAGGAGATTAAAGGGCGAACATGTCCAGGCTTCAAGGGGATTCTCTGTCTCTTTTAGATATGCGTGGAGCCATTCATGTATAACTCTACTATGACATGACCAGTTATACAGCAAAATGTTAGGAAAGGCAAGACCCCCTTTATCTTTGGGCAGCTGTAATGTTTTCATACTTAATCTTTTTCGATTTCTTTTACAATTTTTTTGGTAAGAGTTATTGGGAGCATTTGTAAGGGATATAAAAGCCGTGGCATCACATTCATTTTAATTAAATTTATTCTTCCCATCCAGGGGTCCGGGAGATCCATCTATCTAGAAAGATCTTTTTTGACGCTTTTGTGAACTATGTCTATGTTCTGTTTCAATATACTCCTTATATTAGGTGAAATGTGTATCCCCAAGTACTCAAATCCCAAACCCGACCAGGTAAATGGGATATTGCATGTCATAGGCAGATATACCAGTGGCATAGCAATAGTTTTGTTCATATTAACCTAATACCCGGACAAATATCCAAAAGTTTCTATAATAGATAACACAGAGGGTATAGAATCCTGAGGATTGGTGACATAGCTGGACTGGCCATCGGTGGGCCGCTGGCGATTTTTTGTTTTTATGGGCCGATCAATTTTTTTTTTTTTTTTTGGAAGGGTATAAATAATGAAAGGTGTTGGATTGGCCAATTGGTCATGATCGACTCTGGGCTGGACCAATTACAGCCGAGGACGTCGGATGCACCCTCCCCCTTGTTTAGCAATCTTATAGACGAACTAAAGAAAATGGAGAACAAAAAAAGGAAAGGAGGTGCAGAAAAAATTAGGGCCAAAAAGAAACAAGCCCTTCAGGCAGACGCTGCCAAATGTGTAAAAATAACTGAATTGTTTGGCGGTAGCTATGGCATAGCTTCCACAGATTTAGCAACATCAGCAAGTGGTGGAGGCCAGCAGGTGGATAAGGGAAAGCGGAGGCAAGAGGAGGAGAGACCCGAGGCGGCCGCCGGTCATAGTGGCAGAGAAACTGAACTTCAGGTAAGAAGTTATGACCTGCTGTCTATCTGTGTCAGATATAAACCAAGTTTAGTTGTAGTTTGTTTAAGTTGTGCTGACTTTTTACAGTCGCTTAGAATAACTGGTACTGCGTACTAGCTAGCATGACGGAGTTTATATACTGCTGGGCGGGTGCTATGAAGTTACTGATAGTAAATTTTATTTTATGCTTAAGGTTAGTTTCTCAAACTCCTCAAAATCTTAACAAATTGTGCCAATCCTTACATGTTGCACCAGGCTGATTTATCATCAAAAGTGGAGAAGTCTGTGACAGAGGAGACAGAAGAGCAGCAGAGAGAGATGGAGCAAGAGAGAGAAATAAAAGAGCAGGAGAGAGAGATGGAGATGGAGAGATGGCTTTATGTCATCCATGAGGGATGCATTTGACATATGTTTCACATATTATAGCCCAACAAGTTACTTATAGCTAGGGCTGAACGATTATGGAAAATAATCTAATTGCAATTTTTTGCCCCAATATTGCGATTGCGATGCGATTATTTTTTAAGGTCTTTGTCTTCTGTATTATTAAACAAAGACAAGCAATACATCATATAGTATGGCCAATACTATATTACATTAATTTTAAACTGTTCTTTCCTGGAAGACAGACCTCTGTTATGATGACATGAGGTGATGCATGAATTGATGACTGACATTTTTATTTAACTTCTTCAATCACAACAGTATATTTGAACATACACAATAGTTTATTTTTAGCTTACAAACATCTGAGCATAAAGTGCTGACAAGGAACCCTGGTGTAAACATTAAAATGAAAGTCAGTACAATGTGCATATTGCAGAAATATACATAAAAAAAATCAGTGGCTTTACCACACTCAGTTTTTCGACATCTGTGAACTACTAGACAGTCATTCAATTAAAAAATAATATTAAATAAATAAAACTAATAAATAAAAAATACACACATCTTACTGATCTCTGCAGTCAGTAACATTACACATAAAGTGCAAACATAATAGCAATTGTATAAACACACACACAAACACGCCTTTAAAGTTTAAAGGCGTGAAATTGGACGGTCTAGCCTTCTGATTAGCTAATCAGAAGGCTAGTTCTGATTAGCGTCACCGCTGTCTCGGTGGAGTTTAATAAACTCGGCCGTCTGCTTCTTGCTATCTAAAATATAACCAGACACTGGTGTAAATTCTCGACTGTCTCATACTTCTGTTTAATAAGTTTTCTGTTTGACGTTTAGTCAGCTGTGTGAAAACCAAGGAGGAACCCACCCGGGGGATTAATAAAGTTTTATTTTATCTAATCTAATAACTTTAATCTCAGCCAAACCGATTTACTCACGAACAAACAAAACACTGAAAAAAGCCCAACAATAACATTTTTAGGTTGTCTAAGTGACTTATATATTACGTTTAACCCGAGCAGCGAAACTCCGCGGTGATCTGAAAATGATGTGCCGGGAGTTGTGCCGTTCTCGGCCGCATCAGTAACCCTCGAGCTCCCGGCTAGCTGTCGAGCTGGTGGGTAGCAGACGCCTCTGAAAACGTCGAAGCACTTTTGCAAATATGGGATATCTTGATAAACCGAGCAGGTATTTGATGTTTACACAACTACTTTCTCGCCGAAAATATGTTAAAAGTTTATTTTGTGACCCAGAAAGATTAGTATGAGTAATTTTAAAACTTAGTAGCGGCCGCCATTGCTGGAAACTGGAGTTTGGCTGGGTCGCGCTATGAATTCTGGGATATGGTAGTAATTTGGACAGCCTTCGGCGCGTCGCTGTGACGTAATCGGTCTACAAATGCGGCCTCAGGAGGATGCAGCCCATGAATTTGGACATGTCCAGAGTATAATCGCAGCCTTTGCGGTTAGAAAATTGCACTTGATCATGTCGCGATATTATCGCAAATGCGATATATCGTTCAGCCCTACTTATAGCAATTTAAATTTTTTGGGAAGTCTGACCACAACGGCATCTTTCTCATTCCCCAGTATAAACAAAACATACGGAGGGAAGACGTGACCACGAGGGAGGTAAAACGGTGGACTGCCCAATTAGAAGCTACGCTACAGGACGCACTCAACGACGTCGACTGGGACATGTTCAGAGCATGCGCAGTCAACATCAACGAGTTTACGGAAGTAGCAGTATGCTTCGTCAATATGCCAGTGGAGGAGATTATCCCCACTGTGAGAGTCACCACATTCCCAAACCAGAAACCATGGATGGACAGATCGATCCGCACTGCAGTAAATGCCAGGACCGCCTCCTACAACGCGGGTCTCGCCACTGGCGATATGAGCGCCTACAAAGCGGCCTCATACGGCGTGCGGCGTGCGGTGAGAGATGCCAAACGCAGGTACTGGGAACGTGTGGAGTCCCGCTTCCACCAGGGCGACACACGGAGTATGTGGCACGGACTACGCACCATTACGGACTACAAAGCCAGGGACACTTCGCCGATCAACGCCGACTCTGCATTCACCAACGAACTGAATCAGTTCTACGCCCATTTCGAGGTTAGCCAGGCGGCTAATGCTATCTACCGCCTGACTACCGAGGACAGTGACGTCATCAGCGAGAGACCGGTGACCAGCATCGCGGAGCATGATGTCCGAGCGGCATTGAGGAGAGTGAACACAAGGAAAGCGGCGGGGCCAGACGGCATCACCGGCCGTCTGCTGCGCTGCTGTGCTGACCAGCTAGCAGGTGTGTTCACTTACATCTTCAACGAGTCCCTGGCGAAGTCTGTGGTCCCCACATGCTTCAAAAGATCCACCATCATCCCTGTGCCCAAGAACAGCAAACCCTCATCCCTGAACGATTACCGGCCAGTTGCACTGACCTCGGTAGTAATGAAGGTGTTTGAGAGGCTGCTGAAGAACATCATCTCCTCCTCCATCACAGACACCACAGATCCGCTGCAGTTCGCCTACAGATCCAACAGATCCACAGAGGATGCCATCGCCCACGTCCTACACACCACTCTCAGCCACGTGGACAAGAAACAGGGTAACTATGTGCGAATGCTGTTTGTTGATAACAGTTCAGCGTTTAACACAATAGTGCCCTGCAGACTGTTCACAAAGCTCAGGGATCTGGGACTTAACAGCCGTCTGTGTGCATGGGTGTTGGACTTCCTCACTGGCAGAACTCAGGTGGTGAGGGTGGGCAGGTGCTTCTCCAACAGCATCACCATCAACACAGGAGCCCCTCAGGGATGTGTCCTCTCGCCACTGCTCTACTCCCTCTACACTTCAGACTGTGTGGCCACCCATGGCTCCAACACCATTGTGGAGTTTGCTGACGACACAGTGGTGTTGGGTGCCATCTCCAACAACGATGAGGCGGCCTACATGGATGAAGTGAAGAATCTGGCATCGTGGTGCCAGGACAACCACCTCCAGCTGAACGTCGGCAAGACCAAGGAGCTGGTGGTGGACTTCAGAAGGGGTCAGCACAGAGACTACAAGCCCATTATCATCAATGGAGCTCCAGTGGAGAGGGTGCAGTCCTTCAAGTATCTTGGTGTCCACATCTCCTCAGACCTGACATGGGCTGCCCACATTCAGGTCCAGACCAAAAAGGCTAGGCAGCGCCTGTATCACCTACGACAACTGAGGAAGTTCAGGGTCTCTCCAAAGATCCTCAGGATTTTCTATACAGGCGCTGTGGAGAGCATCTTCACACAGAACATGACATCGTGGTTTGGGAACAGCTGTGTGAAGGACCAAAAAGCTCTCCAGAGAGTGATCCGTACAGCAGAACGCTGCTGCAGGATTGCTCTCCCCCCGCTTCAGGACATCTACACCAGGAGATGCCGGACTAGAGCAGCGCAGATACTGAAGGACCCGTCCCATCCTGGTGTAACCCAGATCATTGTTTGAGTATGGGATTTCTGATTATTTGTGGTCACTGAACGCACCACTGTGCCGTGCGCATAGCCACTCTCTAGTCCAGCTACAGAGTTTTTCCTTCCGTTCGTCCGATGAGGCGCATGCTGCTCTCGTGCCCTCTACGAGCTGGAAATTCGGGTACAGTAGACATTTGAGTCGCTGTAAATAGTTTTAAAAACCTTTATATGTGAAGCTAATGATTTAATATGTTGTTAGGAAAAAGTCTTGTAGCAGTTACAAACGTGAAGCGGAGCTGAGTCCGACAGCATTCGCCATTACACGAACTCCTCTGGTGAGTTAGCGTGCAGCTCATGTTCGTATGAAATGTTTTGTGCCTTATTATACTGCAGCGAGGTATCAAATCTACCGCTGTCATGTTGTTAAGAAAGAGGCTAAATATTGTATAACGTGTGTTATTGGCTGACTGTTAGCAAGCTAGCCGTTAAGTGAGCCTAGCTAATGTCCTAAAATGGCGGCCGACACGAGGTCAGTTACAGTGTTATTATGTTATGCCTAAGAGAACAGCATTAATGAGCATTGTTAACAGCATTTATGTTCTGTTATATTTTTATTTTGACAAACCTGTATTATTATAATGGTAAGTCTGTTAAATAAGCCGTTAGTGACATGGACACTGAGTCAGTGGTACTGAGACTTATGAACATTTCAGTTAATTCTTCTGCACACTTGTGTGTAGGCTGGTTTGTTTGCCCTTTTGGTGCCCTGGATCCTACTGGATGAACTGCCTTGTGGAAGTCCTCATCTGATGACTCTGCCGAACCGTCCTGGCAAATAGATGGTCGTTGCTGCTTGCTGGATGCTATTATTGGATGCTACACCGTTCCAACAGAGCGGTAGGAACAATTCAAAGGGCCCCAACGATGCGCTTTATTTTTCCCTGAGCTCAGGTGATTTTCTTTTGGCCAAAGGACCTTAAAGGATACATATTTGTTTTTATTTATTTATTTTATTTTTCTTATGACACTGAGTGGAAAGACACTACAAAAAAAAAGGGGTTTATTATTTAAAATTGTGTCTAATAAATGTGTTTATGTTAAGTAAGTGTGGTGTCCATTGTGTGCTGGAAGCCTTATTGTTCCTGTGGTGGAGCAGCTACTACCAATCTCCTTTACGAAACTAGCTTCTGACAGGATATAGATATTTGGGATACATTTGATTTCTTGTAACCTATTTTTAGAGAAACTGTGATTCTGGGTTAAACATCGGGGTGAAATTGATGACACCGACACCTAGTGAACTGCCCAAGGTCAACAGTCCTGATTTCCACGCATTAAAGGTTTGGCGTAAGTACAGATTGCGTTACACTGGCAACAAACTGTTCCAACTTCTGCAATCTGGTAGAAGGTTCCGCATCTTCCGGGCAAGGACAGAGAGACTCAAGAGGAGCTTCTATCCCCAAGCCATCCGTGCCCTAAACACACACACCCGCCCTCTCACATCATCTATAATTGACTGAGACAGGACTCTTCCAGACACTAAACCAAGGCACAATGTACATTTCAATTCCTTTAATTTTGAATATGTTTACATTGTCTATCCTGTAAAATAGTCAGATGTCTATTCATATTAATGTACAGAATTCACCTGCTTGCTGCTACTACTGCACATTCACCCAATGTACACACTATATATATATATATATATATATATATATATATATATATATATATATATATATATTAGTGCTGGGCGATATATCGATTTTTTAAAAAATATCGATATATTTTTATACAAGACATAAGCTGTGACAATATCGTTTATATCGATATAGTCTATGTTGCGTTATAATTACACTTGTGGAGCCGCTATTTTGCCTCTCTCTCGTCTGGGTTTGTTTGCCCCGCCTCTCACCCTCACTGAACACAAACCCCCTCCCCCATCGCTAAACCTCCAGTTGGCAACAAGATGGACACAGGAGCTAGCGAAGAGGAGCTCGTCGGAAAAAAGAAAACCAATGGCTCAATTATTTGGAGATGGTTCGGGTTCAAAGTGTCAGATGAGCAGCAGAATAATGTATTCTGTAGAGAATGTCGAAAAAGCGTCGCAACGAAAGGTTCGAGCACCACTAATCTTTACCACCATTTACAACTGCGCCATAAAGTGCAGTATGAAGAGTGTGTGAAATTGCGTGCTGTAGCCCAGACCGCAAAGTCTTCCGAGGTTCCTGCCGTGAAACAGACCACCTTACAACACTCATATACTCGTGCTGTGCCATATGATACAAAAAGTGAGAAGTGGGGGGAAATTACTAAAGCAGTGGCCTATCATATTGCTAAAGACATGGTCCCCATCTCAACTGTGGAACAAGAGGGCTTTATACAGCTGCTAAAAACTCTTGACCGAAGATACCAGTTACCTAGCCGGAAATACTTCACCAGAGAAGCACTGCCAAAAATGTATACTGATGTTAGACAGAGTCTCGCTGCCCAGCTCACCAAAGTGTCTCACTTCGCACTGACAACCGACATGTGGTCCAGCAGGACATGCGAGCCATATATGAGTGTGACTATACATTTCATGGAAGACTGGGAACTGAAAACTGCCTGTCTCCAGACCAGCTACTTTCCTCAAGACCACACCGGAGAGCATATAGCTGAAGCCCTGCAGGATGTGCTCAAAACCTGGAAGCTCAACCCGACGGGACTGGTTGCTATAACAACTGACAACGGGGCTAATATTGTCAAGGCGGTTCAACTGAACAAGTGGTCGAGGATCCAGTGTTTTGGTCACAGGCTTCATCTGGCCATTGGTAAGTGCAATACTGAATTTTTTGATTTGGAAAAAAAAACGCTAATAAATGAAAAGTGTATAGAGTCTCTTGTAGAGCTAAACATGCCTATGGACCACAAGACAAATATTTTTATAAGTCATAGCCAGCATATACATCTATCACTTAGAAATCGAAAGTTAGTTGAACAAATAAATAAACTATCCCTATTAAATCCAATAAACGTATTGGGGTGTATTTGTCTTTGTATTAGATTGAGTTGTGACACTAAATGAGGACCACAGCTGAGACAAGACAGGGATACATTTTTAAATACATAGTGAGATTAAAAGGTGTAAAAAAAACGAAAAAAAAACATGTTCTAATCATTTGGTGATCTGGTGATTTTACCAAGATAGTTTAACTAGAACCATTTCTAGGTTATACAATACACGACACATTTTGCAAATATTGTTAAGTCTTATGCATCACATTCTATACAACTGAGATGGATGTTAATTTGCCTTTGAGTGATTTGCATCTTAACATAACAATTAAAGTGATTTTAAAAGTTTGTATTTTGTGTGTCACAGGACATGCTATGGATGATGCCCGCATTACCCGGGCTATTTCTCTGTGTAAGAAAGTCGTCAGCAGCTTCTCCTACAGCTGGAGGAAGAGAAGAGAGCTGGCTGAAGTGCAAATACAGCTGGGTCTTCCAAGTCACCAGCTACTCACAGAGGCAACAACTCGCTGGGGATCAAGGCTTCTCATGATAGAGAGAGTTCTGGAGCAGGAAAGAGCACTTTCTAAAGTCCTCTCTGTCGACATGAAAACCAGACCTCTAGTCCCTACTTGGCAGGACATAGAGGTCCTGGAAGCAGTTCAGAAAGCTCTCAAACCCTGTCAGGACTTCACTGATGCACTTTCAGGAGAGAAGTATGTGACCCTGTCCTATGTCAGACCTGTGCTACACCTGTTTAACACTAGTCTCCTGGCACCTGGAGAGGAGGATAGTGAGCTGTGTAAATCCATCAAGACCCGCATTGTGGATTACCTCAACAATAAATATGCAGATCCATCCACCAGTGACCTGTTGGACATGGCTTCTTTTGTGGATCCACGGTTCAGGGCGAAATACATCCCTAGTGAGAAGATTAATGCACTAAAACATAAACTCATCTTGGAGGCAGAGTCTCTGCTCAGCTATCAGGGTACGTGTTTGTCTGAGCTGACTGATCCAGCCGTGCCTGAGTCTGCAGACCAAGAAGAAGCAGCAGTAGGACACACAGCTAAAAAAAAGAGATCACTGGCAAGCTTCTTCCAGCACAGCACAGCCACCAACACTGGTTTCACAAAAAGGGAAGCAATCGAAAATGAATTTTCTAGCTACCTGTTGTCAGTTTGTGTAGAGAGTGATGCTGACCCTCTCAAATGGTGGAAGGAACATGAAGTTGCCTTTCCAGCACTGAGCCTCCTGGCCAAGAAATATCTTTGTGCGCCAGCTACCAGCTCCCCTTCTGAAAGGATTTTTAGTTGCAGTGGAAACATTGTAACCTGCCACAGGGCATCGTTGAAGCCTGATAATGTTGACAGATTAGTTTTCCTGGCACAAAATCTGTAAGCTGTACAGTTGTTGGCCTTGCTTGTTTGTGTTCTTTCTATATTGTTATTGTCATTGGAGATTTGCACAAAGACCCACTGACCAAAGAATGTAATTTTGTTAATTTCATTCAATCTGTTTACATGTTTGGTTTTTTGCACAAAGTACCAGATGATTGTTCAGCAATACACACAAAGAAGCACTTTAGAAAACTTTAATTCAGTGTAAGCACTTTTTAAAGAGCAAGATGCCTTTGTTATTTTAGATCTGCATCTTTTTAGTTTACATTTTACATTTAGTTTACAATTTTTAGCTTTTTGTTATGTATGAAAAGAAAAAAAATGGAGCATTATTATTTAATAAATGCTGACAATTTATTTTTGACAATTTTTTCGTGTACATCTACAGTTGTATCTTAATAAAAGTTACATGTGTGACATCTGGGACAAGTACCTTTGACCAAGAACTCTCTTTTTGTTCTTACTTTATGGGATTAAAAAAATATCGAGATATATATCTTATATCGCCATCCAGCTAAAAAATATCGAGATATGAATTTTGGTCCATATCGCCCAGCTCTAATATATATATATAATGTTCTTCCTCTACCCCCCCCCCATTTTTGCACATGTCGAGGAGCGTGTCAGGCTACATTTCACTGTGTGTTATACTTGTATAACTATGCATGTGACAAATAAAGAACCTTGAACTTGAACTTGAAATACGAGCAATCACTTTTTGGCAGACAATCACTTTTTGGCACAACACCGGCTATTGCAGTTAATAATACAACAGCTTCTTGCCATTTTTTGTGGGTTTTTTTATCGCTGTGTAACTGAGTTCAATTCAAAGCCTGCATGCGCTAGTACCTCTTGCCACAAGTTCCCAGAATCCCTTGCGGTTTTACCCCTGAATGACGTCACATTTTTGGTGGGCCGGTCTCTAGTCAAAATGCCCGGGCCGATTTTTTGTCCCAGTCCAGCCCTGATTGGTGACAAACAGCAGAACATTATCTGCGTATAGCAAAATTTTAAATTCAAATCCTTGAATTTGGTATCCAGATATACTTTGATTATTTCTAATGGCCTCTACCAGTGGTTCAATTACTAAAGCGAAAATTAATGGGGAAGTCGGGTCCCCCTGTCTTGTTGATCTCTGTAAACAGAATTCTGATGATTTAATACCATTTACTAAAACACTTGCTCTTGGTGTGACATATAACAGTCTGATCATGTCTATAAAGCCCAAGCCAAATTTCTCCATCACAGCAAACATATAAGTCCACTCAACGCAGTCAAAAGCCTTTTCCGCATCAAGTGATACAACAAGTCCTTGTGTTTTGGTTACATTGGAGTGTTCTATAATATTCAGTAATTTTCTCATGTTTGTAAATGATTCTCTATTCTTGATAAAGCTCGTCTGATCTGCCTTAATAAGTTTAGGTATATAGTTCTCTAGTCTACTAGACAGTATTTTGGACCAAATTTTGCTGTCAACATTTATTAAGCTAATTGGGCGATAGGAAGCACATTGATCAGCTGGTTTGTCCTTCTTATGGAATAGCGATATGTTCGCAGAGTACAATGTATTGGGAAGACTTCCCCTTTTAATAGAGTGCAGATACATATTTAAGAGGGGTATAACTATATACTGTAATACTGTAGCTGTAATCGGTAACAAGAAAACAAGGAGAAAACCCGTGCAAGCACAGAGAGAACATGACCAGCAGAACAGGAACCTTCCCACTGTGAGCGGACAGCACTAACCATTATACGCCAGCTTGCTACCTCTATAATCTTCTCCATTTTAGTGAAAAACATCTAGCAAAGCAAAATCCCCTGCACTCCTGTTGCTTGCAGTGACATTACTCTTTCACACAGTGAATGAATAAACATGCACAGCAGCTGTATGGTACTTGTCTTATACTCAGTAATGAGTCAAGACAAATGTGCTGACGAATTTCAGTCCCAAGCTTTGAAAAAATAATTCTTACACTTCTTAATGTGAGCTGTCCAGATTTATTTCTGACTCGTACATACAAAAAAACAATGTCACGGTCAAAAAACTGTTTGCTGCTACAGCACACAAAAATTTCCATTGCCATCCTGGCTCATTCTAACCTGCTACCACACATGCGCTGTGATGTTTTCTTACCTGACACAAATTAAACACGCAGCATATATTCTCTAACAACATATTATACAAAATCAAGCATGTAACATAATAACTGAAACAGTATCAAAAATATTTCTCTGTAGATTGGCTCTAACAACAAAATAGATGCTAACTTTATGTAATTCTAGTTGTACAAAGATACTGAACTTCAAAACTTCATTTGAATGCAAAATAACACATAGAGCCCGTTTTCCTAAATTTCCTAAATTTGATGAGGTTTAAGTGAAGATTATGTCTCACAGGTCGTTACTAAGACACAGTATTACCAGTTAGTAGCATTGTGGTATTAAATTAGTTTAGATCTTGTTTTATTAGACTGTAATAAGTGAAGTTGTGGTTATCAATATGCAAACAGTAGCAAAACCATTGGAGACTCACAAATACTGGAAGGTGCAATTGAGCTGGACACACAACACAAGACGCAGACATCTCTAATTCTGGATCAGCCAGTCTTGCATCCGCTGCAGCTAGCTTTGCACGCACCTCTGCATGCAGTTGGTAGTCTTTAACTTTTTCCTCCATCAACTATTTTTCATCATTCTGTTCCTATATCTCTGGTGCGCGAGCTACATGTGTGGGTTTCACTTTCCCAATGCTCAATTAAGACTGGTTACATAACTTACTTTGGATTATGCAAAGTGCCTCTGCAACAATGCAGGTAATTACAAAAGAATGACTGTTCTCTCATTGCCAACATAAGCCACTCTTCTATAAAGCCCTGTGATGTAGATCTGTGCGACACAGACGCAGTCTTTTTTCTACCTTTGCAACTGGATCCTTAGAAAACAGGGCCATGCATCCCTACTGAAACACAGCTTCCATGTCCTCCAGAGCCTCACCAGCTTGGCCAATTGCTATGAGTGAATGCAGATGGGAGAGATGCCCAGCAGTGGAAAACAGGGAATAAACTAGTTTAATGAAAGCATCATGGCACAGCGAAAAGCCAGTCTAAGCCATCAGTGAGAAAGCCCTGGGGGTAGGAAGATGGGCTGGTATGCGTGCTGGGGGCTGGAAGCTTGCCTAGATCCAGGAGCTGTGCTGGCCCTCTGTGGGCTCACAGCAGTCCACTCCCTCACCACTCGGGTCCTCCTGGGAGCAGCCAGAAGGCTGATTTACCATATTACTAGTTAGGCCTTGGTACTAAGTACCAGATCAGGCAAATTAGATGCTTAGTTGAAAAATGGCAATGGCCCAAGCTTGCCATCACCAACAGGCTGAAAAAATGTGGTAACTATTTTAGGAGCCAAGATCAGAGTTAAAGTTTAAAAGTTAAAGTTGGTAAAAGTCTCCATCTGTGTGATGTGTTAATAGACATCTCTAGACCAAGTTCACTATTTGTCTGTGTTGTTTAAAGGTTTTTTCAATTCAGTTCACAACAGCAGTCGTCTCAAGGTGCTTTATACTGTAAGGTAAAGACTATAGCTTTTATTTCTTTTGCCTCTAGTGACAAATGAATAAATAAAATGATCGTCCTGCAGGAATGACAGGCAGTTCTGCGGTGCTAGATGCTAACGGACATCCAGAGATGAGATTCAGTGTCGATGCCAAAACAGGTCATAACAATAAATTATTTTACAAGAACACACATAAAGTACTACAGGACGTACACAAGATTACAGTTTGCTCAAATACGCAGTATATACTAAAACAAGACACCGTCCAACGTAATCCACTGTTGTCTCCACAGTTCCCTCATGCGTATTTTATAAGAGTTATGTAATTTTCATTTACACTCCAAGATAAAGATGTTATTCATCAACCAGCTAGCTGTTTTAATTTAAATGCTAAAGGTTATTTTTTTTAAATTATTCCGTTCTCATGGACCTTCTTTTCTGCAACTGTGAATAAAGTCTGTTAATAAAAGCCATTTTTCTTCCTCTGCACTGTGAGAGCAACCTTCACGATGAAGTTATCTTCACCAAGGCTCTAGCTGTACAATACCACCTATTCACTGCTCGCTGCCGCTGTCTCACTTTGACAGATGTCAAAGCACAAGACTCTGTGGTGAAACTTAATTTTAAACTGGGATGCCTAGACAACACTGACAGCACTTATGAAATTGTGTTGCAAGTATTTTTATTACTTTATGTCAAAGCCTTGCGCGCTATTTAAATATCTGTTTGACATCGCGCTTTTTTCTGCAGCACCAGAGCACGAGTACTCGTGTCATGGAGACGGGCAGATTCTTATTCGGTGAAAGCAATGATCAACAACACATCTGTTCATTGTTAGCTTAATGGAAAGAAGACATCCACATATAGAGTAAAACAGGTGATGCTGAGTGACTTTTAAGACCGTCCAAAAATGTGCAGGCTGAATTCTGCAAAAGGCCAGCTATGTGTCTGCCACGTGTCCTGTCAAACTGTTCTTTAGAGCCAGACGGTACTGTTTCTATATAAACTAAGCCTAATAGCTGATGTATTTGAACAGTATGGGCAGCTTTCTCTCTCAGTCTATTCAGTGCAAAGTCTACTGACAGAAAGGCCATTCACAGCTTCCAAATATATCCTCCCGCATTGCTGTGCAACAGACTGAGATGGTGAAATTGCCATACATTTTCCACTGATCCATCAAGAAGCGAATCAAATTGGGAGTGCTGGGGAAGTGCAAACAAGGCAAGGCTGGGCCTCTTTGTGGCTGTTTGCAGAAGGATGGATATTAATACAGAAATAGAAGATGCGGCAGATAAATTAAAAGGTGACACGAAGAGAAAGGAAGACGCACCAAGGTATTTTTTTTCCTGTCACTCACTTCTAACAAAACAATTACGCTTAAAAAAGATTAATTACCATTAAGCCCTGCCATATTTTCCTGGGTGACAAAAGAAAACATCATCCCAAAAGTCATTATCATTGTCAGCAAGTGCAGTTCAAAGGGAATTGTTGGACGTCTTCCAAAAATACTATAAGGTCTTTACCTCACAGTGGAAAAGGTGCTGAGATGACTGCTGTGGTGATGTGGCACTGTAACAATGAAAACGGAACGTGGAAGAACATATCGCTGCTGCATTTGGTTTCAGCTTAGTCGGAGCTAAATAAGCCACACAAGCTGTGCACACTTTATTTAAAGCTGAGGTAGCAAAGAACATTAGAAAAAGTTGTCCACTGAAACACTCAGCAGGCACAGATAAACCTGGAAAAATATCTGCCTTTAAGTGTTCCTTGTCTATTGCCTGTGCGGTATTGTAACAGAAGCATACAGTGGGTTGATCACAGCTTAGACAGCTATATGCAAACCATAATAATGGTCTGAAAGATGCTAAAAACACTACGAGGGAGCCGCAGAGATAGGGTGTTTATTTATGGATCACTGCAAGCGACACTTGTCACTGTGCAGAAGTAACTTACTGGAGACTATACCTCAGACCAATGACCATACACTACAAATTAAAATTCTGCCCTTGTGATGGGTTACGCTCTTATTTCATCTTGCCTGGACTACCTGCCTCAGGCATCCTCCCTGGATCATCTGCAAGTTGTACAATATGAGGAAAGCTCTTGATCAGATCAGCCAAGTGTTGCTTATGATCTCACTGCACTGGCTCCACGTTAAATTCAATTTCTGGTTTTCACCTTCACTTTCCTGCATCACTGAACTTCTGCAGCCATCCGTCTCCAGCAGGATCTCTGATCAGAGCTGGTCATCCATTCCAAAAACATACATAACTAAAGGTGACAAAGGCTTTGCAGACTTTGACCTCTCTGCCCTCCAATCTATGATCTGTGAGCTCAGTGAACTCGTTCAAAGAGCAGATGAAGACTATTATTTTAATTGCGGCAGTGTACTATTTAGTGTTGTTTCTTTTTGTGGTTTTACTTATTGTGAAGCACCACATGTTTTGTATATTGAAAGGCGCTACATACATAAATCTTTTTTTATTTGCTAACTTACTCAATAACCTACTTATTTACTGTAATACAAATATTTCTGCCAAGTGCTGAGTCCATCCAAACTTTAAGTTAATGACAAGGACCAAGTGACTGATGCTGCCATCCTTAGAGAAGAATTATACCATTTTATATCTTGAAATGTGATGTGTAATATTTTATTTGCTTGTGTACTTACTGTAGTATGAATGCTTCTGACACATGTTCAGTCCACAGGAGCTTTCAAGTCCAAGAGTTAGCATTTAGACATTAAGCAACTTTCAGCGAAGATTACTCCAGGAAACAGCTTAACACACACGCAGGTACAGTGTCATGTCATGTTACAGCTGTAGCACATTGATTGAATATGGTTGATCAGTGACTTAAAACTTAAGTCTGCCGGCTCTTGGCACATATTCCCACCATCTCTCAGACTTTTCATTAAACCTGTTTTGGAAAGTTTGAGACCGGTTTACTCCTAGATGTCCGCAATCATTAGATGTAGAAGAAAGGGCACAAGAAAGTCTCGCTCAAGGTATTTTCTTGCACGGTTGGTGTATCTGTGTGAGTCAAAGGGAAAGTAAATGAGTGCTTTATGATTTCTTTTCTGCAGCACTTTGGTCCCGTGGGTTTATATAAGTTTGCAGAATAAACCACATCGAACACTCACAGTGAGTGGGACGAATAACGAAAACAAAAGGGATCTTTGCAACCTTTCATGTGAGCATTCTTGGCAAATCTATGTTGACTTCCCTGAGACATTTTAAATTTCAATTGCCCGGTTGGAGAGCTCATTAAAGGGCTGCAGTTATGGTGTATTAATTGGCACAGACATTATTACAGTTTTGGTAAGGTTATGTGTTTCTGAACTAGGAATAACGAACTGTCTCATTCCGTGGCCTCTGCATAGCAAAATAAGTTTCATCTACCTAACTTTGACCCAGCTCTCAGTGATTTCACTGACCACACCACCAATAAAGTCAGTGATGTACTCTCTGGTATTTGTTAGCGCATGTGTTTGGATTCTTATCCAGGATGACAAATGAACCAATCTCGCTTGCATGAACAGAACTGAAGATTGACTATGTGCACAGTGGGGAATGTGTAAACCACAGCATCTGCAAATGTCCTCACTGGACCCCAGTGAGTTCTGTTGGGGTCCCTGAAGTTTTAAGATGTAATAGTTTACATGCACAGCTGCCAGCGCAGCAGAACATCAGTCATAGTTATATTTGATTTGAAGCAAGTGGATTTTCTTCACATTATTTATGTATGGCTCTGCGGGGCTGAAAGGTTTGGTTTTTACGTCGTAATCTCCAATATTTTCCCACATTTTTTGACAGACCGCAGGAGTTTCACAGTGATCCCCTGCAGTATGTCAAGAAGACAAGACCAGAAATACATGTAAAACATTCATAAACATTCAAAAGCCTCAATATGTTGCAAAAATAGAGATGGATGTCTCCACCCATTGGTTTGTGCACATGTTAAAATTCAGCATTTTGGCCCTTTTACTTTTCTGGAGATAAATTTATCTAGAAAAATTAAAAGGAACAAAGACCCACCAAAAAAACATAATACCCAATATAGTAATAAATAAATAATAACATAGAATAAAATTGAATAAAGTCACTTGAGGCATCTGCAGTGTTTTATAAGAATATTCAACCATTTGGTGATTTTCTTTATTATGAAAGGCCACGGTAGTCATGGTGAAAGTCTTTAATATATATCTTTAAAAGAGTGTGATTTTTTTGTGTGTATTTAAAATGATTTTTCCTGTTTTCTCTCCACCTTTGCATGCAAACTGACTTCGAAGACGCGTGATCACTCTGAAAAAGCCTTAACTGAGCACGACACAATTTAAGAGTCAGCAGGTTTATGTGGAAAACGGGAGGCATGCACCTAGTAACACATCTAACAGTACTGGCGGTCACTTTGTTGGGGGCAAATACTTTCCATTAAGAAATTCATGAGCTTGTAAACAGCTCAGGTCCTGGGAAGCACAGTTACATCTGTGATGATAACCAGCCTGTTTGCAGAAATCGCGATCGCTTTGTTTTCGTGGATGCACGAGAAGAACTCAATCTGCGAGGCGGTGCGGGGCTAATCCTGTGACGTTAATCTGCTCAAACAATTTGCACATTTTTAATTTCCTTTTTTTTTTAGCATGTTAAACATTAAATGCTGTCTTTCTTTCAGCGCTTGGCAACCTTGGCCTGCATGCGAGCACGCAGGTGCACGCGGAGCGGTGTGCTGGTGAAGATGAGTCAGTACAAAGTCACTTGGCAGCTTTATAGAGGATGTTTGTAAACTTTAAAGGGCCACCTGTGAGCAGTCATAAAGCTGCCATTGTGCCAACCGTGTGTGAGCAGAGTAACATCGTTTTGCTCTGCTCTGTTCGCATTTCTCGTTTTTCTATTCTTAGGCTTGGGCTCTTTAAGGTGACTGTGCTCACTGTGACTGATGCTAAGGACACAGCATGGAATCCCTTCATCTGTGGATGATGTATCCCCAACTTGCGTGCAAAAAATAGAAAGAAAGAGACTAATTTCCAAAGTCAGTCATCATAAAACGGTACTCTATTAAAAAGCCTTTGCATTGCCTCTAGAATATTGCTCTATAAAAACACAAGGCCTTCCTCTGTATCCCAAACGAGTCTGCACTGCAGAGCAATCACTTGTTCTGGTGAATTCATTTTTTATGCTATATTTTTTTTTTCTAACTTTAACTATGTGCAAAAGTCTGGTATTCATTTGCGTTTCTCTGTCTCCCCGTGCTGCCAGAGTTTTCTAAATTAACCTTACTGGAAATAATAATGACTAGTCGGTTAAATATGAAGCCTGCTATTGCTCACTTTAGTGCATCTCGTATACTTTATTTGTGTTCTGTGTAACGTCAGGCTTTTATGATTGATAGTAAAGACTACTGCAAAAAAAACAAAAAACAAAAACCAATCCTGTGGCAGTAGAAGGAGCGCATTTGGGAAAATAAAAAAGTGGCAGTAACACAGCCTTTCTCATGTCAATAACATGACAAAGTATCACATTGTTATATCTGAGAGCACTACTGATAAATGTTGGCAAATACCAAGAAGCTGTGAATAACTGCCCTCGGAGCACTCACAATCATTAACACCAATTATGTGCATCTTGAACGGGAAGTCCGGCAGCTTCCTGTTCACTTGACTTCATTTCCTTCTGTTGCTGTTACTGTATTGTTTATCCTGTGTTTTTTTCCTCTGCACATTCTTTTCACACGTAGATTCATACAAGCGTCTGAGATGCACTGCCAGGATTGAGACTATCCATCACGAAATACTTCAAACGGCTTGCCCTTCAGTTCACACTAAATCGCCGTTCTCTTTCACACTTATGTTGGTTCCCATGTGTTTGGGGAGCAGTTCAATCCTCACTTCCTCATACTGGGACCCATCATCGTCACAGAGACTTTCCAGTCTTCACATAATGCGCAGCTGCTTTTTTTTTTTTTTTTTTTTGGTGCTCCACTTGCTGGAAAGTCTATCTTTGTGCACACAATATTAGCTGCATCTCCTGTTTACTCAGTGCTGAAAACCAAACCATTGTAGCCAGGGTCCCTGGTGGCTCAGTGTTACAGCTATTGACAGTGCAAAGGGCATAGGAATTATAGGGCATTTAAAGATGAGGGATAACACTTTCCTACGTACGCAGTGAGCAGACTATAGAGAATTGGAGGAAACTGAAAGGAGGTTTCTGTTAAAACCACAACTACTTCCAAGGTGCATGGAGAAGGAAAAGGATCTAAAGAGGCTGACAGTCCAGAAACGCTTGTGATATGACAAAACGATTTATTACTTGATTAGTGCTTGCAGAATTAATGACACCTTGGTTTTGAGGTTTTAAAATGACTATAGCATAAATATGGACCTTGGGAAAAGAAAAATTTCTTAATCATCAAGGTCATATCCATTTCAAAGGCAAGGTGAGGCTGGAGCATCATAAGGTTTCTTCCTGTTAAAAGGGACTTCTTCTTCTCTACTTTTTCCAAGTGCTTGTTCAAATGTAGGTCTCTTGATTGTTGCTGTATTCTTTTTATCATTGTAGAGTCTTTGCTTTTCAATATAAAGCACCTTGGGGTGACTGTTGTGGTTTGGGGCTATATAATAAAATTTAATTAAAAATTAAAAATCCACACCTACAGCCAACTAACGCTTAAATTTAGCCTAACATGTGTGCCTTTGGCTTGAGGGAGGACACTGGAGTACTAACCCACACAGGCACACGGACAACAATTCCACACTGAAAGGACCCAGCCAGACTTTTGCTGTGAGGAGCCATCGCTAGCTGTCACATCCCCAAGCCCACCGTGTGAAGGGGACACCTTTAAATTAAATACTGAATGCCAAAATGAAAAAAGTATGCTGCTTTTTTACCCCAATATTGGACCTAAGTTCATAGTAAAGTACAAACGTTTACCTTTGGCTGTTTACGCCATGAATTTACTGTTATCATCCACTCTTTCCTCCAATTTAACAATGAACAATTATTGTTCAAAAGTGGTGGTCCAGTGACTAAGTGGCTGCAGGCATCATTCCAGACCTACAGCAGCACAGAGCTTCAGTATATAAACATTGCATTGATGTGTTAGTGATACAGTGGGGCAAAAAAGTATTTAGTCAGCCACCGATTGTGCAAGTTCCCCCACTTAAAATGATGACAGAGGTCAGTAATTTGCACCAGAGGTACACTTCAACTGTGAGAGACAGAATGTGAAAAAAAAATCCATGAATCCACATGGTAGGATTTGTAAAGAATTTATTCGTAAATCAGGGTGGAAAATAAGTATTTGGTCAATAACAAAAATACAACTCAATACTTTGTAACATAACCTTTGTTGGCAATAACAGAGGTCAAACGTTTACTATAGGTCTTTACCAGGTTTGCACACACAGTAGCTGGTATTTTGGCCCATTCCTCCATGCAGATCTTCTCGAGAGCAGTGATGTTTTGGGGCTGTCGCCAAGCAACACGGACTTTCAACTCCCGCCACAGATTTTCTATGGGGTTGAGGTCTGGAGACTGGCTAGGCCACTCCAGGACTTTCAAATGCTTCTTACGGAGCCACTCCTTTGTTGCCCGGGCGGTGTGTTTTGGATCATTGTCATGTTGGAAGACCCAGCCTCGTTTCATCTTCAAAGTTCTCACTGATGGAAGGAGGTTTTGGCTCAAAATCTCACGATACATGGCCCCATTCATTCTGTCCTTAACACGGATCAGTCGTCCTGTCCCCTTGGCAGAAAAACAGCCCCATAGCATGATGTTTCCACCCCCATGCTTCACAGTAGGTATGGTGTTCTTGGGATGCAACTCAGTATTCTTCTTCCTCCAAACACGACGAGTTGAGTTTATACCAAAAAGTTCTACTTTGGTTTCATCTGACCACATGACATTCTCCCAATCCTCTGCTGTATCATCCATGTGCTCTCTGGCAAACTTCAGACGGGCCTGGACATGCACTGGCTTCAGCAGCGGAACACGTCTGGCACTGCGGGATTTGATTCCCTGCCGTTGTAGTGTGTTACTGATGGTGACCTTTGTTACTTTGGTCCCAGCTCTCTGCAGGTCATTCACCAGGTCCCCCTGTGTGGTTCTGGGATCTTTGCTCACCGTTCTCATGATCATTTTGACCCCACGGGATGAGATCTTGCGTGGAGCCCCAGATCGAGGGAGATTATCAGTGGTCTTGTATGTCTTCCATTTTCTGATGATTGCTCCCACAGTTGATTTTTTTCACACCAAGCTGCTTGCCTATTGTAGATTCACTCTTCGCAGTCTGGTGCAGGTCTACAATACTTTTCCTGGTGTCCTTCGAAAGCTCTTTGGTCTTGGCCATGGCGGAGTTTGGAGTCTGACTGTTTGAGGCTGTGGACAGGTGTCTTTTATACAGATGATGAGTTCAAACAGGTGCCATTCATACAGGTAACGAGTGGGGGACAGAAAAGCTTCTTACAGAAGACGTTACAGGTCTGTGAGAGCCAGAGATTTTCCTTGTTTGAGGTGACCGAATACTTATTTTCCACCCTAATTTACGAATAAATTCTTTACAAATCCTACCATGTGAATTCATGGATTTTTTTTCACATTCTGTCTCTCACAGTTGAAGTGTACCTCTGGTGCAAATTACTGACCTCTGTCATCATTTTAGGTGGGGGAACTTGCACAATCGGTGGCTGACTAAATACTTTTTTGCCCCACTGTATATGTTTCCACAGTGAGTCGATATCAGCAGAAATTCTGACCTGCTACACGTTCTTGTTTTTAACATTTGTGTGAAGTGCCTCTGTGGAGCCATTACATTAATCACTCACAAAGCTTGGCACCTGATATAGACAAAATATGGAAGTGATAAGTGTAAGTTTAAAGCTGATCTCATCTTGGTCTTTGCTGCTTCCAAGAAAACCTGAATGACTTATTTGTGAAGTGGGGGAAAAAATCCTTCCCTGTTTCTGCTTTGTGACTCAACATGAGTAAGGTGGAAATGTTACAAAGCAACAGGGAACGGTGCTTTCCTTTGGGTTATGAGTGCAAAAGTTTGATGTGTGTTTTTGTTGAGTCACAGATCGCTTTCCAAACCAAGCAGGATTGTGGCCACATCACAGCTTAAAACTTGCTATACAAGTGAGATTTAAAGCCCCGCTCTGGCCAAGGTTGCAGGTCTGTATCCCATTTAAATAATACAGATTCGGCACCAGTCTGAAATTAACTGGATACTGTTCCTTTACCACCTTCAGCGTACACAACATCCTCAACAACATCCTTTGTGATAGCTGAGGAACTGACTCCTTTCCTCGGCATCATATCAAACACAGTCAGGGAGATATTTTTAGACCGTCCTGTATGAATTAGGCTGTGTTCAGAGTTCTCTCTGTGGGGCAGTTCAGATCTACCTGACTCTAGGGTTGCTATTAGCCCTTGTAATAAAGGCCAGATTGTGGGAAAACTGGTAGTTAATGTGACCCGGCTGTGGCTTGCTGACAGACGTTCCCACCAGCGGTGTAGGACAGAGCCTGCTCCATTTTCCGATCCACAGGAAAAATGCTATCAGCTCCCTCGGTGCTGCAGACCCTTTATTTGCATTATTTTCCCTTGAGAGATTTAATAGCCCTCTATCTTACTCTCGTCATCAGCTGTGAGAGTCAATGACTCCATTTTCCATATGACTCTATTCAGCGCTTCAGTGGCAGGATGGCAAAAGCCAGCTAAACTTTTCAAACATGGATACAAAAACCCAGTCATACACCTGGACGCTACTGAAAGTAACTGTGACAAATGAGAAAGGTGTTTATATCCAGCGGATTATCTCCGAGGTCTCCAGGGCAGAGACATGTGCACACTCCTGCAGTTTTTCGGCATCCATTTATTTTTCTGTTTAATCTTTTAAAATAAATTGACAGAGTACAGTTACATGAAAAGTTAACAATCTCGAAGAAATTTATCACCACCACACACTCGCTCGGCTCTGCATGTTGGCACTCGTTTGACTTGTATATACCTGAACTGGCTCCTTGGGGTCTGGGTTTTATCTCGAACATCTATTATCTGATGTTCTCATAATTCACATTAGGTAGAAAAATAGTAATGTTGGAAATTATCCACAGAGAAGAAGGGGATAACCGCAGTTCTCGGCGGGATCGCTGCTTTTCTAACACAGTTGAGTACAAACTGTGAAACGCATTTTGTGGGATCTGATTATTGAGATTAATGGAGAAAATCAGGATTGGAATAGAAACATTTGTTGTCATTTGAATTAACAAAGGACTGTATCAAAAACTCCAATTCAGAGATTCAATGAAACAACTTTACAAGACATGCTAAAGAGTAAGCCAAAGTTTTAGCTTACTCTGTTAACTGTGTCTGTGTATTGTACCTGCACTCTTGTGAATGGTGTTCTTTTTGAAAATGAATCTAACCTCTCAATATTATCATTTTCATGTACTGTTTTAGAAATTAGCTCAGATTTTGAGGTACAATACTGTAAAAAACTAGGTGACACTTCATAATATGGCCCACGACTAATTCTCCTGTGATTAAATAGAATTTCAATGAATTTTGAAATTATGAAATTACATGTAATTATATTTACCTGCACGTACTTAACGGTAGGTACACTTGAATAAGTAATGAGTCAGGTTTTTGCAGGAAACAAAAAAGTAATTATACTGTAAGTAATTTCCTTTTGTGAGTAATTTTAAGTATTGCAAAACTTCATGTATTTTACAGGAAAGAAGAAATAATTACAGTGTAAGTAAATGTAAGTAGTGTATAAGTAATACTAAGTGGTGCATACATTCTGGGTATTTTACAGGACAGAAGACACACCTGGTTTTTAGTACTGCAGCATTTCTTGGTCATTTTGCAAAACTTCGACATTGCCCATCATCTTGTGAACTTCCATTTTGGAGACATCAAGCGTTTTGGCCATTGAAGTAATGGGTTATTGTAAGAGCAGATCCATGCATCTATTTATTTTCTTCCACTTCTCCAGGTCATGGTCATGGTGGGGCCTCTGGACGGTGGGAGGAAACCAGAGGGACAACAGGGAGAACATGCAACCTCTGCACAGAAGGGCACCAGCCAGTTTCAAACCAAGGACCTCCTTGCTGTAACAGTGCTAACCACCACACCACCGTGCTGCGATTGGATGGAAATCAAGGACACTACATGATCATTTGGTGGCGCCACTCCCTAAACCAAAGCATGGTTAATCATTCGTTTTACTCTAAATGGGCAATTCTGAGTTCAATGAGACTGGAAACTAGTGACTGAAACACTAAACCCTTTTGAGCTGTTTATTGAGATGATAAATAAAATCAGTAATTGTCTCATTCTTTCATAGATTTCTATACAACTCGAGGAGCTGCCTCCTGCTGGTCATTAGATAGAATGCAGGTTTAAGGCTGTACCTTGAGCATCTTTGACATAACCCTTTGTGCTTATATGCATCGTATATCTGCATTGTCTTTCTTAAGCTATGACTCACATTATTCTCCTGATGAACACATCATGTTCCAAGAGTTTTCCTTTTAAAGAAAGGTGTAATTGATGGTATAATAACGAAAAGAAACCAGTAAAAACATCTTTCTCCATCTTTTGCACTTTCACGCTGCTCTATAGAGCCCCACTCTCTCCATCACACACGCAGATCCTTTCCACCTAAATCATGCTACAAAACCTCTAATTGGCATCCAGCTTTGTAGCCTTAAACTTCAGACACAACAGGAGCACAGTGGAACATGCATGTCTACAAGGTACTGTTAATGAAACGAGCCTGTCTGCATTTTTCAGACTGGTGCATGATAATTTCTTCTGGGTCTGCTTGGTGCCAGGCCAGCAGGTGAGGACTACATAACCAGAGCATGCTACCTAATTATCCTACATTTTTGTGACGATAATTTGACGCGGTTCTCATAACCCTCCTCACACTCTCTCTCACACACACACTCTCGCACACATAGGGGTGGTAACATAAAGAGACATTTATCTTTTTTTTATGGAAATCTGGATTTTTTTTGGGCTGTGTGAATAGCACTTTAAAAAGAGCTGGTGACCTTGAAACATGAGGTCAAACCGTCCCTTGCGCTTTTGTTTTCACCTATGAAATCTATTCATCACGTTGCAGGAAAACCCACAGATTTTTAAACGAATAAACCCATGTCATGAGCTGATATTACCAATAACCAATTCGCCAGCAAAAAGAACAAAATGTACTGAGCTAAGATGAAGACACTAAGTCACTAAACCTCATAAAAGTCGCTGGGTGCACTGCAACACTGCCGATGGTTTTTAGCAGAGATGAGGCATTCTTCACAGCAGGACGAAGTGCTGAAGGATAATCAGCTCACTTAAAGTACATCTGTTTTTCGCACTGTTGTGCTGTATATTGGGTCTAATAAGGACTCAATGTTCTATTGCTTTTCAACCCTCGTGGCATGATGAACTTTTTGTAAGTGGTGATTTTTCCACTTTTAAAACAATTGAAGGGAAAACGCTGTCCAAGACTGAAATAGAAAAGCAGCTGTTTTCACGTTGCATCATGAAAACTTAATTTTACCTTGAATACTATGTGTACTGTCACTGAGTCCATGTTAGAATCATAATTTTTTATACAATTTAAGTGTTTCTCATAAGTCAGAGTATAGCACGGTGTTACTGCAGCGTTTTCAGGGTAATTACACTTTATAGACCTCTCTTGCTCAGAGACTGGTGTTGAAAAGTGAAATTTCGGCCCCTGCTGCCGCTGCTGAGGATTTGTTTCCTGCGTGTGTGTGTCTGTATGTGTGTGTGTGCATGTGTTTACATATGACCTTTTGCCAAAAAACACTTTTCTGTTTCATGTCTATTGGTGATTGCATGACCGATTTCAACACCGCACTTTGAAAAGGAAAAGATGAAAATGTCAAGCGCGGTAATTTCACTACTAATTTTTATGATCAAACGTGCTTAAAGTTATTGAATTAGCTTTGGCCAGACACACTGTCTTGACACAGGAGAGAATCATTGTGCGAGGGGTTATTCTTGGATAGGTGTTTCATTTAGTGAGGAGGATTAACTATCTGCATGCAGCGATGCACACAAGTGCTGGAAAGCCAGAAAATGGTGGAAAAAATGAAACCCCTGCACTCAAATCTCACAAGAATAAACTTTACTCAAAAAAATATATAAAAATCCCACAGTGGGTGCCACTTGGTGTTTTTAAAACTTTTTTTTTCTAACATTTACTGCGAGAAACTGAATTTGAAATGGTTTGGTCTCTTTATGCCATTCAATGGTCTGTGAGGTTAATACAAATATCTGAGTACAAAGGCTCTCTAAGTATATTTAAAACATCCTCAGTTTGCTTACCTAATGTGTATTTGAACTCCACATATATAATCCAGATGACACCACACACACGAGACTCCCAACTGCAGCAGCAGTCTCCAGATTTCTGTTATGAAAAGACATTTTAGCTCTCAAAAATTAATTTTATCCATGAAAATATTGAACAAGGCTGTAAAATAACAAGCAGGCTCCCCTCAGTTTGGTAAAATTACATGGTGTAACTGCAGTATCCTAAATCTAAATTTGGTTGTTTCTGGCTAAGGTGAACTTGTTTGGCAGAACAAATTGTAATAGTTCATTTTATGAGTTTTCAGGACAGTCCCTTGGGAACACAGACGAGCAAAATGTGTGGGAAGCAAGAGATGGAAAGGATAAAAGGTCAAAATGTACTCTTATTTGGATGCTTTTTGGTCCATATGAACAGCTAGGCTTGTGGAGTAATTGAACCAGTATTTCTGGTTAATTTGTGGTAATAGGTTTTCCTCAAAACAACCAAAATTGAAAACATTACGGGATCACACTCCACGTTATCAGACCAAAACCCTCTTCGAACTCATTGTGATGTCAGCTCCACACCTGCAAGGCTTCGTGACTGAATTCAAAACAGATGTGAAGCTATCGTGAATATACAAAAAAAAAAAAATCAGTGTTTATAGAAGGACGACCGGACAAAAAGACAGATAAACATATAACACCTGCTTTACCTGCTGCCGTGGGTGTAAGGGTAGCTCATGATAGTTCCAAGACTGCATTTTGTCTCTGTTGTTGATAATACACCAACGCACGCACAAACACACAAACACCAACAAATGCACCCAAGGTAAACTCAAAAGGCACAAACCACAAAAAGCACCCTGTTGTGGTCAGTAATTACTCTATATCTTTGCAAACAATGATGATATCAAGTGTTAGTTTCCACTGTAATATAATATAGACTAAATATAGTCACATAGTGTGGGCATGTTGGCTGACGTCAGCTTCATTCAGTAGAACCACTCAATGTTTTAAGCTTGAATAACCTTGAACAGTACAGTGTGTTAAAGCCTTCCTGAAACATGAATGAAGGAAACAGAAGCGGTTATGATGTAAACAGCACAGCCCAAAACAACTTTGAAATCCATTTATTAAAAAAGAGCATATCGCAACTTGATCTTTTTTGGTCTTGTCAAACTGCAAAAATCTTCTAAAGCCCGTATGATGCTTAAAAATATGCAAATAGTTATAACGGTTTGCTTCAGTCATAAAATCTAGTCCCAAATCTTATTTGGATTTTCATGTAGCCTGCATGTTTAATCAGTGAAAATGCTGATATGCCACGGTCAGGAGGAGCACAAAGAGGTGTTGGATCTGCTAAAATGCAGACTTTTTTTTTAATTGTTTTGAGTCACAAAAAAAGAGAAAGAAAAGGCTTTGTTTCAGTGCTGAAACAGTTCTGCATCTAAGCCCTGTGACGAGCACCTGACCATTCTTCCCACCTGCATGACCTTGTCCGTCTCCACCTTGTCCCCCGATTGGAGCTACCCACCCTCTCCCTGCCATGTATGCAAACAAGTCGGGATCTCGTTTGGAAGGAAGTGGAATGTTTTTCCAGGGAAGTTTGGAATTAGTCGACCATTGCGAGATTTTCATTCCATTTCTCAGCAGCTGCTTTCCAAAGGAAGTCCCAATTCTTTCTTGCGTAAGTAAGCCAGCACCAGTGTGGATTAATGAGCTTTAGCTCATGCAGAAAAAGCAAACCGGGATCTGTTTCCAACAACTGCAGTACAGAATGTCCATGACTGAATGGCAGGAGGGTTTGGGAGGAAAGACTTTCTTCTCCCGCTGCACAAACAGTTTTGTGGTGAATTATAGTATTTATCTTTTCACTGCTTGGAAGCCTTTACTGAGCAGTGAAATCTGATCTTCCAGTGTTTGTCTATTTTTGTCTATATAGCCATGTCACAGATTTGGCTTGTCACTCAACCTGTTGCAAAGCTCCTGTGGATGCCAGTGTTAAATGTGGAGGTGCGAACATCATTAGTGCAGATATCATCTTCATCTCCTGAGGTGACCAGTAGCTATGGTGTAGGTGTACCCTTGAGCCAGTTCATGGCCCCTTATCGCACATTGTGTCTTTTATCATGAAGTACACGAGTGTGCGACAGGGAGAGATGGACATTTCTTTTCCATGCAGGAGATCCCCAGGAAACTTCCTGTATTTTCATAACCCGGATGAGAAGCCGTTGATAAAAAGAGTGTGTGGGCGCCAGCAGGGAAGGTGACATTAGCGACAACTCAGAGGAAGAGGAAGTCAATCAGCAGAGCGAGAGAGAGAGGACAATAGTGTGGCATGAGAGGAAAGCCAAGCAGGGAAAGCAGGAGTAAAAACACACACACGCACGTTGTTTCTGTCAGCAGGTCATGACGGAGTGCAGGACTGCACAAGCATGCATCTGTCCTCACTTAGGGATGGCATGTGCCTGCTCATTAAAGTGCATTTGCATGTGTGTGTGCACTCACGTGTAGGAGTGTGTGTGTGGGATCAAAGGGCTGTCTTATTTGCACCTGGTAGGACCATGCAGCAGTGACTCAGCAATGACGAGTGGTTGTGGCTGTTCCCTGTCACACAGCTCAAAGTTGTGTTAACCTTTAAGACAAAAGGCTGTGACGCGTGTGGGCCTCTGCTAATCCGGTGAGGAAAACCATCTGAATGTCATGTATTCTTCCAGCAGCTATTGAAATCAGATTTAACACGTGCGGTTTAGGTCTCTCGGGAAACCATTCAGCAAGTCTAATCGAATTGTAGGGGAAATTTTGGTCACCGGGAGTTATCCAGCAATCAATTGCTAGAACAAAAGTAAGAAAACTCAAATTATAAATGCTGTAATTTTAACTGGCAATTTTCATGCAGACTGCAATTTAATTGGATAATGAAATCATCCACCTATCCAACTATTTTTCTTCATCCATCCAGCTGCTTATCCAGTTCACGGTCATGGGGTTCGGGGGGAGGAGGACTTGGGCATGTCACCAGTTTATGGTAGGGCTTTATATAATTATATTATTGAAAATTATTCACAGCTTAATGTGATTCTGACTTTAACTTCTCTTTAACTTCTTTGTTCATCACTTTCCTAAAGTCCCAGTGTGCCTGACATGTCCTCACTTTTTTTGAAAATATCCAATGGCCATGAATTCAATGTTCAGCCACTACAAAGCAAAGAGGAATGAATGCATCGCTCGGGTACCCGTTGTCCTAGAATTTTTTATTTCAGTTTACTGACCTTGTCAGAGCATATTTCTCTGAAATAGCTTTGTTTTTCTTGTTGCTGCATCGGTGCATTTATTTAAAGGAGGCCATCTTTCACACAAACATGGATGAAATGAGAGATAGGTCAATAAGCTAGCTGTGCTGAAGGTCACTACAATGGGAGTGTGTCGTAGTTCAGTATTTAAACCCTGCAAAACAAGATGGATTGCCATGAAATTTTCTTTTGACATTTATGATCCCCTGACAAATTATTTGAATGTCTTTAGTAATCCTCTCAATTTACCTCTAGCTCCAGCATTTGCCAAGAGAAACCACTCCGGTGGGAATGTTGTCAGAGATTCATCGATCATTTAGTTAAAATTTAAGTTCATCCATTACTTTGGTTTCTGACACATTATTTATTTGTTATTTATTTGTAACTTTATTTGCAAATAAAATGCTTTCTCATGTGATTCAGCTGTATTTTATGTTTAGCGGTATAGGCTAAATGTTAGCATGCTAACATGCTAAGTTAAAACTGATATGTTCACATGACATCTGCAAATCACAGTAAGCATGTAAACGTCTACGGGAAATCTACGTCCAAACGTAAAACGTAACCAGAAACTCCTCTTAACTCTACACCGCAACCTTCCACGCCATTCGGTTGCTGTAGGCTACATCAACCCGACATGCAGTTTTATTTCTCTAGAAGGGAATGTCAAGTTACGTAGAAGGTTACGGCAAAGGGTTAAAAGGAGTTGTAAGTTATGGATTAACTTACAACTTACGGATGTGGATTTCCCAATGAAGCATAATTCAGGCATAAAACAGATGATCTAACACTTAACTGCAATCTACATTCTGTATAGCTACATTCTTGTCCAGATTACACTTCCCAACTCCCACGCCTGGCAGGATGGAGCATAAAGGTGAGACAGTCCTCCTTCCAAGAAAATACTGCAGGAAGCAGTGTATCCATCACTTGTGGAGAAAATTTACAGGTTTTTCAGTGGAAGAGTTCAGGTTGCAAATGTGATGAGTGCTTTCCTTTTAAGTCAATGATGTCATCTGGATTGGATCATCAAATTGGGCAACAACTGTAATTTTACACCTGAAAAGCAGCCTTTCAAGATGACTGTGAACACGACAGCTCCTCTCTCTTTTTTAAAATCTTTTTTCATGTGGGCATGCTGCTCTAGTCTAGTCTGTGGGGAGGAAGAGATAAAGTTGTTGTTCAGTGACTACATCAAAAGCCTTTAACCTGCTCTTACAGACCGCACAAGTAGTTTTACAAATTATGTGAAAGACAGGCGAGGTGAAACATGAGTTTGATGTTTTATTTAACTGTGACTGGTAAGCATGAAAGTGCATTGGAAACCCACAACAGAGTGACTGTGACCTGCGTTTGGTTTACGAAAAACCTTCACAGGTACTGTAGGAAAGATGATTCACCAGTCAGAGAGCTGTTAGGACCACGGTATTTGAAGAACCCCGTACCCCTGGGGTAAACTGCATCATCTTTTTTCACATGTTTACTCAGACCACCCAAATGCTATCCAACTAGACTGCAAATTAGGATTCCTGATTCCCACCCTCAAACTAAAAGTGTTGCCTAACTTTCTTTAGAAAGAGGACACAGGGATAAACAAAAGTACATTTCAAACTGGCGGTGATGACAGCCTGTTATTAGGGTACTCAGAGCCATGGTTGGATTAACCACCTTGGAGGCCTTGGGATAAAGATTTCTTGTTGGGCCCTTGTTGACCTCTGCTGTACACTGTAACAAACTGTTACAAAGCTGCACTATACAAGAAGCAATTTACAGCACCGTCTCAACCAGAGACCATAGAACTGTGGGGGAGAGATATTTGAATGAAGTAACTTCCACCTGCACGGCATTGTTACTTCTGTAAATAGTTAACTTAGCTAACAGAGCAGCAGAGCGTGTCTGTTACGTGACCAAGTGCATCCATGCTTGGAGGGCTGATTAGAGCAGAGCATTAAATGAACTGACTGGGTTGGGGGACAACCAGGCTTTGGTTACCTAGGCAACCACAGCCTTGAACATTGGCTTAGTAACCAACTAGCTTCAAAGCAATGTGCAACAAGCAAATCGCTCCTTGTGCATTAGCTTAAGAAAACTGAAAGTCTGACAGAAAACCTTTCCCCATTAGGAACACTAATTGCTGTTTCCCATTAATTGTTCAATATAATGTGAATAGCGTTGCATGCTGGAGGTTAGTTACATTGGTAATGTTAAACACATTCTAAACCTATAACTTTTAACCAAACGGTGACTAATTAGTAACTTTGCATGTATTTTTGGGATGATGATTTAGCATTGGAAACACACAACAGATTGGCAGTTGATGTTTTCATGAAGTTTTGTAATGCTTTAATGTGCGCCGTGTTATGTGTGACAGAGAAACCGATGATAAGGACAGTTGTAACATTGCAACATGAGTCTAATGCGACTAAATTTAACAATAGCTTGCTGGAAACCCTGCTGAAAGTATATTACTATTAAGATCTGTATGTACAGATTTACAGCTGTCAGCATTTACTTTCTATACAACTCCTATGAAGTTGATTACTAACAGCGAGTCCTTTGTGCAAAAATGATTGCATTGCAGAGTGCTTGTGACTGTACCTTCTTTCACCAATCAAAATCAGGTTGGGACTGCCTTTAAGATGTCCACACTGTCAACAATGGTGAAGGAGAAAACTTTAAAGAAGACAGTTTCTGTAACCTAGCAACAATAAGCATTTGAGAGAGGTGCTTAAAGCCTTGTGTGATTCCAGCACACACAAAAAAGCTACGTGTGGACAAAAAAAACCTTCTAGAAGCAAGTCTTGTCAGTCATCTTCTGTAGCTCATAATCTGTGCTTATAACACTTTTTTCATATGCGATTTTTGTACAGTGTTCCTAGTCCATCTAAAGGTTCAATCTATGTTATGGTGAGAAATGGAAGACACCCTATTTATTCTGTCATTTATTTTCATAATTGACACATATATTTCATCAGACTTTAATTTCAATTCAGTTTTTCAATTCAACTTTACTTAAATAGTGCCAAACAACAACAGCAGTTGTCTTAAGGTGCTTTATTTTGTAAGGTAGATACCCTAGAATAAAACAGAGTAACCCCAACTGTCAAACAAGGAGGCAAGCAAGCACTTGGGGCCAGCAGAAAGGAAAAATTCCCTATTAACACCTGCCGTGACTGGTTGGGGTGTGAAGGGAGGAAAACGGGACAAAAAGCATAAACTGTGGAAGAAAGATTAAATATTAATGATAAGTAATGATTAAATGCAAAGTGAAGACAAAACACTCAGCATTCAGTGTCAGCCAATCTAGTCTAACTATAAGTTCTATCAAAAAAGGAAAGTTTTAAACTTAGTCTTAAAAGTAGAGACAGTGTCTGTCTCCCAAATCCAAACTGGGAGCTGGTTTCACAGAAGAGCAGCCTGAAAGCCTCCCATTCTACTTTTTAATACTCTAGGAACCACAAGTAAGGCAGCAGTATGAGAGCAAAGTGCTCTCTTGGGGTGATACGGTACTAGGAAATCTTTAAAATAAGATGAGGCCTGAATATTTAAGACCTTGTATGAGAGGAGTAATTTCAGTGGGAACCAGCATATAGAAGCTAATATGGGAGAAAATATGCTTTCAGACAGTCAATCTCAGTACAAATGAAAAATGAAATTAAAAAAAGAGTCTTATATTGTGGCTATGGCTTGTTGGACAGCCATGTGGCATTAGCCTTTCCCAGTGTGTCCCAAGTTAAAGTAGGTAATAAAAGTAGCACTGGGTCACCTTTCCTTGAGAGAATTTGGCCTGTTCTCATTATTGATCTTACTTATGTGACACTTTACTCTGTTTGTAATTTCCATAAGCAGTTTACCAAAACCAGAAATAACCAAACATGTAAGTACTTAAAATTATTTTCTTCACTTAGACCTCTTAGCCCGAGGAGGATGGTATTTAGACGTGAAAATTGGTTACAAATTTTCAATTATTCTACACAGACCAACATGATATGTAGTTGACCTTGCTTCGGGTGCCCCTGGGGGTCTCAGACTCTCTTTGCCCAGTTCATAAAATAGCTTTGAAAAGAGTTCAAATTCAGGGTGTTTCCCATCAGTAAATGATGAAGATGTCTCTGAACTCTGGGTGTGTGTAAATAGATGTTTGACAAAGATAATGAAGTCAAGATGAGTGGAAAGTTGAAACCCAACACCAAGTCACCTACTGTGCTGTATGTGTAGCCCATAATTCCAGACTACACCCGTCATGTGCACGCCAAAGACAATCAGTCCCTCCCTGCTGCCATCGAGGCTGCTCCCTCACAGGGTGAGAAAAGGTCCTGGCTTTGCTTGGCTTGAGGTAAGCAGCAGCATCATAAATTCAATTTTGAAATAACAGAATCCAGGATATCCCGTGGTTAACCACCAAGGCACAGATATCCGATTCTCTAACCAAAAGGACAACCCTTGTCTGTTATCCTGTCAGATAGCTGGAATATGGATGTCTTAGGAGATTTCTCAAAAAACAGAGACTCCTGATGCATGCGGCAGTGAAGAAATGTCACATATTTAACAATCACGACTAAACTTTTGCAGCCGATATGAACCTTTAAGGCAAAACTTGACACCTTTCACCCTATTATTTACATAATACATGTCACAACCTTGTTAGTACAGGTGTGTTCATGCACATGTGTCATTCCTATACTGAAACCAGCTGTGTGATGCAAGGTGAAACTATAGCGGCCATAGAGGCCCAGCCCCGACTACACAATGAAGACATCCTTAGAGATGGCCTGTGTTTACTGTAGGGTTGTCAGGGAGTCCTCCACCTACATGGCAATAAGGAAAGACATTATTTACTTTGGCTGGACAATGATGGCTCTAATCAGATCCCCATGATGTGAATACACTGTTCGGCCTATCACCACCCATTTCCAGTTTCTGTTCACCTTTCACCTCCTTGCCTAAGACCTCCCTGTCATCTTATAGAAACATTCTCTATGGCTGCCTGAGTGCCTCGGTTTAAGTACAAAACCCACAAATGACACCCAGCTTAATTTGAAATTTGTAGGTATTTGCTCTGAATTTGTCAGAGTAAACTGAAATTAAAATTGCTGTCTCCATATGCACAGACACATATCTCTCACGCTAAAACCTTTCACAGGCCGCGTGTGTAATTGTGTTCTCTCCATTTGCCTCTTCTATTGTCATTCCCGCTCACCAGCATGTGAAAAGAGTTCAAGATAAAGTAGGTCACTCAGGTTGGGGAAACTGTCATGTCTAATTGCCACACCATCTCTCTTATCTGATCTGGCGAGGCTGTTATTGTAATGAAATACCAGTGGAGATGAGCCAGGAAAGGAGAAGATTACACAGCATGAGCCATTCATGGCACAATCCATCCCTTCATTGCCCTGGGTTTTCCACACAGTGGGTTCAGGAAGTATGGTGGGGCATGTGAGGGCTGGATGTGGGCTGGAGGAAGAAGGCAGGATAGCTGAGGTAACCACTCTGATAAGTCGATGCGTCTCTGCTCTGCTTTGTGTTCTGACATGACAACCCTGTTTTGAATCAGTGCCACGAAGTTAAGACACAACAAAGGACGATTATTTTCTGAGATGGAAGAGTCAGGTTCCATCCTGGTACTTTAATGAGTGGATGTCAATTTCAATACATCATCACAAGACTGCAATTAATGAATAACACATTATCATCATGGGGTCAGTTTTGCTTGTCAAGGCCAAATCAGGCTTGCTTCTCTCATAGGCTGCCCACTCTGGTAGCTCATCGTAATGCTGCCCTTTAGTGCCCTACCATGGTTTCACACGGTACTGCAGTACTTTATTTTCCCTGATTATTTTACTTAAAAGCAGAAAGTCAGTTGTTTTTACTTCCATACCAGCGGTGGATGATTTAAGATAATCTTCAGGCTGGAGAAACCAAGAAATCTTTGTGATTTGAAAAATACACTTGATCTTGGTTTCTCAGTCTCATTTACCAAAATTACAGGAGTGTTAGTACTGATTTCAACTGTTTAATGTTTAAATGTCATCAAAATATTTGGATCTTGAAATGATGCTCTTTTTTTCACATTCCAGTTCAGATTAAAGACGCAATTAGTGGTTGCGTGTAATGGAAAGCAACAGTAGTGGTTTAAATCATGGTTTGGATCGATTGACGGGTATCACTCGTGTCTATTAGGCTGAGGTTTGTTTACAGACCCGCCAAAGCTACATGGAAGACAATCAAAAGAGGCCCCTCGCTTTCATTCTGCCAAAAGCTATCCTTTTAAAGACAAGTGAAATAGTGCGGAAAGTCATCAGAGTTGATTTTTCTGGTGGTTTTATTTGATTTGCATGACTCGCGGTTCCTCTGTGATGACAGTTCAGCTGTGATGTTTTATTTCTCTGCTCGCCTCGGGCAGCAACGTATCTTTTGTTTGATCCCTCACAGTTTTTAGGAAAGACATTATGCTTGAGCCTCCGGTGCCCCTCTCCTCAAGTGCTGTGGGTGCTCTGCTGATCATCTCGCCATCTGAGTTGTGGTTTTGGTCACGCAGTTGTCGAGCACGGGCAGCAGGTACTGTGATAAAGCGGCTGACGACATTGATGTGGTAGCTGCGCAAAGCCAGCAGCTTTTTAACACAGAGATCGAAGACATTGTTGAGGTCCTTGCGATCTTGCTGCTGGACAAAACTCCTCAGGGACGGCTGCAAGGAAATGTCGTTGATCAGTTTCTTGTGAAGGGGTGGCATGTAGTCCCTCATGTAGATTAGAAAGGAAGCTGGGGAAAAACAAAAGCAGTGAATTCTTTACATTCATCTCTGGCACAGTTGGGATCATGTTATTGACAATTCGTCAGCCTTTTTACCACTTTTTGGTTCATGTTTGACTCCCAGAAGCTCGTCAAAACAGTGCAGCAGACTGCTTTGTGCAGCACTCCCTCCTGAATACCTCATCGGCGCTGTCTGGACCCCTTCATAAACCAGCCCCTTTGGCATACACGGGTTGTCTTTCCATCTAAGTATGATTATGTGACATGGGCACGCACATAGGTCTCAAAAACATGTTTCACTTTGCAACTATGTGAATCGAGAGAAAACAGCAATAGATTTCTATACCCAGACAGGTAGATCCTCATAATGCCATAGAAGACTGAAGGGTCCACATGCACTTAGGGAAGAAAAGAAAACAGTTGTTAATGGGATTCATTTTACAATAATCACGAAAAAAAAGAAAAGAAAAAGGCAAGAATTGAATCATTTGCAATCATTAAAAAACGTTTTTCTTTCTTTATCAATGAACCTATCCCAGCTGGCTTTGGGCAAGAGGCAGGGTCATACATTTCAAGACAGCACAGGTAAACGTTTCAGTCATTTACAAATAACTCCCAATTTAAATTTAAAAAGATTCAGGGAAGGGAGTTTTCTACCCGTGTTAAACATCATTTAAAGCTCTGAGAAGTCTTTGTATGCTGAAAGCAAACAACAAACAGCTGTGATCTTTGGACCCTCGGCTGCCACTGCATTGCAAACTATGCTAAATTATTTAACTGCATAGGGATAAAAACACTTTTTGAAACACAGTTAACAACTCAACCAAAAAAAAACATACATACTGTTTAAACAAGATAGAGAACATCATTTCAGCAATCATACCGCATCATATTCCATACATATTAGAAAAGCAAGACCAAAGTTAAACAAGTCCATGTCCTGAACTAACCCTAACCCTGTCTACAGCATAATGTTTTGGGAGACCTGGGTCGTTGACCCAGAGTTTTGAGTTTTCATTATTATTGAACTTTGATTTTGCCATTATTTATCATTTCTAGTCTTTTGGTGTCTTTGTTAGAGTTCTCTGTCTTATGGTTTATGTTTCTGTGTTCTATAGTTGCGCTGTCTCCCCTGTCAGCTGTATCCCCTTGTCAAGTCCGTGTCTCTGTGTTATGTTTCCTGTTTTACTTTGAAAGTCCGTGTCTCATATTAATGTATCTGGTTTTGCTTCCCTTGTCTCGTTAGCCCTGATTTGTCCCAGCTGTGTTTCTCTCCTGTCTCTCATTCACTGATTGCTCCCTCTGTGTATTTAAGCCCTGTGTTTTCCTCTGTGTTGTGATCTACTGTCTACCATGCTGTGTGGTTTGCCTGTCAACTGGTTTGGTGCTTAGTTTATGTTCTTAGTTCAGTTAGGTTTCTGTTTTCTACCATCCAGCAATAAAGCTGAGTTTTTTGAATTAACGTTTGCCTCCAAGTGTCTGCACATTGGGTCCTCCTTACCACCACTCCTGCCTGCACATCAGCCTTCACATAACATAACGTGCAAACATTTTTGGAAAAAGGCTGTAACACATTTAGGTTTTACATCTGAATAAGTACCTTGCATCAGTTTGAGTGCGTCAGTCATGTCCTCAATAGACCGGCTGATGATCTCCAAGCCTCTGGCCACAGCCTCGGTGTCGCCACACCTCACACCATTGATCACCGTGGGAATATTCTACAAAGCAGTGGTTCGGTTAGAAATGTCCTCGCTTTAAGGGTGCCCTTATATTTGTCAGTTAACAACAATTATCAAGTGCACATTTTAGGATGTTTCCTGTTTTTAATGTATCTTCACCTTCACCGCAGGAACTCCAGCTAGCTCCACCAGCAGAGTGACCAAGAAGAAACCTCGGGCACTTTCTCCACCCGGGAGGCTGACCAACAACTCCAGGTTCCTGTTTGACAAATGTAAGCCATGAAACTTTGTGCATATTATAGTATGATAGCACATATTGTATTATACTGTGTGCAGAAACAGAATTTTACTCACTCCATGTTGAAAGGCCTGGCACAGCAGATATACAGATGGACATGAAAAACAGGACATATTTATACACATTTGCTGGGTTTACTCAAACTGCTGGCAGGAGATTAGCGGCCTTACCCGTCAGGATCTTTCCTCTTCCAGTTAGCCAATACTGCATCTGCATGTGTGATAATTGGGGGAAGCCCTAAGCGTTGTGACACCTCCCAGTATGGAACAGCCAGACTGCGTGGCAGTATCTTAAAAGAATATGAAAGAGAAATCAGTCATAATAACTGAATCACTTAAGGTAACATGTAGCATTCAGAAAACAGGAGGCAAAAGAAAAAGAAAAACTAACAGACAGTTAGTTACCTCAACTGTATCTTTCTCTCCCTCCTCCCAGACGTAGCCCATGGTCATCATGCTGAGAGCCAGGTGTGCCAGTCGTAACTCTTTGTGTTTCTGCAGAAAGTTGCTGCTCAGCAGTGGCATCTGGTCATAGACAACTGTACTGAGCAACTGCTTCACAGTCATCGTGAATGGTGCTTGTCATTATAAATACCTTGTTAATACGGGAGCGCAACTCGTGGGACTGCGCAAGCTCTGGGATTCTCAGGGCGATATCCATCCATGGCTGGTAATAAGGTGGAAGCTCTTCCTTTAAATGCACATCATGAGAAAATGTTAATGTTGGTCAGTACCATTTAACACAACTGTAGTTGGTGTAAAATGCAAACAAATCCAAGTTCATGTTGTCCTCAAATGGCAAAGCAACAAATTCACTAAAATCCAAATGGCTCAAGGGGCTCAAAATGAAATGTTCACAACTTGTGACCATCATGTGTGTTGTGTGCTTGTGTCCAAGCAGGACCTTAACTTACTAAGCTTCTTTTTTAGGAACCAGTTCTCCCATCCATCACTGTGCTTCATGTTTTATTTCTGACTACAGAAGTTATGAACATTATTGTTCTCTCCATTTTTGCTCTCTTCTATATGCAAAAATGTGATTTTGTAAACGTCTTCTAGGAATAATGCTCACTTCCTTCATCTTTGTTGGTCTCAATCAATACTAAAGTTAATATTTTTATAACAGCTTTTTTGGCGCTATAAGGATTAATGTAATTGGCAAATTCTTATTAAAGGTTTGGTTTTTAAGTAATACAATGTGAATAAAATGTAATAATGTTACATCACAAACTTGAAACAAGCAAAGCTAAAATAACACACACAGAACTTCAAAAGAGCTTTTCAACGTACCAAAGGATCTGGAAGGATGAAGCCGAGTTCTTCTGAGACATGGTAGGACTTCAGAGAGAAGAGAGCTTCGGTCTGGTCTGTTTCAGCAGAAGCCATAGAGAAAACAAAGCAAGCACCAAAAACTGCAATGATCCTCTGACAAGCTGAATGATCCCGGACACCCCAGTCTGGCTGGACTTGAGCACAAAGGTATTGCTTACACAACCTTTATACCTGAGTTCTGCTGTTGCACAATTCCAACTGTAGAAAATCAATACTTCACTTTGTGAATCATATAGTATGAAACAAATAATCGGTGTCACGCTTGGTTGATCTATAACCGTCCAAACTGTTAAAGTTATGCAAAGAAGAAACTAAAGCCAGTTGGGATGCTTTGCATGTTGTAAAAAAAAAAAACGCCTTGTTGTTTTCCCACATTTCCTACGGGTTATCAGGAACGTAACTGATAACAAATAAGGAACAGATATGTTACTTTTACAAAAGCACAATCATTTGTTTATCAGCCTTTTGTTTAAGAACTCTTTGACAGCAGATTCATCTGAAACAATAAATAAATACGCTAATAATGAGTTAATAACGTGCGTAGGCGTGTCTTTTTCAATTTGTATTCATATCCTGAAGATAACACGCTCTTTATGTTTTGACTGAGAGCTATAAAAGACTGCTACTTAAACAAAAGTGCTCCATATATCTGGAACAAACTCCCAGAAAGCCTCAGATCAGCTGAAACACTCAGTTTATTTAAATCCAGGTTGAAGACTCACCTATTCTCAGCTGCATTTGAATAAAGCACCAAATCCACACTTTTAAGCTTAAATTTCAAAACTTATATTTTAACTACTGATTTTATTTACTGTTTTTTTAATCAATTTTAAATCATGCTTTTTATTATTTTTGTTTTTTAATGTCTCTGTAAAGCACTTTGAATCACCTTGTTGAATTGTGCTATATAAATAAACTTGCCTTGCCTATAACATTTTATGCCGCGTGGCTTTTATTTTGAAGGGACTTTCTCTACCCTCTATATAAAAGAGGATTAAGTCAAATTTAGACTGTCAGCCTCACCTGCTGGAGGAGACTGAACACTGCAGTTTCCTTAAACCAAACCATGCACCGCACAGTGTATGTGCGTAAACAGTAAATGAATCAGGCCAGTAATACTCAGTGCTCCAGAGCGCCAACAAACCGGCATTTCACTTTGCGATTTGTCACGTGTTTTGGAAATACTGAATGAAATGAACCCGCACTAGGACATGAATCTGTTGGAGAAGTTTCTTTGTTAAAATCAGCTCAGCGGTCTGATTTCTTTTTGAGCAACTCCACGTAAGCTTCGGTATTGTAACATTTGCAAGTCGGTGTAAAGGTCAGCTGTAATTTGATCCTCTTGCTTCTGAAACATAGATAACAAACACCAGACTGCATTGTTGTGCTTTCTAACACAGATGACAAAATAACTGGAACACTGAGGCTGAGGACAACAGCGGTCTGCCAGGGAGCTGGACTTTAAGGAAGTGCTACTTCACTGACAGTGCAAACTCACTTTTAGTAGGCCTTAACTTTGGAAACCATGGCTGTCAGTACCCATGAGTGAGTTATTTTTTTTCTTTTGTGCGTGTGTGTTAAATCACTGAAGTTAAACAATAGCTAAACTTCCTGCCAATTAGATCCATTGATATGTTTTTGCAGTTAAATAGCTGACATTAGCTAGCTGCTGACACTGAAGGATGATGTATGGTGATTATGATAAATGTCAAGTAAATCCAGGAGAATCTGATTCACTGAACACAGTTGTTTTAATGCTGAAAATAAAAGCTTTAACACAAACTGATGAACGGCGGTGACCATAGCTGGACTGGCCATCGGGCATACCGGGCATTTGCCCGGTGGGCCGCTGGCGATTTTTTGTTTTTATGGGCCGATGGATTTTTTTTTTTTTTTTTTTTTTTTTTTTTAGGAAGGGTATATATAATGAAAGGTGTTGGATTGGCCAATTGGTCATGATCGACTCTGGGCTGGACCAATTACAGCCGAGGAGGCTGGATGCACCCTCCCCCTTGTTTAGCAATCACGTGATTTTCGCACATTGCATGCCGGGAACTCGTGGCAAAACAATCCAAATACCGCATCAAATGCAAACATTTGCAGCACCGCAAAACGTTCATTCTCCGGTTCCAATACCTTCTTTTTTTTCTTTGCCGCACAAAAAAGGAATGTACAAAACAAAAGGAGAACAATGCCGGTCCGTACAAAGACAGACTCGACGAAAAGACAAAGAAAAGATACAAGAAAAAAATCAAAGGAGTGAAAGAGTGGACAAAAGACGTCAGCGTGCTGCCCAACTTTCACCACGCTCAGATTTATAATTATACGCTTCTTGGAGTGAGTGCATACACTCATGAAGTTTAGTAACTTCAGGTCACTGCAACAAGCCCAGGTACAGTTTACCGACGGACAGGACCTTGAAACGCACCGTGTAGAACGAAAGACTATTGTACATATCATAAGTTTACCAGTCTCACAAATCGTCTTCATAAATACACATTCATTAACAGTTTATTAATAGGACCTTTGAGCTCAACGGTAATTAATTAGTAGTGGAAATAATTTCTGGTAGTGTAACAGTGTTTATGTGGTATTATTCCACTTGCCACAAATATCAGTGTAATGGGGAAACAGCGCCCCCCCCCCTCTCGGTGTGGCTGGCTGCAGTAATCGCTGCCAGTCTGCCGTAGCCATACGAGAGGTGAGTTGTATTGTTCCGCACACAATATAGCCAAGTAGTACAGACACATAAAACATGTTTGATTAGCTGACGAGCACCGAGTGTAATAAGTGCTTAGTGGACACATGTCCAACACCAGTTTTATGTACTTTTCATTTGTTTATTAATGTGTGAAACTGCATGCTAAAGCGGAATGCTAATGAGATGTTCTGCCGTAGTGTGCTGTGCGGAGTGGTGTGTGGCGAGCCTGTGCACTGATAATACACCGTTGTTTCCATTCAGGAAATAAAGTGGCAACGATCGATCAGAGACTCCTTGTCTTTTTAAAAACACAACACAACGCAGAGTCGAGGAGTCTGGGCCGAACTGTTGCAGCGGGATGAAGCAGAAACCGGTTACAGTAGCATTACAGAAATGTAGCAGTGACAATAATATTGTATGTTGTAATCGCAATGGACAATTAGTGATACAAAACAACTGTTTTATCTTGTGAATAAAAGTATATGGTTTTGTCAGTGTACCATGGTTATAACAGAAGCGAAACGCAATATTGTGTCAGGACAATTCACTATTTATGCACAATAAACAAAGGAGCATAGCGCGACAATTTCTGTTCAGCGCCAGACTTGCTTGTAACCTATATCACCAATTATGTTAAGAAAAATGACGCATTAACTACTACAAAACTCTGACCTTTGTGTAAATGCTTGGAGCAGACTAACCTGTGAGCTGGAGTGTTCTGAGATGTTATATTTGGTACATCCAGACCATCCGTCGGCTCTTACTTCGGAAACATGGCTTAAAAATTTTCACTTCAACGACGTAATCCGATAAAAAAAAAACACTCTCTTTACCCGTCGGCTTCCCGTGGCTGTCATGCGACCGGCTGTTGCAGTTAATAATACAACAGCTTCTTGCCATTTTTTGGGTTTCTTTTTATCGCTGTGTGACTGAGTTCAATTGAAAGCCTGCGTGCGCTAGTACCTCTTGCCACAAGTTCCCAGAATCCTTTGCGGTTTTATCCCTGAATGACGTCACATTTCAATCTTTATCCTGGTGGGCCGGTCTCTAGTCAAAATGCCCGGGCCGATTTTTTGTCCCAGTCCAGCCTTGGCGGTGACTTACAGATCTACGACTCTCGTAGGTCTCTTGGGTCTTTATTGCTAAGTAAGAAGCTCCAAACAGAATCATTTTGGTAATATGAAAGAAAAATAATTCAAATTTGGGAATTTAAAAGTCAAAGTACGTGCTTGCGACCAATGTTCCCTCTAATTTTTCATGTGTCTGAGCGAACACACAAACTCCCTGAGCGGTCCCTTGGACCACTGTGAGCAACATCAGTAGACGTGTCCACTGTGGTCACGCCAGCATCGAATCCATCCAAGTTACATGGTTTATTAATTAATTGGCTAATTATTAATTACAACATTTACATTTATGTTAGACTACTTTTAATTAACTGCTTTAGCCCACTGGCGCAGCCAGTCACTTACTGACTAACACTGCAAAACAGAATTGTTAAAGTTTCAATTTTAATTTCAAATCAGGTTAGATTTTTTTGTGCGCAACGCAGATTTTTTGTGCGCAGAGACCGTGCCAGCATTGCGCAATTGCGCACGCGCGCAGCTTAGAGGGAACATTGCGTGACACTGTAATGACGAGGCAAATGTTAACAGTTAACGTATTTGTAGTGATATTGTGAGTCATATCAAAATATAAAATGTGCACTTCATAACAACTTGTAAAAAAGGGACAGAGTCTCAAAAGTCTGCTAAAGTCTGTGTATTTCCTTTAATATATTTGTATTATTTCTTAATTTCTATTAGTGTTTAAGCGTTTTTTAGTTAGATTGTTATTATTTTTTTCTTATTGTTGTGGGTTTTTTTTATTAATTTATTTATTTACTTACTAATTGTATTGAGTACAATCTAACTTCGTTTTCATGGTGTGGTAGTGTCACAATTACAGTGAAGTCTCTTATGTCTTAAACAAACAGGAATTTATTCCGTTTTTGTCGTGTATCCGACATGCCTGCAAGTTGCTGCACGTGTAGGGTGTGTGAGTGTGTGTGTGTTTTAGTGTATACATGCATTCAAAAGTTAATCCCTGGTCTTTCTCCGCTGTAAATCCACCTGACACACCCCTTCTTACACCACTATGATTAGAAGGGAGCTGATCATTCATGCTTAAAGTGTCCGAGGTCTCGCGGGTTGCATGAATTAATCATAACCTGGGCTAAATAAAGTATAAAGTATGAGCGGATCAGTGTTTTGTAATAAATAGGTTTGGGGGTTTTCTTTTTTCTTTTTTTCCCGTCTGTGCGCCTGCCTATTATTAGCTACGCAGGCCATCCAGTAAGTGGAGGTGGGTCTATGACGGCCAGGGCTGCAGCTCTGCATCGCACCGTTAGACTTCACCTCAGCGTCCGCGTTTCTGCCAGTGCCATCGGGCTCGTCACACCGATCCAGAGCACCTTTCCTGAAACATCGGCTATTTCCAAGCCTCGTTCACCTCGCCTTGAAGATGAAGTTAAATACGAGCTGCCGTCAGGTGCAAGACGCATCCGATGGAGCCCTGCTTTTTATCTCGTTCATCGACCAACCCGATGCAGCACTTCCTTATGTTGCGGTAAGGATGGTCGGCAACCGTTATGACCACAGCGTCAGAGTGGTTTTAATTCGCTTATTTTATGGGGGGAGGCTGGTTTTTGCGATGAACTCGGAGCCGGATAAACAGGCTCAAGAGTCAGTGACGGGGCGTTACATAACGTGTAATGCAGCAGAGCCTCATGACTAGTGTCTCGGTGGTGGAGGGAGGCACTGTTCGGTCCTTCTGGTAGGGTATGCACGTTTTTATCATCCTTGTTATGGCAGATAACCGAGGCTCCTTAAAAAATGTGTTTTTAAGATGATCGACTTAAGGCACTGTGCGTTATATAGTATATCTCACCACATTTTAAAAAATCATTAATTAATTCGTGAGTTGCGCATTGTAGTCTGTAACAGGAAAGGGCATTTGAATGAGCAATTGTAGGGGCGGGGTATCTCTATAGTATCAGACAGGCCCAGCCTAAGGTCAGACTGCGAGTTGTTTTGAAAGGTGAGAGAAGCCTATGGTGATGCGGACTATGCAGTGAATGAAGAGCCCGATTTTTTTATGAATGGCTACAAAGTGACCATGAGGCAAAGAAATCATAGTAACCCTTGATAGTAATATTTAGAGCACTGTGTGAACCAAAGTAAGCAAATGATGCTGCAAAAGTGTTTTGGATAGAAAGTCCTTTTAGTATAAGAACAGCAGAAGTTATGCTTTAGAAAGGGAGCTGCTTTTTTGTTTTTTCCTGATAGTGGGCACTTGACTTCCAGGTAGGGGTAGCTGGCTTCATTCATAAGAAGGCAGCACTATCTGAGAATATAAATATGAATGGAGGCTATATTCCAGTCCGCTTACGCTTTCAAGAGGGGGGGGGGCTCGGATGGAGATTTCTTGTTTATTCGTGTAAGCTCTGGATGTGTAAATTAAACATGGCGTGACTTGGGTTTCAGATGGTTCAAAATCACGTTACGACACGTAACAGTGGTGTTGTCTCTATACATCAAATCAAAAAAGAGCATAATCACAGAGGCTTGTCTGATATAGGGTCTAACACACTGACACCAACCACAGTTCCCTTGGAAACTGGAACAGCGACCTAAATCGTCAGCAACCATTTTCAAGACACAGAAATAGTCTGTTTACCTATTCCTATTGTTTCATTTAGGTACATGCCGCATGCATGAGGGCTGTGATGACTTAAGTTATAAGCTCTGAGGTATAAGGTTGGGGTGCTATGCTTGAGATGTAATGACATGGGGAAAAAAGAAAGGGAATTTTAGGTTTGCTGATGGTTGGAAGAATTGCAGGGATGTGTCACACATGTAGCATTGCAGCAGCCTTTATTAAAAGAGGAGCAGTAGCATTTAAACTTATTTAACTCTTTTGAAACTAAGAGTGCCTTTTCTCTACCTTTTAATTAAGGTTGAATAAAACCAACCTATCGCCTAGCTCTGATTTGCTGTATATTTCCCGTTGTTGTTTGCTCAGTACTTTCATTCTTTTCTACATCAGGAACAATAAAAGGGAACCTGTGAGTAGACACAAGGAAGTCACGAGACCATCCCCTGATAGCTCTGCAGGCAGAATTAGCAGTGCAGATGAAGCCTTGTCAGTGTCTGTCCCTGTAGCGTTCATGGCAGGGTAGTATAGGACTGAAAGTGCTAATACACGACTTTCTGCACACCTTTATATTCTGACAGGCCCCAGCTGACGGATTCTGATATGGACTATGAGAGACCAAACGTTGAAACTATCAAGTGTGTGGTGGTAGGAGACAATGCAGTTGGGAAGACCCGCCTCATCTGCGCCCGGGCCTGCAATGCCACCCTGACTCAGTACCAGTTACTCGCCACACATGTACCCACGGTCTGGGCAATTGACCAATACAGAGTATGCCAGGAGGTGAGTAAGAAAGCTCAAATAGTTTGGGTTTTTTGTCCCTTGATATAGAGAAGCTGGTGGTTGTAGAAATACAAATATTTTTTTGGCATCTATCAGGTTTTGGAGCGCTCAAGAGATGTTGTGGATGATGTCAGTGTGTCACTCCGCCTTTGGGATACTTTTGGAGACCATCATAAGGACCGGCGTTTTGCATACGGCAGGTGGGAAAATGTGAAATTCTATGGTCTTTTTACCATCAGTTGCTTTCATCTTACCTGAAATAAGCAAGTTTGCCCTCTGGCTTCCCTTCAGGTCTGATGTTGTGGTCTTGTGCTTCTCAATCGCCAATCCCAACTCTCTGTACCATGTAAAGACTATGTGGTACCCTGAGATCAAACACTTCTGTCCCCGTGCTCCTGTCATCTTGGTAGGCTGTCAGCTGGACCTGCGCTATGCTGACCTGGAGGCAGTGAACAGGGCACGGAGGCCTTTAGCTAGGTACTCAGTTTTGCATTTATCTCTCTATATGCAAGAACCTTCAAGTTTCATGGACGAAAGGTTGATTTACTTCCGATTAACTTCTGATATGTTATTTTTCAGACCAATAAAATCCAGTGAGATTCTTCCCCCAGAAAGAGGCCGGGAGGTGGCCAAAGAGCTGGGAGTACCATACTATGAAACCAGTGTTGTTGCTCAGTTTGGAGTCAAGGACGTCTTTGATAACGCCATCCGAGCTGCGCTCATTTCACGCCGCCACCTGCAGTTTTGGAAATCTCACCTCAGAAATGTCCAGCGACCTCTCCTTCAGGCACCCTTCTTGCCACCAAAACCTCCCCCACCTATAATCACTGTGCCACCTCCCCCTACCACCACAGAGGAGCATCCAGCCGGTCTTCTCGAGGACCCACACTGTGCCGATGTCATCCTGGTCCTGCAGGAGCGACAAAAGATTTTCGCACACAAGATATACCTGGCGACATCCTCTTCAAAGTTCTACGACCTCTTTATTATGGACATGCAAAATGAGGAGACCGAAAAGCCCCCTCGGGGTCCGATCTCTGGGCGAGAGCTGCTGATGCGTGCCGCAAGCTTTGATGTTTGTGAGAGCAGCGATGATGGAGACAAGGCCAACCTGAGGGCCTGCACTAGTGATGGGACCTTGAAAGACTCCGAGGTCGCCCGGCGGGGCAGACTGCTCTCCTCGTGGAGCCGAGCCTTTGTCAGCATCCAGGAAGAGCTTGTGGACGACCCCATAACATACAGCCCCAGGCCTATGACTGTAGTCCACATGGACCAGTCCATGCAGCTCGGTCCTTTTCGAGCAGTTCTTCGCTACTTGTACACTGGCCAGCTAGACGAGAATGAAAAAGAGCTAATGCACATTGCTCACATCGCTGAGCTGCTGGAGGTCTTTGACCTGCGGATGATGGTGGCAAACATACTCAACAATGAAGCCTTCATGAACCAAGAAATCACCAAAGCCTTCCATGTGCGGCGGACAAACAGAGTCAAAGAGTGCTTGGCCAAAGGCACTTTTTCTGGTGAGAGCAAATCATTACATGTATTTGTTTGTCTGCCCAGCTTGAAGTAGAGTGGATGCCGGTGTAAGTGAGGTTTTACTAGCTCTCACTTCTGCGTTGCAGATGTAGTTTTCAAGCTAGATGATGGGACGATCATGGCCCACAAGCCTTTACTCATCTCTAGTTGTGACTGGATGGCAGCTATGTTTGGCGGGCCTTTTGTTGAGAGCTGCACCAAAGAGGTGAGTCGAGGACAGGCTAAAATCAGCCCTGTTTGAAACATGTAGTTCAGCATTTATAGTTACATACTCATTACCAGTCAAATAAAAGTGCATTTAATTAGCTTATAATTAAAGAAAGCACACTTGTGTAGCACATCTCAAATACACAAAGTGGCTCGTGTAGCACACCAATGGACTACGTGAAGTGTGTAAAAAGTATAATTAGAGGACTGCAAATCTGCTCTAATACAATTACACTGGCTTTGTGATCCAAGTGTACTGCAGTTCTCTGAGGCCTGCTAATTGTGCCTGATTCTACTATGAATTAAAAGTACTACAGATTCATAAAACGCCTGATAGGAGAAAAGGTTTTTAGATCGTTTGGAATTGAGATTGTGTCTTTTCAAATGATCCATAGTGTATCAGATAGCTCTGTAAAGCTATATTTAGATCACCTATGAAACTCACGATGTGTCCCTCTCTTGCTGCACAAAAAGTAAATATTTTTTGTAGTCTGATCGTGTAAAATGTTGTACAGGAGATTCCTTCTCGCTCTTCCTCTCTCTGTGCACACCTGCTGAATCCTTCAGGACCTGAATCATGTTATATTTTGTATGTTTTCTGCTCCTAAGGTGCTGTTCCCCAACACAACTCGCAGCTGTATGAGGGCTGTGCTAGAATATCTGTACACGGGCCGCTTTTGTTCTCGCTCGGATCTGGATGCAATGGAGCTCATTGTTCTTGCCAATCGACTTTGCCTCCCCCACCTGGTTGCACTTACAGGTATTACATTTGGTATCATTTTCCTGTAAAGTACAGGATTGTATGACATGCAGCCGCAGTGTGCCCTTCCAAGCTGTTGCCTACAGAGAGCAACTTTTATGTTTCTTTCAGAACTCTACACAGTAACAGTGCTGACGGAGGCGGCGATGATGGGGGCTGACATCGATGGAGATGTGCTGGTGTACTTGGATATGGCCCAGGTAGTGTGACCTGCCAATCATTCCGAGCAGGGATTGTTCTTAACGCACTTACACAACGCTGTGACAAAATAGATTTTCTTTTTATTATTAATGAGGGCATTTCTCAGAGGGGACTTCTCTTGAGGCTAAAATAGTTTTCACAGGCAGTAGGTGGGGCAAAAGACACATTAAATTAAACTGCCCTTACCTAGCTGAAGGATTTTTGGTGTAGTGAGCAACTGGGAGACAGGAATCATGCTCAGCACTGTACATCATCCTGTCATTAAGTTTCAAATGGGTATATTTTCCATTTACCCGGCAAGCTCATTTTGCTCATTTTTAATTTATTTGGTGCAATTCACCACTGAAACACAAACATTAAAATGAATTTTCATGTTTTTTTTTAAATTACTACACTGCCGCCTGCTTTGCCAGACCAGAATATAGCAAACAAATCAAACTGGCTAATGGCTGTTAGATTTTTTTTGTTTGTTTTCTGTGTGTTTGTGTTTTCGCTTGTTAGCAAGGAAAAGAAAAGGGGTAGATTTGTGGGAAATATATTGGAGAAAGACTGTTGATATATATTGGAATCCTTAGAATTTGTTACTTTCTGCTGTACTTTGTTAGTTGCCATGCTAACTGCAGCATGCTAAAATTAGCACAGTAATGCTACCATGACTAAGCTTCTAAGTGCAGTACAAATTTACTTAATGGCTCTGACAAAGAAGTGTAAACAAGATAGTCTAAATGTAAGGTCAACTCAAATGGCCTCTGTACTCCAAATATAGATTGTTTTTTTTAATATGTGCACTTCATGTCAGCAAACCCCAGCACTGCTTTTTATCTCCAAAACAAAACACACAGAGTGATGATATATGACTTTGTGTGCTGACAGTTCCACGGTGCCCAGCAGCTCACTGGCTGGTGTCTTCACCACATCTGTACCAACTACAACAGCATCTGCCGCAAGTTTCCCCGAGATATGAAGGCCAAGTCTGCAGGTAACAAACATCTGATTAATCTTTAATGCTCTCCTCTCATTAGTAGCGAACACCAGTGTGAGACAGAGAGTAACTAAAGAAAAGATTGTCTTGAAAATATTTATTGTGATTCAGAGAACCAAGAATACTTTGAGAAACATCGCTGGCCGCCGGTGTGGTACCTGAAAGAAGACGACCACTACCAAAGGGCACGCAAAGAGCGCGACAAGGAGGACTACCTGTACCAGAGGAGGCAGTGTAAACGCAAGTGGCTCTTCTGGAACCTTCCTTCTTCCCCTAACTCGAACTCTCCATCTTCTGGCTCATCTGCAGTCATCTGACGGAGTGGTAAGGAGAGGCCCACTCTGCAGCGCGTCAGTGTGGATGCAAGCTGTAAAAGCTCCAGTCAAACATAAGCGCTGCTGGCTAGATATGCCCCAATTATTCAGGCACACAGTTACATTTACTGTTTGCTTACCTCTGCAGTCAAACAGCACTCCAGGTTTCCAAGCTCAGCTCAGTCTAGCGGTCAAAGTAATGAGTTTTGTTTCTTAGATTTTTAGCTTGTTATACGCGAGACTCAAATCTCAGTGATATGAACCTTACTGACAAACGGTACAGTATATCTGGCGCAAATATCACCTCACGTGGATTGTTGTGCGTTCTGCCACCTGAGTTTTAAGTTTAAAAAACAGGACTCTGCTGGCACAGAACCTTTCACCCGTGGTGTCATCAGTTACATTGAACTGATAACCAAGTGCTGCTAATCAGCTGCAACAACCAGCAATTCAACACAGAATTTAAGTCTCAGAGATATAACACACAGGATGTAACAATAGCATGGCCTACCTGGAAACAGTTACTCCGATCATGCCTATTATTATCGTGGATGCATAAGTTATAAAATACTGGCAACTTCTACTCATGTATATTTTTGTACAGTCGTTCTATTTTTGAATGTGTACAGCTTGCATCACTGAAGGCGATGCAAGCCTGGACACAATCAACTTGTGATTTGTGTCCTCTTGTCACAAAAGGGCTGTCGTTTACATGAATTGATTCAGTGTCCGGAGACACAAGAGATCCCAAATCAGAGAAAGAATCAGTCTTTTCAGTAAAATGCCAGCAAAAACAAACCAGATCAATAATATTTACTACGTGTCATTCAATGAGGATTTTTATCAGTTCTTCACTGAAGGTTTCCGCTAGTTTCCCACAAAGCTGCATTTCTGGAGTTGAAGAGACCACGTGGACTCTGTGACAGCGATGTGTATCTCTCTCTCTCTCTGGTGATGATTTAGGCTTTAGCGATTGATCTTAGTTGATTAGAGGTTGCATTTGGATATGTAAGACTCGCGCATGCATGAGGCCTCCTCACGGCCCTTCATGTGAATTCATCAGTACATCTTCTACACACCCAGCACTTTCTGGACTCTTCTCTGCAGAGACAAACACACACACGAACTTCCAGTATTGGCATCCTTTTGAACAGCGTTAAGGACAGTTTGGCATCATGACACACTCAAACAGATCTTTATTATTTCTTTTAAAGGAACTGGGAACTGGCTGCATTGCTAAGATGTTCAAAATGTTTCCAAAACAGTTGTGAAAAGGTTTCAATCAAATCATTTTTCTTGATTTGTTTTGCACGCCTCACAGTATACGTTCAGAGCTGTCATCTACGGTTGTACTTGACTGTCAGAAGGGCTGCAGCATTTCGATCAGCAGTCACGGCGCTCAGTGAAGATGGGTGGTATTGTAAATTGTAAAAAAAATATATCAACTGCAAGTAACTTGCATCACTCTAATGTGCTGTTACCTAAAAATGTGCACTGCAGGCAGTGAGCAGAATTATACAGTATTACCGAGTAATACACACACACTGAATACAGACTTGACTCATCTGACTTGCATTTAGTTACTGTGCAGCTACAAACTTGTTTAATACTCATTGTGCTTACCTCCATTATATATCTTACTATACATACAATTTACAGGCAGTTCAAATATACAGTTGACTACTAGTAAAATAGGATAGTAAAGTAGACACATTGCATTATAAAGATCTACATTCATAAAACATGCTAATGCTATGTAAAAGAATCAGTTCCAGCATTTGCTTTTCAGGCTTGCTTTAATCCATTATGATAATTCTTTTCAACTGCATTTTAAGTAGACATAATTAGAGCCAAGAAAAGAGTTTAAAATAATTAAGTGGTATGAATTAATTCAGTGAAAAAGGCTAAATGTATTGCTTGTATTAATTCCTTGAGTAATAACTACACTGCATGAACAGAGCCCCGCCAAAATAGAAGACATTAATTTGCAGTCGTTTAAAAATGTAACGCATATCAGAGTGGTGGTCCTGGTGTTCGAAGCGGTATCTTTAAATTGCTGTCTTTTATATTAAATCATCTGTTGTTAAGCAAAGAAAAAATTGAGAACTTTCATTTTTAGGTATTTTAATCAGCAGCATAGATGACAGCAAACACCAGAAGGCTGATGACCCTCTGATTTTATTCTAATTCTGAATGTTTTTAAGTGCTCAATTATTTGAGTAATAGATAGTGTTTAGATAACTCAAAATACAGTTTGGTGTACTTTAGCAGCAGGAGGGTCTATATTGCTATAGCTTGCCTTGATGGTAGGACTGATGAAGTTCATCGTTCGTTAAGACATGGTTTCCATTCCTCAGTGCATCGCATTTCTCAGCGAATCTTCTGCTGTTTTGCATCAAGAACACCTCATGCCTTAATGTACAGTGTACTGTAGTGTGTGCTATTGAATGTAAAGTAGTGTTACTGTGGTCACTAGTTTGTTTGCTATATCGTAAGCTATAATGGTGCTCTCTAGGCTGTGTGTGTATCTATAAATGTACATAATCCATAATTTGGATATAAAGCAATCAGTCAGTGTGTGATTCGAAGAGTCCAGTGAGTGTGTGTCAGTTTGAACACTGCTAAAGGTTTATGATTTTGTTTGTTTGTTTAAAGCTGAACGACAAGATTAAAGACTCTGGCTATTAAGGCCACACTAGACTAATGAGAAACCATCAAATTTGTGACATTAACCATGAAATTAATGCAGGGATTTCAAAATTTTGTTTCATTATTTTAAAGTTTCTTTATGTACTCCACTGAGCTCCAATTTCTGAGACTGCATAGTAGCAAAATGCTAAGATAGTGTGGACACTGGAAGCTAGATGGTAACTCTAAATGTAAATACATATATATTTGACTTCTGCAAGTCGAACTCGACATAGCAATCGATACAAGCTATTGCATAGGTTAACATACATACTGTTTTGTACTATGCATAATGAAATGTCTGACTTTGAAAGTATAAACTTGCACTGCTTTGTAGCACCGGGTTCTCTTCAAATTGCATTAAAGGGTACTGCAACATCATTAGATGAAGAAGTAGACAACATCAGGTTAAAATAAAGAAGAAGAAAAATAAGATCATGAATTATAAATTAGTTACTACTGGGGCCCTTTTCCATTTGTTTGGGTGCTAATATCACAGCTGCAGAGAAGCACAAACCAAAGGGAGCTTTAGCAGCACCAGGAATATATATTATATGCTGCACAATCATTACTGCATAGTTTAAGAGGCCTTGATCAGAAATGGTTGAATATTAAATAAAATTAAAAAACAAAACAAAACAATAACAGAAAAGAAAAAAAACTTGAATGTTTTCTCAGTGTTCAAAACCTGGATGACACTTTGTTTAGTCACCAGGTTTTTATTTTCTTTGTCTTCGTTCTCAAGAGCTGTTTTTATTGTTTGGGAGCTATAAATATGAAATTCTGTAGCATGTGTTCTTGAAAACGTGTAAATAATATTTACTAAATAAACAAAGAGCAACACGTGGAGTCCGGTATGGTGGAGTCTGTTTATTTGGTCGTGTTACGTGAAATTTGTGCAGCCTCATCACACGTCAGAAGGACCGAGCCCTGCGCAGAGGCGGCAGCAGCAGCTGAAGCAGAAGGAGGAACCTGCAGCCAAACAAGCCCCAGCCGACAACTTTTGAGACATGGTAATGTTTATGACACATGCATGCTACTATTCTTAATGCTAGTTTAGATTCCTATTGCCTGTGTGTAGTTTTATTTCAGGTTAGCTGTGGACTTGCGCAGACACTCCGACGCTCAGTAATACACTGCATAAATATAAACAAGCTAAAATAAGTAAAGGCTAAACTTGCTAGTGTTAGTAACACATTAAAAGACATGGGGACTCGCTTTTAGTACAGCCTTGAGTTTACCAGTAGAAAACAAAATATAACGGAAAGCAATGACGTGAAACGGAGATGGGAGCCATTAAAAGTTAAATATAGCATCTAATGCATTAGCAATTCTTGCGGTGTAGCGCGCGACCGGCTCGGTTTAAGGACACACGTGACATAAATTAAAAATTTGTGATTGGACAATGACGTTGCCTACAGCCGTGAGGACCCAATTCCGCCTGTGCTTTTTATGCAAACTACGTTATTTTTCTCTTGGTGTGCAAACATGCGTAGTGATATGCTGCTGACGTGTCATCTAGTCGAACAGGTGTAGGTGAGTTTAGATTAAGCTCTGATTGGCTGAGTGTAGCAGTAGGCGACCTAATTGTAACCAAACCTGATCAAGCACAAAGGACCGGGGAGGGCGGAGGCATACTAGCTTTGCTAATCAGCTGACTTTTAAGTAAGTGAAGGGGAAAAAGTTCAACTGTCCAGGCTAACTGCAGGTGATTGATTTGTGCTTTTGTGTGTCTTTTATGAAGATACTTCTTTATGATTGGAGTTTCTGTTCACACTTAAGCATCAATGTATCAATATGTGTCTACATAACATTAAAAACTACAAAATCACTTACAGCTGTGGCTTTCCAAAGACATTTATCTCCATCAATGTCTGGCAAACATGACGCTCATCATTGATTTTCTTTTGCTTTTGTGGAGCCACACTGCATTGATGAACAAGCAGAGCAAATAGAGACTCTTCTACATCTGCCGGTATGCACAATCGTTTGTTGACCTGGACCTGGACTGCCACTCTGTAATTCAATGTTTCTGAGAGCCTGTTGCTGCAGAATAACACTGTTTGACTCAGAATATTTCCTAAATGATAGATGGCTGGCTAATCGCTGTTGTTCTGCAGGCCATACTGGCTCCTATTTTTGGGCTCATCCTTTTGGGGCTGTTCCACACGGAAGCAAAACAACACACCCTCAGCTCTCAGGATGCTTCTTTCTGTCAGTAAGTCACCAATGAGAGCTGTGATCATAGTGTGTTTGCAATGATACAGTTGTGTTCATATATTTAAAATTTCTTTGAACTGTTCTTTTTCCAGGGTGGAACAGTTGCGCAGCTTAGAGTTATAATATGACAAGAATTAGGTGCACTAGTGTGAGTTTATTTTGGATTTTCTCCAATCCACACAGGGTCAAAAGTATGCATGCACAGTCTTTTCATAAGTGGTGCTGAAGATGCTGCAGTGTCTTTTAACTTGACAAGTCCAAGGCCTATTAAGTTCTTGGTAGTGATCATGGTTGACTACAAGTGGTAGTTTGTCTGTCACTGTGAAAAGGATTTGTTTGACAGCATTGGATCGACCAGTACTCAGAAAAATGGGAAAGTCTGAGGAGCTCTGAGAAGGGGAATTGTAGATTTGCACAAGCTGGGAAGGGCTACTTTGGAGCAATTTCTAAACAACTGCATATTCCAAATTCAAAGAACTGTACTTAAGTACAAGTTATTCAGATGTGTCACCACTTTGCCGTGGTCTGAAACAGGCGCCTTGAGGCGACTATTGCTGTGATATGGCGCCATATAAATAAAATCTAACTTTGAATTGAATTTTAACTGGAAGAAGACCCAACCTGTCACTCTCACATGAGAAGTAATTGAACAACCCAGGAACCGCCAAGGCTCAAGCCTGCCATAAACTGGAAACTGATTGAAGCAAGTTTTACATGAGGGGGTGCCAAACAAGTAAAAGGCCCCTTTTTCAAAGTCACATAAACAAGCCAAATGACTGCTAGAGAAAAGGTTTATGGTCAAACAAGGATTGAGCTGTTTCGCCAGAATGACAGGAGGCGTGTTTGGTGGACTGAAAGTGAGGCTTTCAAGCCTAAGACCCATGTACCAGCTGTCAGACATGGTGGTAGCATCATGCTCTGGGGCTGTTTGGCTACCAGTGGTACATTGCACAAAGTAGATGAAATAATGAAGAAGGTGGATTACCTCTAAAATCTTCCAACAGCGAGACAGTTGAAATCTGGACACAATTGGGTTTTCCAATAGGACAATCATCCCAAATATACATCAAACTGAATATGGAGTGGCTAAAGCAGGCTAACCTTAACCCAAAGACATCACCTCAACCTGATTGAAAATTGGTTAACTATGCTTAAAAGCCCAGCCTATGCCCGAACACCAATCAGTTTAAATGAATTCTACCTATTCTGCTAAGAAAAGTGTTAAAATATCCAGGCAGAGTTATTCCAAAGTGTCTGCTACAGGTGCATCTTGCAAAGTGACATTGAAACGAATATTAGTGGGGTAGCATGTATATACTTTTGACCCTTTGTGGATTTGAGAAAATCCAAAATAAATTCAAACTTGTGCACCGATTCTTGTTTTTTAAAGTCATTAAAGATGAAAGCTGTGCAATCATTCTTACCTGGAAAAAGAACCGTTTAAAAAAAATCATTAAACCCCCCAAATTACCATGACATCTATGCCCACAATGAGTGGAGGTAAACATGTCACCACAGCTGTATGCAGGCTATATACACTTTGTTAAACTACCTGTGTTTATCTTACGATGTGCATCTGTTCACTTCATCCTTAATACAACATAATACAAACTATATAGAATTAGTTTAATTTTAATATGTCTCTTCAATAAAGTGGTGAACTAGAGGTGATCTACCCAGAGCTGGACATTTATGAATGCCTCATAATCCCAAAGAGCCTCAGAGAGCAAGTCAGCCAAGTTTGGAAAGCCCCACAGGTGTACTTCTCTACTGCGCAGAAGGTAAGACCTCATTTAAGGAATGTCAGAGCAATGAAATACCCCCTTCTAATCCTGTATTTGTGTCCACAGAATAATTATTCCACTGCTGAGGGTTGTTAAATATGAGCATTTTGTCTTATTAGTTAAAGTATTCTGCAGGGAAAATGGTCAGAATTATTCTAGCAGTTATAGTTTGGGGGCAAAGTTAAACATTATATTTTGTCTCTGTGAAGACAGCGTTAAGTGGGGAAATATGCACATGCTTGTTTCCAACACTAGGGGGCAGGAATGAATAAAAAAAGGTTTCATGTGTACCTAAGTGGGACAGCTCTAGCGTTACATTTCTGAGAGGCATAATTTAAATAACAGCTTTCTAAATCATAAGTTAAAATAAAGTGTTTTTTATATATGTATCACAGAACACTTTAACTTTTGAGTATCCCTGTCCTCTTCTGTTACCACAGCTGCACTCGTCATTGTTTCATTGCAGCAGCCTCTGTCACCAGAGGGGGGTGCAATTACCCCACACTTGTAAGTCTCTCAAGGAACAATTGTCTCAAACAAAGGTTATGTTGTATCTGCACTTATAGTTTGTACTATCAAATTGTAAAGTTGGTAATATTGCTTGGTGTCCTCATTTCTGGTCTTTGAATGACTAAATGTAAAAAAGAAAAAAAATACATAACTCATAAGCAACACACAATAAATCACCACCCTCAGTTAGGTGTTAGTGGCAGTTATTAAAATGAGCTGCAACAGACAGCAAACAAAGATGTGAATGCTTCTCAGTAATGAATCTCTGACATGATATCTTTCACGAGTTAATAAAGTTTAAGATGAAAACAGTTTTAACTCAAGTTTAAAACACACTAAACACAAGATGAGAAAGATTTTTATCAGTACAGCTGAGAAGGATCCAGCCTAAATCACAAGTATTTAATTGAAGCTACAGCTTTAAATTTCTTGTTAGCCTTAATATTTTGGATAAGTTTAATTTGAATATGAATCAGATGATGTTTACTGCTTGTAAGAAGAAAATGACATTAACAATCCATGCCTAAATACAATTTATATATAATAGACTGAAGCAAGAATGGAAAATGAGGTGACAGTGCACCTAGCTGAGGATGCTTTATTGTTCTCTCCAAATCCTTACATTCAGATGATCTGTGTAGTGAAATTCTCTATGCGATTACTTATCAGTGGATCATTTTCTGTGTAGTTGTGAGCAGCAGATTGAAAGAGACATGCGACCCATTCCACAGAAAGAGCGCTGAAAAATCCTACATCTGTAAATTGAAAACTTAAATTGAAAGCCACCTCGATTTAGGAGCTAGTTTATGAATTTCAGAGCTAAGCAGTCTAGCTTGAACATGATCTATTGCCCTTCTCTTGCCCAAACTCCATTTGATCTATGGTCGTATTATCTGTAATGCTGTCTTACATGATTCTCTTTTATTGCTTGAATCAGTGTCAGACAGCAAAACAGATTACATGTTAGATTAAATCAATACAAACTTTATTTGCTCAGCTTTGAAATTCTCAATTCTCCATTTCTCCTGACACTTATGTAAACACACGCTATTGAAGGCTGAGATTGTCGCCCGTGGTTCTGCGGTTGGTCTGCTGGTCCACCACGCTTTCTGTCACCGTGCCATGCTGCCAGCGCTGCTGCTATTCTCTGCCACACAGCCCTTGTACCCGGTAGCAAGAATACAGAATAGTGGCCGCTGAAATCCACCCACTGTAACACCCACTTCATTACTGGGACGGGATGCATGCCTGCTGAGTAATTGTAATAGAACACAATGGGCAGTAGTCCCATAAACCTCAATCTAAATATGTGCTCATGACCAAAAACAAAAGCAAAGGATCACAAAAACTGCGGATTTCTGTGTCCAAACTTCAGCGCTACTGTTCGCCACTTTGAACTTATGTGTTATGAAAACCTGGCGTGTGTGCTAATGGAGTGTTTTTAGAAATGCTGCTTACTCTCTGCATCTTCAGAAGCATCTACCGTGTGAAGTGAGTGGGATACGCATTGGTTCATGTGACTGAACTGAAAACACGGCTGAATTACGCACAGTCTCTTGAGTAAAGGTAAAATGCTAATCGGTGTAGGACAAATGGAGACATTTTAGAAAGAGCTCGGAGTACAGATTGCTGAAGGCCCCATGTTTGACATGAACGTAGTTTCATAAATATTTTAACCTCTGAACCTGTTGGTGGTCTAAAACACTCCTCTGTGACTGTAAATTCTTTGGAACACATATTTAGATTGCTTATTGCTACAATGAGTAGTAATAAGCAATTGGTCATTATAGTTTGGCTTTTCTCGACTGTACTCCAGTTGTAATATACAAAATACACAGTGCAGTCACCTTATGATTGGGATCAATTAGGAAAGAAGGTCATTACTTTACACTTATAACCTAATTCATTCCTCAAATTTAGCACATATTCCACATACGTGATTATATTGATATCTTTATTATCTTCACCCTTGAAAGTTGCCTGTATAAAGAGCATTTGAAGAAATAATTGGAACCTGTTACTTTTAGTATCAAGATAAACATGATGAGTTGGAATCAGTCAATTATATTTATGTACTGTGAGTCAGCTCTCTGTATGCACTGTATAACACGTTTTAAAGTAACATTTTGCTACCGTTGCTAAATATCAATGTGTATGCACTTTACCAGGTGGTCATTATGAAGAATTCAAGTTTATGCTTTAAAAAGTTTCCTAACCAAATTTCAGAAAAAGAAAATTCAAGTCGTCCTATTTCAAATCTAAACTGTTGTTGTTTCAGTCGATATTAATATCTGCTGCAAATGCCAAAATGCTTTTAGGAAGTTTTGATTCGCAGAAAGCAATAGTGAGTTCATCATGTAGATAAATGCTCTTTGGAGAACCAGCAAACTTGCCTGAGGACAGAAAACCTTTGAAATAGAGCTGTGCTTACAGGAAAGAGTAAAGCAAGAGTGAAAATGAAAGCATTTATTATATGAAAAGGATTTAAAACTGTGCATATTTTGCTGTGTTGCAGGTCACCCAGGCGTGCATTTTGGCACAACAAGAGAGCCTTTAAGTGAATTCTGTCCTGGTTTATTTCAGGCTTTATTGACCATTTGTAACAAGGCAGATTGGATTTATTGTAGTCGTTTTGTTTTTAATTATGGAAAGTTAAAAAAAAAAAGGTTTTTACATTTATACATGTCCTTACACGTGTTTTTAAAAAGCAGGTAAGAAGCCTTTCCCATGGGTCTTAATTCAGCCCTCGGATAAACTTCTGGTCTTCTGTTTTTACTTCCAGTGAAGTACCAAAGATTTATATGTGCACATGTCTACACCTATATCACTGGCTGCTATTAATTCAACTAACTAATGTAAGATCTAAAGGCACTAAGGAATAAGTGACATACAAAGCCTGCTCGCACTAATGTTACACAGTTTGACTATTTTGTTTTAATCTGAAGGACATGTTTGTCTTGTGTTTTTTTTTTTAATGAACCAATTAATTCAATTATTTATTTTAGATGCTCTTTTGTGCATCCGTAAGCCTTGTCATGCTTGTTATTACTGACGCTAATGTGTGGTACGTTTTATTTAAACGATTTTTTTTTTACTCTTATTTCGATGGTCATTTTTCATTGATGTAGTTTGTGTAAACAACACAGGCCACAGGACTGCTATCTTTACCACATAGTTACTCCAAAATTGGAGACAGTTTTAGAGTTGTTTTTCTTTTCTTTTTTTTTTTTTAGTAAGGACCATAGCCACAGGGCACATTCTTAGACATGGGGGATTTCAAAGCCTTGTTTTTGGGTAGACATTTCTTGCATCTGGTGGATGGAATGAGGGTTTAAACCATTACTGCGATTAGAGCTGCCTCACTATGATCTCTTGAGCTTGCTTACTGCTGCTAATAGCTGTTTCCTCTCTATTTCCCTCTATCTTTTTTCTTTTTCGCTTTCTCTCTTTCCGTGAATGATTTTTATGCTTTGCTAAAACATGTGGGGGCGTTGAGAGAGGATTTAAATGCAACGATCCCCCTCCTCTTTTTTTGGTGAATCTCAGTGTTCTTTTCTGCAAGCCTCTGATGACGACAGGGCAGCTTTAAGCCTGGCAGTGCCCACGGCAGGCTGCCGTCTCAGCGCTGCCCACTCTCCTCTGTGTTGGCATGCTGGAGAAAGCGAGGGTGGGGTTCCTCTCTAACAGACCCTGTCATTCCTAGGAAAGCCTACATGTCCACCCATGCAGGATTCCTGATAGGTCTTCATGTTGGGGATGTGATAGCGGCGAGATAAGGGTTTTTATTTTCCGTAGGTGATGGCCTTGATTCAGCAGAGAATCTAGAAGATGCACATCTAGCTGAACCAACATGGCACTTCCTGCACTTTTTATATGAAGTTGAGGGTCAGTTAGTGAAACATGTACCATCTAATTGCATATTCATTGTCATCGGGTGGGTGTTTTTGGCTCTGCTGGATTAAAATCAGCCTGTTTGGCTGGGATTCAGGGAGTTTATTTCCTTAACTAATGTTCCCCTTTGTCATCATAACACCCCGTTAAGCTGACCCGTATCCCGCTCCATTCAGACACAGCCCATTACTACACAACATGTATGATTCACACAAGCTTCTAAAGAGGGGAAGAATTCCAACCTTGTGCTACTAGGAGTACTGGATTGATGATGCATATTTATTGCGATGAAGCGAGGCAATAAACCTCCTCCTCGCACAGAAGAAAAATAATTTGCACCTCACGGAGCATGTGTGTGGCATGTGGACCGCTACAGGTGAAAACAGAGGTAGTTATACAGGAAGCCGCGAGGTTTAAGGTTTGCCCTCATTTGGCAAGTCTGAAGAACAAAGAACAGTTTATTTGAAATTATATGTAGACTGTACCTGACACCTGTATATCTCATTTTTACTTATTTTTATTTTTCATTTCTACCACCTTTTCCTTTGTTTTTCCATCCACTGTAATGATAGTATATTCGTTTTTTAACTACTCTTTGTACCCTGTTGTTGCAGTAGCGTGGCATTCCTTCACCTTACGTTTGCTCTAAGAGCGTAGGCAGCAGTACTTGTATATAGTGGCTGTGAGTAAAATATGATTTCAATTACCATGAAAATGTATTGTGTTATCAATGGGAGGATAAGAACAGATTAAAGAAGCTCTGGTATGCTCTTACCACTGACAATGGTCAGGCTTATAAGCAGGCAAGCTGAATTTGAGAAAATGATTCACGGTTTGACCAAAGCCCTAAAATCTAAAGCCAGCTCAACCTACCAACATACATTTAAGAGGAACTTTTCTTTTATATTGATTGGACTTTTTTTTTATTTGTTTGTTTTTAAAGGTCAATTTTTTTCTTGGCAGGAGAAATAAAGGCTGTCGTTCATTTTTAAAAACGTAACAACTGAAGACAATGGGCGACAGTTGTGAAATTCGTTAATTAGATTCAAACTTGCCTCAGCGCAAAGGTAATAGCGACGACTTAGCGAAGCAGCAGGTCTTTAATAAAAATACCACCTGAACCTGTGCTGCCTCATTATTATTCAATATTCACACAGAAACTCTCTCTCTCGCTCTCTTGTCGGTTCATATACATTGACTGCAAGATCTGTTCAGAGATTCATAATCCGCATGGGAAGTGTGTCTGCTGTGGATACTTAGACAAACATACAAGATTAAATTTCTATTTATATGAGCCACAGAAACCTAACATTTGCCAGAGAATCACTGTAAGATCTGCAGACGACTCGATTGTGCTTTGACACAGTGAGAAACTTGCACATTTTCCTTAATGTGTTCTGTCCAGCTGGGGGGGGGGAGCGGAGGTAGAATAAACTAGAAACTTTCCTTTGGATACTTAGTCGTAGAATATTGCGTCTTAAATATAAAAAGGGTGACTAGAGACTTGAAACTTTCCAGACAGATTTACTGAGGTGCCTATGTGTGAAACTGAGGTAATTGACTCCCCCCCCCTTTTCTTGGACAGCTTCTTTTGTTTTACGACTAAGTAATCGCAAAGTTATAAGTGATCAAGTGAAGTTTACTTAAGACCCAGAAGCTTGGCTTAGTGGCATTTTGCCCAAAATGTTTTGTGCTTCTCATTTGTGGTCCGGCACAGGGGTTTAGTTACAGTTGTGTCCCAATCCTCTGATTCACCTTCTTTAAGAACAGCTTCGGGGCTGCTCATAATGCTTAACTCTCCATAATGCCATCCCCTTCATCTCCCCAGTGGTCTTATTGTCTTAAACTCGAGATGGGGAGAAAGAGTGTAAGAAGAAAAAAAAACAGGTTAATACATGTTTGGCTCAGGCAAAGTATCTTTTCAAAGACAGACTCTATTTAAGTTTTTTGGAGAATGTTCTTCTAGTGTTTCTCGTTTCTCCCAACTTGTTTAGTTACACTTTCCTTTTTTTTCACTGCTTTTTGAGGTAAGTTAGGTTGCATTTGACATTAGAAGGCTGCTCGCTGTCGTTGCAGTCAGGTCCATTGGCGCGTCGATTGATCTGAGGGAATGATAAAACTGTCTTCCATGTCAATTTCCTTACCCTGTAGTTTGGAAGCAGAGAAAATGTTATGCAAATGATTTGTTAATCCCTTTACATTATTTGTTCCATTTCTCCCTTTCATTTTCACACTCAGTGTTTCTAACACAGCGAGCTGACAGGCGGACACCCTCAGACTGCTAATTCTTAAGATAGCAAAGAAAGTCAGTCATCCGTCCCACATTTAGTATGCACTCGCTTCAAATTAATCAATGTGACTTTAATGATTTACCTGAAAACCGATCCTGAAAAGGCCTTCAGCTGCCTACATTTTAAAGAACTTGAACTTTAACCTTTGTTTTTTCGGTTTTGTTGTGCATTTCTTTTTTTACATGCTATCAGCAGATTAACAGTCTCAAGGAAAACATTGACCTGCGCAATTAAAGCTATAAAATCAGCATAAGCAAGATAAGACGGCTGAGCCTAAGCCGAGAGAGCACATGAAACTGTGACCAGTGTTTTTTTTTGGTTTTTTTTTCCTCTCCCCCCTTTCCTAGTTTTGTTGTCCCAAAGGTTGGTGTTAAAAATAATAAGAAAGAGGTGGGATGGTCTTAGATTCAAGAAGCTTAAAATGCAAAATCTCAAATAAGCCCAATTTTTTCCACCCAATAGCGTTGCGTTTTGGTGGGTTTGTGTTGATCGTCTCAACTGACTCACATGCCGCCCCTCCCCAAATAAAAACACTAGAGATTTACGTGGCTTTTCAAAAAATGTATCTAGACATTTATCCAGCTTAATCTTCTTAACATATTAAAGTGATTTGCTTTACCCTGAAGTGGCTGAAGCTGCAAGCTCACCGCCCCTCATGGCACTAAGACCTCAGAAGCATTGTGGACACCTTCCGCTCCTCATAAAGAGGGAGGTGGGCAGAAGTCGACCTGCTTCTCATCTGTGGAGCTGTGGCTGTCCCCGCTGTGCGTCCATTTTACTTTTATTTTTTTGTTCTGTTATTAGTCCAACTGTTGCACTCAGTCAGTGTTCTTAGGCACATGGCTCTGCCAGCACTGCCCACACTGTGGTGTGGAGGTTTGGAGCTCTCAGCTTTTGAGCTGAACTGAAAGAGCTCTCTCACAGAGTAGGTGTTGGCAGGATGCTTTGTTTCTTTCTGTGAATGTCATAAGAGGTATGGATAATGAGAAAACCGAAGCGTAGTGATGGCATGATATATCTGGGTGCCAAGTTTATGCCTGACTGCAGATTTGGGCATTTTCAGATAGATGATGTGCTTAACCTTTTCTTCAGACGCGACACAAATCTGAGAATCAGTTGTGACAGTTAAAATGTGTTTTTTCCTTAAAACACCACTTAACAAGCCGGCCAACTAAAAGGTCCTGGTCAAACTTGAGTATTGCTAATGTCCTTACTTGGCATAATGCTCTATGGATGTGCCTGAGGGCATTAGTGTTGCCAGATCTCATCAGGAGAGCTAAGAGTTTACACTTGGAGATATTCATTGTAACTGAAGTCTTTGACCATCCATTGTCATCGTGGTATTTAGCTTAATGTGTGTCAAAGTTAAACGTGACATTGTGGTCAACATTTTTTTTAAAGATGTGGTTAAATTCAGACAGGACCGGATGGGTTTGAATAGGTTTTTTCCTTTAATGAATGAAATCATCATTTAAAAATGGCATTTTGTATTCACACGGGTTATCTTTGACCAATATTAAAATTTGTTTGATGATCTGAAACATTAAGTATGACTAATATGCAAAAACCAAGAAATCAGGAAGGGGCTTATATTTTCTCACGGTACTTGTACTATTTTTGAAGTGGGGCATTAGGAATGCAATTCAGTTGAATTTTATTTATATAGCACCAAATCACAACAACAGTCACCTCAAGGTGCTTTATATATAAGGCAAAAACCATACAATAATACAGAAAGAAAACCCAATAATAGGATGAGCCCTTATGAGCAAGCACTTGGTGACAGTGGGAAGGAAAAACTCCCTTTTAATGGGAAGAAACCTCCAGCAGAGGGAGAGCCCTCTGCCGCAACTGGGTGAGGGGAAGGGAAAAAATGAACGAATAAATGCGAAGCTTTGACCACAAAACCTTTAAGTGTTACTGCTGAGGGAATATTAAAGTTCTCCTTTATGGTGCAGTGTAGCTGACCTGATACCACATATCTGCATACGGGGTAAAAAAACAGGTCACTCATGGCCTGTGTGTGTGTGTGTGTGTGTGTCGTTTTAGAGTGATGACACATAAAAAAAAAAAAGGTGTTGTTTGTCACACATACATGGCACGAAATATTTTGTAACAAGAGCACTCAGAGAGCACAACTCCCTCCAAAGGGCGTGACCTTAACCATGACCCGATTGTCACCTAAATTAAATCAGCTCAAGCTGTTATTGGTGTCTACCATCTCACAAAATGTAAACATGGCATCTTGAAAACTGGACTGCTTGACTGCTGACAAACAGACAGACAAACTGTGTTATTTGGGTTATTTGGACATCACATAAATCAATGCGGCAAATACTTTCTCCTGAGAAACAGAATCTTGACTAGTTTGGGTAGATTAGCTTGAAAAATGACTCAAAGAACTAGGGCTGTGCGATATGACCAAAATTTCATATCCCGATATAAGAATTCTATTGTCTGATAACGATATAAATCACAAAAATGTAACATTTTTGTAAATTCTGTGACTCTCGGGCAGCTTGACTTGCGGGAAGTGTTTCCAGCTGCGCGTCATGTACCTGGAGTCGAGTGTTTTAACCGATGTATGAAACTATACATTTTTAGACATAAGTTGTAACAGCCGCCGTTTTCTTTGTGAGTATTTATTACACGGTGTGCTGCGGGGAAAAGCCTGTTCTAACGTTTGAGTCTAAGGTTTATTTTTTAGCACCTGGCGGCTCTCTTTTACTTCTCATCCGTAAATAATCTGCTCTTTCACGTGATTCAGTTTATTTTGAAAAGTCTCAACAGGATCCTGAGCTTTATTGTGAAAGGTTTATGTGGAACATAAACAAGCGGACACGCGATGGTTTTACCGTCGTTGTTGCTAACACAACGCATAAAAACAGGCGCTTGTCCGTCCTAAGAGAAAGAGAGAACTTTAAGAAATTAATATAGCCACTACAGTGACCATCAAAACAATGAAAAAATATTGCTGTAAAGAGTTTATTTTGCAACACCACGAAACAAACGATAGCGTAAAATGAAACGATAGACGTTTTTATATCGTCATCCGATACATATCGTTATATCAAACAGCCCTACAAATAACTTATTTATGAGACCAGTTGCCGACTTATTTGCGATAATGACACATCAGTTATGAGTATAGTAACTGTTATAACTCTAATCTCTTAAATTGTATGCATTTATGTAGAGATTTGATTGCAGAGCACAATTCCAGATCATATACAACACGGCATGAAAAGAGCGTAATAGTGTTGTTATGTCGCTGAACAATGGATCATTTACAATGAAACTAATGATCTAGATCAGCGGTCTCCAACCTTTTTTGTGCCACGGACCGGCCTTTAATGTGTCGCGGATAAATACAACAAAATAAAACTAGTACCGGTACCGAAAAAAAGAAGATTTATTCATAACGCACATGAAAAGACCCAGGAAAACAGAGTTAACGATCAAAACGATAACAAAATAACGCTGAAAACTTATAAAAACCCTGAAAACTGTACATTTCACACCTGAGCCTCAACTTTCGCGGCCTGGTACCAAACGACACACGGACCGGTACCGGTCCGAGGCCCGGGGGTTGGGGACCGCTGATCTAGATTGTAATAAAACACTGATGACTCATTATAAATGTTTTCTTTTCCCAAAAGAAGAAGAACTCTGAACTGTGTTGTTACATTTAACATGCAGATATAGGTTTCAGGAAATGCATTTGCTGCTTACGAAACAATATAATTTTTATGTAGGTTCCTGACAGATATTACTGGACAGGAAAGACACAACAGACAGTGATCATTGAGACTCTCACAGAGAACATGCTGTATGTTCCTGTCCTAATGACTTGACTGTGTTCCCGTGAATCTGTGCAGTAATTAGGATTGTGGCTTGTGGAATGGAATGTATTGTTTTGGTTTATCTCTTTTCATATTCAAACAGCTACTTGACCTCTTGTACTTGGACTAAATGTCTGACAGGTGTTAAAATCATGCGCTGAGGGTATCCAGATAAATGTTGTTGAATGTAGCAAAGCTCCACTTCAAACAAACTATGAGTGGTAGCTTCTTTTCATAGCACGCAGAATAGAAGAAATTGATTGGAACTGGGAGGCTTAGGACTGGATTTTCCGCAACCATAATATTTTTTTTTTAACAACTGCAGCTTAAATTTAGATATTTTTTTTTCCTGGCTTTGTTTTTTTTTATATTTCTTTGTCCAAATCCTATCGAGTGGTGCTTCAGGTTTTTCCTTGAGTAAAAAGTTGATATTGTTGTGAGGAGGGAGAAAGGACTTTTTTCATGTGTGCAGGAATGTAGATTTCTTCCCCCCGTGAAATCCTAATTGTGCCTTGGAGGGCTGGTAGGGTATCTCTGCTCAGCTCAGCTCAACAGGATTTGTGTCTGTGTATGTTAGAGTATGTCTCTTAGCTTGAATACGGATATAACCCTTTCATTGCACAAGCTGCTGATTTTTCATATTTGCCGATAGGCTGATCCTGTGTATCCGTAGCTTTTTTTGTGGAAGACATTGAAAGTTTTTGTTTGGGAAGCTTCCATATTTAATTTTTCTTTCCACTTTAAATATTTGATATTTGTTAAGAATTAATGCAGATAACGTGCGGACCTCTTTTTCTGGCCCAGCGGTTTCTTTCGAAACTCCCGAGAGCAGGTTCGGTCAATAGTGCATGGTCAGATGGATGACACATCGCAGGTCAAAACCATATCTGTCCCTGCACGAGTTATTGCTGTGCATTTATCTATGCAAATCCAGGATAAGATCCTATCTGCCTGCAGCGACATATCCCCCTGGATTTCGTCTATGTGAGCTAGGCAGGTTATGGTTGACAGTTAAAAAGGAATTGCAGGAACATATATGCGGAGATTATTGCTGCAGTCATTAATTGCTGCTTGAAAGGGGATTAGGATTACCAGTCCTATAGAACACTCTAACACCTGTCCTTCCTCACATCTAACAATGTTACTTCAGTTTTCCTTATTTCACTATCAGTTCAAGTTGGCAAAATAAAAAAGGCTGATTTATTCAAATGAATCATCAACGCTGGAAATGATTCAATATGTGCCACATTCAGATGGGTGATATATTATTCCCTTGGGGAGAGGCAAAGATGGAGCTGTGGAGCTGTTTTATTTGTGCTGTCTTTATCAGTGTGTCAGGCAGAGAGGCTGAGCTTGTTCTCTATGAATGGACGAGCCCTTGAACCATAAACCTGTACCTCCTCTGATAACAGTTTTTGCATTGTGATGTAAGTGCCATTCTCTGTGATGTCCTCTCTGACAGCACTAAATATATCAGCACGCACAAAATGATCTGTCAGACGAATTATTTTATTTCAACCAGTTCTCCAAAACTAGGATTTTCTGTGCTGGGTACGCAGGATATGTGTGTGTGTGTGTGTGTGTTTTTGAAGACTACATTGTGCATTTTCTTAAGGATTCAAAGCAAAGCACAGCATTGTGGTTGCATTTCACCAAGCTTTTGCTGTTCTGTGGTTTTAACGCTTTTGCCTGTAGGTGAACATTTTTACTGTACTTTACTGTCTTCCATACTTCGTGCTGAATATCATTCGGTGCTATTTCTGCCGCTGACTGCTCTGACGTCTGAAATCACCATATCTTCTAAGGTGATATGAGTGCTCCCTGAATTACTCAGAGCCCATGATGACATGGACCTGATTGTCAGACGGGTGGGCTGGTGACACTGGAACACAGACGGTGCTTGTCTGTTTGAAATATTCAGTTTCAAGCTTCCAAGCCCTGGGCAGTCCTCTCTCCCAGTCTCCCAACACCCAGCTTCGCCCACTGAAACAAGACTCTTCCATACTGGAAAATCCGGCCCTGTCAACTGGCAGTCTGGACTAGGTTCAGCCCACACGCCAAGCACCCCACCACCACCACTTCCACCCCTTAATAGGCACAAGAGTTTGCCACCCCATGTAGATGCCTTTTGGTCGCCATCCATGAATGGCGTCAATAGCATCTTCCTACACAACAGTGACTGAACGGAGGGCACAAGAAAATGTGGGAATAATTTACACTTTCTCACTGTACTACCATCAGAAACCATAATTAATCATGATAGAAAAAATGTGGAAGCCATCTTGGCTGGTGAAACATGCAGTGCCTGTGAACAGCCCTGACACCTTTAACAGCTCCGATGGCCAAATAGGAATGGGGTGTCAGAGTGCTTACAACTAGTCTCCCTTCAAGGCAGCATGTTTCCCAACATCTTCAGACTCTTGTCTGCTGCATGATGGTTCATCATGAAGTGTAACCGTTGTAATCTTACAATTTATTTTACCACCACGATGCGCAATTAATCGCCTGTCTTGAGAACTTGAACATGTGGCGTTAGATGACGGGAGACCAAAACAATTGTTCTGTTAAAACAAAAACAGTAATGTTAATTTTTTTTTCCTCATCTCCTCCCAAACATTAAAATAAATAAAATGTGCCTACCAGGATAAACTTGATTGTTAAAATAAAGATTAAATAAGAGCTTCAATTGTTTATAGAATTGAAATCTCACATCATGTGTGCAAACCTGCTGTTTTTGGGTTGCGTTTACACTATTAGCAAATCCAAAATAGATCTGCATTGTTTTACTTTTCATCCACCAATTACCTTAAAGTGCTTGATTTAGATTTCCAAATCCAGGAGAAATAATTACAGTGATCTCCCCTTTAACTTTCTCAGGCAGCACTTGCTGGTAAAATAGATCTGACTCTCAGCGTGCGACATGCTTGACAGATTAATTACGGATATGAGTCCAGTGAGGTAATTTGCCCCGTTTGACTGCGTGTTCTTGGCAGCCAAACTACATGACAGAAATATTTGCCTCATTTAGCACTAGTTGGATCTCATGCTCGCATCCAAGCACCTGGCCCCATGTTTCTTCAGAATACCTGTTAGTGGTTGTTGCTGTGTCTGAGCATGTGCATTTGCAGAAATGCTTTCATGACAGTGAGTAGGTGTATGTGTGTAAAACCACCAGTAGAAAGTGTTGAAAGCCTCAGCTAGCAAGATCGCATCCAGGGTGACTAATAAGCTTAACATGAGCACGGCTGTGTTCGCAAGCATGGTGCGGTGAAAGAAGTCTTCAGTGTTGAGAGAAATGCAGAAATGGTTCCCTAGGCTGCTACTAATTCCTTCACCCCCTCAAGCTTCAATCAGACTGTGAACTATCTTACTGTTAGCTATGGCTTCATAGTAGTTACAAAGTTCACACCAGAAGTGCAAGGCTTTATAAACAAAGTTCAGGCTAGGCTGAATTTAAAAATTTCCAGAGTTTATCCAAGAGCTGCTCATTTGTGGTTTTGGAGGCTGAAATAATGCACATTGTTCAGGACTCTTGAATAACACACACTGTAGTAACATTTATTAGGTGGACTATAGGCTATGAATGTAATTGCATTGTCTCGTATTGCCTTGCGCCATGTGCTAATTAGATTCAAATATACCATATTAGCATATTTTTATGCTCAAGCAGAAAACGTGATTATGCAATTATGTAAACTTGTGTTTCATATTCCACTCAGTCCCCTTGAACTGCAACCTCCTCATAGCTTGCTCACTCATCTGTTTAGCTACTTAGCGGCCATCTAGTAGCTATGTTGTCTTTAGGCCTAGAATCTGCGTTTGTAGCCACATGTGACTTTGCTTTGACCATGTGGCTCCTCGAAGTGTGGATTTATAAGCCACTTCACACTCCATTCCTGTGTGGGAGGAGGCTGAGTTAAAAATAGGAAGGTTTGGAGGTAGTGAGCAGCCCGCACTGTGTGAGGCGTTTAAGAACACACAGAGAACTATTGGTGTTCTCTTTGCATTCTTTATTTGTGCCAATAAACCATGTGAGTTTTAAACTATTACCAGTATCAGAGTTTATAATAGTGTCAGGACTCAGGTTACTTCTAAAAGCATTGACTTTATGTGTTGCTGACTTTGTCTACCTAAGATATCTGGTAGTTAAAGTTACTAACTTAAGACTTATTTAAACCCCACGTTCATGTGTGGGTTCATAATGTGAGCATTTACAGTGAGGCAAAAAAGAAACATTAAATTAAAGTGCAGCATGCTGAGACAATATTTTAGTTCTGTTCATACCCCTGTAAGGTATTTAGTCACAACCTTAAAATTTGCCTAACCTTAAACCAAGAACTTTCTGTGTCTAAACATGCAAAGGTCTTGTTTTTTTTAGGTTATGTTTAGATGTAATCTAAAAAGAACCTTGTGGGTTTTATGACCTCATGTAGAGATATAAAGCTGTATTTTAGGAAGTGGTTTTCTGTCTGTCTAGTTTCATCATGCTCTGGATTCTACGATCGAGACATTAGTGGAGGAGCCAAGGATTTTTTTAAATATCTTAAAGTGTAAATAATATCTTATAGTGCAAATGTTTTATAAAAAAAAACATGACCTGCGTCATGTTTCCATATAGTAAATATGTACTAAAGGTTATTAGAGCAAAATGACCAAATGTTTTTTAAATAGAAACTCTGACTTTAAAGGTCAGTTTCAAGTGTGAGTCAGAGAATTTATACTATTTATAACTGTTTGTAATAGTTTAAGGAGAAGATTCAAAGCACATGCAAAAAGCTAAGTGATGAACTTTGTTTGTGTTATAGTTATGTTTTTGTTTTTTTAACAACACTGTTTCTGTTATAATGTCAACACGTGTGATGTTGGTCACCTTAAAACCAGACCCAGTTCTGATTCTGAAAGTGGCATTTCACAACTTCTTCTCTGCTTTAATAAATCAGAAAAAGAGGTGAAGTGTTGATTTGACATGCTCATTATAGATAGGGCTGGATCAAGTGACCCTAAACCTTCCCTTAGTTACGCTGCAGACTTGCAATAGGGCTGGTGCACTGAGTATTTCTTCTTCACTCACCGTGTGTTTACACAACACTATGTATTTAATCATTAGTTCTTATTAAGCTCTGGCTCTCTTCTAAAGTGTGTCTTTTGTCCTGTCTTCCTCCCTCGGCCACCACCAGTCTGGGCAGATGGCTTCCCCTCATTGAGCCTATTTCTGGTGAAGGTTTCTTCCTGGTAAAAAGGAGTTTTTCTTTCCCGCTGTCGCCAAGTGCTTGCTCATAGGGGGTCATCTGATTATTGGGGTTTTTATTGGAGGTTTGTTCCTTTATAATATAAAGTACCTTAAGGGGACTGTTGTGATTTGGATTTAATTGGATGGATGAATGAAGAATCTTTTAAAGACTCAGACAGCTACAAACAGTTGCTGCAGTGGACACTTTTCATTTTTCTAACTTCGCTCCTCTCCGTGTCTGGCTGAAGTACCAAACCACGTATCACACACTTTGGACACTGCCTGGCAACAGGTACTCTTTGCAGGTAGACGGGCACATAGCTTCCTATGGTCTGGTACGGAGCTGCCATTGGAGAACCATGTTCAGTCCAGAGCTGGCAGACAGATATTTTAGGCCACATAAGGAAATATGTTGTCTGTATTTTAAAAAACAAACAAAAAAACACCCATTGGGATACTACATTACCCATAATTCAGCTCAACAACCTCATTCCCTTAAGTGAACTGTAAAAGTGGTCCTAGAGTCTTTGTAGACATGACAAGACCGTTTAATCGCTGCAAAAAAAGATATCGTTTGATGTTCTTTGTCTTTCACCCAATTCCTGTGGTGCAGATTACCAGCGTGCTCTCTATGGCTGACTATGAAGAGGGTTTTAAAACGCTGCTAGCAGTGAGGAAAATGAGGTTCCCAAGCTTCTGCCGATGAACATTGGGGGATGGGCTGCTATTAATGACGATGAGGGGCCTCCTTACCTGTAAGGTCAGCGACCTCTAGGTGAATGCTGCAGCGCTCCTTTTCCATCTAATCTTTGGCTGTATGTCCCACATATTTCTGGTAAGGATCCAATTACTTCTGCCTGGCTGACCTCTGACCTCTTCGTCACCAGTATGAACCTCATCTTCTGACCCCAACAGTCTTACCACTGTTAACCTTCCCCATCATTCACCCGTCTGTCCCTCTCCCTGCTATCATGATTCTATAAGGAGACCTTATCTCAGTGTCCCTAATGTAAAAGTCCACTCAACTTTTCTCTGTGACTTCACTTGATATGGTTTTATACACAGTAAGTAAAATGCCATTAATCTTGTTTGGTTGTACAAAGAACAGAACAGCTGATTAGGTGGAGACTCATTTTCTCTGCCCTCTGATAAATTTACTTCTGCAGTCGTGTTCTACAGTTCCTGTTTTTCTGTATTTACAGAATGATCTTTGAACCTCGTTATAAGCTGCAGTCGATGGTTGTTAAGCCATCGCCGTCTCTTAATCACAACACAGATACCTGTTAATTACCAAATGAGTTCAAGTGTTTTTGCTGCTTAAACAAGGATTTGGGATCGATGCATTGCTTTGCTCGGGGTCGAGCAGTGAGCACTGTTGACCATTTAATGAAACGTTACAGGTTCTGTGCGCAGAGGCTGACGGAAGTGAAGAGCTGGGAGGATAAAGCGAAGGATGTATTAATAGGCAGCTGCACGGACGACACAGTTTGGGATTGGGTCAGGGATAAAGCATGAACTTGTAAACTCACAGAGGGGCCTCTCCTTCCTCCCTCCCTCTCGCTAACTTACTCTCGCCCTCCGTGGTGTCATCAGTTAGCAGAAGTGGGCTCGATAGCCCAGGCAGGCTCTACGAGAGCAGCGATTACCCATCCTTTCTGATTCTCATCCCCAGCAGAGTTCACTCAAAGGTAATACAGTATGCATCCAGAGAGACACCAGATTTCCTCTGCCTTTGTTCTTTGACGTCTCCTGCTTTGCAAATACTATATCCATTCGATGCAATTGGCATACATGTAATTTAACAAATATCACCTTTACACTCCTATTACATAAAATCACAAAGAGGTATAGAATTTGTATATTATTCAGCCCCCCCCCCCCCCCCCCCCCCCTTTTTCCTTTCTGCAACTGACCAGTAGCCATTAACGAGGTGCCCAGTTGACTTCAGGGTCCGTTGCACCCCCCTGGCATCCAAGGTGTGGTCTCAATGGGCCGTTTTGCTGTGATCACAGCAGGCAGTGGGAGGTTAATCCCAAGAGAATGCAAGCTCAATCTTTTCCCGCCTCCAGCTTGCACCCGGGGCCCTCACATCTCCACTTGTATAATGGCCTGACGGAGCTCTGTGGTCTGTGGTCAACACCTCTTCAGATTTCACTTCTGCTTTCTTTAGCTCTGAGAATATTGTGACATTTTTCAAGGCCTGCACCCATTACAAAGAATAACCGAGTGGGTTGCTGACCTCTCACCTTTGTGCAAAGTCTAATTATAAGTATAAGCTAAGTATATGGAAGAAACTGAATACTTAAACACTATGTAAATTTTTGTGTTGTCCAAAATATAGAAAATGAACCGTCACCAGTCATAGATATCATAAGCAGCAGAAGTGAATTTTAAATTATCAGCATGGCTCAGATATTACTAATAATTAATACTAATGAGAAACTCTAGCATGTTTTTAAAAATGTGTGCCTCCCAGTGTACAGCTATGACAATTAGCCCCCCGTTAAAACATGTTTTGATATACGTTTAGTTTGTTCGAGCACCGCTAAATAATTTCAGATGGCAGAATATGCATCTGTTTTTCCCCGGAGTCTTTTGCACATATCTGCGCGTAATTAATGTGGATTTTGACAGATGGAGAAAAAAAAATGTCCTCGTAATAGAGAAGGGTACATGCCACAATGTGTGAAGTGCAAGCATGGAGGGAGCTTCTTGTATTATTTGCTGCCCATGCCAGCTGGACCCGACAGATTCTTACAGGTAGAAATTCGAGCAAGAAATATATGCAGGAATCATTTAAATTCAGTGCCCACCATAAATAGGCGGTGTTTTTGTTGTTACGGTTGGAAATTAATGTGAAATGTTCTCAGTGTTGTTCTAAATTTGGCATTCAGAAGACTAAACCTGTCCCGTTCGGTGTCTTTCCATCCATGGTAACCTTCGTGAAATATCCAATGAAGTGCAATTTCTTTCAATGGTAATTGTGACTGGAGGTCATTTTTAATTTAAATGCTTAAAATCCCCCCCCCCCCCCCCCTTTTAGTCATTGTGTGCACGCGTGTGTGTCTACGTGCACACGTGTGTGTGGTGTGTGCATCTGTTGTTAGAAACCATGTTATTTCTGAATGCATCAGGGTCTGACTTAAATATTAGTGTAACTACATTATCACAGTTTCTTTGCCTGGTAGCAAATATGTACAAATGAGGATTACAACTCTTGAGAAGGCAACAGGTCATGGTTGGTAAGCTGCCCGGGGGGGTCACTGATATAGAGTCACTTTTGACAGGCTGTGGAGGAGGCTCTATTGTTGCTGGTGTGTCTGGATGTTACCTGCAGGCACTATCACTGAGACTACAGTATTATCCTATTATTAGGCTTAGTTGTTTACGCTTATTACTGCTTGTCAGGTAGGCAGAGAATCCTTCTGAAAATGAGCATCTGCGGAAAAAATACACGACTACTTCTTTATCTCATTCAAGTACATCGGCTTAGGATAATTTTCACAGGCCTGCACGAATGTATTGATAGGACACAACAAACAGAAATGTAAGATTTATGTTTACATGGAAAATGTTTTCCTGCACCGACTTTCCCAACAGTGTTATTTGGCAGCCGACGTGAGAATGTAAGAAACGATGCATCTGTTCTCTGTGTATTAAAGCTGATAGCATTATGGTATTGCCTCTGTAGGAAGCACGATATACAGTAAGGGGGACAGCGAGGATTGAAACAGCCTTGATTAATGTCTCTGTTTGTAGAGGAAGTGAACAAAATAAAAAAAGCCCATCATATGGTCTGGCAGATTTTGGGCACTAGACCAGGGATGACAAATGTGCTCTCGCAATAATTCAATCTGCTCTCATAATTCTCTAACTTTTAGGGACAGACAGAATGAAGATTTTCCGGCAATTAAGCCGCCAAGTCAACGTCCAATAACTGTGATCAAGTGTTAGTTAAGATGCTTTTTCTCTCACTTTATCCATTGACAGATTGAGGGGTATAAAGATACTTGGTAAGTGGCAGAAAGTTACTGTGAATATGTTAACGAGAGGATTTGGTATCGGATCCAAAACGTTGTCATTTTGTTGATGTCACATTAATGATATGAAGTTTTAAGAATAACTGTGAAGGAACAGAGCTCACTTGTTGGAAGAATAAGTTTGTGATTAGCACAGCTACTGTATTCCAATGTGTATCATTGCCTTTTTAGGACAGCTTTCTTCATACTTTGAGCACTTTAACCTTGGCAGCTGAATTAAGACTGTTAACACAGAAGAAAACCCACCCTTCTGGCTTTGTTTGCTGTCTGCATACATTTTATAAATAGAATAAGAATTCACACAGCATTAAATAGGGTAACGTAAAGCTTAGAAAGTAAAGTGTGTGTTTTTGAGTATCTAAACCAACTCCAGTTGTCAAGCCTTGGGCGACGTAATGTGCAAACGGCACATGGCTGTTTAGAAAGCAGAAGGGATCAGGTACTGCTGTTGCTCAAAGTGCCTCTGGGCCAATCACAGTGTGCATGGCACTGCGGTAAACACTTTGTCTGTGTTAAATAAATCAATAACATATGAATCTCCTTCTGTTTGCAGAAAAAGACGTACGTCTTGGTGATGGTCGATCCTGATGCTCCAAACCGCAGCAAGCCAACATCTGCTTACTGGAGGCACTGGTTGGTCGTGGACATACAGGTACGCTAAGACTGAAAAACTGCGCCGCTTTAAGGAAAAACAAGACTTGTGTTTTGGTGATGGTGACACAGGCCGTGTTTGTTATTGGATTAGAAACTCATGGGGTACAAATTTATGATGTAGCGCGTGGCTGTTTAAAAAAAAAATTTCTTGAAAATTGTGCATTTTCATAATCTCGGGGTCTCACTTGGCATGTGTAGTGTTTACATCTGCACTGGGGCCGATCGTAAGGCTGAAAAATTATGAATGGTTTTTAAGCCTAACTTGGTTCAAAAAAAGGATGCCAAGTTTGAAAAATGTTAATTTTTCATATCATGTATCTTGTGCAATAAATGCCTGTGACAAAAGTGTGGGAGTAAGTCTTTCTAAATGGCTGTGAAAGTTTGCAAGGCCCTGTCAGCAGCAATTTCCCTCTGCTGCAGAGAGCCTGGGATGTGTCAATGCAGGCGTGTGAGACCAAGATTGAGGAGAGCAGCATGCGAGGCGCACACTCTTTTCTCCCATAGAGCTCCAGTCCCTCAGCTCCCCCTTCAGTGGAGAGATCTTGGCAGAATGTCCTCCCTTCATCTGTTCCCCCAGGCAGAGCAGCTCCCCCAATGATCCACACTTCTCCATATTTTACACCCCCGAAATGGGCACAGCTCCGATCCCCTTATTTCTCTTCATATTTCACTCCTTTTTATCCGTTCGTTTGTGTGTTTTCACATTCTTGCATTCTAACGCCAAATGCATGTTGAGTTGTTGATTGCCTCAAATATTTAGAGGTTTGCCGACATTTTATAATCCCCCGGTAACCGGGAGATCAACTCGGTAGATTAAGACTAGTGGTTTAAGAAACAAGCACACAAAGACACTTCAGCGATGTATCACTGCTGCCATTTCGTTTTTATAAGGCGTGGTCATACACGAAGTAAACGGCACATTGATTTAAAGAACCAAATGTGATGTATTTGGGATGTATATTCTGGAAAACCTGCAGTAGATGTAGACTGTGCGTTCTGTGATTGAGCTCATTGGTGAGAGTTGGTTTATTTAACCACACTTTGGCTTACTGTAAGGAATCTATGAATATTTACCTCACATTTCTCACATACATCAATGATATAAAAAAAGGGAGTGATTTGCACTTTGTAAAATTGTATTAGGCATCACCTTTGCTTCTTATTTTTAAGCCAATAAAGTCTGCCTGGCTGCACGACTAGCTGTGAATAAACAAATGTCTTTCAAGTGCTCAGACAGAGCACATTTTCTCTAGCAATTCAATTTCCTGTCACTTGTGTGGGTGTTGACCTGCGTTGCCCATGTAGGGATTGGCCAATGTGATGGGATGTTTTTCTGATTGTGACTGGTGGTTGGTCAGAAGGGTTAATGAGCCTTTTGAGTGATGCCAACTGTAGTGGGAGGTGTTTAATTGACCAGGGTGCCTAGGTGACATCATAAAATCTCAGTTTTGTTTGAAGTGCCGATGTGAATGTATTGGATTTTGATTTGGTTCAGCGGTTTTGACAGCAATGTCGGTCAATTTTTGAATGAATGCATAAGTATATGTAATTCAGAAAGAAAAGACTAGAGTCACAGTCAAATATGATTGAGGATTTTTTTTTTAAATTTATTCTTTGCATTATTGTTTCATGTGAATTTAAAATAAAAAGTTCTGTGTGCTAATATTTGACATTCACTAGTTATTTGTAACAATGTGTTTGATGGTAGATTACTCTGAAAGGAAAGTTTCTTTAGCTGAAGTCAGGGGTCATGCTTTCAAATGTCAAAGGGATCAGTGTTTTGATCCTCACTCGTCAGATGGTGTGAGCTGCAGCAGCCATAGTCTTTTCATATATATTCATTAGCACAAGGTCATGCAATCTTGCCCTAGATGAGGATGTTTCCATAATTAGTGTGGATTTTTTTTTTTTTTGTTGTTTTTGTTTTTTATCCATATCCGGAGTTATGAAGAAAAACATTTCTTTAATTTAACTGAGAATAAAGTGAGGTCAGGCTGGACTGAGCAGCACGGCGCTACAGATTTACACCGATATCTCCACCAAAGTCTCATTAGAGAATCAATGATAAGCACAGCAAAGACCTGCTAGAGTACCTTGTGTTTAGATAGGTTCCTCACCTTACCTTGCTCTGCATGTTCAGCTGTTCACCTATCAAAACATGCTGCTGAGGGTTTTTTTAATTACGTGACTGCTGTGTAAGACGCACTTGAGAAGGATACTTGTGAATCAGAGTGTGAACATTATCAGGCCGACCGGACCAACCAAGTAGCAGATGTCTTTCTTTTGGAATGATTATCAATAGTAATCTTAAGATAATGACATTGTGTTGTTGCGATTAACATATTTGCCTTGTGCATAAAAGGTCTCTGGTTTCAGACACAAAACCAGCTTCAGGGGTCACAAGCTGGTGTCGGTCCAAAGCCCTGCTGTAAAATCTGTGGCACATCCAAGTGTGGTTTACTCAAACCAGAAAATACAGCTCAGTCCTGATGTTGCTAAAGCTCAGTTCAATTCAAATTTATTTATATAGCACCAAATCACAACATCAGTTGCTTCAACAATCAGACAACTTCCTGTGAGCAAGCACTTGGAGACAGTGGGAAGGAAAAACTTCCTTTTAACAGGAAGAAACCTCCAGCAGACCAGACTCAGGGAGGGGCGGCCATCTGCTGCGACCAGTTGGGGGTGAGGGGGAGGGACAAAAGACACACTGTGGAAGAGAGCCAGAGATTAATAACAACTGTGGGCCAAGCTAGTTAAGTTAAATGGGGGGAAAAAATCCTGACAGCAGTTTTGATACGTTGATAAATGAGAGAACACATCCGTATAATTATGAGTCTGCCTGCTATCAAAGAACCAAGTGTGGGATAATAAACCAAATTACTAAAGTGTGGGTTTAGCTAAACTGAGATTTAGGAAAAGACTTGCTTCAACTATTTGGCTTGGATTGTAGCTGTGCTTTAAAGTCTGTGTTAAACAAACAGCATTAAGTCAGATTCTGGTTTTAACTACGCGTTAAGTAGTCCCTCCGTTTTAGCTCCTTTGTCATTTTTCAAAATAAACCCAACTGGGTCGAGCTGTTATTTGTGCCTGACACAGTAGGAAAAAATCCCAAAAATAAATGTAACTATATCCAACAGCATCAGCAAACATTTATAAACATGCCGAACAACTGTACAAATACAATTTGAAGACAATCATATTTTAATGTTTGTCAGGTGTTAAATCTTTTATTTAACTGTGTATCACATATCACATCTTTACTTTTGGCTGCCAAGAACAATTCACTCCAGCAATTAAGTGCAAACTGTGTGGCTGGGTGTCTTGTCTTCTCTCACCAGCTGTCCACTTTTCTGTGAGAGCTCGCATTATTAGATGCTCTATATGCATTTTTCATTGCGACTGCCCATTTTCCCTGACCCCCTGAACAACAGTAACAATCATTTAGAATCTTCTGCAGCACACGCTGGTTTTTTTTTTTTGTTTTGTTTTGTTTTTTGGGGTTTTTTTCATCAATTGTGGACAATTACCAAAATAACCATCAACAGATTGTTGTCTCGCTCTCGAAGTCGAATTCCAGATTGTGAGCCTCTCCCTCCCTCTCTTTGCTCTCCCAGAGACTAAATCAATACAGATGTTCGGGTACGGACTCGCAGCAATAATTACTATAACAAGCAAATCATTAGTACCTGAATAGAGTTAGCATATATATAAACTGCACTGGGTGTTACTTTAACTTTCTAATACTCTCATTATTTTGGTGCATGTTGAGTCAACATGATGCAATATGAAGTTGCAAAGCAGTGCTATAGTTAATGCACTTTTGCACTCACTGGTTAGAAAGAGATAAAAAAGCCTTAGGTTTTTATAGATAATTATAGCCAGACCAATATCATCAGCTGATATTCAGGGAGCAGATTGTCCGATATGGAATGATATTTAAAAAAATATTCTTATAAAACACGGTGCAGGAAAGATGATTTAAAATGTTCTCATCTAGTTCATTGTGCAGCAGAATGCCTGCAACTTTGTTTACAATGCTCCATACATGAAGACTGATGTCCAGGATGTCCCCTGCCCCTTGCACTTTGAGCTGGGATACACTCAGTATATTAAGTCAGTGTCAGTGACTTTGCAGTATTTTTAGCATGCAAAAGCAATACAGAGATGATTATTGGATTTTTCAGAGCTCCAACTTTTTTCTGCAGTTATTCTACAGTCTGTTTATAGCCACCAGAAGCAGAAACACTAAGGCTACCATGCAGCAGCCATCATCCGAGCTCAGATACATTTCTTTAAACAAGACATGAGATTTACGACCCCTCGTAGCCTGTTTGGACTCCGATCACTCTGTCCTGTTTTGAGGATTGGAAGCCATCACATATCAGCTTCCTCTTCATGACTAATCGAAGGCCAGTTGCATGCACATCCTTCGTGCATTCGCGATTATGGTGCATGAGGGACTTGCATGCTTTAACATCCATCTCTGTTGTAGCGGCTCCCAAAGCAGGACACTGCCTGCGTTCTGCTGCTGCTCAGGCAAATACAAACAGTGAAGTATTGTGACTGTGTCAGACCAGCTGGCTTTGTGTTTGTGAGTTCTGAGGCCTGCAGAGATCATCTGCTCCACACCTCAAGATGTCCTTTATCTGCAAACTATTAGACGTGCAATGCCTCGCAGCATTTCATTCACCATTTAGCTCTTGAAAGCATTAAAATTTTAGCATTTTCTTTCTTTCTTTTCTTTTTTTTTTTAAACTCTAAACACCTCATCTTAAAGGACCACAAAAACACAGAAAAGAGGACAAGAGTTGCATGTTGGCACAGACTGTTTTGAAACAACAACAACAGATTCTCGTTGTACTTATTTACCATTATTGTGAATATGTTTAGTGTGTGTCTTTTCAGGAGATATTGTGTGTTTTACATGCACTGAGACATTTCTGCCTGTGCACTCAGTGATGAGCCTTTATCCAAAGTTTATAGTTGATGTGAAGTTTTGCAAAAACTGTCAGTTTTGCAGATCATTACTCTCTAAGAAGCATTCAACAATAGCGTTGCAATTTTAACCTCTGCAATAGCCTCAGAGTTTGTTTTAGCAAAATACCTGTCCAATATTGCAAATAAACATACATAATTGTATTGTTCTTTATCCCGTAATTATCCCTACTGTGGCATGTTATGATTTAAGCGTTTATTTTTGACAGACAGCTGCCCCCATATGGAAGCCAAAAACAGTTTCCCAAAGGCCAGGCGAACCATAGCTAGCTTCATTGTGAGAACAAAGAACCATTGGTATTATTCATAATTAAACTCTTATTGTGTACTCTGCTGAATATTTCCATTCTTCTGCCTCTCTCCTGCTCACTCTCATTTCCCCTCTCGATACTTTGCACCTCGTGCTGGGAACATCTGTCTGGCGTCAGAGCGGAGCCTGGCTGTGCAGATTGGAGCAGGTAGAGGAGCACATTGTAGCCCAGCTAATGATGAGAGTGTCTGCCCTCTCTCTTGGAGGAGACGCAAGCTGCTGCTTCACGCTCGCTCATTCCACTCATACGCCCAGGGAAACAGATTTCCAAACATATGCAGTATGTTTTTAATCCAGTTGAGCACTTCATTTCCCAGCAAACACAAATAACCTTACGGGACATCCATATCTTATGACAAGGGGGTGGGCGCAAAGGAAGTGAACAATTTTCCTTTTTAATGTGATTTTTTTTTCTCCCTCCAAAGTTGCTAAACATGCTCATAACCCAGGTTAACAGTTTGCTTGTTTGTGGTTTCGCAAACTTTTACGCAGAAGTGCCTACTGACTCCGAGTCCTGTGAAGCAACTTTATCCAGTCTAAACTCCACTCGGTGCACCTGTTGTCATCCTTTGTTTAAACTTAAACTGACAGGATAAACACATGTTCTTTGTGGTAAGTGTCTTAAAGAATACGAACAGATTGTTGTCAGTAACATAAATATGTGAAGTAAAGCGGAGCACCTGTTTAAGTGATTGATGACGAGAGTTGTGCCAGAATTTAAAGAATATTTTCAAAAGTTTCAAGATATCGACATAAAATTGTGTATTAGATATCATATTTTGTATTTTAGCTCGAATTAGTTTAACCCTGATAAAGTTTTGCACGCAGGTCATTCATCCCCCCCCTTTTTTTTTTTTTCCCGTAACAAGCCAAAAGCCTCCCCTGGTTCAAGTCAACAATAGTCCTTAACAGTGAAGCACAGCTGGAGGTGCTTAAGCATTTAGAACATATGCTCATCCTGTCAACTAGAGCCAGGCTGAATGTCAGAGGTGGTATTACATGGAGTTCATCTTTTGGACTCTCTCCCTGCAAAAAAATATCAACTCCAGCAGCCTTTCCTCTTCGTCTCTGCCGTTTTAGGACGCTAGTCTTTGTTAGTTCTTGCTTTATTTTTCTTGCATTACTTTTTTCTTTCGCGCAGCCGTCATGTATGTCTCTGATGTCTGCATCCAGGGACGTGTGTGTATGTTTGAAAGAAGTTGGAGGAGTGCTAGCAGGACAAAAATCAATGCTTTGTGAAGCGACATGCCAACTTGCCTGGCGCTTTTTTGCATCTCGACAGCCCTTGTCTTGAGTACAAACACCATGTAATAATACATCAATGTTATCTTACTTGCAGTTTATTAACAAACAGGTTCTTCTTCAGTGTGGGCTGCTGCTCTCACTGTTCTCTGCCACCTAAAGGGAGAATTACATAAGAATCCTCCGCTCAGTTGTCAGCTCCATCCCCCGTCCACATACAATAAACACACACTCAAGTGCACGCACGCTTATACGCACACACAATACTGTAGCTGATAACAGACCAAGCCTCTTGCCATCTCTATAACAACTGACCTCCCCGCCACGGTTGCTGTGGTGAGATGATTGAGGAGGTTTCACTGCATGAAGAACGTGAGCTGCGATGGTTTCCTGTGAGCAATTGGAAAGGTTGTTTGGGCGCAGAGGGAATAATCAGCATTTACGCGTGGCCTAATAACAACCCAAATTCCTGTTTGTATTGTCATGTGAATTAAATTTCTCGGGGGGTGGGGGGGAGTTGAAGCATCCAAAATCGCATCTCTTGCACATTTATTTTTATTTAAGCAGATAGGTCTACTGTGTCAGCGTGCTGGATTAATTTCCAGCCTGAGCCCTGTCCTGGATATATCACGAATGCTCTCCAAGAAAACAAGGACAACCTGGAAAGCCCTCTTTGATCCAGTCTGTCACACTAGAGCCTTGTAGGGGGAAAAAAGAGCAGATTGGACCTTGTCCATGAGAATGCAGTTTAAGAAACCAGTAGCTATGCACACATTAAGGCACTTCTTTTAATATGTGCCCCCTTTCTTCACACCCACGACCATTGTGTATAAAATCCTGTTTTTCCTGAAAAGATTTCTCGTCGCAGCCGCAGACAATGTTCCCCCACACAAGCTGTCGTCTTTGTCATCCCCCCACCCTCCACACACCCCCCACCTTCCACTTCAGTCAGTAAAGCAGGATCTTTGGCAGTCGGCCCCGCGTGCGAATTTGTGCGTTTCAGGGTACAGGTGGGGGGGGGGGGGGGATTGACGGAGTCTGCCTACCTGTTCCCCCTGTAAAGTGGTCAATTTTTGACAGACGTGGAGAGGGGAGGAAAAAGCGGGCGCGGAAACCACAAAGAGAGGGGCGGGCAAATGAACAAATGTCAGGGTTAGCGGGGGGTTGCTCGGGCCGCAGCCGTGGAAAATGCTTCCTCTTAGGGGTGTCTCCTGGAGAAGGGGAGTGAGGCATGCTGATAAAAACAACTCACTAACAATTATGCTCACCTAAAATAGCCCTTACTTAAGTATATGGCATGCTTGCCAGTTAATTGTACACAAAAACAAAGACTTCACAAAGGACCTCCTGCAGCCAATGTATTTTCTTGTATTTTGGCATGATAATTAAGTGTGACAGCTATGAATGCAAAGTTGACAGATATTATAGGGGCCTGTCTAAATGTACGTACTGATTGTTTGGATTCCAAAAGTTATCCTAACTGTAAAAGTCGGAAAGTGGAGCAAAGATCTACAGTGTATTGTGTAATGGATAAATAATTACAACTGGTAAGAAAGCGCAGCACACGTGCCCAGAAAGCAGTGTGCACGGTATGTCAGAGTTACCGACGCTTGGTGGTGGAGTTTTGACAGTTATCTGTAGAGACGGATAGAAAAATAGAACCGAGTCTGGCTCGGTTTTACTGATATTAAATAAATATTGTGCCCGTTTCTGTGAATGTAACAATGCTTGACAATTACTAACATTGGATAATAAAGGAGCCCTTTCTCCGCAGATTACAGCCCATATCTGGTCTCAACCAAGCAGCTGACTGCAAGGGATTTTAATGACAGTGCTCCTAATATTCCCAGGAGATAATGCTTTTTGTAATGGCAACTGAAAATCGGCCGTCAATAGAAAGCATTCACTAGAATCCGGTATTTTATGCTTATTACACTTGAGTAATTTCAGTATGAATGCTGCATTTCTTCTGAGTTGCTCTCTGGATTTGTTCAAGTTGTTCTTATTGATATGCTGTAGGACTAACAAACATAAAATCTACTAAGACCTCTGATCTGTACCATTGACCATTATCATAGCCAAGAGGTTTGTTGCAATGTGGTATTTTTATGCTACACTTGGTGAGAAACCTGTTTACATTCCAGGGTGCTGTATAGTTCACTTCTCTCTGCAGCTCAGTCGGATTCCAAAGCACTGTATAGATTTGTTTCAGCTGATGAAATTAAAAAGACAGCAGTGTGTGTGTGGTGTGCCTTCCAGCAACGCGATTTGCCTGCGAGTTCACGATACGGGTTGAGAGGGGAGTTCCTTTGGGGGGGATTAAATAGCTCCCTCTCTTCCTTCCCTCCTCCCCTGCCCTCCATACTTGCAGAACACAAACAGCTTGCAGGGCTGTACAGTACTTGTACAACATGTTTGCCACAGTGCTGCTCACAGGTAACAATAAGCCAAGGTCAGAGGTTAAGAGGGATTGTGGAGCTCGGATTCTTGTGCGTTCCTCTGGCAAACATTGTGCACGCACAGGCACATGAATCAGTGCCCATAGTATAGCTGGGAGAAAGTGAGAGTGAGAGACAGAGAGGGTGAGCTGGCTCAGTAGAGAAGGGGGTATCAAGAAGAACGAGACCAGGGCTGGCTGCATGAAGACATGTGAGGCAGGTCTATAAGGTTAGGACGGTGATAGTTTGCAGTCTTTTAAGCTGCTCTGACGCCAGTTAGGCATCTGCGCAAAAATAAAACCTGATGTTAAAAAGAGAGAGCTTAAAAAGGAGCTGTGCTGATCATAGAAATTGCACCTGCTGAGAATGGGCACTGTCCTCTCCAAAAAGCTGACAGCCCTAGATGTTTGTTCAATCCGCTTAAAAGGACCCATGTTTGTGTAATCTTCTTATACGAAGAACAAAAAGGAAGTGTTCGAAAATGCTTGAATTTGTCTGCTCTTAATGTCCTCCTACAAACAGTCAACGTAGATTTCTTTTAACCTTAAAAACACTCTTCAGCTCCACCTGAATGAAAATGATAGGGGGCTTTTTAATCAGTGGCACAGAAAGTACTCAAACATTTTACTTGAGTAAAAGTAGCCATGCCACAGTGTTAGTTGTGCATTTAAACTGAAATAAATTCAGTACAATTTGGAAAATACAGGAAAGGAAAGAGATATGTTGCCATATTTTGATTATTATGTTCACATAAGAAAAACTCTAATGTAGATCGCTGGATTGCACTTGATTTAGAGTACTTGATTTCTTGACGTCTTTAACCGAAGGGGTAGAAGATCAGAGAACATTTATTGACACATTTTGTTATGAGGATTTCATGGTATCAGTGTCACCTGCTGGGGGGAAAACATGAGTTGTTGTATCTTCTTCGAATTAAATTGTTCCAGAAGGCTTTCTGTCCTTTTCTCTATTGATTTAAGCTCACCCCTTTTCTATAGGTTTGTTTTATGGGAGATCATAGAGGTGAGCAGCTGATGAACATGGATTTTGAATCTCTTGGGTTAGATTTAAAAACCAGAATGAAAGTCTGTGAAACCAGCTCTCTGCCTCCATCAATGTCTTTGAATGGGAAGGAGATTATCCATTTAATCTCTTAATCGTGCGTACTGTATACATAGCTGGTCCTGTGCCTAAAACCCCATCCTGATCAGATCACAGCCGCCGTTTGCGATGTTTCCATCTAGCCCACAGACTATTTCAGGTGAACACCAACTCTGTTTCACATGATCCTCTCCAACTGTCAGCATATTACACCCTTGGTGCCCTGTTAAAATGAAACCCAGACCAATGGTGCATAAAATGGAATGTGGAAATATGTAGATTTTAAAGTACAGCTTTTTAAAAATCCCTCATTCCCACAAATGTATTCAGAATAAAGGCAGCTGTTTCATAACATGAATTAGGTTACTGTACATTTTGCGCAGTATATTTTCCCCAAAAGTAGGAATTAATAATGAAGATGCTTTTTGGCCTGAAATTGCTATTCAAACAATTATGTACTTAGTTTCTTCCAACAAATGCATTCCACATTATTGTTTTGCCTCATAGCAAAGCACCTAAAAGACTAAAACCTTTCATTCCAGCAAAGGCCGCTATTGGTCACCGTCAATAAAAGCATAAAAGCATTTATTTCCCACGTTTGTCAAATTAACAGCATACTCCATCTCCCATAGGACTTGTAAGGTTCATTAACCTTTCTGTGAAGTGGGACAGGTTTCCAGCAGTTACCATAACCTCTGTCTCGCTCCTGCCTCAATTATAATAGAAGAATTAAACATCCAGCGATTCAAAACAGTAATGCTGCCTCTTAAATCCCTTTGTACCAGCTCTCAGTTGTTAATGACTAAAGACACTGAATGAACTGTGGAGTTATCAACAGATGTAACTGTGGACAGAAGCAAATCAAATGGCTACTCTGCACAGCGAGATTACTGAATATACATGTACAGTTTCTGTTTTGTGGCCAGAATGTACTTTTTCCAAAAACATTTATTGTGTTTTCTAATAGTATGTCGACTTTATGACTTTGGCTTTTTGTGAATAACGCATATTTGGCTTAATTTAATCGAAAGACTGTGTTACCACTGTGCGGAAACAATACGTGACGATTTAATTGTTGTAAATTGTAAGCTGCTTGCCCAAAGTTTTCCTACGAATCTAGACCTCGGCCAACCGCCCCTCCAAAGTCAAAAGAACAACCTGACCTTGAGCTAATTAAATGGTCAATTACACGCCTGTTGATCTCTTTTAATTTCTTAATAATTCCATTAACTGTGTGGGAAAGAGTTAGTTCTCTTGTCCACCTACTCCTCCTTCATCCTCCTCTCCCTCTGACTCCCTTCCTCCTACTTCATGTGCCAGCCCACAAGGTTTTTGATTCTCATTTATTTTGTGTCACTGTTCACAGCTAAAAAAAAAAAGATGATTTAATTCAGTGCCATGGACTCGTCAGTAAGCTCCAACCTCCTCCTCTGCCCCCCTTACATCTCCCCCGTGCTTTTATGTACTAATCAAATCCAGCACGTGTCTCGACGTATTTGTAGGCCTACCGCTCTATTGTAATTTCTTCATCTACAATCTCCATGGATTTCCAGTCTTGCCGGCAGAAACCAGCGAAGCCATGAAGCGCGGAGGCCTCGTGCTTGTGCGTGCATGTCCTCTGATGCTACTTGTAGGCAAGCTCAGGCTGGGATTTTCCAGTGCCACCCCCGTCAGTGGGAAGCCCTACATGGGGACATGTCAGCGCCTTGTTTGCTTGTTGTGCTGATGAAGCTGGGGGTGGGGCGAGTGGGCAGCCTTGTTCTGGTTCCAGGATTCCCTTCAAATGAGTCAGCCAGCCCCCACTCAAACCGACTGTTACCTTGGGAACTCAAGCTTGGGCTTCCCTCAACAGTACTAAAGTACAGACTCATCAGCACCCATACTTGCTAACACACACGCAGTAGGTGTAAGGGAAGCAGCACCCAGGTTGGATAAAATTAGCTTATTAAAGCTCTCTTTGGCCTGTACTCTGTCCTGTTAGGCCCAATCTGCTCACTGAGTTTGAGATGACCAGCCCAGCACAGCCACTTTGTAATGTGTGCAAATTAGACTGAATAGATGAGTGCGATAATGAGTTTGGGCGGCTAGTTTCTTAAGTCAGTGATTTGAGTAATAGCATCCCACCCTGCTAATGAGCATTACCAAAGGAGTGTAGGTTTAGCATGTCACAGTGTGTCAGGTGATTTCAGCGGTGGCTGGAGTTCACTTAATAACTGGACTGTTTATGTTTCCATCTCAGGTTCATTACCGAAGCCCAATGCGTTTCTTTACTGAAGCTATTAGTCCAGCAGGCTATTGTTAAGTGGCTTAATTTGTTCATGCACTGAAGCAGATCAAGGATGACGCCCCCAGTTCCTTTTACCCTCTCCTCCAAATTATATTTTTCTACTAACCATACACCCCAGATTCCATCCCATTCGGTTCAAAAGACACAGCCACAAATACCACTAAAAATGCTTTGACTTAGTACATGTTTTAAAGACATTGTAGCTGTGTGTGACTACTTGGATAACTCTTGATAATTCCATCACTGTAGTATATTTGAATGTATAAGATGAAGTTTACCACTTGTGCATTTTCCTGCATTTTGATGGTGTACAGCTGCCTCACTAACTGTACAAAAATGAGCATAACCCGTATGTTAAAAGTGTCAGCCTTTCAGTACCAGCTCAGCCAATAAGCAAAAGCTGTGCTTATTGGCTGAACATATTGGCAACTCCCAGGTCATGCAGTACTGTGCTTTGTCAAGGCCTGTTAGTGAGCCATCAGCAATATCAATGTATCCAGTCCTAGTTAATAGTGTAGTGTGCTGTTAGCTATGAAGCTACTCTTCAGCATTAGTTAATTTTTGTTATAATAGAAATCATGAAGCAAAAAGAAACTCTATATACCTGCTGTCTTGCAGCTAGCTCCACAAAGACACAAGCCACGCCAGAGAATATAGTAACCTTTTTTGTGTGCCCACTTTCCACCAGCAAGCTAAAGTTGTTTACCTGAGCTGCTAATGAAGCAATGCTATCCATGTGACAAACACTCTGCACTCACTAGGGCTTATTAAAATAATAGTATCTTGCTGGTTTGCCAGTGGAAAACCTTCAATGTGCAGAACTAGGAAAAGTTCACTGTGCATTATTAGTAACATAACACGTACATCCAGTGTAGCTAAAAACGAGTAGGTTCTGTTGGTTGGTAGAAAGGTGGCTCCTCGTGACGGCTGCGGGGGGAATTGCATGTAAAACACCAGAACACTACCACATGGTAATTAACAAATAATGCACCACACACAAGTGCAAATGCTGAAAACAGCATTAGTCACTCACGTAGTTTGCGTTGTAGGCTCTACAAAGATTCACCATAGAAGTCTAAATCAGACGTTAGGCGGCTTTCCTCCTAACCCTGAATAATCTTTAATGTGCAGTCGTGTTGAGGGATCCTTAAAGAGCAGTAATGAAATCTTAAGCTGTTATCTTAAGTTGCAGTTACTCTACTGGAAATACTCTGTGTATACAGAGCATGCAGGCAACGGAAAACATGAAGCCCACTCACTAGTGGGGAATGCACTAGACTGTCCATTAAGTCCAGGAAAATTTTAGGCATGCTTTGCTTATGTGATAACAGCTTAGTGATAGGTGCCTCAGGTGGGCTAAATAGTAGCAGGAGTTCACAGTTGAATCTGTAAATTCTTCTGGCCAATACCTGTTGTCTTTTAGGCCACCAGATTTACAGCAATATGTGAAATTGCTCAATTATATCAGCCTCCGACTTCTTCGGAGGCTCAGCAGTCACTGTTGTGCTGATTAGGAGGATTGGCACAGTCACAACACATGGGTGAGATGACAAACCAGTTACACGTCAGCCCGATTAAATCCTGAGTGGTACCCCAGACTGTAACACATAGTGGCTTTTAGTTTTCTCCGTTGTTAGCCAAAGTTTATGAAGCCAGATCAACCATAATCCCAAATGTGTGGCTGTAGAATACTTGCTTGGTGCCATCGTCCTAAAACTGAAGTAAAGACGAGGAAAAGCAAGAGTGTACCGCAAGTGTTCCTTCTTCTAGTTTAAAGTTTGGCATGGGGCCTGGACAGGTTTGGCAAGGATGAAGTAACCCATCTGAGATGAAGTAACAACCTTTAGAAAACTGGCAACTTTTTCCACAGTGCTCACAAACTGTTGGCTGGCTGTCAGTTTTTGCTAAGCTTTTGGTGCCCAGTATTGATCATATCTGAGCTTTTATGCAGGAGAATGACACTTACATGGCCATAAACATGGCGTCACAGTTGGTGGCCAAAGTTGGCGGCTGAAAGATTGTTTCCACATCCTATCTGAGGATCAGGTCATTAAAAGGTGTCATGCATGCAGCTGTTTATGTGTTGTAATCATCCAGTATCGCTGCTCAGGGCAAAAACTAAAACGGGGATTTCGAGGAAACCTTTTCAGCATGAGTAGAGATACCGGAGAAACCCCTGTGGTGTAAAAGAAGTGGCACACGCCACAAGTTTGAACTCGACTGATGGGAATGTCTGCTATGCTGATAAAGACAACAGCGTGCATAGGAGAGCCTGCCTTTGACTGGGTCACTGCTCCTATAGTTCCTGTGCATTTTGGGACATAAAAGAAAGGGGGTGGGGGCTGAATCCAGACTCACAAAATATTCTAATTTACTGCATAATTTTTTACTGTTTTGTAAGCAAAATGTTGTATACTTTGCCTAAACTCTGAATAATTTTGAACATAAATTTGGTGCTTTTTCCATTTATATCTGGATTACACGTTCTGTAGTTGAGCAATGATGCGATTTTTCTGTGTTTAACCTGTAAACCGTGAGGTTCCTTGTGAGGCAAGGACTTTTAATTCACAATAACCCTGCAAATGAATGGGCTGATTACTGAGGCGAAGATGAGGAGGTAGTCATAAGCACTTGGCTTGAGTGGAATCGGCAAGGGAGGGTGGAGGGGAGGGGTGGCGGTGGCAGTACAAGTCCAGCCTCAGAAATAGAGCTGTGAACACCATCTGTCATGCTCTCTCTCCCCGTCTGTTAGCCTGACTGCAAGTAAAAGGGAGAATGATGCTCTCAGAACTGCATTAGAAGGACGTGGGTGCTGATTGTCGTAGGTGTGGGTTTACAGGGTGTGCAAGGGAGGGGGAAGTGGTGGATATACAAGGAGGTGCATGAGTAACTCTTGCTGACAAAGGGAAGCACTCACCCACATAGAGAAGGAGAAGGGTTGTTGGGCAAGCGGGTATTCCTGCTGAAACCGCACCCCTGCACCCACCCACCGCCTCTTTGTGGACTCCTACCTATCGGCTCGTGTCGGAGGATTCCTAGCGGAAGTTATGTAGACACATTATACAAACACACTGCTCATCTACTGCCCTAAGATCAAGAGAAGTTAGAAATTCATGTATAGCATTAAGCTCACTTTCATAAAGTGACACATCTCACCTTGTTTCACCATTTTCAGACAAAGCGGAGATGCGCCTGGGGTCCCATCTACTATCTTTTTTAAGAATTTCATGATGGTAATAATACCGCTATCAAGTCTGAACTAATTCTGATTCATTTTATGGATTGAGATAAATTTGCTGGTTGGTGGTTAGCGTGTCAGGCTTTTACGTGACCCACAGAAAAAGCTCTGCCGCATGCCTTTTTCTAGATTATCAGAAATTATTCATTGCTCATAATGTGTAGGTTGTTTGGGATCCTTTCTGCCTTTGTTTGAGTCAGAGTGTGAAATAGTCAGTAAAACATGAAGGCAAGCAACGCCACGATGAATGTAACACCACAGCTGGGCGCACATAAGTTAGACGTGACTGGCTCCTACATTTAACGAGCCGAGACGAGTGACAAAACAAATATTTAGTAAATGCTGTTTCTTTAAGATCTGGAAACGAACTCTGGATTATAACTTAATGATATTTCATATGTGTTTAAACTGTGTAATGAATATAGATGTTGATATTTGTATGATTGGCCGTGATTGGCCTTCGCGGGTGGCTCAGAGGTCGGGGTCAGCTTTACAACAGCTTGCAGGGACACTGTCTTTTTAAGGGCAACCTCCAAGGGCGTGCGTTTCCTGCTCTAGTGTCTTGAACTCAGGCCTTCCATTTCAAAGGGGGTTCCCCCTGTTCACTGCGTGGCCTCGCTCTCACAAACATATCAAGAAACAAAAATACTTAGCTTAAATTAAGACAAGTGGTAAATTTCTTTTTTACCAGTGCACGTGCCACCAGCAGAATATTATGTTGTTTGGATTCACCTTTATGATAAGAGTGGCACAAAAGAGATCCACCTTGAACAACACAAAAACCAAATCTGCCCCATTTAGGCGTCAAATCTCCAATCCCACTGCTGCTCCTTGTTCACTGTTTTTAGTGCATACCAGGAGATATTTAGTTAGTCTCCCCTCGATAGACTTAAACACCCTCGTGCATCGGCATAAATCACATTGACACTTTCAGTTTTTATCTCTGTTAGTAGCTGGTGTTCCCACATTGCTCAGTGTGTGATTCACTATCACAGCTTAAATGGGTATTCCCCTCAAATGAGGATACGAGACATATGCATTGCTTATAATATCTCCCAAATAACTCGAGTCTTTTTACTGGTGAGTTAACTTAGTCTGGGTAATCCATGAAATGCTTTGTTTGTTTCATTATAGTTTCTAAAGAGAAGAACTTAAATTGTTTCTTGGTGAAAGAGTTTGGAGCATTAAAATTCAGGAATTCGTAATATTTGACTTTACAGTGATTATTTAAAAAATTCATAGCATAGATTAAACAAGAAACAAGAAATAATTGTTATTCTGCTGAGTACAGTTATCAGAAGTGGACTGTGGTCTTACATGGTCACCAACTATACTCAAGTCGACATTTTAAACACTCAAAGTGTGCCAATAACAATGTCCCTCACACCATTACACCATTACACCATTACACCACCAGCCCAAACCATTGATACATGCAGGATGGATCCATGCTTTCATGTTTACGCCAAATTCAAACCTTACTGAGTATGTCGCAGCAGAATCTAATCTTAGACCAGACAGTGGACAATTTTGGAAACAGAAGATTTAGGCAGTACCGTAGCTGCAGTTTCCTGCTCTTAACTGGCAGGAGATGCATTCATTGTGGTCATCTACCACTGTAGCCCATCTACTTCAAGGTTTGACGTGTTGTGTATTCAAAGATGCTCTTCTGCATACTTTGGTTGTAACCAGCGGGCATTTGAGTTACTATTACCTTCCAATCAGCTCAAAGCAGTCTGGCCATTCTCCTCTGACCTCCTGTACGAGCAACGCATTTTCACTCAGACAACTGCCGGCAGATATTCTCTGTAAACCCTAGAGATGGCTGTGTGGGAAAATCCCAGTATATCAGCAGTTTCTGAAATACTCAAACCATCCGGTCTGCCGCCAACAACTGTGACACATTTAAAGTCACTTAAGTCACCTTTCATCCCTTCTGTGATGCTCACTTTGAACTTCAGCAAGTCGTCTATTTCCTGACTTGATTGACTGATTAGATATTTACTTCAATGAGCATACAGTACTATGAATATATGTGTTGGTATGAAACTTTAATACCCATCACCATGTTTTTTATGCATGGTGAGCAGTGCATTACTGCATTATGAACAGAAAGCTTGGTGGTATCTGTGTTTTAAGTGCAGTGAATGAGCATAGAAGAATCTCACGAACACAGACATTTAAAATGTAAATGAGAAAATACTTACAGGGAAACAGTGGTAATGTTTGTCTTGCATAGAGAATGAAGCTGTTTCTAGTGTCTTTCAACTTTCAGCTGCTGAAATAGCACAACAGTTAAAACACTGACATATTAGCCGTGAGTACTCCATTAGGCTTTTTTTCTTTATTTTGTAAAGATCCTGATTTTAATGTTCTGCTGGTTTTCTACACAGCGCTTCAATCTGAGCTCATTTCTTACATGAACAGCTAATGATAGAAGATCTATGTTTGAATGTTTTCAATGAATAAGCTGCGTTTTTCACATTGGCTTTATGGTCGAGCATATAGAAAATAGCTGAAAACAACTGTTTTCTCTGACATCTGCATTATGCAATGTGTCTTTTATCTTCAGCTTGAGGTAAAAAAAAAAACAAGCCAAAAATACAACTGCTGGTGAACATAGATTTTGTACAGCAAAAGCGTTGCACTGTTTATTCCCTGGGCATGTTTTTGAGGAAACTGTATTTTTTAAGAGAAAGGAAGAAGTTTATAGTGTTAATATACAATTTATGTGTATATGTTAGAGTGGAAAATATATCATCAAGCCCTTTATTACACAGTCATTAAACCATTTCTTCTAATATCTATGTTTTACTTATAGATCTGTGTTATAGATCAAGTCACCTAGAGTCATTTACTCCATTTACCTTTCTAGAAATTACCTGACAAATTTAACCTGCTAGATCCCCGTAGTGCAAAGTCAGTGTGAAGTCCATGTGTTAATAGTGCAGGTAACAGCCTGGGGATCATGTGTCCTTGCAGTTAAATGCAGACAGCTCCCTCTTCTAAACGAACCGGAGCATTTCAAGTTGTGAGACTGCAGCTGAGGCAGACTATCTCCTGCTGCGTGCTACTGTTAGAAAGGGCAACTTCAAACGATGTCCCGACCTGACTCCTCTGACTTATTTCAGAGTTTAGGTGTGAAAACAGCTTCAGTGTATAAAGTCTTGGATATCGTGCCTCAGAGTATCTTGATGTCTTAGGTTATCTCGGTTAGTAAAGTAATATTATGCTTATTTTCACTACAGAAGGTTTTTTTTTCTATAAATGTTACAGATTTATAAGCAGCATTCAAATTCTCTTGGCATACTAGTGAATCTCAGTCTTGGATTCTTTCTTCATCAACAATCAGATGAATCACTCACAGATTTTTCATGGGTGGGGTTAATACGAAAATCATTTTATGCTTAAAGTTTTTAGTCTGATTAAACTGTTCCACGGTCCAGCCTGATGATTGTCTTTTGAATTTTCAGTATTTTTTTCCACAACTTCAAAAGATCCAAATGTTTTTTTGTTTTTATTATCATAAATACTGCAAGGATAACATGCTACACATACCCATACCTTAAAATGGGCATTTCTTCATAAAGGTTATTAACACAGATCGTGGCTGTCATTCAGCGATGCCAACTTGTCATGTTTGGCGTCACACCCCACAACCAAGTCCCTGAGGGAGGCCGCCCCCCATGTGAGATTGCCCTGTGGGTCACAGTGAGTAAGTGCGTCACTCCCCAGTGAACATTAGGATCAGCAACCCCAGCACGGCCCTGTTCGGTCACAGCGACTGTGATAGCAGCTCTGCTCCGTACAGATTAATCACTCCAACCCTTAAACTACTTTTGTGATTTTTTTTATTTTTTTTTTGATTTCTTGTGAATAATAATATATGTGATTGTGTGTTAGATCGGCATATTATTGACTCCGCATATTATTGACTTCTTTTATTATTTGGCTAAATTTCAATATTTTATTCATTTGCTGTTGTTTATACACTATGTATTATAATGAAATTAAAAGGGCACAGGGTGCCTGGGAGGATGAGCGAGAACTGAGCATTAAGATGTGGGAAAATGTTGCACGTTCAAATGTTGACTACCTGTTGCTATGGCAATGGGTTTGGATTCTGCAGGCTGCAGGACACTTGCTATTTCTAAATAAAGCTTTTTTTTTTCTCACCGATCGGTGGATGAAGATACTCACATTTGAAACTAATCTTCTGAATTTGATCAGTCTGTGTAAACACTCCAATGCTTGCTGTTATTTTTAAAGAGAGGTTACAGGATTATAGATAAGAGCATATGCACGATACAGAATGCATGCTTTAAATCTGCTGAAAGAGTGAATTACTATTTGAAACTGATAGTAATATGCTAAGGTCGTTTGTGCATCTCAGTCATTCTGACATAGACCTGCACACTCTGTGTGCTTATAACTGTAGTTTTAGCATTTTAATTGGCATTATGAACCGTTATCATCCTCAAAGTACATTTCATCTGCTGCGAGGTGACAGCTGCAGTCTTCAAGAAGCAAAGAGAGAAGTCAAACTATGGTTGGTCTGCTTTAAATAGTCCCCTGTCCCACGTATGAGTAAATAGCAAAATAAAGCTTTTAATTTACTTGTCAAGAAACCTGGATAGGCATTGAAAGTGTTTATTAGTGTCCTCGAAAAGATGTCGTTCCAACAGTTGGATGCATTTATCCTCTTCAAAACATATATCATAATCATAATCTGGATGCACCATTCCCAAGATGAAAATTAAAACATTATTTCTGTTTTTATCCTTCTGCTTTACCTTCTTCTGCTCTGGGCTGCTGTCCTACTACAGTTTTTATTCTCTGTGGATATGTGTTCTTATTAAACTGGAACTTGAATTTCAAGCTGAGATTGGGGGGGAAAAGCAGCTTGGTCCTGCCTGTCTTTTGTCCTTGGTGCTGCTTGTTAACGCAGTACCCCCGTCAGCCTGTAGGGGGAGCCTGTGCGTGGCAAAAAGAGGACAGAAATAGGTGCTGAGACCACATACTCCAGTCTGTGATGGGGACTTCCACGCTTACCTCAAGTGGGTTTTGGGCCATTTCACAGACAGCATATTTAGTCCTTTTCCACCCACTCAAGGATGCAGCCGTCTTGCAGTAAATAGCCAAGTATATTAAACAAACATGCCTGTGTGCAATTTGCAGTGTGAAGTGCCTGACTGTGTGCTTCCTGGGGCTGAGGGAGTTTAACCTGACAAATATACAGCAGAAAATGCTTATGAAAATATCTGCACTTCACATTGGGTTACATGATATCTGTTTCTAGGCAACAAGAAGTTAATATACAATTAATAATATGGGAAATTGGAAATCTTCTCAGTAGTTTAATTTGCTTGGGAACTGTCTTTTGTCTGAAAATTGTCTCTTGTATTCTGATATTAAAATACCTGGTCTTTTATATATTTAATTTTGACATACTTTAACCTGCAGTGTGGATGCAAGCTTGTACTGGAGCTTTTTTTCCCCCAATAATCGCCAAATATTTCACTGTTTATTGGATCTCGAGCTTGCTGTTACTTCAGCAGGATACAGTCTACTAGCATTGGCTTGAAATAAATTAAATGGCCAGCCTTTGTGGTTATAAAGACTGGACTAATTGAATGTAGAACATTTGCCTATGGGAGCATAAATCTGAAAGAAGAGCAGCCTGTGCTTGCTGTCTGTTTTGTCTTTCTTATCAAATCTTTGCTATCGCTGGGTTTGTCACAAAACAAACAGGCTGTGCTTCATAATTTGCCCGGCTAACTTTTGTGTTTTAAATTCCAGGGCAGTGCACTCAAGGAAGGACAAATAGAAGGAACATCCCTCACTGGTAAGTAAGATCTTCTATTGACTATTCGTTGTGTAACCTTGGCTTCATTACTCCCAGGTTTAGTTTAATTCCAGAAAGTTGATCTGACTCATTGATTGTGTGTAGGCTGTGCAATTTGCTCTGGTATATATTATATATAATTAGTTGGAATAATTCCATATTATTGTTTGGACTTGTAGATTTAAGTCTTACTATAATTTATGCTAAAGTATTTCAGTATTTTTGTATCACTTGGAGGAATTTAACATTTTTCCTGTATAACCTTTAAGTCACTCTTTCGTGACCCCTCTCCTCAGAGTAATTTTAATTCCTTCCCACTATTGTGAATTTAAAGGGCTTAAAAAGTGCACCAGTACTCGCATACACACACAGAGATGCACACGCCGCCATCATCCTCCCCCGTGGAGCTGGTTATGTTTACTGTCTTGCAGTGTTGGTGATGATTAAAGAGGATTTATCCAAAGAAAATCTGTAGCCAGTTTATTACCCACAACCCAGACTGACTAAAGAATTCTCAGAATTCAGAGTTAACGATTTTTATGGCCGTACAGCTCCCTTTGGTTTAAATAATCCACGTGGATTTTGCTGCACAACAAAAAGAATTGGGATGTCAAAGATTTAGCACACACTTACAGTCAATTGTTATAAAATGCCAGTCCCCACTCTCAGCTCTCCTGATTCTGATTCTTTGGTTTTTCGTACAGATTATAAGCCGCCAACCCCGCCATCGAACTCTGGTTTTCACCGCTACCAGTTCATGTTGTTCGAGCAGCCTCCAGACGCGTCTGTGTCACTCACGGAGCAGGAGGAGGCATCCCGGGGTAATAACTCCACTCACCAGCTTCTTCAGTCTGCTACATTGTTTTCCCACTGCAGTATCATCTATCATATACCAACAGTGGCTGGTTGCCAGCATCTATCTGTTGAATCAGCAATGAAAGTTTACAGCAAGGAATTGAAACCTAACAGTTCCTCTCACATTATAGGTTTTTGTGGTTTTTGGGAAAGTATTTTTGGAACAGACAATAAGAAGCCACGTCATTTTACAATATTCATTTCCTTTAGAGGGAGTACTCCTTAATTTAGGGTGTAATATTTCCACATTAGGCTCTGCAACTCCTGAAATATCTGTGTTGATTGAGTACGTTTTACTATAAACTTGATCTTTGTTAGTGTTGCGATTCACTGTGCTGCCTTTGTTTCATAAAGACCCATGTCATTCTGCATAATTCACAATTAAGATGCTTTAATCAAAGCATTCGGAGTTGCTTTAGGAAGATAATTTTCTCCAAATGCTTGAACTTAACAAGGGAAATGTTAATGAGGTTAGTGAGTAAGTCTGCTGCAGCGTTAATGCCTGCGGGATCAAGACAAGTATTATTGGCTCCCACGCACACCTGCACGAGTCTGCCTGACCACGTCTTGTTAACCTCCGCCAAACCTAAAAGGCCCATCAACTACGTCACATGCTTCCACGTGAAAGGTCGTTTTAGTTTGATGATATTATATCCATACATCCTTTGATTCAACCTTGTTTGTCTTGCAGAGGTATTGTTTTGTTTACGCTTTTGGATTTATTTCTTTTTTTTCGTACTTTTCCATCCCCCTGAAGTCTGTGTGGGAAGGTGGGCTGTAGCACTTGGATGCACAGTACAGCACCTCACAGGAGGCGTGTCTATCTGTCTATTCGAGTCAGGTCACAGCCGGTGATTTGAGGGGAGATCAGGGTGGTTTGAGACTTCAAGCGCTGCGGCCGTGAATAAGTGGAGCTGCCAGTCTCGGCTGTTTGAAGTTTTGACAGCTTTGTCAGCAAACAATCCGGGCACATTAGGCTGAGGTCTGTTTGATGTTGAAACCTTTGGAAAAAGAAGTGTCAAAAGAGATATAGTTTGTAGTATGTTACTTATTCGGCGCACTTTGGGGAGGTTGCGATGAACTCTTGCCGCATCGTTGGGGCATTCGCGATGTCACAGCTGGTTAAGCTGAAGTAATACTAGCATGAATAATAGTTTACTATTTAGAATATTTTTAATGTATTCTTGTGCAAAATAAACTGCTCTCACACAGAAGTTGCCCACTCGTTATGAAGCATTTGAACTGAGTGGATCCACCCATCCTTAATCGAGTGGATGAGCGTAACTCCCGCTGTAAGACTTCCTCTCTCCTGCTAGCTGCTCTGTCGATACAAGGGAAATGAAATTAAAAAAATTCTCCCGGATAATCACGCGCTTCATTTGATGGGTCAGTTCTGGACACAATAATATGTCAAGAGAATAGATAATTGACAATAGTGTTTTACACATTAAGAATGAAAGCCTAGTCGTGGTGTATGAGCAGAAACAAAACATGTGGGATATTTCAGGCCCTATTCTCTGGTTTACCTGCTTCCTTATTTTTGCCCAATTGTCCCGGAGCTCGTTAATCCCGCACGGAGAAGAGGAACGGAGGGAATCCCATGCCTCCCCACCTCCTCCGTTAAGTATGTTCACTTATTAGCGTCTGTCCTCCCTCCATGTGGTATGACACAGAGAGAATTTTTCATAGCCCATGACATTAATTGATGTGATTTGCGAAGGGAGAGCATTTAGCCGTGGGTGGAAGACTCCTAATGATCGTTTTCCACTTCCAGTAGTGCAGTCATTGACTCAATTTCATCTCAGATTTTTTCTCTGTTTTCTTTTCATCTCTGGCCATCACTTTACTAATAAAGGGGGTGAACAATTAGAGGTGGAGCAGGGCTGTTGCGAGGAGCCGTGGGAGTCGGCAGTGCCTCCTGCGTTAAGGTTATGAATGTGGGTCATTGAACTGATGGGGACAGCTGGTTTGTTACACAAGGAACTACAGGGGGGCTGCGCTCTTGGCATGGGGCACAGGGGCGTCATCGTAGGGAATCCCCATTGCTCTGGCTGTCCCTGACTGGAGGCTGCCCCCGTGCCAGGGTTGGGGAGGGGGGCAGCCGTGGGCACTCAGACCCTTGTGATACTTGTCAGCCACTTGGCAAGCCCTTAATATGTCCTGCTACTGTTTGGTGCCGACGAGTCAGTTTGTCAAGGGAAACAGTGTTACAATGCCGGGAGGGAAACCCCAAGGCCTCGAGAGAAGCCTTGGGGTGATGTTTCAGCCTACACGTTAGTTTGCACATACGCTGTTCGCGCGTCGAGCATTCCACGTCCTGACTTGAAGCTCAGCAGCTGGTATCGACTGATCAGAAGCAAAAACTATGATGAGTAAAAAAGAGAAGATAAGAATGAAAAAAAAAATTGGCCATGTGTTCTGTATTATTTTTTTTTTTGTCCCTGATAAATTGTTGGGAAGGCGACAGTCACGTCATGCGAATGAATGGCTCACAGTGGCGTTAGCTGCTGGATCGTACACATTGCCTATCTTGCTTCCTAGAGCCCCTACTGCCAGCTCAGCACACTCCACAGTAATTGAAGCCATTTGCAATGTTGCAGTGTGATAATGGGCAGATCCATGTCTACCACCCACCCACAGCCTCTACCATTAATCAGAGCTGCGTGGAGTCAAGAGAGCCAGGATTTGGTTGCTACAGCAGGCCTGAGTTTCAGCCAGGAGTCGGCTGCCTTAAAGGAACACTTTAACGTGTTGAATTTTGGCTGGTTGTGTTTTTTCTATGTGTCTTTTTTTTTTTTTTTACAGAGTCTTGACAGGCTCGGAGTAAAAGTTAAAGTGTCTTGACTTTTCCTCAACTTCCCTTATCCACAAATATCTTTATAGTATTTCTAAAATGGGTTACTTCCAGCTGACACAATATAAGTATAAGTGAAGTAATTTGTTAATGAGTCACTTAGTTGATAATTAAGAAACTCATGAAAATCAGAAAGATATCTGCTGCTTCCAGCTTCTCATAATTTCCTTTGGGATGAGTGAAGAAAACACAGCAATTGATAATGAAAATGAGAGTTGCACACTTTTTTTAAAAAAGTAATGAGGATTTTGGAGTAATTGAATAAAATCCAATAATGAAATGTAACAATAAAATACAATTTAACAATAAATCTGTGTTGACAGTGTTTCATATATGGACGTTGCCTCAAAGAAGCAGCGGCGTTTAAAGGTGGGAAGCAAAGATTAGTGTCACCAATTCTGCATCTGACCAAATATGAGATATGCTAAGAATCCCTGCTTATCTTCATGAGTTACGGTGTTGATGGACAGCCAGGAAAATGTTGCAGATCAATATGATGTGTCAGCGAAGTTGATCTTTCATTTAGTGGTTTGTATGGGAGTTTTTCAAAATGATCCTATGAATTCTTCAGTTGTGGCCAAAACATGTTTTGGTTGTTTTTTTTGCCAGGTCAAAAAGACCAAATTGTAATTATGAGTCAACATTTGTGCCAAATTTGAAGAAGCACCCTGAAGGTGTTCCAGAGATGATATATTCACGAGAATAGTTGATTATTCCGATAAACTGTTATGAAAAATAATTCTTTGAGTCATTTCTCGATGCTAGTCATTATCCGGTCCTGCCTCTCCAGTGTGATGAGCTCTCTCCTCTCCGTTTTATATAATTGGAAACTCAGTATTTCCAGCATAGAGAGAAACAGAGTGGCCAACTATAATTCAACAATTCCCCTCAAGATTGAAGCGCTTTAGCTACTGCTGTGTTTACGGTAAGCTCCGACACACTCACACTGACCCTGTTTAAGCATCCCCGAAGAACTGTTCTGTGTCCGACCCCTGACCTCTGACAGATACAAAGAAATTAAGGTTGCGTTTTGCTTTAGTTATAACTATGAATCCTGCGTGAAGAGCTCTTAGCCTGATATGATTCCTTCGACACTACCACAAAGCAGCATCACTTGGGTTTTTTTAGTATTTCTGAGACACTGTAAGAGGTTTAACAGGGACACCGCCCACACCACTAAATGTAGCAGTTCTGTGTCACCTCACAGCAGTCCTGATCTTTCTGCCATGCCCAGACGTGGAAGCAAGGTGGAAACAAAAGGAGAGGCAGGAAGACTTTAAGATCGCCCTCAGGTCCCACACTATCTGTCCTTTCCATGAACACGCAGATGGGAGAGGCGGAAACGCGTCTCGGCACTACAAACAGGCACCAGCCTATTTTAAGGTCACTTACGAGTCTAGGCGTTTGCGGGGTACCAGCCAGTGTGATAGCACTAGATATTCTGAATTTGCCTCATTTTGGATTTTGCCCAATGATTGCACAGCTTTAGATGGGATTATGTGGGTAAAGCCTTACAAGCAGCGCCTGGTTTCTACTCTCTGTTTGATCATCATGCTACAATAAAACAATCGCCAGTGTGACATGCTCTATTAGAGGAAATGTTTCCTTGTATTATGGTAGGTTTTTCCCTATGAGTAAGGGTAAGTGAAAGTTTGAATATTAAAGCATGACTGTCATGAGGTTCAACTCTGCCACATGACTCATCAACTATATCCCTATATTGAGGCAAAATAGGGATATAGCTGCCGTCTGTCCCCTCACCCCTTTTTTTTAATTTTTTTTTTTTAAGTGGTGTCTCTAAGGGTGTGAGGGACCTTATTGTGGACATGCAGGGGATCTGCAGAGGCGGTGCATTATCTGTGACTGAAGCACAGACCAGAAGGGGCACTGGAAGCATGCCCTATCATACAGATAGGTCACTTGACTCCATTGCCCTCACTTGATTATCAGAGACCTTTCTCCAGGCAGCTCTCATTCAAGGAGAGGACCTGGCAAGATTCGGGTACTCATCTGCTCATCTCCCAGTTATTATTCATCATTTTCCCCCCACCCGCCCCAGCTGAGCTCAGAACTTGACCCGAAGTTGCGAACACTCTGAGGTGTCAGTCTTAAAAGCTAAATCAAATTGGTGAGAATCGGGGGAAACGGTTGTGTAATTATTAAAACGTATATCAAATATATATACTCGACTTTAAAATTTGATAGGAGCTAGGTGCAGTAATGTCTGCTGGAAAAAGCGTGAAAATTATAACCATGTACAAGACATTTTGTGCTACATGTAAATGAACCCTTCTGATTTGTTTCTGCATTGATGGGGTAGGGGGTGGGTGAGTGCACTTGATGTCTGTGGCACTGGCAAAGCGTATTTCTTCTCCCATATCTCATTCAAAAATGCCGGAGGATACAAATGTGGCTCTCTGATGGTGAAAACAGCTACAGTGAGGGCCTGTAAAGCAGCTGCAGCGAGAGGTCAAAAGCAGTAATTTTTTTTTTTTTTTCTATCCAGGCATAGTCAGATTTGACCCCAAACTGTGAGGCCACTCTCTCTACAGATTTGGACTATTTCAATAGTTGGCTTTCTATTCAAAAGATGACTTTCCGACGCTATTCTTGAGCAGCTGTTAATGTAATTACTGCGCATACGGAAATACCAGGATGTCAGTGATTCCCTGGATTACAGAGCAAAGCAGCAAAGCATTGTCTTACGCGCACCCAAACATATGAAGACACAGATAGACAGACATTCGTTCTGCTGTTGAAGTTTGCAAGTTGAAAGCATGCAGGGTTTTCTTTCCCTGGAATGATAATTGTGATTTTTTTTTTTTCGTCCTTTTTTTGTGTGTTAAGGGAGAGGAAGCTGCAGGGAATCAGCGGTTGTCAAAATCTAAGAAGTGATATTGTCATACCAGCCGGATGGCCGTCTGGTGTTTGTTTAAAAGGGGAGGGAAGAAAAAAAACAGTCCAGGCGATTGAATCATATCTTCTTGCCAATACGTCCTTGCGTTCCCACCTCCATCATTACAGCAACATGTTTTATTTTCAGCAGTGCTGTTCTCAGTGACTCACATCCCAGAGCCATGTGCTGCTCAGTTAGGCCTCAGATGCCCTAAACACAGACCAAGTGGTCATAAGAAATGCTCTTGTAATCCACCGGAGACTAAAATGTACTTTATTTATATACAATATTGCTTATTATCTAACAGATAATAATAATTTATTGAAATCAATCTGAAAACGGTTTCAGATCAGAGTGAAAAGTGAGTACATTTCCCCTCCAAGTGTCTGTAAATACTTATAAATATCTTTGTGTTTGTCTCCCCGCTCCCACAGGTAAATGGGATTTTCAAGCCTTCATCACAAGTTTTGATCTGGGAGAGCCCGTGGCTACTCTTCAGTTTCTCACCCAGAACTACAAAGACTAGAGGATGCTCAGATGCCTGAAATGGAAGAAGAAGAATCTGTCAGTAGACAAATATGAAAGATTTCTCCTCACTTTTACTCTATCAGCAATTACTAAACAGCATACATTCTTCAAGCTTGCACAAGCGAGCCCTCTTTGCCTTTATCTTATCATTACGTTAGAGAGCGAGATTTCCTCTTTGTGTTACACCAGCTGCTTAGGGTTTTGATCTCGGCCCGTATCTCTTGTCACGTGGTACGGAGCAAAGGATTTGGGAGGTAGAATTTAGCTTTACCAGGGGGTTTCTTATTAGTTTCCGAACACTGTCGACAAGAGAAGGAAGACGGCCTGATATCACAACTCTGTGTGGAAAGAGTTGATTCTAATTCAGGGGCGGAAACACGTCAGGGCCAAAAAAAGGAAGTGGGAGGTGAAACCGAGACCGCAACACAGCCGGATGCCGCAGTGGAACTTGAACCAAAATACTCTAGTGACAGGGCAGGGGAGGAGCCACAGGGCCTGTCATGCTCCAAGTGAAAGGAACTTACTGTTTGTGTAATTGTTTATCATATTTCCATTGACCACTGGAAACAATGAGCTGCTTTCATGCGCTTGATTGATTTATCTGAAGTAAAGGCTGCTGTGATCTAAACGTGTCCTTGAGTGTAACTTTGGGACAGCAAAGCCAGTTTGAACTTTGCACAGTTGCGTAAGAGCCTCACCTGGCAAGTCTGTAGAGGATGATGCGGATAAACTTTTCAACCCTTTCGCGATGAGATACTTTTCAGACCTCGCAGGTCTTTGTAGAAGGTGGGTCAGAGGACCCCCCACGCCATGAGGAATATCGGTTTCTAACCAGCAACTCTCCTCTGGGAGAGGCTTGTATCAATACCCCAGATGTCTGAAAAAGGCTGGATTTACATCAGTGACTTTGATGTCCTGATGATCAATCTCTAGTTGGTGGTTTCATTGACCTTAATTTGGTGTCTCATCGGTGGGCTAGGCGGGAGTAGGTAATGGAGGTTTTTGTTCCTTTGGTGGTTAAGCCAGCCTTGGTTAAAACCCTTACGCGGCCCCTCCGTGAACTCTGGGAGATCATTGATCAACTTGTCCTGCGTTTGCTTTGTTTGCCTCCCCGACTTAGCATTCAAAGCAGCCAAGTCAACAAACAAAAACAACCATAAGCACACAGTTTGTCAGTGAATCCATTGCTTTTGAATAAATGTTAAGTATCTGTCGGTTTGAAAATTACTCTTGACCTTGATTTACCCATCTTATTTGACTTATGAAATCACATTTTTAACAATTGGCAAGTCGAGTATAATTCCACACTCATTGTGAAGCATGCCAAGTGGGAGAGCATTCTTCCAAAAAACCACCTACTTGAATCCATCAGTACACCACTGAAATGCCAAGATTTGTACTTCCAAATACACTGTGCATTTTTTTCCCTGCTTTATATCTTGGAGATATCCTGCCAAAACAGCTGGGTTTTGCCACTCAGCTTCCTTGAATGTGTTTATTTTTACTCCGAATGTCAGGAGAGTTGAAATATTATGATTAAGAAAAACTGACAGCTGTAGTTCATCGCTGCACAGTATATTGCACTTCTCTGAAAAAGCTTCTCACATCCCCTGATGATATGGGAAAGGCATTTAATATTTTTTTAATTTATTCAAACTTAGATTAATTAAAAGGAATTTGTATAATCAATTCAATTGCCTAACCACCGCTGAGTGATCTAATATGCATGTTTACTTGGAGTCTCCATTCTTCTTTTCTCTTCGCTGCAGAAGTAGATTTATTTCACTGAACTTCATCACTTACTGTGAGCAGTGGCAAAGTGAACTCGACGGCATGATCCGCTCACCATTTTGCACACGTGTTTCTGTGCGTTTAACCTCGACAGAGTGGCATTGTCTTTATATGAATCTCAGTGTGTGTTTTAGCCCACCTGGAAATTTGAGTCCCAATTCTAAAAACAAAAGTTCACGTGATTATCCAGGTTTTTAGGCACTATTGAACACTTGTTTACATTCAACAACAAGGAATCCAGAATTTTAAAATACACCTCTTGACCTCTAAAGATTTTTTGCTGAGGTATCTGTGCTGGCCCTGCTTTCTAAATGCACATTGGTATCCATATTAGTGAAGCTCTACTACAAATGGCAGACTCAATAGGGAGATAACTTAAATACCTTTATGGTTGCATGTCTTAAAAATAAAGCTAAAAGCTTATGTATTATATTTTACATTCTCCCCTCAAACTGTACAGAGTGTAACCATTAGACCATTAACCTTAGTGGTTTTACAAAGCCATTTACGATGTGTTTCTCATTCACACACAAGTCCCGAGTTACTGGCATACCATACGAAACAGCCTCAGGTTCAATTCAAGTACACTGGCTTGTGGATCACGCCGGCAACTCTATAATTACTGGAAAATCTTCTCTACAACTGGATCTACAGTACAAGAGAAGTTATGAGGTTAAAAGCAGGTGATTCCTTAATGTACTTTAATTTTACAGGTATGTGTGCAGGATAAAGTTAGCATCAATAAAAGGACTGTTTTAAAAGGACCCTTCGGAATATCAGGTAGTAATTGGACAATGATAGTATCAGGGGGGAAGGTAGAGTTTGTTCTTACTGGGCTATCCTCATCTGCTGCCTGGAAAACAATAATAAGGCACACTAAGGAGACGAGCCTTAAATCTGCATAGGAAGAATATTTCTCTCTAACTTGATTACACTTCTTCCACTGTCCTTTGTGCCAAATTTAAAATTTTACATAGATAGGGGATAATATCTTGATCCTTTTTACCATGTTAAATGTCTGAAACTTGGTATACACTGTTATCTCCAATAGTTTGAAGTTGGAGGCACCTTTATACTACAGACTGTATCTGAAGGATATTCAGATACAGATATGTTTCAGAAAAGCAAAACCACTTCAGCTGGCGGCTAAAATGAGCCCAGCTGCATAGTCAAGGTAACGTTATTTTACCCATAGGCAAGGTAAATTTGCTTTACAGAAAAACTGATAGCATTTGGCATCCCTTCAAAAACACGCATAGATGTCTCGGGTAAAAACAATCCTTTTGGCTTGATTGTGATCCCAGTAAAAAATGGCCTGATGAGTTTATGGACTCAAGCACTAGTTCAACATATTGTTGAATATAACACCATCTTTATTTTGTACTTCATTCAATTTGAAAAGAGGAGAGGTTTTAGGCATATAATGTCAGCTGCATGTCCCTTATTTTCTGTCAGGTCTCTGGGTTGTTTGTTGCAAATTCTTCTCAATTGGATGATGTACTAGTGTGACTATGATGTAAATTAATAAACCATATGCCCAATTTTAAAAAGTTAAGAAATTGGTGGATGAAGTTAACTTTAAAGTAATCAATAACCTGTCAGAATTGGCACTGAAACTTACAAACAGGAAGTGAGATCATATCTTACCAGTTGTTTCACGCAGCAAACATGGGACACTCTTTTTATTTCTTTGCAAAAGCATGATCATGATTGTGTTTAGCTGGTTGCAAAAGCTTAAAAAATGGAGGACTGAATAATCTGGCGTGTTAACTAAAGTTTCAACCGAGAGGAGTGGTTAATAATAGGGCGGCACTTCTGTTCTATTATTACATTATGGAGTGAAAAGGGACTTATTAGCACTGTTCCTCAGTATTACAAATCATCACAGAAAAATGTCACTCTGCCGGAAACCCATAGTAAAATGCCGTACGCTGTTTTCAGGTTTGGACATGCCCCAACTCAAGCCACCATGATGATTGTGCCCCCTCATCGATGCTTGCAGTAACCACAGGTTACACAAGAACAGCACAGGAAATAATAAAGAATGTAAATTTGCAGGCAGTGTAACTTTCCAACTCCTTTAATAGTAAGGAAAAAACACTTTAGCTATCCCCATGAAGCTTGGAAAAACAAAACTTATTTGCCTGCACATCCACACTGACTGGGAAGTTTCCTGCTTTATAGTAAGCATGTGCTTCCATGGAATCCCTGTATGCAAAAGAGCCCGGACACTGCAGTCAAAGAGATCTAACGCCGCAGGGCCATGGACAAACAACGCAGGCCTGCCTCATGTGCCCCGGCTCACAGTCGAGGAAATAAAACAGCAACAGGTACGGTAGGTGTTCCAGCTCGACTGTTCAACTTTCCAACCACAGAGCCACCACCCGGCACTTCCCTTTGGCGAGATACACTGCAGTACAGAAGGTCCTCAGTCATGCCGATGGGATTCTGATTGATTTGCATCTATAGACATAACAGTTGAGGAAGCCTTTTTCCATGGATCACTGCATTGATGAACTCATGCATTTTTGCAAGATGACAGTAATATAAGATGATAAATAGTGATTTTAGAAACATTATTATGAATAATCTCATCCTATCAGGTTTTCCTGCTACTAAAATACAAAACTTAATTGAAAACCTTCTGATAATGTTTAAAAGGCAAATTGATGTTCTGCAACTTTTACTTTCACCCCTGGCAAACAGAATCAAGACAAATTTAACTCGCGATGCCCTTTGACCTGGGCCAGTGTAAAAAAAGTTGATACAGTGAGCAAGCCGAGGGAATGAATCAGTATGACGTGATGAAGCCAAAACAGAAAATCTATATTCAGCCTGTTATAAGAATGTTGCAATTCGAATCAAGTTTACCGGGATAACTGCTGTCTGCTTAACCGATTTAAGGTATCCTACAAGAGCGGAGTGAAGACACCCTGAGGGGGACAGCCCACTGGTATGACTGACACTCATAAAACGCAGACACGAGCACATGGAGGACTCAGTAATGAGACATACGAGATCACTGGCTGATCTGTTTGTATAAGCCCCCTAAACACTGAGCATGATTCAGACTAATTCTCCCACACTGTTTACACTTCTGGTTCATTGAGGTACTATTAATTTCTCAGGTCTGAAATATTCAAGCTCTGACATTTCATTCAGTATTTTCTGAGAATGTTGCACAGGCCTGCGTGGCTTACATTGACACAGCAGCAGCAATGGAAAATCGATTTAAAGAAACCTTTCTTAAAATCATTAATTAGGAGTGAAACCATTCAAAGATCGTGAGTGGATGGTGACTCCAAAGCTTTTTATTTTTTATTATCTTTTCTCTCTTTGTTTTTAACTTTTAGTGTAATAAACCAAATTACATGGGTGTATTTAAAAATAAAAAAGAAGTTGGGGTTTTTTTCTGTTTTTTTCACAAGTTGGTGAAAAGCGAGCCATGACGCTTTGTCCACTGTCATCTCTTTAAACGTCTGTGGCTTCCGATCACTTTTCCACTACTACCACCCGGAACTCACATGTCCAAATACAGACATTTAGGGGCGGGGCCGGACACTGCCTTATTTGGAGTTTCCACTTAAGCGGTCACTGGGGCTCCAAGTCTAAGCAAGCCTGTGGATTTGCAAAGCCCTTGCAATATTTACAAACGATTAACTTCGCCATTTACTGCATTTCTGCGACAATGATGCTGCATGAAAAGGAGTCAGTGTTCTGCAACGAGCATGTAGGAAGGTACAAAGTGTGTTTGTGTGTGTGACAATGAAGAGCACTTACACTTTCAATATTCAAGTTTGTGGCTTTAGCTTTGAAAGGGAAAAAAACAGGCCTGGGAGTAAAGTCAACAAAAAAAAAATTCACTATTTGGTTAGTTTGGGCAGAATGTTAAGAAACAACTTGTGATAGTAAGCAGTGTACTGTCTCAGCAACAATCCCCAACGCCACAACACACTCTGTTACTGTCTCACACACACACACACACATGCATAACTAGCCGGCTGTGTGCCTGATAAATGCACATGAGGACTGACAATAAAGATAAGTGCTGCTGAATCATTGCAATGTTTCCACAAGGACGGGAACACATGAGAGCCGCGGGTCTTCCTGAAGAAGGACGCAGCTGGATGTGGCATGTGGATTTTGTAAACTTTGCAGCTATCTGTCTGTCGGAGCCTTTTTGCCTCCACTGTAGTTTCCACCGACTGACGCGTGGAGAGCCTGGCGCTAGGCGCCCATGTCCATATATGGTCATCTACGTCACACAAATGTTCCATCCCCCTATTTAATACGGGCAGACTGGAGTCCCCTATCCAGCTCCAATAGAGCAAGTAGAGCTGCTCTTGTGCAACCAACACCACCACCTCCTCCATTGATTCACAGACTTCAAATTCCCCCACAAGCAGCCCATCAGCTTCCACAGTGATCAGATTAATAACAACAATAGCCTGTGATCACACAGGGGGAGATAACCGGCGCTGCTCATCCTCCGCGGGATACTTGGATAGCTACAGCAACAGGATTCATTCCTGCTCCTCTCTCTTTTTTTCACGCCCGATCCACACCTGTGTTTTCCACTTTGAGAACACCCGGTGTTTTTTTCTTTTTCTGTAACTGTCTGGGATACCTGCGCGTTGCCCTTTATAAATGTCGGACTGAATATAACTGCTATGACAGGGAAACTAGCGGACAAGATCCCTCTTACCATGAGCAGTTTAATAAACACGATCCCTGACAGTCTCTACCCAGAAGAGGACATCCCGACGTCTATGAATATTTTCACCAGTACGGAATCCATTAATCACTATTCACAGATGAACACAGGTAAGACCTTGATCTACTTTTGAGAGAGTGTGTGTGTGTTTTAAGAAAAGTGGCTCAAACTGCGATGCGCGCGGACGGCAACAGTTGTCTCGGGGCTTTGGAGCACCTGTTTGCGCTTAGGCTGTTGCGCACAAAGGCACAATTCTAACCTGGACTTTTTTCTTTTCTTGTTTTTTTTGAGAGGGTTCAGGTGAACATCGCCCTCTTTACATTAGACAGACTACGCAAAAAATGCCACTCAGTTGATCGTGTGTGTTTTTACTGCTGTCGTTATCATAATTCCATTGTCCGTACAGCCGAGATGCCAGGATTTCAGCCCGAAAAAGCCAACTGCTGCCTACTCACGCGTAGAAAAAACTTTTAAAACATCGGCTCACGTGTTTCATTTAAGTAGCGATGCGTAGCTTAAAGTGGCTTTAATTCAACAAAGCTGAAGCGCGTTTGAGTAAATGTCTGGATGTGAAAGGTTGTGTGAGTGGAAAACGGCTAATTTGCGCAAAGTCCATTAAAAAAAAACCGCGCAGGGCTCCGTGGCTGAATCTGAGATCTTTACGGTGAGGGAAAATGTGTTTAATTAGGCCTATGTGGTCAAACTCCACTGTCACCGATTTGTTCATCTAATATCCCGCAAAGATGGGTCAACTACTTTAGACAATGACTCTCATTCACAACTCTATTAGCATGTCAGATTTTAGTAGGCGTGTGTGGCCGCTTTCCCCCCTATATGAAACACGTTTAGACGTCAGGGCCCTGAACCTGCTTATATTCAGTGAGTGGCAAGGCCGGATATATTAACTGATTTATCGCGTAGTCCAAATCGGGCTAACATATTTATATTTAATTCAGACGCCTACCTAAAGTCGACTTGTTGTTCGGCTCAGTGTCGTGGATTGGCATTAAATCAATCCCTCGCTGTACAGCTTTAACCCTCTGAGATGATGGGTCAGTGATCCACGAAAATATATCAAATATTTAACTTCACGTTTCCTTTAATTTAGTAACTGTGATTTACCTGCTCCGTGCACAACTTCATGCACGACCCTCTTTTCTTTTTATTTCCTCTTCAGGTGTTTTGTTCACAGATTAAAGCAGATCTTTAGATTCATTTTAAACTGAAATATTTCCCCCTCAATTATCTCAGAGGTGTGCCTTTGAATTATCCAAGCGCCAGGTGTTACACGTGACATTTTTGGGTTTTTTTTTTAAAATTTGGAATAAATACAAGTTTATGACATACGTGTGCCATATTATTATTATTATTATTATTATTATCATTTTGTTTTGACTCGGCAGTAGAATATATTTTGAGACCTTGGTTGGGACGTTTAAAAAAATGAATGAAACTTAATAAGGAAAAAAAAGATGTTGCGGGTTACAGGAGTGTGTGTTGCTACTTTAAACCTCTCCCCTTGCTGAAATTCTCTCAGTAAACTGTAAGCCATATATTTACAATAGGTCCGTCTGTTTTTGTCCTCCTGTTTCTTTATTATTTGGGGTAAAATACAAAATTTTTAAAAAGTACAATTTGAACGTATTATGCTGTGATTTTACAGGTGGAGCAGGTGTGTGCTATGCTCTTCAAATCTGACCCATAATAAAAGAGTGGTGATTTTAATTAATGTCCCTCATTCCATTAAAATATCATATTACACAAAATACCTCCAAAAGATTTAGATTATTAGATAATAATAATAACAATAACAATAATAATAATAATAATAATAATAATAATAATAATAAACATAAACTGAGACTTGTTTTATAAATGTCATAGAAAAATATAGCTTGCTCCAAGTCTCCATGTGTTAAATGGTATGGTGCACAATGCACAGAATTTTTTCTTTTCAGCCAAATTCCAGCAGGCTGTAATTACTGGGAAGGAAAATATAAATGAAAAGAGACGTCTTTTTTAACTGCTGGCGAAGAGAGCATTCCAATTTACAAAAAAAAAAAAAAAAAAAGAAAGTCTCATATTTAATTTTTTGAGTATATAACCAGCACATGTATATGTCACCCATTAAGTACATCTGTATTTGGTGGGTTTTAAGGCATCTTATGACAAAGTCAAATGTGCACGAGAGACTGTTCGTTCTTGGTTGAAGTGTGAGCGATAGAAAATATCAAGGAAATTTTGTGAAATGGGGTAGGAAACACGTAAAATTCCTCCCAGATGTTCTTTGTTGCGTATGTGTTTTGAATCCTTGAGCATGATGGATGTGGCGTCTGCCTTTATAATCCTCCCTGCTGTAAAGAAATCAAATCTTGCCATTCAGTTTGGCTGTCCTCCTGAGGGACACAATGACTGGATCAAAGGGGGTGTTTAGGTCTTGATTTATGAGAGCTTGTGGGATCTGAGAGAGAGAGGAGCGAGAGAGAGACACCCTTCTCTCAGATGCAGCAGTCAGTCACTTAACTTACAGGTCCGACAGCGTTCACATTTCTTTATGAACTCTATGGGACTTCTTTCCTTTTTCATCATTTGTTGTCTGTTGCACAGGTATGCATAACATCTGAATTCCGGACAAACCTTGAGGACTGCCGCTTAAAGTTCATGTAGCCAAGTTTTGTTTTTGTTTTTTTCTCCAGAGAGTACGCCATGTTATTACTTTCTTGGGCTTTTCTTATGAAATGATTACATTTCAAATTCACATATGAGCCATCACGTTGATGATTTATTCATGTGTGTTTTTATTTGCTTTCATCTAGATAATATCATGGATCTGGGCATGGGAAGCGAGAAAGCAACCTCGGAGATTCAGTATGGATCCAGCTTCCAGTCCAACCGCAGCGGGCAGACTGTCACCTACTTGGGGAAGTTTGCCTTTGACACTCCTCCTTCAGGTGGCATTGGTGGCTCTGGCTGGTGCTCTGATAACAATATCATCAGTCTTGTGAGCGCGGGGATCCTCGGTGTTTCTCCATCACCCAGCACAGTAACGACACAAACATCATCCTCCGCAGCAAGCATGGGCGGACAGACGTCAGACATGGAGCAGGTATATGGTCCACCACTGCCTGCTTATTCCACCTGTGGTGACCTGTACCAGGATCAGGTCTCCTTTCACCACAGCCCTGCCACCAGCACCCCTCTAGCCTACCCTGGCAATGACTATCACTCCACATCAAAAGCCTCCATGGATGGCAGTCTTTTCTCCATGATCCCCGACTACAACCTTTTCCACCATCAAGGGGAGGTCGGCGTGATGGAGCACAAGCCCTTTCAGACCATGGACCCCATCCGAGTCAACCCTCCACCCATCACGCCTCTGGAGACCATCAGAGCATTCAAAGACAAGCAGCAAATTCACCCAGGTTTCATCGGCGGGCAGCAGCACCCACCTCAGCACCACCCCCCACCACAGACACTCACCCTAAAACCCATCCGACCACGGAAGTACCCCAACCGTCCCAGCAAAACCCCGGTCCACGAGCGGCCGCACGCCTGTCCGGCAGAGAACTGTGACAGACGCTTCTCGCGCTCAGACGAGCTCACGCGTCACCTCCGCATCCACACGGGTCACAAACCCTTCCAGTGCCGAATATGCATGCGCTCCTTCAGCAGGAGCGACCATCTGACCACACACATTCGCACGCACACGGGTGAGAAACCCTTCTCCTGTGAGTTCTGTGGACGCAAGTTTGCCAGAAGCGACGAGCGAAAGAGACACGCAAAGGTGCACCTGAAACAGAAGGACAAGAAGCCAGCTGACAAGAGCAGTGGGGCAGCTGGGAGCCACAGCTCGCCGCCCAGCTCCTGCGGGGGGCCAACTGTGGGAACGTCATGACCATCACTACGTGCACTTGGACTGGACCCTCACCACACACAATAAAGAGACGTAGGAAGAAGGGATCACGTCTGCTATGAGATAAATAGGTGACTCTTTTCCTCTCTTTTACACCCCTGCTCTTTTCAGTTCCTTCTATTTTTGAGATGGATGCCTTTAGATTAAGTAAGAGGGGAAAGGCTGCTACGCCCTTCTCTTTCAAGCAACTCAGAGCCTCAGCTACTGTAACACAGTGCCAACACAAAGAAAGGGCACCGTGTGTATCTATAGGTTTTGGAGTGGATACACTTTTGTAAATTTGAATGAAATTTTCTAAATTGGAAGGAAGCCAGAATCCAGGATAAGGGTCGAAACAGACAGAATTATGAGGGAGATGAGGAACGAGTGGTCTGGGGATGTATGCATTAATTTTAGTAGGCTGTTTAAAAGTGCAATTGGTTACATTTGTGTACCGTCATGGAAACCTTATTAGTGGCACTTGACTGTCTTTTTGTTGTGTTCTGGGGTTGTTTTTTTTCCACCTCTTTTTGAATGTTGTTTTCTCAAAGGAATGTGCCAAATGTATTGTGATGATGCAGCCAACCTTGTTCTTTTTACTGTGCCTGACATTTGCCAAAACATAGCAGTGGTATCAGCTTAGCACAAACGTTGAGTTAAAGCAAAGCTCAGATTCATTAACCACACACCAGATTTAGATTTACCTGCACAAATGAGTCAGATCTAGAGAACGACTTGACTGGGTCACACAAAGCAAAACCGATGTCTTGTCCTGTTACATGTACACACACGCCTGCAGCAATCGATGCCTTTGCCAATACTTATTTATTTGTAGTCACTGTGATACACTGGTTTGGTTTTTTTTTTGGGTTGCCTTTTTATATGGTAGCTTCATGTGGCGTTACCAGATATAATTTCTGTTGCTTTCTTTTTCCTTTTTTTTTTTTTTTTTTTAGAAAAAGCTCACCAATACTGTTCATTTCTCAGTTTTCTTGAGTTCTGCAATTATATGCAATATAGTCATGACAAATGCCACCAACCCATAAATCAAATTAACTAAGAGCACAGTTAGACGAATTGAACTGTTTAAATAAGCACTGGGTTGCAAACCAGCAGTATATGAAAGTAAAGCTAAATAAGGGTAAAAAATGACAGGGGCCACTTCTGTGTGATTCTTGGAGTAAAAGGACTAAACTGCTTGGTTTTAAGTCATCGAATGAGGAGCAGTATCCCATAAGAGGAAAAGAGAAACATCCAAATCCATGTTTACATCTTTTTTTAATACAGAGAGACTGAGCTGTAAACTAACATGTTGGATTTTTTTTTTGTTGTGTTTTTTTTGTTGTTGTTGTTGTTGTACAGAATACAAATATGTATGCAGGTAGCTACAGTAGAAGTTTCACTTTTTGTACTCAAATGTCAAATGCACCATAATTCAGTATTAAATCGTGCATAAAATTTATGTGCATGCCTTCATGCACACTATGTAAATACAAATGTCTGCATAAACAAGAATTTTCAGTTGACTGAATGCTTGTGCAGAATGTGTCTTAAAGCTTTTAGTAATGTAGTTATAATACAGAATATTTTGTTGTCATAGGTGATTGCAAAAAAAAAAAACAACAACTTTTTTTGGAGCACTACAGTAGTGCCAAATATGGTGTGCTATCTCCCATTAAAAAAAAGAATAATAGCATCTGCACCATGTGTATGCTTTAAAGTGGAAACTGGTTTAAGGAAGCACTAATGTGTTCTCTGAATAAATGACAAGATTTCTTTTCTTTTTTTTACATATTGTGTATCTCCATTATAGCAATATCGGTTATTTTAATTAGCACATCTTCCCCACTGTATTTAAAATAAAAAAAGGCACTGGTTGCTCTAAGATAGATGTTCGCCCGAATGATTGGATCTTTTTTTTAATTTTTGAAGTTTATTACAGTGCAATGCTGATCATTTTCACAAATGACTCTTTAGTTAAATTGCTTAGATTTGTGCTTACAGAAGGAAACACCTTTTATGGTTTAAGGAAATATTTTGTAATATTTTCTGTGTTATAGTGATATTGACTGATATCATAACAATAACCACATTTGATAATAGTGCTTTGCTTTACTCATGGAAAGCAAGAAGGGTTTTCCCCCCTCCAAGGCTGTGTTATGGTTATGTGGTGCAAATGCAAAACATCCTAACTGACATACCAATATGACGTTTTTATCCAGTACGATAAATGTATTGTACTTTGGGGCAAAGCCAATGAAACATGTTAAAAAGAAAAATAAGACTAAGGAATAAATAAATTATTGTTGAGGCTAGCAAAAAAGACCAGATATCAAACATATCAGTAATGGATTCAGCAAACAAAACAAGAGTTAAAGAAATATTTGTGCAGTAATAACCTTGTCCATGTGATAGCATAATTCAGATTTTATATCATTTCTCAAACACCGGTCCTCTTTTTAAAAGAAACATGCTTCCTGTTATTCACCTTGACAACATTTCGAATTATTAGCTGTGCACTCTGGCTGATAATGAGTACGCTTTATGTGAGGCAAAGAATTTATATGAACAACGTTAGCAGCTGGGAAAAAAAAGAAATAAACATTTAAATGGTCAGCAAACACAGCAATCAGGCTGAAAGAGAATATGAAGAGACAAATGTAAAGGCCAACAGTAAAGTTCAGAAAAGCAATGCCACAGAGAGCACAGTGCACACAGAAATGAGCTTCCAAAGTCCATACTTTCCCTTTCCTGTTACAGTTTTCATTGCAGAGCTTCCTGGCAAGTGTCCACTTATTTTCCAATTAATTTGGCCTCAGAGAGCCTTTTCTCAGCTCATCGACGTGGTTACATGAACAGACCTCCTTGCACTTTTTGAGATAGTCTAAAAGTTAACACAGCCCTGTGCCATCTAACTGCAATTCAATGGTTTTGTATCACAGAGAGATAAATGATTCTACCGCATGGATGGACATCATCTAAAGATTTCTTTTGTGATCTAATATAATGTCACAAACAAACAAAGTCCTGAATACATTTTACTTTTGCAGACTGACACATTATGTAACCCCCTCCTTATCTGTATTGCCACATTATTGGCTTTGTAACAACGACTCATTTTCACACATTGCATTGGAGTTTGAGCGACTGCGTCTAACGTAGGTTGTATTGTCACATACATCCTCGTGGAGTCAGCACATAAGAATATATATACGGCACATGAACCAAAATGTTTTATCACTGATGCTCATCTAGATTCATTTGATGTTAGACTGTGGATTATTTTGAATTGATTTGACCCAAAGTTATGCTCTCCTCCAAGAGACAAACTGTGTTATGTTGCTTTCTGTTAAAGATTGATGTAGACTAAGGCATCTCCATGAAGCCATTTAATTACAGCTACAAACGTAATATTTATCAGTCTCACTGTTTCTGTCATTTATTGTTTTGTGGCTAAAAAAATGAGTAACCCCCCACCACCACTATCATCCCACTCCCTTAATGTAATATAGCGGCTGAACAATAGAGCCTGCTCCATGTTCTTCTGAACAACCATCTGAGTAAGGTGTGAATGGTACAGACATACATCAATCGACTGTTAAACTCAGAAACAAACCCACCACCTTTAATAATGCTTTTCCAATCATTTTTTCTTTCTTTCTTTCTTTTTTTTACGGGCTATTGTCCAATAGTGGGCAGCTGAAAGCTCTGAAATTGGAATTTGCTTCATCCCATGCTCCGTATTGGACTTGAGCCAATATCAGCGGCCATCTTTGTGCCAAACTGGGTTGCAGGGTTGGCTGATCAAAAACAATACATGATGAGAACTCCGCAGGAGCAACAAATCATAAATGTGACCTCCCTCTGCTTGCAACTGAAGGCAGCCTTGTGCTAATGTTTGTGTGCAACTGTTTGATTTGGTCTCCGTAAAGTTGGCCTAGGGCAAATCCCTAGGTTTGGGCTCATTCATGACATTTAATAACTGTAGGATTTTTTTTTAAAGAAAAGAAAAAAAAACAAACAAAAAAAAAAGATGTTTGAAGAGATCTCAATAATGTGTAGATATTATAGGTAACTCACGTCATCTTATGGACTACAGGGTGGCTTCAGGGATTTTGTGGTCTTCGGCAGTGACACTGGTGTTCAGATGGAGTCAATACTCCCTGTTTTCTGTTGTGTTGTGTTTCCTTTCATTACAAGTATCCTCATGTTTGCATGTGCACGGAAATGTTCCAAAGTGCTACCCTCAGACGCTGTAGTGGGTGGCGCTCATTTCTTTATTATGCATGAAAATAAAAAGTCTCATTGGGTGAAATGGGATAAACCTTACAACAATGCAAGACAGACAATTGGAAACACACACTGGGATAACTGTTCTGTTGGCTTTTTCTTTTTTTCTTTTTTTTTGTTCAAGAAAAACAAGGGGTCTTGTTTAAAATGTTGTGGATGTCTTTAGCCTATTTCATGTTTTTATTACCTTATAATAAGGTCCTTTTATGATGAGCTGAATATTGAAATGAATTTTACTATATCCTTGTGATGGGGAGGTGTGCTCCCCTGTTTACCTGGCACTTCAGTTTGTTGTAATGCAATTGTTTTGTTATTTCTATGTATAAGTACTTGAATAAAGAAAAATATAACTTGCCTTCAGTTTACTCGGGTGTCAAAAGAACAAAAAGGCGACGTTTCAGTCTGATATTACATTACATGTGCTTCCAAGTGACTTTTTTCCTGTCGCTGCTGTGTTCGTGTCCCACAAAACTTCCTTAGAGGAAGCAGACGCGGCTAAGCTCCGGACTTCCTGTTTTGAGCTCGACTGCTGACTGGTAGAAAGGAGTAATACTCGGAAGATAGTAAAACTACCCAATGAAACCGGAGTAAAAGTTCACTCAAAATGAGCTGGTATGTACCCTGACTACATTGTTATGAATAAAATATAACTGTAAACGATCCATTCAAGTTAATTTAGGACTGACTTGTTGACCGGGCTCGGGCTATAATCTGGAAGCGCTCACAGGCACCTATAGTGTAACTAGAGTTAGCTTTAGCGTGTCAAACCAAGTGTTTCACGAATAAAAACGTCTTCTAGTAACCTTTCCGTAAGACTAGGTTGCCCCAAAACTCTTTCTGTAAAACGTGGTCGCAAGGCTGTAGTTGTTACACACAGTTGGCACAGGATCGACAAAGTCGTTTACGAGCTACTTGTACAGTATATGTTAGCTAGCTGTTAGTTCGCCTAGTTGCTCTAAAATTAGGGAGGGAAAAATGACCTAACTGCTCTTTTAAGTTTAGGCTTCTTGTTTCTACTGTTTAATAAAATCTAGGGTTGTGGCTTTTGCTAAACGTGGAAACTTCGTGTCGTCAGTTGTCAGGTCGGACGGGTTTACGGTGAAGCAATTTAAAGGGATATAAACGTCGGTCGACAGTAATCAGCTGTGACTAGCTGGTATGTTGACACATGCTTTTGGGCTCTTTGTGAACTTTGATTTTCTAAGCAATGATAGCTGTGTGTCGTCTTCATTTGTGTGTCTCGCAGGAATCGTGCCAAAAAGTGATTTCCAATGTTTCTGTGTTTTGTTTTATATGTCTACCATATATGTCTACCATTATATGCCTGTGCTTATAATGGTAAATAGACTGCAGTCAAGCTGATTTAAAGGGGAGTTGTACATAAATTTAAAAAAGGGAGTTGTACATAAAATAAATAATCTGTTTTGCAACTGTCTTTATGACTGCATTATTGTACCTACTTAGTTCATACTCTACATTATACTCAATTCGGTTCTTTTTTGGCCATTTAAAATATCTTCATAGACCTGTTATGTTATATTTGTTCCCATTTCTTTTGGCCTCCGGGCCAGCTCTCTCTTGAAAAAGACATTTTTAATGTCAATGAGACTTTTTACATAGATAAATAAAGAATATAGAAAAATGACTTGATGTCATTCATGAGAGATATTGTTTGAGGAATTATTGGCCACCAAGTCATTTACAACAGTTCAGGTACTGGCAGTGATTTTTTGAGCGAACACCAGAAGTCATTTTTTGGTAGACAATCATTCTTTGGCACTGTATAAGAAGGGCGATTGTCAGTCTCAGTTTGAATTCTTTAAGCAGATGTGGATGCCAGGCCTTTTAGGTGATTTTTTTTTTTTTTTTTTACATTTTAGCATTCAATTAGCATTAGCCAAGAGGTAAGATAATGCTACAATCATCAGTAAATCAACATGAGTAACCTTACTTAAAAATATGTTTATTATCTTGTATAAAGTAATAAAGAGAACACTTAAAATGCTAACATTTGCTCCAGAAGCGAGCTTTATATAAACAAACTTTTTTTCCCCCACATTGGACAGCTGTGACATTACAACAGTGTAATTAGTCAATTGCTTTGTTGGTACTGGACAGGCATTAGTTTGATGACGCAGGAACACGCACCAACATGGGGATATCTATCCGGTCTTTAAGTGATGACTTGATGAATCCTGCTTCCAGGTCCAAACTACTCTGCGTTTAATAAGGCTTTTGTGTTTTTTACATGTTTTAATGCTTTGTATCTTGTTCTATTTAATCTCAACAAGCCCCTAAAAACATTCAGTAATCACTGTCGGCCTCTCTCGGTTTTTATTACCGCTAATCATTTTAAAGCTCAGTTTTTAAAACCTTAAGATGTAACTACAGCTCAGCCCATGCAGCAGTATATTAATAACTGACCTCGTATTGTGGATGGATTATCTCAGTTGTTCTCACGACTGAATTTCGGTCCGTTTACACCATCCTGCCATGCGATTGCATTTGTACCGAACCTTCGGGAACGCTCACATTAACTTTTATTGAGTGCGAGCTAACTTCCTGCTAACTTCAAACTCCGTTAAATTTCATAAATTCGGTTTTCATGGATGCCTGGATGTTGAACTTAATTGTTACACCTGGTAGAGCAGCAACGCTGATCATTTTATTACGGATGAAAGGATTTGGACAGTTTTTAACTCTCAGTCATGCCATAGTGATCGTTGGACTTAGGGACCTGCAGCGGAGTTTGGGCCCAGGCACGCCTAATGACGTCAGGCTTAAAGACCGGATTACACCATACACCTTTATCCTTCAGCTCTAAAAGGCTAATGGGGTATTGTCATCACCCTCCAGGTGCAGCTACTAAAAATCAGATGAGTTCAAATCTCAGCGACCTTGACCTCAAGGTCAGAGGCCAGGTTTTCTGAAAATTATGTGAATGCAATACAGGGTGGTGTAGGATTTTGCAATTAATAGCATAGGTTCAACTCCCAAAAATCTTGGATTAGTTCAAATCTCAGTGACCTTGACCTGAAGGTCAGAGGTCAGGTTTTCTCAAAATCTTGTGAACATGATAACAAGATCAAGGTGACTTGGGATTTTCAAATTCATACCATGGGTACATCTACTAAAATCTCAGAGAAGTTTGAATCCCAGTGTCCTCTGGGTCAAGGTCAGAGGTCAACTTTTCTGAAAATCACCTAGGATTTTCATATTCATGCCACACATGCTTCTAGTAGGAGGCTAAGGGGTTAGCATTGGCAGCTACCAGTGCTTTTTTTATATTGTGGTTTGTAAATCGATCATCACCCTGCCCCCATCACCCCACTCCATTTGTAGGTTTTCCTGTAGTTTAGGACTTCTTCCTTCTTCTTCTTCAGCATATATAGACTGATTAGAACAGGTGGAAATGCATGCTCCCCCTTTACTTCAGAAAGAATTACCCATGTGATACATATGCTACCAAAGAAAAACAAAACCTTTTGATATTGAATGGTACCAAGAGTATTGGTTCTGGTAATATCCCTACTGATTATATAGTTATGAAATCTCACATGAGAAGAGCTCCAAAGTGAGTCTCCTTCACACTGGAGTGATCTCAAGACTCCAGTTACTCTGCTTTCTTGGGTCTCCAGCAGCATGCGGTGTGTAAAAGTCGACTGGATGAATGTTCAGAAGAACTGTTGAAAGGCTGTTGCATTGCCCTTTACAATGACTGTAATCAGAGCCCATCTATGGAGAGCCCGTTCACTTATTGTTGGCTGTCTACCAAGTGGGTGCTCCTAAACAGTGAGTGTAGTTAATTGGCTAAAACCATTGTTTGAATTTGTTTACAGAAAACCCCCCACCAAAGTTTAGTTTCTTGTTGTGAATGTAGTGTCAATTATGTATATTCCAGAAATACTCGTATCTTTTAGTTATTTTCTTACAGGGATGGAAATAAATCACTAGCATTCTGCTTATATAAGCTTTTTTGTTGGTTAAGGGTTTTGCCAGGAACTTTAGACACACATGGTAAGAAGCTGTTTTATTTTCCACAGGTTATTTATTTGTATTGGGTGGAGTGGCTAAATTAAACTCCCTTAAAGCCTTAGATGCAAGCAGTTGATCATTGTGAATGTTACAGGTACCGGGTGGCAGCACCTGTAGACAGCTATATATGTGTCCTGTAAACAGGAAAGAAATGATCAGACAGGGAGACGTGGCTTGCCGTTTCCTGAATACGCCGCCATTATGAGAAAACAGCCCGGAGCATGCGCTTCAGGCTGCTAACAACAGGCCAAACCATGGTCTCACACTGCCACCTATTGGTATAAAAATGAAGCGTCCACTACAAATATCCCAGGGTAGTTACCAAGTTTCCTGTTACAATTACTGTAGTTATTTAGGGCATTTCCAAATGGAAATATCACTTACATTGAAAGTGAAATTACTTAAATTAATTCACATAAATGTGATCACACATTAGTGAGTATCACACACTCCCTGACAAAAATAAAATGGCTCCCAACATTCACAAAATCATGACATTTTGAACTTTTGCTTCTCAAATTCTTATTAACTCTTATCAGTCCAAGAACTAGTTATGAAACAAGCAGTGGGGGTGGTGTGTATGCAGATGGGGTCAGTGATGCGTGATACTGGTATGGTGAGTATGGTATTGGGGTGCAGTACATTGGTGACTGTGACATACACATGGGCGGCACAATTGCCAATGGTGGGTATGGAAATACAGTGTATGATGGTATGGTTGTGGCAGGTAACTGTGGTGCTGTGCGTTCCCCAACTAGATTAACTGCCGCATGTGACTGCACTGAGGGTTTACCCAGTGATTCATAAGTCAGAAACTGTCGTGGTTTCCTGTGACGGGTAGATCTTCTAATGTCCGTACAAGTATGTCCCGGTGGTTGAACCTGTACGTTAGACTGCGAATGAGTTTCACACTCCTCACCAGACCCTCTGGGTTCAGATAGGTTGTCACTACCCACTTCCATTTCTTCCATCTCCTCTCTCAGAGAACATGGCAGGTGTGAGCATTCTCTCCCAGTTTCCTCTTCGAATTGTTCAATGCTGACGGATGGTGAATGCTCAGGCATAGTCAGTATGTCTTCCATCGTCTGCACAGGTGAATGTCCATTTTTTGTGTTTGTTGTCACTCTAATAGGTTCTTTGGTCTGGTATGACTGAGATGCAGGGTGTTGCTCATGGTCCAGGTTCCTTCTCACGGTCCTTTCAACAGGTGCTCTTAGCCAGTACCCCGAGCAATCACTCTCAGAACCGCTGTCAGAGTTATCCCACATGTCTGTTTGTCTTTGTGCATCTGCAGATCTTTCCATCCTTCGTCTGTTGCGTGTTGTCTTTCCAATCGCAGGCTTTGCCAGGGGGGGAGTGACTTGAACAGGTAAGTCATTTACAAGTAACAGCAGATTGCGATGCAATGTTCGGGTTCTTTTTGGGTCTCCAGCTTCAGGATGGACTACGTAAACTGGGCTATCTGCTAGCTGCTCTTTTACTATATAAATAGTCCTCTCCCAATATGATCTCAACTTGCCAGGTCCTCCCCGCTCACTGAGGTTTCTGACCAGAACTCTGTCTCCTGGCTTAAGCATGACTCCTTTTGCCTTTTTATCATATGTTATTTTGCCTCTTGCACTAGACTTCTTGCTATTTTCACTAGCAATCCGATAAGCTTCCGACATTCGTTCGGCCCATTTCTTGGCATATCCTGTAGGTGAGTATGTTTCATTCTCCCCCTTCAATCCAAACAGCAGATCAACTGGTAGATGCGGGTGTCGTCCATAGAGGAGATAGAATGGTGAGTAGCCGGTGGACTCATGTCGAGTACAGTTGTACGCATGTACAAGATGTGGGAGGTGGTCTTTCCACTGTACTTTTTCCTTTTCGGTTAATGTTCTCAACATCTGGAGTATTGTCCTGTTGAGACGTTCTGAAGGGTTACTTTGAGGATGGTAAGGTGATGTTCTAGAATGTCCGACACCAGATAATTTCTGTAGTGTCCTGAACAGTTCATTCTCAAATTCACGACCCTGGTCGTGATGTAGTTTGGATGGGTATCCAAATCTGGGTATGAAATCCTGGAAAATCCGTTCAGCAGCTGTTTTCCCACTCTTGTTCCTTGTGGGGTATGCTTGAGCAAATCTAGTGAAATGGTCAATTACCACGAGAATATACTCATACCCTCCACGGCTGGCTTCCAAATGCAAAAAGTCAATACACACCAGTTCTAAAGGGTAGTCCGATCTTATACTACCCATGGGAGCCCTGACGTGTGTTACTGGTTTCTTGGACATGATACAGGGACACTTCTGGGTCACATAGGCTTCAATGTCCTTAGCCATAAAGGGCCAATAGAATCTGTCCCTTGCGAGATGTAGCACTCGGTCTGTCCCAACATGACCCATCGTGTCATGTAAATGTCTTAATGCTAAAGTCCTGTACTTGGCAGGAAGCACTAATTGTCTTCTGTCACTGGTACATCTATACAAGAGGTCATTTTCAAGATGTAATTTACCCCACTCGTGGAGGAGTTTATGGGCAGTTCCTCTTACCATCTTGCGTATTTCATCTGTCAGTTTTGCTCCATCTAGTTTCAGCTTGAGGATTTGGCCAATGGCTGGATCCTCTCTTTGAGCTTTAACTAGATCATCATGGCTGATGCTCAGCGAGTTGATATGAGGCTGCTGATGGGGGTCCAGAGAAGAGATATTGAGCATGGCTACCCAAGCAACATCTTTCTGTCTGGCCACCTGGCTTCCATCCCAGACTGCCTTCACTGCCTCATCTGGAAATCCCTCTGTACAAGCAGTTTCATATTTCTCTATATCCAAGGGGAGACGAGAAAGAGTGTCTGCGTCTACATTTGACTTTCCTGGCCTGTATCTGATGTCGAACCGGAAATCTGAGAGCTCTCCAACCCACCTATGTCCCACTGCGTTTAACTTTGCGGTACTCATTACATAGGTTAGGGGGTTGTTATCTGTATAAACTGTGAAGTGTGGGGCATAGTACAGGTAGTCACGGAATTTTTCACATACAGCCCATTTCAACGCAAGGAACTCTAATTTTCCACTATGCAGGTGGTAATTGCGTTCTGCTTGTGTCAGAGTCCTAGATCCATAGCCAATTACTCTCAATTTCCCATGTTGACGCTGATACAGGACAGCTCCTAAGCCCTGGTCAGATGCATCTGTATGCAATGTGAAAGGCAGGCTAAAATCAGGATATGTCAGAACAGGGGGGTTGGTGAGGAGGGTTACCAACTGTTCTAACGCTCTCTGGTGTTTTAGAGTCCACTCAACGTGCTCTCGAGAGGACAGCTGTGAGTGTTTGCTGTTTCTCACAGATTTTGGACACTGAGTTTTGCCTGGCTTGGTCTGAAGGAGTTCATAGATTGGTTTAGCTATCCGGGAAAAATCCTGGATATACGAGCGGTAGTAGCTTAGAAAGCCTGCCAGCTTCCTCACATCACCAACTGTTTGAGGTGTCTTAGATGTCAGGGTTTTGACAGCCTCCAGGTCTGCTGGGTCTATTCTGACTCCTTCAGCGGACACAAGCCGACCCACATATCTGACTTCTTGTTTGAAGAGGTCACATTTCTCCGGCCTCAATTTTACTCCATGTTCTTGGAGTGCCTGGAGAACCTTGCGGAGGGTCTCAACATGGTCGTCGAATGTTTTTGCATAGCAAAGTACATCGTCGAGGTATGGGATGCAACATTCATCTCTAAGAGAGCCAAGCATCTCTTCCATGCTCCGCTGAAAAGCAGCTGGGGCATTTGTGAGACCAAATGGGATGCGAACCCATTCATAAAGACCCCATGGTGTTATGAAGGCAGTGAGGTGGCGAGAGCCCTCAGCTACAAAACCCTGGTGGTAAGCTTTTCCTTGGTCTAAGATGCTAAACCACGAGTACCCACCCAGAGTATCAATCAGATCCTGTATCCTGGGCAGTGGGTGTCGATCAGGAACAGTCTTTTTGTTCAGAAGGCGATAGTCTATGCATAAGCGTAAACTGCCATCTTTCTTTCTGACACAGACGACTGGGGCGGCGTACGGGGACTGAGACTTTACTATCCAGCCTTTTACCAAAAGTTCTTGTATGTACTCCTTAACCTCTTTAAAAAGTGGCTTAGGGATGGATGAGTAGGTTTTCTGAACAGGGATATCATCTTTCAAGTTGATTGCCATTTGCAAACTGGGTATGCATCCTATATCACTACTGTCACGAGCAAAAGCCCCAGCTTCCTCGCAAAGCATTTTGTTAACTTTTGCCTGTTGTTCCTCATTAAGATGGCTGATGTCGACAGGAGGCTGCCATAGGGGTAAGTTGGTATGAGTAGATGTAGAGGTGGCACTATTGGCTGTCACTGTGGGCTTAGATTCTCCTAGTGAGTCCATTGTAATCACCTTCTCAACAGAATGAATACTGCCAAGGGCTGTTTTCCTTGGTAGTGTGATGTTATGTTTTGTGTTGTTGCCCACAGGTACCTCTACAAAGGGCCTCTTGGTGCTTTGCACTTCAAGCAGTCCTTCACAGACATCTAGCTCAGCAAACTGTGTGTTGTTATCATCAGGCTCAAAGAGGAAAACAGATTCGGACAGGTTCATGGCAGGTGAGACTGGACACTTAACCCAAATCACCTGACCCGCTGGAATAAGGGTGTCATACCTGCCAGTCCGCAGGCGTCCACATTGTGCAGGGGCTTCATCAGCCTTGATGAGGTTTACCAGGAGCTCTGCCTTTTCTGTTGGTATTGACATGGCATTGCAAAGCAGGGTGACGAGAGTTGGCATGAACCGTCCTGGTTGTTCCTGCACAAGTTCCTCCATCACATTGAAACCCAGCAGCGGTCTCTCCAAAACAAAACTGCTTACAAGAAAAGGCACAGTTATTGACAAATTAGGGTCTTCATTCCCTCTCAAATTAACTGTGATTGGCACCCAGCCATCAAATGGGAGAGTGTCACCATTCACAGCACGGACTTTTAACTCTTCTTCATTATCAATGACTTCATCAAGTGACCTTACAGGTGTATCTGGTAGATACTTATTTTTCCACTCTCTGTCAATCATGCTCACTTGAGCTCCCGTGTCCAACAAAGCACTAACTGCTAAACCATTTAGATGGCACTGGGTGAGTGCTTTTTTTCCAATTAGTTTGGCTAATTTTTCACTTTTACTGTTGGGTGAACTGCCAAGAAGTATAGCAGATTTATTTTCTTGGTTATTCTGTCTCTGGGTTGGCACTACATTATGTTTGGTGTCAGCGTCACACTTTGCCAAACTTACAGCAACAGTCTCACTAGTACTACATAGGTCAGATTGGGACGGAGAGTGGGACACGGTCACTGTTTGTCCCATGACAGGGACCGGCTCCCGTTTCCCTGACGTATTGTTTTCTTCATGCAGCCAACTGCGCGGTGGCCTTCCTCACCACAGTGAAAACAGTGGGGACAGTCGGGGCGGTCTTGTTCTATGCACTTTTCACAGCCATACTTTCTTTCTCTGTGGTGATCGGTTTTGATTTTCTTGTACTGGCTGCTCTGTTCAGCTGTTATTTGTAGTGACTGTGTCATTTGTTCAACAATGCTTGCAAGTTTTTCGACTTTCTCTGACAGCTGCTGGATCATATCCACCTTAGGTCTTTTTCCTGCATTTTCCTCTTTCAATACAGGACACTGCATACCGTTAATCTCAACTTGTGTGCTGTGCACATTGGTGTTTCTCTGACGGGTGACTGATCCTAGACGACGCTGTCTTTCACTTTCATCACTCATTACTTTCTTCATTTGTTTAAGGATAGTCTCATCTGTGACATTGGCATCTGCAAGGAGTGGCTTTAACTCTCTACGAATGTCACTATGTTTGTGGCCCAGTCCTTGATACACAGTATGAAGAAATACATCCTGAACTGTACTGGCTGAGTACTTTACATCTGAGTTGGTATGCTTCGAGGTGAGCAAGATCTTTTGTTTGAGACCTATGACTCGATACAGAAACTGTTGTGGTGTCTCACTGTCACTTTGTTTGGTGCACATGAGTTCCTGAAAGAGTTCTGTGTTGTTTTGCTCACCAAGGTGAGAATGGAGGAAGTCTTTAAGCTCCTCTACTGTCAGTTCATCCTTGTTCATTAGCATGTCTTTGAAATTACCAGGTTTGATAACTCTCATGACAGCCCTCACAATTTCGGCATCATTAAACTGTTCTTTGAGACCCTCTTCAATCTGGCGGCAGATGCTGTTATAACTGATGTCTGATCCCTGGTCTCCAATCTGGCCCCCGTGAATCTTAAACTCCCTGCGATGGAGGTAAGACAAGTCTCTTAGGGACACCACCTTGTCATGTCTCATGGGTGCTTGAGTTTCAACTAAGCTGTCATTGTGTGGTGTGCTTCTACAATGAGCCTGTGATGGTGTCTGAGAGGTGAGTTGAGAACCTGATGTGGGCATGTACTGCTTAATTTTCTTAGAGAGCTCTTCGTAACTGAAGAGTATTTTTTGTAGTTCTATATCACGTTGGGAAACAGCAGTAGAGCTGGTATTCTGGGTCACACTGTCAGTTACTTCTGTACCACTATTATGACCATCTTCTAAAAACATTGCATTAGTTGGACTCATTTCAACACTGACATCATGAGGCTGAGCATTTGGACATAGATCACATGAATCATTACCAGTGGCAGCCTGTATCTGCAAATCAGAAACATGACCCTGGGTAACAGCATCAACAACATCTTTCAGTGACAATAAGTGTGACATGCCCTGATCTTCTGACTCTAATAAAGCCTTACTGCACATGAAACCACTGATGTACTCGAAGCAGCTGTCTTCATCCCCTGACTTAAGGCAAGACTGATCCACTCCTGGCACTGGACCCAGAGACTTGGCAATCTGGAACAGTTCATCAGCAGAGAGGGTGAGAAGGTCTTTCTTGATGGCCCACACCAAGCTCCTCCTCTCACCTTCCGCCATGGTTGCTTCCCTATCCCTTGCAGTGGGTCACACAATGTCAGCTGTCGTACAGTTTTTGCCTTGATGGGCGATGGTCCGAGCACCAAGCAGCACCAAGCAGTCCTTATTTATCTTTTTTTCCTTACTACTTGTCCATTGCGCTAGTTGTGACACATGGCCAATGCATTTCCTGCACAATCAGTAGCATCTATTCTCCATCAGACAGCAGCAGGTGTAGGTAACAACCAGCAGACTGGACTTGTCGGTGTTTTCTTGCCACTCTTGGCCCAAAGTACCGGTATTACTGGATCAGCTCCCAGCCTCAAAGGCAGGACTGATCCCGGACGAGCCCCCAGAAAACTGTTACAGGTACCGGGTGGCAGCACCTGTAGACAGCTATATATGTGTCCTGTAAACAGGAAAGAAATGATCAGACAGGGAGACGTGGCTTGCCGTTTCCTGAATACGCCGCCATTATGAGAAAACAGCCCGGAGCATGCGCTTCAGGCTGCTAACAACAGGCCAAACCATGGTCTCACACTGCCACCTATTGGTATAAAAATGAAGCGTCCACTACAAATATCCCAGGGTAGTTACCAAGTTTCCTGTTACAATTACTGTAGTTATTTAGGGCATTTCCAAATGGAAATATCACTTACATTGAAAGTGAAATTACTTAAATTAATTCACATAAATGTGATCACACATTAGTGAGTATCACACGAAGGTATAACAGTAAACAGTTTGTAGGCAAGAAAAAAGAGAGAAATTTTGCATTATTTTAATGTTGTGGGTTTTTCCCCTAACACTCAACCATTATCTCATGATTTTTTTAAAGAAAGATGACAGCACTTATAGATGGTTAAAACTGGAGTTTTTTGACTAAGACATTTGAGCTTGATTTCCAAAATTCAAACCAAAATTCTAATCCGCAAAGCATATAAACCCTTTTTGAACCTACCACACGGTCACACTTAACACTCCGGTGCTCCCTTTTAAAACCATTTTCTCCATCCACTTAGAAAGTGCCAAGGCCCTAGTTACACAAGGCACTAGTTGGGAACCACCGGTCGCACGAGAAAAATGCGTATTCCCCAGCCAGTCGATGATTGGTTGTTGGAGGTTGCTGGGAGTCACTGTAAAATCAGCAGGCCTAGAGAGTGGTCAGTGACACCCTGCCAACCACAAGTTGCTAGGGACAAATGTGTTTTACCCAGTTGGTTGGTGAATAGTTGCTGGCAGGGAAATCAATTGCAAAGAGTTATATGGTGCTTCAGGCCATGTCCACACTAATACGTTTTTATTTGAAAACGCATCTTTTTCTCTTTCCGTTTTGACCTTCTGTCTACACTGAGACAGCTTTTTCGTTCAAGGAAACCGCAGCGTTTTGAAAACACTCTCCAAAGCAAATACATTTGAAAACGCCGTTTTCGCATCGCAGTGTGTACAGTGAACCCAGAGCCTTTTTGAAAATGCTGACACATTTTAGTCATGTGATGCAGTCATGTGACCAATTAAACTAAGATAGCGTTACACAGGAGTTGTTTTGTTTGCGCTCAATTTTGACAGCCCTATTAAAGATTAATAGCAGCTTCTACATGCTCCAGATAGCTTTTCTTCAAATTCTTTAACTCTCACTTGCTTTGTACTTTTTTGTACTTTAGTGGTACTCGCAGCAACAACTCCACCTCATTGTTAGTCCATTTAAAAAACTCTGCATTTCCTCGACATTTTGCTGTGACGTTTCAAAGAGCCAGAAAGTAAATAAATAACAGACAGAAATGAGGTGTGGACGTAGCCTTACTGAACCTCCTTGCAATTGCTTTGGCCAAAAGTAGGTTGCCAGTGTAGCATTGTAGTTTGCATTGATGACACCTGCTTGTCTGTAAACACTCACCAGCTATTGTCCAGGCTGAAGCTAGTGGCTACCCAGTATGCTTAGCTAGTGTTGCTCTCTTTTGACAATGGAAGTGGAAGATTACTACTGAAGCAAGGCACTCAGGAGCAAGCATAAACATCCCATACACTGGATTTTTGTACAGTATTTGCCCTGAGTTCTTTGTGTCAAAGTTACTCCAGAGACTGACAGGGAAAGACTACTGTTTATAAGTTACATTATAATCCAAACAGACATTAGTAATTAAGAACGTTAATATAAAGGCTTGATAATCCAGTCTGTGCAATATTGTGAGCAATACTTTGTGGCAAGAAGGATAGTTTCCCTTCATCCTCTAACCAGAGTGATAAACACTGACAAGAGATGTGGCATAAGGAAGAGGCAGGACTTTGTCTTCGTTTTAACATTTATTGTGAGATCCTTGTCTAAATGACATACATTTACCAGCACTCCACTAAAACACACATTTGATTGGTTTTTTGATTGTCATATTTGAAACATATTTATGTTCACAACTGTTGCATTCTCTCTTGTTTAGCATATTTTACATTTAGTTGAACTTATGACTAAATTATGACTATACAGTTTTTTATGTTGTTTTTTTTTTTTAAACAAATAACAGGGGTTGATCATAGCAGCCCCTAATTGCATGTGGCATTTTACACATTTAAAAGGAAATTTGCATAATTCATGTTTTGTCTCTCACAATTCATGACTGTAATTCTAGAGAAAATGCAAAGAAGATAACTTTTCAGTGCACTTATGACGCATATGTATATGAACTCACTTGTAATATATTTCAGGTTCTTAGTGTCATTCAGGCAAGACTGTAAGTAGTAACTATGATAGCGTCATTCAGTTCAGTCATTTGGTCAATAGCTGGCAAACGACACATCTACCAGTACGCACCGCCAACCGCAAGGTCAAGAGTGGGGTGCTCACCCAGTGAAAAGAGTCCTTCATGGGCTCTGCTGACTGATGCATTCCAGCAGGGCCTGCACACTTGGTTCTATGACGTGAGCGGTTTGACTTCAGGGTCATCATCAGAACAATTCCACTTCCCAGCATCTTCAACTAGCCTTCTGTGCTCCACGGAATATCTGAGGTCAAATGATGCACTATCTTCCTAATGGTGTACACATTTGCAGTTTTATTGAAAAGCCAATGGTTACTCCAGTTGGTGCATTATGTGTCCAGAATCAAGAAGACTGTTATGTCTTTGTTCTTGCCTACGTGCTTTGTTGATAGCAGTGACGTGTATTCTATTACAGCAAAGATTAGATAGCTCATTAAATGTGAGATGACCAACTTTTTGATAATGACTGCATGTGTAAAGAGCCAGTTTAAATGCGTCTTGGTCAAGGAACGGGCAGAATCATGATCCACTGCAGTTCTCCCCAGTTATTTGGTTAAATCCATGTTATTACATAGTTATATGTCTATATCTTTTGCATAGTTATAAAAGCTGTCACTTCAGACTGAGGCTAAAGACCGAGCTGACAAATCTCTGCATCTAATTTTATGTTCTTACCAGTAGTGGGATTTTTCATTTTTTATTGCTTTGATACTTCTTTAAAAACGACTTCTTGCTATGCTGGGTCTCTGGCTAAGTGAGAGAGAGAGTTATTGTAGGGTTTCAACCTAGCCAACAGGTTGGGTTCTGAAAAGCCAATCATACATGGTAATCTACTCTTAAGTCTAATGGTGATCGATTAAAACGTTGGATTAAATAGGAAAGACAGCAACAGTAGCTATTACCGACCGATAAGCATATTTTTAGTACTGCTGCTTTGTGAGAGTACACAGTTACAAGATGAAGATGTACGTCTGGAAGACTCATAGAAACTATGGACCTTTTAGATTTTAGTTCATATGTATTTTTGGGAAGTTTTGGCACTGTTATTTGTGACCTTAATCATGTGTCTTCATAGTTGTTTGAAAAATCCTTATTTATGCGTCTACTCATGCGTGTCATCACTTGGCTTAAATTTGGTTTCAGAAAATTGTGGATTTGAGTTGGTGTAATGCACATTTTCTCTTTGTTTTTAGCAGTCGTCTGACCAGTCCTCTGCCATGTCAGATTCTAGTTCTGAGTTCACAGGACTGGGCTTACCAATGTTTCTAAATGTGACAGCCCCTACAGAAATATTGCTGTGTGAAGAAACAGTAGCAATGATTCTCACAGTGACTACCATCCTCCCTCTTTCTCATTCTCTCCCTCTACTTGCAGTTGCCCTCCCCAAAGCACACTTCACCCGGTGTGTTTGCCAGTTCTCATGAGCAGCTGAAGAGAGTGACCACTTTTTTTTGGCTCTTTGCTGAAGTGCACATATTCTGAATCTATAATGTTACAAGCTTCCTTCATTTTTTTCCCCCCAAAGCAAGTGTGTCATTTGATACATTAAAGGGAAAATTCACACTAATATAGTGACAGTTTAACAGATCCTCTTGATGTAAGCACATTTGGATCCAAACTGCAGAGAAACTGAAAAACCCAAGAGCATTTAAAGCAAACATTTAAATATACGTACCTCTTTTCCTTTATAAAGCACTCTTGCATAATACCCTTCTGTTGTCTTTTTGCTGTGGATGTCATGATTTATAGCTTGACACACCCATTAAATAAGAACAAACTCAAAACCTGCTTCCAAATGTTGGGCAATCTTGGCAAAAAGTTTCCAATCAGTTCCCTGAACTTTTGGTTTAAGGACAACTATATTGATCTTGTAAGATCAGTCAGTCATTTCATGCACCGTACAAAAAACGTATAAACATAATTAAAAATGGCAACTCTCTCTGTTTAATTAATTAATTTCTTATTATTTCTATTACTTTTTCCTCTTCATTTTATACCAGTAGTTGGGCTTAATTGTTAAAACTGATTAGTATCTTTCATTTCTGTAGTGACTTACTTTTTTTAAATTGTAAGTTGTGCCTAAACTGTAGCTTAATTCTACACATAGACTTCAAAATAAAAGTGTTGCAGATCACCGGTTGTAAATGCATGTGCAGAACAAAAGATTGCGTTAACAAATAGAACCATCATCACAAAATGTATGTTCAGCTATATTAATAGATGGGATATGTAGTCAATGCTTAATGTGTGGTTTAAGTCATAAACTTTCTGCTGATTTCTTCTTATACTGTCTGACTGGGCTGAAGTGCTTCTTTTATGGTTGTTTTGTCTTAAATCTTAACTGATCTTACAAGAGGTAGTGTGGCAGTGTGGAGGCTGTTTCTTCTTGTTTTAACTTTGGGAGAACACCAATCTAAAACTCTCCGTGTTTAAATCTCCAGCTGTTGTGCTTTGGGTAAACAATCCCAAACAGTTTCAAAGACAGGTACGTGGGTATGTAATGCACGTAGTTTGACATTACAGTGTACCTATCACCTCATCGGAGAAAGGTGAGTCAGATGAAGCTGAGTAATTTCTGTGGGTTTTTTTCCATGTTGGCTCACCCAAGTAGTGACATAGTGGGTGAAACTAATCCCCGAGCGAAAGCAGCAAAATGTTTTCAGGGATTTGTAACTGGTTTTTATTCTTTTTATTATTATTATTTACCAAAAAAAGGTTGTCACCAGGTCAAAGTCCTTGTTATAATATCAAGTACCAGAAAGTCAAAATCAATGTAATTCCTAAGCCACCAGTGAAACTTGTTTTTTTTTATGTATTTTCCCCCCAGGCTTAATCATACTGTTTTTGTTTTTTTTGACCATGTTGAGTTTTGTGATTGAGCTGTAGTCAAAAGGATCTTCCTGACACATCTGTAGCTTTCCCTGGTTGCACAATAAGGTCCTACATCACACCCTCACTTTTCCATCTCATTAGTCTACACACCTTTCTTTTGACACAGCTGCTGCCTCACCCTGGCTGTCAGTAGCAACTGTCCATCATGTAGCTTAGATTTCAGACCATTAGTGCAACATCAATGACAACGTACAACATAGAGCAAATCACAATGATAAGGCAGTGTTTTCTGTCTCATGGATATCCAAGGCACTCTGATGCGCTGCAGCAACTTATTAAGGCATAGGCAAGGGTTTGAAATGGGGATAAAAGATTGTGTTTTAACTAAGACGAAACAAGTTTTTTTCTTTTTACTGAAAGTAGAATCTCTGTGTCTTTTGCTTCCCGAGTGAAGAAAAGTTGTACTTCATCCTGAAAATTATGTGAAACTATTGCAGATACAGTGAGCCTCGTAACATGTTTTGGTGTTGATTGTTGTCATGGCTTTGTCTTTTTGAGTCCTGGTATATGAAGGTGGTTTGGGGGGGGGGGAGGGTTGCTATTTTTTTGATGTTATAACATCTGCATTTGATTGCCAGTTGGGGTCATGTAAAATCACACAGATGAGGGGACAACCACTTCTGTTAAGTGACATCTGCTTGCAGTGGCAGCCAGATGTGATCAGTGATGACACAAAGTTAATGTACATGTCACTGACAACATGTGTGAGAGGAACAGGGATTGACAGCCTCAGATTGTCTGTGTCAGTGATCTAAAAGAGGCACTAATACACCGGTAGACCTGAGCTGTCCTTTAGTTCGTCATCATGCAACTGTTGACAATTTAAGCATTCATTAATCTCACCTTTTTGGTAATCATTTCCTGTTGCTTGTATCTGTCAGCACTCATTGCATGTTTTTTCGTGTTCATTTCAGGATCCCGTTCAAGATTGGACAACCAAAAAAACAGATTGTCTCTAAAACTGTAAGTCACAAGAACAAACTTTTACTCTATCCAGACATTCAGGTAAAACAGCAGTTTAAAAGCTGTAGTTGTTGAGCTTCACGAATGGCACAGACCACACGAATAGTAGTCTAAATACTGTCGTCCACAAAGATTTATTAGATGTCAATTTGTCTAAGTCTTTCAAGGGGGCTGAGGTGGTTACCTTGAAGTGACAGTGAGAGGGTGTTCTTCTTGCTGGAGAAAACCACTTCCACCATAATAGGTTTGTGGCCTGGCATTTAGACTGTGAGACAGGGATTCCAGCTTCCTGTGCCATCCTAGGCAAAAACCATGGAGTGGGAGAGATGGTGACAGCTGTGAGTAGGTCCAAACTCAGATTAACTCTGAGATTAAAGCAAAGTTTTACTGTGGGAGTCACAGACTAACAAACAGCTCAGTTTTATCACAATACCTACAAAGGCAATTGTATCATGATATAATTCTGCGGTACATGATGCATTATAGTACACCGCAATATCTATGTTTAAAAAAGACCTTAAAAAGTGAAAAACATTGTATACATTCAGTACAAGCGGTGTCACTGTTGTATGGATTATTAAGATTATTCTATAGTTTACGTTCCCTTGAGTGAGTGTGGAAGGGTCCTGATTTATTTATTACAATGGCTACCACACAACCAGAACAACCTGACACCAATCACTTTATCAGATCCAGTTTTCCTACCCAAGGAACACATTAAGGAGTGGTGGTGAATACGAGTGCATGGTTAGCACGTACAGTAATGCATGGTCAAACTGGTTTTTATCACCAAAAGTTGCTAGTAATATAACTGGTATACAGAAGAGTGCAATAAGTATCTGCCTCAGAATAGCAAATCTAGTCTTGTAGATAAATTCAATGGGAAAATCAGTTAATCTCAGAAGAATGAGTAAAAAAACTAAATGAACACCAGATCTCAACACAAGTGCCCAACACCACATAGCCTGCAGTTACACATGCACACCCCCACACAACAGTGCTCTGAAAAATTCCAGCCAAACAAACAACCAAAGCTGGAATTAAAGTATGAGCGTCAACCACAGTAGCACACCAAAATGTTACTCCAAACAGAAACGTCCACACTAACCAAAATGTCCAAGATGCCAACAAAGAGATAACCAAGCTACTGCAAAGCTCACAGCAATTCAAAATAGTTAATAGAGTCAAAGCTACCAGACAAAACTAACAAGTTAAATATTGTACGCCAGGTACAAATTAAGGAGTAGTGACACATAAGTGTTCTTGGTTAGCACATACAGTAATGCATGGCCAAACTGTTTTTTATCACTGGAAATTGCTACTAATATAATTCCCAAACAACACTCCTCTGAAAAACTTCTAGCATCAAACAACCAAAGCTGTAATTAAAGTATGAGCATCAACCACAGCAGCACACCAAAATGTTACCAAGTTACATATTTTACAACACTATTCAAGTTTAAGTCTACAAATAAACCACTTAAACCTACTTAACTGAGAGACTCATTTGGCTATATTCGCCAAAAAGGATATCTGAAACCCTAAATTCATGGACTTAACAGCTGAGCAAAATACTAGTGCTGCTCTCTTCCAACCGCAAAAACTCTAAATTGATGTACCCGATCCAAACTAATGTTATTTAGAACTGCAATACTAATGATCTGAACTTCTAGAACTTCCTAAGATGTTAGTCACAGTCTAAAATACCATAACAACTTTCGGCTGTACTCAAAAAGCAATTCAATTTAGATGACCATTTAGCAAACTGCAAACTAAGTTGATTAACAAGGGCCCAAACTTTAATCTTACCAGTAGGTCTAAAGATCCTGGACAAGGAAGGAAGGAGTCCACGCAAGAGGTTTAGTTAAATATAAAATAATTTATTAAACATAACCTAGTCATTTTACCTGCATTTCAGCTGCTCAAACCACTGTCCGTCAATCCTGGTGCATAATCCTACAGGTAAAGACCGTGAATACAGTGGGGCAAAAAAGTATTTAGTCAGCCACCGATTGTGCAAGTTCCCCCACTTAAAATGATGACAGAGGTCAGTAATTTGCACCAGAGGTACACTTCAACTGTGAGAGACAGAATGTGAAAAAAAAAAATCCATGAATTCACATGGTAGGATTTGTAAAGAATTTATTCGTAAATTAGGGTGGAAAATAAGTATTTGGTCACCTCAAACAAGGAAAATCTCTGGCTCTCACAGACCTGTAACGTCTTCTGTAAGAAGCTTTTCTGTCCCCCACTCGTTACCTGTATGAATGGCACCTGTTTGAACTCATCATCTGTATAAAAGACACCTGTCCACAGCCTCAAACAGTCAGACTCCAAACTCCGCCATGGCCAAGACCAAAGAGCTTTCGAAGGACACCAGGAAAAGTATTGTAGACCTGCACCAGACTGGGAAGAGTGAATCTACAATAGGCAAGCAGCTTGGTGTGAAAAAATCAACTGTGGGAGCAATCATCAGAAAATGGAAGACATACAAGACCACTGATAATCTCCCTCGATCTGGGGCTCCACGCAAGATCTCATCCCGTGGGGTCAAAATGATCATGAGAACGGTGAGCAAAGATCCCAGAACCACACGGGGGGACCTGGTGAATGACCTGCAGAGAGCTGGGACCAAAGTAACAAAGGTCGCCATCAGTAACACACTACAACGGCAGGGAATCAAATCCCGCAGTGCCAGACGTGTTCCGCTGCTGAAGCCAGTGCGTGTCCAGGCCCGTCTGAAGTTTGCCAGAGAGCACATGGATGATACAGCAGAGGATTGGGAGAATGTCATGTGGTCAAATGAAACCAAAGTAGAACTTTTTGGTATAAACTCAACTCGTCGTGTTTGGAGGAAGAAGAATACTGAGTTGCATCCCAAGAACACCATACCTACTGTGAAGCATGGGGGTGGAAACATCATGCTATGGGGCTGTTTTTCTGCCAAGGGGACAGGACGACTGATCCGTGTTAAGGACAGAATGAATGGGGCCATGTATCGTGAGATTTTGAGCCAAAACCTCCTTCCATCAGTGAGAACTTTGAAGACGAAACGAGGCTGTGTCTTCCAACATGACACTGATCCAAAACACACCGCCCGGGCAACAAAGGAGTGGCTCCGTAAGAAGCATTTGAAAGTCCTGGAGTGGCCTAGCCAGTCTCCAGACCTCAACCCCATAGAAAATCTGTGGCGGGAGTTGAAAGTCCGTGTTGCTCGGCGACAGCCCCAAAACATCACTGCTCTCGAGAAGATCTGCATGGAGGAATGGGCCAAAATACCAGCTACTGTGTGTGCAAACCTGGTAAAGACCTATAGTAAACGTTTGACCTCTGTTATTGCCAACAAAGGTTATGTTACAAAGTATTGAGTTGTATTTTTGTTATTGACCAAATACTTATTTTCCACCCTGATTTACGAATAAATTCTTTACAAATCCTACCATGTGGATTCATGGATTTTTTTTTCACATTCTGTCTCTCACAGTTGAAGTGTACCTCTGGTGCAAATTACTGACCTCTGTCATCATTTTAGGTGGGAGAACTTGCACAATCGGTGGCTGACTAAATACTTTTTTGCCCCACTGTATGTCCAAGTGGGAAAACAAATGCCTTCTGAAGTAATCATTGTTGCTGGAAACAATTATATTTCGCACATGTATTTATTGTCCGTTACAATTTTTGGAGTCATTATTTGTACTATGCCAAAATGCTAATATACCTGCAATGCATTCTTTATTTTAGGTTGAAAGAGACTTTGAGCGAGAATATGACAAACTCCAAAAGTAAGTTTCCATTATGCTTTATAAGACTAATGAGGTAGACAGTGACTAAAGTTTCTCTGTGTTATTCAGAGTTACATTGGTATTAAAATAAACATTTTATATTTTACAAAAATATGCATGTGTTACCAAGTGTTTTCATGTTCATGTATTGTTTGTTTTAGCTTGGTGCTTTGTATATATTCAATATCTTAATGTCTGTCATTAGTCCTTCTGCCAACAAAAAAAAATGTGTAATGTTTTTGTATTATTTATTTTATTCTCATGAAATGACTTAATTTACAATTACTAGTCAGGATTATAAAGTAAATAAGAAATCTGAAATAACTAACAGTTATTTTGACTGCATATTTACATTTTAAGTATTCCTTTTTGCACATGTAGTTTTTCTTTTTTCTTTTCCAGCTTTTGGTAGTTTTGGACACTGTTTTTTCTTGACATGAAATATTAAGACATTTCAAACTTGGCCACAGCTGAAATATCAAATTTTTACAATTTAATGTCATCATGGATATAGAAATTCTGTTAATGGTCTTTATTTCAGTTTCTCTGTGAAACAAAGGCAAGTAGGGATCACATAATTTAAAATTCAAAACTTGTAAGCTCAGTACATCAGGCCCAGTCTTACTGGGAGGCTGAGGTTACAAAAACTCCCTGAGGGCCCAGCAAAATGAGTGGGAGCATCATTTTCCTCTCAGGTTTTGTTGAGTAGGAGGGCCCTTTATCAGGAAGGTGTGGTGCCAATAGACCTTATAGATGAGTCAGAGCAGCAGGCATGTAGAGACATTTAGGTTCTCCACCCTAGAGATCCATATCAACACTTCATGGTGCTCCTGTGGTCTAAATGCAGTATACTTAGTAGTAACTGATACCTGTGTTTGCAGTTTGTCCATCTGACTGAAGACATTTAAATTCTTCTAGTACAAAAATAATCTGTACTTTAACACTCTCCCATATTGAAGTATAGACCAATTTCAACATCATTTTAATTTTAGTGTTTGAATAATCTCTATGATCTATAACATAGAAAGCTCTATTTTCTATTATCTGTAGTACCAGCAGTGTAAAACAGATTTCAATCTCATAGAACTAGCCTTGACGAGAAGAACAGGCAAAACCCAAATGAGATCTGAAAGGTTACATGCAGATGTATATAGTCTCTCTGTATGTGCACACTTTTCCTCTATAACCTGTTGCATCCTCCAAATTGATGATGGTCATATCTTGCCCTCATATCCTGTGTACATCCTGCTGGAAACATACCTGATAATTTCCTCTGAGCCTGAAATATCATTGCTTTGTTATCTGCATGTAGTGTAAAAGTGGCTTTAAAGTGCTAGCTGATAAAGCATTTAACACAAGATCATCTTATTCCTTCCGCTATATACGAAGCATATTTGTACTTCATATGTGTTAAGTATAAGTAGGTATTGACTTGTGGGTTCAGACAAAATTTAAACACTATTGTGGAACAGTAAGTGAAATTCCACAACTTAACCAATATGGATCACAGTGTTTTACTTTTTCTTTGTCGATGTTATTTGATCACTTTTTAAGATCAATATTTTGTAATAGCAGTATAGGAAATCCAAATGTCCTAATATACGGCTGTGCAAGTCTATGTGAAAAAAGTTAAACTATTTCAGTGACAAACTTAAATTAGTCATGTCTAGAGGTATTAAAATTTGATTTAGTCTGGTACAATTCTTGGTTTTAGAGTGATTTACATGGAATTGCAGTTTCTAACCTCAGTCTTGTGTGAAAAGCAATGAGCCGGAAAGCAAATCAGAGTAAAATGGTCATGTTGCAATGTATAAGTGATATATTCAGCAATTTTCTTTAAAAGTCTTGAATGCCTTTCGTTTTCACCACCCTGTGTGGCATGGTGGCTGTGGCTGCATGGGTAGAAGGTTTGGGGCATAGGTACAAGGAGCAGCAGCTGTTCCAGTAGGTTACTCTATTAGCACCTTTTGGGAAGAGACTCCACGCTGGCATGGCACTCATCCAGGATGGCTCTCTCTCACCATCAGTTCTGACAGAGAAGGGAAAATGCAGCAGTATTTTTAAGTAGGTGGTAGTGTCTGGAACATGACTTTCACATGCACAAATAACCATCACAAGAATATATTCTGAGTGTACTGGGCTCAGAGCGCACTGGTTTGTTTACATAGTAAGATACTTTCACCCACTATCTTACAAACTAATATGCATGACTGGCAGGATTATGTTTTTTTTTTTAAATTTTCCTGATATTATATTTTTGCTTGGTATTGCTTAGTCTAGTATTGCAGTCTAAACATTTAGTTTGAGTTGTCAAATATCTCTACTTTATGTAATCTCAGACAGAAATGCTAAGATTGACAACATATTACAATTTCAAAATGTTTATGACAATGTCAGAATCAGTTATCAAGTTGCGGCTCTAACAACAAAATGTTATCATATGAAGATTTTATGTCACCTCAGAGTTTAATTGATGCAAAAATGTTCTCAACAACAGAGGAAAACTGTGATGACCTGAACTTGTCACACTGACTCTCCTCGTCCAAATATGTGCTAAAAATTGACTTAATGTAGTGAGACGAACACAGGAAGAATCTCTCTTGATTACTAGATACTCTCCAAATCTTGCCTGAAGCATTGATGATAAATTTACTACAATTTGAAATGCCTGTTTCTGGATATTTGAAACATAAGCGTGCATTTTCATTAATTTAGAGAAAGCCTAATATAGCTTGTGAGACCTAGTTCTATCTAATTGGTGAGAGGGACACAAGAAGTTACTGTGGAGATTGTTCTGACAGACTGTTTTTTTCTTTCCCGTGGTGTGAACAGTATGGGATGAAATTACATCATTTACTGCAAATGACATTTTAGGAACAACCTCCATCTGGTCTGTGGTGATTTAGTATAAAATCCTTTAACGTCAAAAGAAACAAAAGCTTAAAGAGAACATGTTCTGTTTAAAAATATATATATATAAAAAAAGAATTTTACTATTTGTCCTTTCTTGGATAAACAAACAAAAGAATAAAAGAAAATCCATTTGCAGATGAAAATCTAAAACCAAAGTTGTCTGTATGTTGCATTTTGGGAGACTTGAACTTTTCTTTACGGTCCTGTAAATGCTGCTTTTTAAATCAGCAGTCATTTTCAAACCCTTCAGTTTAACAGTTTAGATTTGGTTAGTGTACCTGTGAGTATCCTCAATCGTTCTTTGTTTCCCAGCTGCTAAACCGAAAAAAAATCTAAAACGTTTAATTGGAGCCGCTTGACTTCCAGTTTTGGTTTGCAGCTCTGAAAGAGCTCTACTTGTTCTGCTAGTGTCTTTATATCTTGTGGACATGCACAAAAATGGGATTACCGTTACTGACTTCCTATTTAATATTGTTCTTGAAAAACAAGGATGGAAGCAAAACCTGACTGCACCACATTTTTCATCAAATAGGAGTAGTGTTATGAAGGTAGTCTCAGGGGAGATTCTAAACCCCTTGTTTGCCTTAATTGATATAATGAATGGCATGTGTTTTCAGCCTCCATAGTCTGGTAATTGCCATTTTTAACACACATCAATGGAATATGTGCAGTGGAATGATTGAAGACGTTAATGCTTTTGAGCGGAAATGTAGTTGACTGAAGGATTCACACTGTTGTTAATTAGCTAACAGATTTTATGTGGAATCAGTCGAATGTGTAATTCCTTCTTAATCCATATTGTTTTATGTCTTTTTTCGAGGTTTGTGTTTTCTTTATCCTTGTCAATGTTTTTGTCCAACTGAACGGGTTCAGAGGGATTCAGGGATGAATCGATTTGAAAGTATGCATTCCTACTTTTGTAACAGTGGAAAATTTTTAAAAGTTCAGGCCTTGATTTCAATTTTTTAGCATTTAAACAGCATATATCAATTGATAAACCTGAAGGTATCAGTAAAACCAGGCTCACATTAGCAGATACCAACGTTTGACTGATGTATTAATGCATGCCTACAGCTCATAAAGTAAATCTTGACTTCAGTATAGGTTATTAATTAATCCAAGTTAGGATAACTGATTCTTTACTGTACTACGAGACAAGAAGCGCTCTGATAATCAGTCTTCTGCTTGTCCCACAGGCTGGAGGATCAGACGAAAAAGCTTCACAAAGACATGAAGAAAAGCACAGAGGCAGATTTAGGTATGTTCTGTCACTTACTTGGCGTTGCCGCCTGGTGAGCCATTGATCAGCACTTGTTCACCAACATACTTGATGTTACTTGGCATGTTTTTCAGGGCCAGAAAGATGTTTGGGTGCCTGTGTTTTTCTTTTTTTTTTCCTGTGCTGTGTTCGATCTCCAAATGATATGACATGAAACAATTGTGTGTGAGTCTCTACCTTAATCATTTCCTTTTTTAGGCTTTTGTAGCTGTCATAGCAGGTGTGTTTTTTGTTTTTTGACCATGTGATCTATATTCAGTTGGGGATCCTGGTTTACCATCTCTGCCATCATTTATCCATGTATTTGTCTGCCACAAAACTCTTGTTTACTAAAGATTTATTTGCCGATTTGCTGGTTTTGTGTTTTTGTATTTGGGAAGTGGTAGTAGATATGGCCTGTGGTAAGTAGTCACTTGTGGGGGTGGAAGAGCGGGGACGGATGGAGCAGTGAGAGACTTCTTCATTTCCTCTCCTTTGTGCTCTGCAATATGAATGTCTGCATCATCAAAGTGTCATAGCTGTCAGGGCCTCATTATCGTTAATGGATTCCATCTGTTGCACAGGTCCCATCTCCACTAACTGCTACCAAACAAAGAACTGGACCTACTCTGCATGTCAGCACTGCATTTAATACACTTCTCTCTGTATCAAGCCAAATGTGTTTATATGCAGCACTCTAGCGAACGTGCTGACAGTCATCTGGTGAGGGCCAGTAATGTCTTTTTAAGGGATGCTCCTGTACACATGCCAAATTAGGCTAAATAACAGAAGGCAAATAAAATATGTTAACTTCTCTTGCCTCAGGAAATTGTAAAGGACATGAATTTCACCTTCTCCCTCACTGCTAATAACGAGCCCTCAGGTCACCTTTTGATTTTCACGACCCTGTAATTAAAATGTTTGTCAGATCAAGCAATGTATTACTTGTGCAAACTGAGAGAGATGCAGAAACGCTACACCGTGATAATTGATTGGTTGAAAATTGGTCCCAGGGGAGTGTGAAATGACCAATGACTGTTCCAAATCTCTGTAAAGCCCATATTCAGTGCAGCTCCTGTCGTCAGCTTGTGTCTCCTCAGTGCAGCTCATTTGTTTTGACAGTGAAGCCATATACTGATACATGCTCTGTGTCTAAACAAAGTGGCACGAGTGCAGATTAACGGTAATTGATGCTGTCAGTGTAGAAAAATGGCATAAATTCTCGTTGCACTGGTGAATATTCAGCGCGGCAGGCAGCCCCACCACCCCCTCAGATTTTTACAATGGGGGCAGCACTGTGCCATTCGAGTTGTGCACTTCCCGACAGGCTCACTTTTGAATACCCTACTTCATATAAAGTGATGAAACGCTTAAAGCTTCAGTTTAATCCACAAAAATTGCGTCCACAATTTCAGAACAATGTAAGAGTCTTACATGGAATTAGATTAAAATGTGTAGATGCAGACATCTTCAGTAACCATTTACAAAATCGGTATTTCTGTTTTCACGAAGTTAACTGTGTTTTAATAGTATTTTCTGCTTTGTGTGTTGCATGCATATTTGCATGGCTGACAGCCATGTCTAAGGCAGCAGTGAAGATTTCCGCAGACCTCTTGAGTAACCCGCTGTGTGAGCAGGATCAGGCCTTCCTGGACTCTATGACTGCTTTAGATACAGCCATGAGAAGGATGGATGCCTTCAACCAAGAAAAGGTAAGACTCTTTCCCACACTTGGCATCTTTATTATATTGCTCTTTTTCTGTTTTGGCTTTTTGACACAGTGATTTTCTTCAAATCGTTTGAAAAAATTCCGTTTCTAACAAGCAAAGTAGGACACTAAACAAGGGTTAGTTTTTTTGTTTTTGTTTTTTTGAAAATGCATGTTTTCATATTTGTCAATATTGTGCTGCCTGTGGACTAAAAACTATCCGTATGTCTTTCCTTCTGCTGTTTTTGAAAAGCATCTGTGGTATGATCCTCTATAAGCTCAAGCTACTGGTTATCAGCTGTGAAAATTGATGCATTTGTGACTCACTGGTGTCTAAAATAACTCATACAATGGATGGGCCTTCTCTGAAGAGGAAAACATGCCTTGCCACAAAATTCACAAGAGTAACTCACAGCTTATGTGCTGAGGTCTGTTGTATTTCTTGCATTACTTCCTAATACATTTGGCTTCAGGTAAAAACATTTTTTTTTTTTTTGCATTGGTAGGTCACCCAATATGTTCTTGATGGATTACAGGAACTTTATTCCTCCCTCGGGGTGGAGTACCTATGATCAGCTTGAACACTGTAAACCTCTCAGAGCCGTACTTCTGGCAAACCCAACCTGAAATCCTTCCAACACTTGTCCCGTCCTTCATGTACATTTCATATCATATTTTACATATTTTTCTTTCTGCTTAGATATTTGCAGCGCTTGCATTTGGGAAACCATTTCTTTTTTCTTATTATTCTTGTATGTTTTGTCCTAAGGGCCAGCAGCAGACAGACCGGCATGTCTGTCTTTCCAGAACTGTAAGCGGTACAGCGTATTCTTGCTCGCTCTTCCACAGCTGTACTCTGTGAAGATCTCTCTGGCTGTCAGGGCTCTTCATATTATTTGCTGGGCGCCCTTCACTTTTTGATTAGAATCATCGCCACAGGTAGTTATAATGTGAATCATAGTGGCACTGCATGTGTGGATCCTCAAGGCACTACGCTGTGGAGGGTTTGAAAAGAGGAAAAAAATACAGGAGAGAACATAGGAGATCACACTAAGGCATATACCGATTGACTTTTTTCCATCTGTGTTTTCTTGACTCATTGCCCCGCTAGTAGGTGTTCTAGGCTTTTCACATTTGCTGCCTTAAAAATATTCCCCTTTCTTTTCATATTTTGCTGTGAACCAAAATGATTTCATAACCTTTCCCACAACAATGATCCAACAAGGGGGAGAAAATGAATTCCTTTGCAAACGGTGGGTAATGTTGTTATTCCATGGTAAAGCTGTAGTATAAGTATTTCAGGCATAACAGGCCATCTGTCACCTGGAAATATACATATTGAGCATTGAAGAGTTGATTTCATATTTTCTGGGAAACCTCAGGGGCTGGACTCGGTTTCCATAGATAATCAAGCTGTAACCTTCCTCAGTGTATATAAGTGAAGCAATGTCCATGTTCCAGAAATTAAAGTGACGACTGACAAAAGTCCTCACTTTAAATGAGCATACTGTCTTGAGCTGGTAAATAAATGTCATCCTAATGTTCAGTGTTTGTATATGAGATTAAGTGTCGCTGGTCTTGTCTCCTGGCTTTACTTGTTAGGATATACTTCCGTGCTACTCAGGCAAACTCAGTATTATTGTTTTGAGAATAAAACATACTAAAAGCACAAGACAGCATCCAAGCAGATATTCTGCAGCTGTCATTTATTTTCCTTTCCTTTCCTTGATTCTTCAGCTTTTAAGTCTTTCAGACTTGCTTTGCTCACGGCTCATCAAATTTTACAGGAGCCATTTTGAGTGACTAGACAAAGTAAAATGTAGGTTGGACTGAGCGTGTGGGTTTGTGACCCAGGGTGCATATGTTCCAGGACTTGGCTTGGTTGAGTGTTCAGGAGAGCACTCCTGCTGTCAGGGTGAAGTACTTTTGCATTCTTTAGATTTTTTTTCAATATCAAATTTGAAAATTTTTTTCCCATTTTCACTCAGTTTATTTTTTCATTCTGAAGGGGAAAAAACCCTACGACACACACTTGAGTGTGAATGAATAAGAAACAGCCATTCTTCCTTTTAATCTGTTTTTTTTTAAAGAAGTCACTTGTAGTTAATGCCTTTATAATGTATAGTATTGTTCACTGTCTGTGTAGCCTTCCTATTTGTCTCTGTGACTGTCACTTGTTTGAAAAAGATTGATCCACTCACTTAGATCCAGACATTTTTTCGCTTGTAAAGGACAACAGTCACCAGCTGGATAGATTTTTCTTTGTGCTTGTTTGGTTGTTTTTTTTAAACACACTTTTATTCAGAGTGGCTTTTGACAGCTAGGTCACACCTGATAGTCTCTCCACTGCTCTCAGTCCTTCTAAATAAAATCTTTGCCTTAACACAATGTTCACTTCCAGCTTTGGGCTGAGCTGTGTGGCTTCCTTTGTAGAGTGGCTACAAGTGAGCTAGAGGCAAAATAGTGATTGTGAGTACTTTCTGGTCAGTCTGTTGTGTGCATCACCTCTAGGTTTTGCTAGGTGTTTAAAAATCCAGCACAGCACTAGAACACCACTCTTAACTTCTTCCTTTAAGCTGGCTGTTGATTCTGACGGCAACAGCAGCAAAACCTTATTGCTCCAGCAAAACAGACACAAAAGCATCCACCCTTTGCTCTTCTCCGTGTTGAGACGAGATGTTCTGCCGCAGGGCCCACAAGTGAGAGAGCCAGCAGATAAAACGTGCAGCGATAATGAAGGCAGCAGTGGCCCAGGTCTGTGTGTTTATTTCTGGGGCTGAGGAGGGCGCACAGCCCCGCCGGCACACTGCTGCCGAAGCTGAGCCCCAGTGTAGATGGCGGCAGCACAGTAGAGGATGCTCCGTTTGGAGGGATATTGATTTCCTCTGCGATCTGTGTGTATTTTTGGGAGGCCTGTGTGCCGGGATGGCCTCTGCTCCGTGACTCACTGATGGAGACTGCTGCTAGAGCGCCGGCCTCAGGCTCTGCGGGGCCTCCAAGGAATAGCTCTGCCCCCCCTCTCTGTGGGAAGGGGCAGAGGGTAGAGGGCACCAGCATGCTTAAGCAAATCTGCCGCTGTTCTTCTCCCTCCTCGCTGCATGCTCTCACCTTAGAAGCAGCGGCACCGCTCGAGCTGGGGAGGGGGAGATGGTGTGAATATGTAAAACAAAGACAATGTGAATTCCCATGTACTTATTTGTTATTGGTTCTGTGTTTTCCCTCAAACCACAATCAACCATTTTGTACTTGGAAATCTGCCTGTGTGAAGCAGCGAGTGTTGCTGTATGTTCTCGTAGATGGTCAGGGCATTTTTACAAAGCACAGCTGCGATCTTGCTTCCTTGTTGTTGTGTGATTGACTGTCCTTCCAATAGCAAGTGAGCATATGATTAGTGGAGCTGCTCACTGTTCTCATGCAGCTGTCACTTCACATCTCCCTGCTTTAAATTCTCCTTCTCTGTTCCAAGCGTGTTCTCTCCACTTGACTCGATTGCCTGGTTAACTTAGCCGTGTTACGCTTGCAGATCTAGTAGCAGCAGTCATTTTGAATCTGCAATGTAAATGACTCTAGAAACTTTATTAATTGTGCTCCAACTTCTCTCGACGAGACTTGGTTCTGAGGCTGGAGGCCTCGAGATGAGATGTTCGTTTACTTCCATTTAACACCCCCCCCCCCCCCCCCCCCCTTCCCCTCCTTCCTTCCCCTGTCGGTTCTGCCAAACAGAAGGAGAATGCAGGAAAATATAAACTGTTATTGTTAAAATGTTTGTTTGTAAAGAACTTTCATCTTGTATGGCAGCCCACCCTCCACAGGAAATCATTTGGGCTTTGCTTTCATGTCCGTCCCCTGACAGTTCCATCCTTTTGTATCGCAAGCTCAATGAATATTCAGGGGTTTCTCCTCGGGGCTTGTGTACAATAAAAGAGTCAACGTCATGAAAGTTTCTTTGCAAGCCCCCCCCCCCCTTCCCCTTCCCCTTTTTTCATATGTGCTCTGTTTGAAATATACACAATTGTTGGTGTTTGTGCTGCGACTTTACATTGCAGCTAATGAGCAAGAGATGTAGAAGCTATTTGGTTCCGACTTCACTTCTGATGTAACTCAATTTGACAGTGAATAACAATTTGTAATGTCTCTTCATTTGTTAGAAAGGTGAGCAGTGCTTGTGTTAACAGCTTTTTATTTTATTTACTTTTACAGGTGAACCAGATCCAGAAGACTGTTGTCGACCCTCTGAAAAAGTAAGTGTCAGTTTCTTGTGCTGCTTCTGTGTTAAATGTCCAGCTTTAAATCTGAATCTGCAACAGGCCGCGGTCAAATAGTTTTAGTCTGCAATATTTGCATTTTTAGGAGAGCCAGATCGTGAACTTTTCGTGTGAAGTATGGTAAAAGCGATTTAGCTCAGTTGTGTCTTAAATTCCATATGTGACTGTGGAGCGATAAAAGCCCAGTGCCCCGTGTCGTTTTTACTATTTAACCTTGCTCTGCATATCTCACTAACTGAGTGGAAAGAATAGCTGCAGTGCAGGACCTTAGCAAGGCCTCCAGTGTAGTAATACGCATTATAAAAATGAACTGGGAGTTAACAGGGCTGCTGTGCTGGTAGTGTCTGGAAGAAAGTTTATTTGGTCTTCGTTCCTAATACTCGCCCCCATTTGAGGAGGCAGTGAATGCTATTCCATTCCTTAAGCCTCACTTTGCACACACACGCACACACGCGCAAAGCAGAGGTACTGAAGGGAGTGGCTGGACAATCCCACCCGTCTTCCGGAGCGCTTGTTAAGGTTTTCTTCCTCCTCCTGGCTCCTCCCAGGAGATTAAATACTGTGAAAGAGAGCATGTGCATACTGCTTGTATAGATTTCTATAAATTTGTGTTCAACTTTCTCCCCTCGTGAGACACTCGTTTTGTAAAGTAACTAATGTGAAGAGAATACTCCATCAAAATATGGATAGGTCAGGTCAGCGTGCGTGTGTGTGTGTGTGTGTGTGTGTGTGTGTGTGTGTGTGTCAACCCCTCTCTTCCTCGTGCGCTCTGGTGGCGGAGCAATGACAGGATGGAATGGTTCTAATTTCCTCTTCCTGGTGGGCGGCAGGCGGACGTGTGGGCAGGCTCAGAATATGGCAAAGGGCCCAGCTTCCTGGGCCCAGAGCTGCGGATTGGTTCAGGAGGAGAAATGTCTCAGGACACTGCACGCTCTCACACAAACATACCGACGTACACAAACACCAGCTCCGATTTTAGAGGGGGCGCTGTCTCACAAAGATGGTATTTAAGATCATAAAGTTAGGCATTTACATGAGTCTAAAACAGAACAGAGGAAGTGAGTTCATAAACAAATTTTAATGCCAAACTAAACTGACCTTTCTGTTTACTTTTTCCTTCTTAAAAACGCAACGCTATTACTTATTAGTTTATCAAAGTGTTGTCTATAGAAAACCAAGACGCACAAGCTGCTATACTTTAAAGCTTCCATTAAGATTCCATTAGTCCTCTCACTAATGAATATTTGTAACTGTTTTTCTTGTCTCAAAATACTCTTCTGGTGAACTTGTGTCATTGTAAAGACAATTAGAGAAGAGTTGAAAAGGAGAACGTTATGTTAATGGAAGACTTTCAATGGAGTGTGTGTGTGTGTGTGTGTGTGTGTGTGTGTGTGTGTGTGTGTGTGTGTCAGCTACATGATTGTGTCCATGTGATTGCTATTTCAAATTTTGGCATCCATTCTTAATGCTTAGTGTGGTAAAACGCACAATAAACAAACGAAAAAGCAGCCCCCCTCTACTCTGCCCCCATCCTGCGTTCAGTGTCTCCTCTCTCTCAGGCCCAGACGTGCGTTTCATCCACTCTGCGGGGTCACTGAATGACATCACTATGTTTATGCGAGGGGAGGGGAGTGCGTGGGCATTGAGGCATGTGTGTTATCTGGGCCTTGTAACCTAGCCCTTTTTGCTCCGTTGCTCTTTTGGGTGAAATAGAAGTCAAGCCTGTTTTGAGACCTCTGCCCTGGGTTGAGCCAGGACTGGACAAACCACCTTCATCCCTCTCAATCAGAGGAACACGCTGCCCTCAGAGCAGGTTGTGGGGTTTGGAGCCAATGGGAGTTGTTGACCTTAGCTCTGGGGCTGATGCAGGCTTTTTATTTTTATTTTTTGAGGGGGGGATTGTTTTTTTGTAAAAAGGATGTTTGTTTTTTTACCATCTTATCTGGTGTATCGCGCACTGAGGCTGCGTGAGTTATGTGGGCTTTAAAGCACTAGGCAAGTCACAGCAGATCACACTCTTTCTTTGCACGCTTTTTGTTTTTTTTTGTTGGAGACTAAGGAGATGTTGCTAGCATTTACGTCACAGACATTCTCATGGTCTACTGCTTTTAAACCATTTATACAACAGGTGGTAGTTATTTCACTTTCACACCAAGCATATTTTAAATGAAGGTGCCACGTGATGTGACCCTAATTTTTCTTCTGAGACCACGACGAACAAAGGTGGTAATTTACACATAAACAGGTCCCTTTCCCATATTTTTAGTGGTGTGTTTTAAACTGATTTTTTTTTTCAGTAGTGAGTTATGTGATGGTCATAGTCAAAAGTGACAGCCAGCCTGCTAGACTGAGGGTGTCTAGACCAGACTTGGGCTTGGCTGCTGGGTCAGGCTGGCCTGTATGTGGATTGGCCTCGGCTCATAAACACACTCTCTGCTCCAGATGCTATTTCCATCCAGCCCTTTTTTTTTTTTTAACCACACCCTGACCTGTCACGTGGACAGTGGTGTATCCTTGGCCCCTTTGCAGCCCTCAACCATCTTAAGAAATCACCCAGACTAGGCTCACCGCAGGTACAGACCTCGCAGGCTGACCGGTAGTTATCCAACCAAGGCCAGGATATCGAGGGAAACATCCAGGGCCTGGACATTTCTTTTCTTTAAAAAAACCAAAAACTGTTATTACAGTGTATGCATAAGCACATTCAGGTTCTCATGTGGGGGAGGGTAGTGTACCGTTGAGTCACAGTAACCGAATGTAACACTGAAACTTCAGCGTTCAGTGTGGAAGTGACACTAATGGGTTAACAAGTAGTTGGCTTTGTGTCTAGCTCTTTTTCTCCTCCTCCAGCACAAGGATAGCATTGGCCCTGAAGTCTCCCTGTGCTCAAACATAGTAGTTGCAGACAGCGTTGTCCCCTTTTAGCGCGCAAACAGCAGGCCACCGTGGTGTGTCATGAGGAAATTGCACCATGCTGTCAGGTGAACTAGAATCCAGCCTTTGTGTTGTCTGAAAGCTGGTTTGCTGCTGTGTTGTCATCAGCCCGTAGGACTGCATTGGAAAGCAGTCATGCCTGGAGGGCAGTTGCATAATCCCTTGGCACTTCAAATATGCGTACACTGGAGCAGATAGTAGATTTGAGGATCGGCATCCACCCCTGCCGTAAACTGGGCCAGAGTGGTATTTTATAAATAGCGGTGGAGTGTGGGCTGCTGGGTTGGGCTGAGCTCGTTGATGTCACTGAAACACTACAAGACCACTCCTTGCTTAACTTCCTGTCGGAAACAATCTCTGCTTGTCTGACATGGAGTTCGCACCACTCCCCCATCTGGCCTGTAGTAAGGTGCACGTCGGGCAAACGCAGTTGTAATCCAGGATTTCATAACAAACTCTCGGGTTCTCTCATCCGCCACACAGAACAGGGCAAGGGTTGGCATGGAGAGGAACGTAAATCATGAAGCCCACACATTTTGTGGCTAATAACACTATGGGCCGAGGCACACACAATAAAGTATTGTGTGCCTACACACTTGATAAATTGCTTTAAATGAGTCATTCAGAAAAGGCTATATCTAATTCTTTATTACGATTGTTTTTATTGCTGACTCACATCTGGTATGCACCTGCGTGACTAATCTTGTGGCCTGTTTTTGAAAAACAAAGTCAGTGCTTTGTGTTTACATTTTAGAAAGTTGAAAAATGTTCCTTTTCTTATTCAGGCGTTCAATATTTTGGTTAAAGCTATACCATTTGTTATAAATCATTAGCCAGATCTAACCTGAGTTTAAAGAAATAATGTTAATGTTACAGTCTAACTTTCAGACATGTTAACTTGAAAATTTCTATAGTTTTATTATTAGGTTAGACATGTTCTGTATACAGTTTTCCCGTTCCCTATTAAAAACAGACACAAAAGCAGTGCAACAAGTCCCAGGATGAAGCTCCGATTCCTGTTGCTAAGTTACAGATGAATGTTTTCCTATTTTTAGTGCTGAAGACTTGGATTCTTGTTGCAAGAATATATTTTCATTTGGAATATGATAATTGTCACAAAATGAATTGTTTCATGCCATTCTGAACTACAGTAATTAGATAATAGATTAGAGGAAGCTTAATGCAGAGCTGTCCTCTGGGGTTTGAGAGTACCGCTACAATAAGATGTTGAGGAGCGGGATTTTATTAAATCATAATGACTTTTATTAAGATACGATGCAATGCACAGTGCATGTCTACAAATTACATGGAGACGGGAAAGTTGTTTCAGTATTTTTAGTAACTTCACTTTCTCTCAGGGAAAAAAGAGGAAAGTTTGATATGTATGTCTGGGATCTTTTTTTCTTTCGTTGCATGGATTCACACGGTGCGCATGCATGTTGTGTTCAGTAACCTGGTTTTCTGTGTGCTGGTGTTTTTCAGGTACAGTAGTGTCTTCCCCAGCCTTAACATGGCAGTGAAACGTAGGGAACAGACGCTGCAGGACTACAAGCGGTTGCAAGCCAAAGTGGAGAAATACGAAGAGAAAGAAAAAACGGGGCCCGTGATGGTCAAACTGCATCAGGTAGCGTCAGTTTTAAAGCTCGCGTCGGCGCACGTGTCGATCCACTCGAGCTCTCCCTCCAACTGCACAGGAGCAGAGTTCACTTGCTCTTACATGCTGTCCGTATTGTGAATAGAGCACAATAGGTGGAAAAAGACACAAATGCTGACTGGATATGAACAAAAATAGTTGAGCACATGCATACTGTACATGTGCGCTCCTTCACCCACGCAAGCTACCAGGCTCTCAAGTAGTGCCTTTTCAAAAAGGCACTGCTGCACATCTACAGGCACGTAATTGAGAATTGTAGACACACACATACACATATACACACACACGCACACACCATGAGGCCACTACAGAAGCACACATTCACAGATAGTGCTGCAGTGTTGCCTATGCTATTGCTTCTAACACATCCTCACATGGTGAGCCACCCACACACATTGAGAAAAGCACTGTCAGGGGAACAAAGCCTTGAAGAGGCCCCTACATCCATGCCCTCTGAGTCCCTGTGCACTTAAAGAAATGATCCTGACAAAACACTTGCACGCCATTTCAGTTACAGCTGGCATGTGTAAATAAAACTAAAGTGAAGAGAGCATATCATAATGCAGCTGAAAGACAATATGTTTCAGTTTGAATATAGCAACTCCCCCTTCCCCTTAATAAAAATTCTCACCCTCTCACACTTATTCATTGTGCATTCCATAACTCCATGCCTACAGTAGACTACCCACTAATACATTCACACACAGATCAGTGGTGCTGGAGTCCACTCACAGCCAAGTCTGCCCACATTACCCACTCCTCCTCACTTTGGTCGTGATTACAGCCTTTTTTTTGCACTGCTTCTCCGTGGGAATTAAGCAAATATCTTTCAGAACAATAAGAGAAGAAGACAAATGATGGCTCAAGAAGTGAATTCACTTCAGACTAACTTGTTTCGCTTTGTAGGTATTAATCTGTAGCTCCTTAAGCTTATTTTAGCGAACGAATCCTTAATGTGTAGTGTGTATTGCATCGCAGTGAAATGAAAGAATGTAACTCAAAGTCAGAACTGAACCCTCAGTGACCAGTTCTTTTGTTTTGCTCTCTCTCTCCGACATCACAGGCAAAAGAGGAACTCCGACCGGTCAAAGATGACTTCGAGGCCAAGAACAAGCAGCTCCTGGACGAGATGCCCAAGTTCTACCAAAGCCGCATCGACTACTTCCAGCCCAGCTTCGAGGCTCTCATCCGGGCACAGGTTGGTGACCTCCATCACCTTTAAGTGCACACCCAACGAACCTCTCACAGCTGCAGACAACCACCCTCCCTCCCACCCACCCACTGCTCCACTCTCTGAGCGTCGGTTAAACAGTGCATAAAATATCTGATGAAGGGTGTGTATAACCTAGGCAGTCTGTCTCCCTCAACGTTGCTCTAATGTGATTAACCCTCAGCGACGGCCCACGCTGCTGTGTTTAGCTGAGGAAGGCCTCATCTGTCTGGCTCCACTGCAGCCCTGCAAGCCTTCCTCTAACCTGAAGCTTCTCTTAAAGCAGCTGGGTGTCTCAAGTTAGCGCCACTATGTCCCCCTCACTAACCCCAGACCTGCCTGGCCATGTCATTTCCTCCTTGGGACAGCCACTGGCACAATCCTAATAAGTAAACTAGATTATCCCAGACCTAATGACAATTATGGAGTTCTGTGATGCACTTTGAACTTAGCAAATTAGCAGACATATAATATTTCCCCACATCTTTTATCTTGAAGCATTAAATAAATCTTACCTGTTTTTGTCTGGTGCAAGAGGTCCCATTAGGCACGCTAGCCATGTCATTCTTGCAGCTTTATATTTATTCATATAATTCACACACATGAATGAACGTTTTCACATTTGCACAGCCATGTGTGGGTGGTCAGCGGACCTCGTCCCCAGTGCTTGTTGCATGTGCTTGATTTGGTCCTCCACACCCTTTTCTCCCAGCCGCTTGTTGCTGCTCAGCGTCCAGCAGCAGAAAGAAAAAGAATAAAGGGAGTCTTTGTTGTGAGGCTTCAGTTTCACTATAACAAGTCCTGTCCAGCAACTGTCAGAGGGAGACACCACCTGACCTGTCAGTTTCTACAGATGATGATGAAGTGAGGCATTGTCTTCATTTATTCATCTTTTTTTTTTTTAGTTGCTTCTCTTACAGTGGATGCTGTGTTTACTGAATCGAATCCAACTTAAATTATTCATTTTGTTGTCAAAGGTCAAAGTGTGACCTCTCCATGTAAATATTAAGCAGCTGGGAGTATGGTATGTTAAAATGGCTCTGTTTTACCCCAAGCTGCTTCTTTTTTTTTGGGTAGGTGGTCAGCTGCGTGAGCCGGCGTTTACTCCTCGTGGTGACTTGACTAATTGTAATGGTAGTCTTTGCTACAGAGGGCGCCTAGACACTGATCTGGTGTACATTATCATCACAGTTCATATGGACATTTCCGATGGCCCTTTCAACAAGCCACTTTTGGGAAAAAAACATATCCGCTTTACCCCCACAAGCAGCAGTAACCCAATACTTATAGCCCACTCATGTGGTTTAGGTGGCACATATTGGTATAAACATGCAAAGGTCTTTCAGGCGGAGCACTTAAAAAGGCTTGTATAAGGTGGTTTAGAAGCAGTGTCTGGTCTGCTTATGGCAAAATTCTCGTTCTGTTGTGACCCTTTTAGTGAAACAGTAAACTTTTCCCACGGGTCTCTCAGTTGGTTTTGTTGCAAGGGAACACGTGCAATTTTAGAGAAGTCTGTGTCGTCCCCCCCTTAAAGAGCATGGCATCGTATGCATCGCTGCATGAATAAATATTGAGATGTGTGTGTGGGTTTCTAGGGGTTGTATTTCCCAGTACTTTCATTCTCTGCCCACTCTTCTGGAGTCTTGTAATGTGATTAAAGTCTATTAATCATCAAAGCAACTCTCTAGGGAGCCTGACTCATGAACTAAGGGGAAGAAGCAGGGGTGGGAAGTGTCAAGAAAGCTTTCAGTGAACACTCTCTATCTCTTGTTCAGATTGGGAGAGAAAAGCAGGGTCACTACCCACTGAAGTGCTGGGTTTTGGGGCTTTGTCAGAGTTGTTTGATATCTGTGGGCTCCCCATTCTCCTCTCAAGTCACTTCTCATTAGCAGGGTTGAAGTAGTATGAGAACAGCAGCTTCAGACTTGTAAGTAGAAACACGATTAGACTGTATTTGGTGTTCAGATTTTGGATTCTGGTGTTTCCTGAGAGGTCTGTGGATCGACCTGTTCCCATTTTCATCAGAGGACAGATATTCTTTTCCCCTGCCATCACAGACTTACGTTTTTATTTTTCCTTCTCTACCCACCAGGTGGTCTATTTCACCGAAATGTACAAGATTTTCAGCGAGTTAACAGACCAGATCGACCAGGCAGGGTTGACTGACGAGCAGAGGGAGAGGGAGACAGAGGCCAAGCTCACCGAGTTGCGTGCTCTGTCCATTGTCGCCGACGACTGAGTGAGGAAAATACAAAAACGGGCTCTTTTCATGCCTCTCTGAATGGATTGCGCTCTCTTCAAGCTCCTCCAGAGTTCAAACGGACAGCAGTGACCTAAACCTGATTATCCATTTGTTTCCTTGCGGCCTCATCCCCACCGCCAATTGCTCTTGCACTACACCCTAATCTTTCATCATCTCAGCAACTCAAAGCAGCTGAATGCCACATTAACTAAGCCATCAGCCAAGTGCAACATTATAAGCCAATATGTTGTCGTTTATTTTTCTTTTCTTTTAGTAAAGGAATCAGACAGATCTTGTCAGAACTAATTAACAAGGTTACGCTTCATGGTTTCAGAGGTATCTATAACCATTTGTTTCTAATGTGTAAAGTGAGCAAGGAAATGTTTCTATTAGTCACATCTGCCTTGTTGGCAGCAGCGTGTGAAATATAGTTTTATTATCCAACTTTGAAATTACACTGGAAGGTGTTATGTAATGTAGTGTAGGTTTAAAAAAAAAAATCTCTCAATTTTGGTCTTTTCTGGTAATCTGTGAGTTTAGCTCTGTGCCATTCTCTGTGAGGGCTTTTTATTGGGGTTCATCAGAACACATTAGCTCACCTGTGATAACATGTCTGACTTTGGATATAACATAAAAAAAACAAAAAACGGTGTAACACGGAGTGGTGTTGAAAGGTCGACTACTCAGGCTTCAGACATATCCAGGTTTGTTTTCTTTTTAAACCCCACAAGTAAGAAAGAAAAAAAAAATCAAAGGCTGGTGCGCCCTCTAGTGGAAATAAAGTGACCCATATTTTCCTTTTGTTCACACCATCCATCCTTTGTTCTATTGTTGGTTAGAGTGTGTGTTAGCAAAGAATCTCACACATTGTTGGCAGCCTTAAAAAAGTATTTTTCTCTGTATCATCTACATCAGGGTTGGAAGACAAATGTTTTATAGTCTTATTTTTGGACCAAATCATGCTCTCATCACATGCCTTTGTTTCCACTTTCCATCAGGTAGAGCCTTGGCATGATAACTACACTACATAGTAATGTAAACACACACTGAATGTTACTCATTAGTGAATTTGAAGTTACAAGTATGTTGACTATTTATTTTTTTTGTGGCTTTTTATTGTGTAATTACTGAAGGAAATGCTTAGCCGGTTGCTCGTCTTTGTGTTCTGCAATGCAGACTGTCTGATTACACGCCAATAACTGGATGAATGAAGGTGCTTTTCTAAGTTTAAGTTATAGTCATGGTTGATTTTTTTTAAATATACCAAAATGAATACTTTGTGATCAGATTGGGTTTTATGTAAGTTTTTAAATAACGTCGGATGATATTTTTGCTTCATTATTATCATCATGCAATAAACTAAATGCAAGAAAAGCAACCAGTGACTATTTTGCTGTTGTCTTCATGAGTTTGTGTGCGTGTGCTTCTGCACATGCCTGAGTTTTTATGAACTGAATGATGCAAACACGTCAATTACTAATCTTTATTTACTGGCATTAGTAAATTCCTGTTTACAAATCATTTTTCCTCCCCATTCACCGCTCATTCATATTAATTGTTTAACTTGAGGTGAAGTCAGTGGTTTGAAGTAGTCACTAAGATGAAACATATTCATCAGAAGCTTATGTGACAGTGATGCAAAGACCCAACAACCATAAAATACAAACCTACAGTTAATGCAACGTCTAGGAGGACCAATGCCATAAGTGCACATAAAGAGTCCCTTTCAAAATCTTTGCTTGGGAAAGCAACAGTGCAGTGTAAATAAAAGGATCAGCGTTAATATCAGTTCTTCCTAATATCGTCCGTGCTTCTCCTCTATGCAACTAAACAATGATAATGTCCATGTAAAATCTCATTAGTGACAATGACTGGAAGGCAAATATGGATCCACTCACTTAATTTCCTTGTTTGGAATTAAGAGTGAGATGTGGTCACAGGTGGATGACAAATTTCTGGAAAACAAAATAATATTCCAGATATAACGAAATGTAGGGTTTGAGATGAGGCACTGCAGGATATTCACTCCCAGGTCCCGTTTTTGTTCTTTTGTTGGACACCCCTGACCCACAGGTGTCGCGTCTGCGAGTTACTGAGTCGAGTTAGTATGCCGCCTTGCTGTACATGCTTGAAATCTGTTCCTGAAAGTGTCTGCGGATGTCTGCGCGCCTGCTTTTCAGGGTGGGCGTGAGAAGGCCGTTGGCGACACTAAACATCTCTGGATGCAGGTAAAGGTCCTTCACCTGAGACAGAAAGGTGAAGCATCGAAATCAGTTAAGTTCAGCCACTTTGTAACTTGTGCGTTTGAACCTCGATGAGTTTGCTCACTTGTTCAAACGAATTCAGCCGTGCTTCCCTCCCCACGGCGTTCATGTCCTCTAAAACTGCCTTCTTAACATCCTGTTGAAGACAGAACCAGTTTCCATTTAATCCTGCTGTGAGGACTTTAATCAGATGAAAGTTATATTCCAGAATTAGGCCTACAGGATTTTGGCACAGCTCCTCGTAGGACCCCACAAATCCCCGATCCTTGGCCCAGTCAACAAACACCTCTGGGTCAGGGACAACTATCCCTATTAAATAAGACTGATAAGAAATGCAAGACAAAATGAAACATCGAACCGTGCCTCTGAGAACACTTCGCTTTGGATAAGAAAGCTAAAATGTGCCGTACCTGTAAACTGTCTCCATGCACAAACACCTGGAGTACAGGGACACAACGCATGTAGACGTTTTCTATCTTCTCCGGAGCGATGTATTCTCCTTGTGCCAGCTTGAAGATGTGCTTTTTTCTATCAATGATGCGCAGGGTCCCATTCTGACAAAAACAAGTGTGGTAACACAAACTCACTTGACTCATACAGGCTAGTTAGTGTGTCTAATCTTACTGGAAGCCACTGGCCCACGTCCCCGCTGTGCAGCCAGCCGTCTCTGTCCAGGGCTTCAGCCGTCTTCTCTGGATCCCTCAGGTAGCCTCTGAACACGCTGGGGCCGCGAATACAAATCTTAACGGGACAAAGCATTGAGAAGTCACCACACAGCATCCGCTGATAGGTAAAAGTGTGTTCATATCTTTGCGTGGCTGACCTCTCCCGCTCCGTTCTTGGCATAGTAATTCATCTCTGGGATGTCCACCACCTTCACCATGGCGCAGGGCAAAGGAGCACCAACATGACCTGACACAAACATACCCCTGCTGTTAACAGGAGAAACCACAACAGCATCCATCCTGAACACCTGACAGTAGAAGAGCGTTTCCTACCTGTGCTACAGTCCCCTGGCATAGAGAATGTGCAGCCCGCTGTGCACTCAGTCTGTCCGTAACCCTCAAATATCAGACACCCCAGAGTGGCTCTGAGGAAGGACAGCACTGCTGGGGAGATCGGTGCCGAAGCGGTCAATGCAAACCTCAGATTACCCCCTAAACTCTCCTGAAAAAAATAAATAAATAAAAAATAAGAGTTCCTACGGTGAAGCATTTATGCAAAGCAGTTCAAACACAATCATATTGTGGATGCGAGCTCATTCCCATTTTAAATCATATTCAACCTTGGTCATATTTTCCCATCTGTATTGATCACACCAAGCCAAAATCTTTCAGTCCTTGTTTGCCTGCACGCGTGCTTCTCCAATACACTCCCACAGGGCCAATATGCTCCGGGTGATTTTGGCACCGATTGCTGGAATAGTTGTGCCTCTCTTGTAAAGTTTGGATACAAATTTGTTGATTATTTGCAGGGCTTCTTGTCTACATGTACCACCGTGTTAAGTGCTACAAAACACAGACGAGGACAACTGCAAAGTCAGGGATTTTCAGAAAATATGGCACTTAATAGTGAAGTTTAGAGAATAAAAGATGTTCTGTGGGCTGATTTCAGAGGAGGCCACTGCAGAGCCAAGCATATGGATGAGTAACCTACATATGAATGTAAACAGCAGCAACAGGCTGAGACAGTATATGATCCACACTGTCAGCCACTGACCTGGATCTTGTTGAACACCAGTTTGTCCCACAGGCTGTTGTTACGTACAACCCCGCTGCTGAGCTCCGCCTGCTTTCTTTTCACAGCGTAGTTGAGCAGAGCTCTTCGAAACGGTGAGGTCACCGAACCCAGGATCTATGTAAAAAATTGGCAAGAATGTACAAAAAACAGAAACACACCCAGGATTATGGCCGCCTTCTTAATACAAGGTAAAAAATATTGGATTGGCTATTTTTAGATAAGTCAGCAGAAGTCCTGTTTGGAGCGTTTTCCCCTTGTTACATATGCAAAGTGCTCAGTCTTAGTATTTCTGTCGTAGGGCCTTTGCCTTAAACTAAAAAGGGCTTTGACGTGACATCTATTGTGCTATATAAATAAAACAGAACTGAGGTGAATTCTCTGCGCAAATTTGAGGTATGTGCTGACATCACTGAGCACGCAAGTGTTGTGGGTTTAACGGGACTTCTAACCACACCAAGGCGTGATCTAAAAAAAGAACAAGTCACACTGGAGGACGTGCACGAGAACGTTACCTTAAAAGGAAGATCAATCTAGATTTAAATCAGTCTATTTTATGGGGTTTTTTGCTTTTCAGTTTTATTGCAATACAACAGTGGAGAGAGGACAGTGGGAAGGCAGGCAGAAAATAGCCTCATGACGGATTAAACCCAGGCCCATGCAATGGCCTTACGGCACCCGGGCTGCCTGCTGATGCCAGTGAGCTATACTGGTGCATGATTTTTACTAACGGGTGGATCTGCTGCACTTTGCACCTTGTAAAAGAAAATGAGGAGCGGGTAATGCGTTTGCTGACCTTGTCATAGATGCGATTGAGTAAACGAGGCACGACGGGAAAGAAGGTAGGCTTCAGAGTTTTAATGTCATCCATAAGAAGAGAAATGTCCCCCTGGTAAAATCCTACTCGGGCCCCGTAGCAGAACATAGAGACCTGCAATAGAAACGGATTTAATTTAGGGTTCATACACAAAAAAAAAGTAGGAAAGAAAGACAGAAAAGCATGTGAGAAGAGGATCAACTACCTGAATCATTCTCTCAAACATGTGGGCAAGCGGCAGGTAAGAGATCGACACGTCGTCTTGCTGGATCTCAAACGAGCCCTGAGAGAAAAACGAGAAATGAAATGAGCAAAAAAAGCACAGGGGACAGATTAGGTTGAGGCAGCGGCATACGGCGAAGCCTCGCAGGCAATCAAACATGTTGTATGGCAGAATCTTTATACAGGGGCAATTAGTTAAAGTACCTCGCAGCGACAGGAGCAATCAAACACCCAATTAATCATACCATTAGACACAGCGGGGAGGGGGACAGTTTGGAGACATGCAGACACAAGCAAATGGGAAGCGACGGTAGCTGTGAGGCTGTTCTCAATTAGACAACGAGGTGGAAGTGTAGACAGACCTCCAGGATCTTAATGACAGAGGAAGTGTTGGAGGCGATGTTGCCGTGGGTGATCATGGCTCCCTTGGGCTTCCCTGGGTAAATAAACAAAACATTATTGCAGTGCCCCTGCGCAGCAAAGGAAACTGCAGCGGTGCCATAAAGAGTGGTTGTTAGTGGGCACTGAAGGGCATTTCTCTAATGACGTGAGTGAAGGATAATTACGGAGAGGCTTATGAGATCAGACGGTACCTGTGGTTCCACTGGTGAAGCAAACCACGGCCAGATCCTGAGGCTGGGGCGGCTACAGAGGGCAGCAATAAAATATGAGAACATGACAACGGACTTCCTCCGCTCTTAATTTAAGCCCCTGCTTATGAGTGAGTGTTAATGATATCCTATTGGACAGGAGCGACGACAGAGCTGTCATGCCAGTGTTTAGGAAGGGGGAGATCAGCCTTTTACGTGAGCAGCTCTGAGAGATGACAAACTCACCACAGGATCTTTGAGGTTCCTCCTACCGATGTCCTAAGATGTGGACAAAGAGGAGTTGCTCGTATCAATTTGCACATCAGCAACGATGAGTCGATTAAAAGGGGCTACATTTAAATGGCTACGCCCCCCACCCCAACTCACCATGAGCTGCTCCAGCTTTAAAACCTCCACCTCACAGCTCTTCGCCCTCTCCACAAAGGCCTGGCTGAAGTCGTTAAAGAGAACGAGGCAGGACAGCTTCGGAGTCGTGCCGTTCTCCTTGTTCTCTAGCAGAGATGCCGCCTTCTCCTCCCGGTCACAGATCACCACAGAGATCTCCGCTAAAAAAGCACCGAGCACACACTTACACAGAAAGTTTGTGAAGAAATGTTCTCATCAAAGTGTGAAATCTGTGGGGTTTTTCCACTCGGCTCTTCTGCCCGTCTCAAAAGGACTACCGAACACAGTCTCACTTTGAACTAATGAAGCCAGGATGATCGCATTTTTCACATTCAAATATTTCTCCTGTCAGAACAAATCAAACCTCTTTGAACTCGCACGCATATACTGCTGCTCAGGAACAGCTAAAACTGAGCAGGCGGGTTTACTTTTACTTCAAGTGATCAGGTGTAGCCTAGCTTTGTTTAATCTTTATACACACTCAGCCACTTTATAAGGTACACCTGCTCATTTACACAAGCATCTATGGCAGCAGCTCAGTGTTTGTAGCCACGTAGACATTAAGGACTTTGCAGCATGGATGCTGGTGCCAGATGGGCTGGTCTGAGTGTTGATCTGCTGGAGTTTTCCCACACAAACATCTCTAAGGTTTACAGAAAATGGTCTGGAAAAGTGGAAAATATCCAGCGAGCAGCGGTTCTCTGGGTGAAAATGTTGATGTGAGAGGCAAGACTGCTTTGAGCCGACAGGAAACCAGGAGCAACTCCGATAACCACCTATTTCAACCGACGTATGTAGAAGAGATGCTCTGAACACGCTGTGCTGCACGTTCACACAGCCCACTTTAAAACAGGCCACACTGCATTTTACTCCTGTCAGCCAATAGCAGGAAAACTAGGGCTGCAGTTTCCATGAGCTCACCAAACTTTGATAAATAAGATCAGAAAAAAAACACTGCCTAATCTGAAGAGTCTCAGTTTCTGCTGCTACATTTAGGTTGTAGGTTCAGAATTTTACGATCCACCCACAGACTAACTTAGTATTGTAGTGACCACAGTGTACCAGTCTTCTGCTGGAAGAAATATTTTCTATGCATTTAGATAGAAATGCTTAATTTAGTTATTAGTTGGTTATTAGTTATTTACATAGGGGGGGGGGGGGGGGGGGAAGCGAAACAACAGGATCTACTGTGTCAGCATTTTGTAAATGTTCGGGAAGTTCTTCTTTGAGAGTTCAAATCTAGTTAAAAGCCTATAAGAGGTAGAATTATGCAGTTTTTCAGTAATAACAGTGACAATGATTAATGCAGGACTTTTATTAGTAAAGGGTATTTTTATGCCTGTAGTACTTCTGATATTTATAGCATATTCTGTACACGATGATCTTCTTCCTTCTCCAATATTTTCTTTATTCAAAGGGCAAAATATCCATATGCAGTTTGTATGTCTGATGTGATGAAGGCTTCACCTTTGACACCATGTGAAACGTTTTCATTTTCGTATTTTAATGTGAAGCTTTTCTCACCAAGGTTGAGGATATGCACCATCGCCTCCAGTCCCAGTGTGTCATAGAGAGGCACCACTGCCATGGAGTAGGTGTAGCAGGCCAGCTCTGAGATGATCCACTTTAACCAGCAGAGGGAGACAAAGCAGCACTGTTACACTGAAGTCATTACCTGGGAATGACTTGGGGACTGGTGCGTTTCATATTTATAAACCCATATACAACATAAACAACACTCAAGGTGTAGATCGGTCAAATGAGAGGGTTAGGGGCTCTAATAGAGCAGAAAATTGTCTTTTACAACGGCAATAATTGCCCAGTCCGACAAGTGTATTAAAATAAAATGAGACACTCTTCAATATTAGCTGCCCTGGAGACGCACATTCACCACTAGCACTGTGCTGGCAATATAAATAAAGCCAAACACAATTTCACAATAGATGGATTAAAAAAGAAAAAAAAGAAGAAAAAGGAAATCATAAATTCAATTTTCAAAATGTGTTTAAAAGGGCATGCTGAGCTCCGAGGGTAGAATCATCATCATCCACAAAACCTCCGCTGAGATGAGAGTTATTTAATAAATTTTTAAGATCAAAGGCAGCCAAACTAGAGTGGGATGAGCTGTCACACCACAGAGCAGTGGGAGGTCCATACCTCTGGCCTGTTTTGTGCATAGATCCCAACAAACTGCTCCGGATTCGGCTGGCAACCTTTAGCCAACAGGCCAGAGCCGAGCACCTGCGCCTGCTCAGCCACCTGAAGGATTAGAGGCTCTCAGTGAACAAACAGTAAAGATCAAACACATTACATGGAAGTGCTGAGATAACTGGGAGGAATCACAGAAGTAACGATATGCCAGACCTCAGCGTAGGAGATCCACTCGTAGGGCTGACCCGGCTTCCTGAAGCCAAGACACGGGCCACTTCCTGAAGGACACAACACCGCTCTGTCAGCTCAGAAAGTCTGCTGATAGTTCTGCTATCAATCCACTTTCCAGTTTTCCTCTACTCTGTCCGGTTCCATACCGACTTCTCCATCAAGAGGAGAGTGTTTAATGAAGTGTGTGTGAATGTGCGCATCACCTGAGATCATCAGGCCCCTCTGGAACATGTCATAGGCTGTCCTGGTGTCGTCATAGTAAAACTCCAGCAGAGTGTCATCTTTAAGGATCGCCGATCGCCTGCAGCTGGGATCTCCCTGCAATAAACACCACCCTGTCACCGACAGCCCTGCAGCAATGCAGAGCACGCTAACACACGCCTAAGCCAGCAACAGCCGTCCCTCACTCACGTTAACGGCCACAGACTGGGCTTTAAGATCGCAGGGAGGGCGCATGGGTCGAGGACGGGTCACCAGCCAGTACGCTGTGATGGAGGCCAAGGCTCCTAAACCGAGCACAGAGGAGGGCAACAGGGAGAAGGAGGAGGAGAGAGGCAGAGACGGCAGAAGACTCCACAAGTCCTCCGATTCGGAGCCTTTAAGTCCTGTGCTGGAGCGAAGCGACCGCAGCCACTCCTGGAAATGCATAGCTGAGGAGACAGGATGTAGAAAAGGGAAAATAAGCAGTCAAAAGGAAGAAAATTACATGGTGCATAGGGACAGATGTTAACTCTGCTGCTACTTTAAAACAACAACAAGCATATAGAGTAGCAGACTAACACTGAAGGGTTTTTTTATTGTTTTCTGTGTGCATTCTGCTTCTTTTTTTCTCTTTTTAAACTTGATGTGTATCTGATAAATTTGATGCAGAGCTTTGTTGTCTTTGCACGACTTTTATTTATATATTTATTTATTTATTAATCTGTGTTGCGGTGAAGTTTAGCACTAAAAGAAATGTCTACCTTGTTTGGGAGCTGGGGATTTTTTTTTTTACTAATGATTAATCTGTTTACATAAAGCTGCAAAAACAATTAAAAAAAAAAAAAAAAAAAAAAGAATTTAAAAATCCCAAGGCCAAAGTTAGCACCTCATTTTCTTCCTCACAGACCAGATTTTTTCCCAATTTGTTTGATTTATGGCTCCAAAGATTACCTGGCTTCCAGTGTCTGCTCAGAGTGTGCTCTTTTTTACAGTGCAGTATGAGACTGAATTCACCTCTAAAAAAAGAAAACGAAAAAAAGATAATAGTCATGATCGCCGCCATGTTCACTGACCTTTTGGCCTCTTCCAGAACGAGAGCTGCTCTCTCCCTCACCCTCTGCTCCAGGTCTTCCACACCTGAACAACACGCTGATCATCCACGATTTCGTTTTACATGTGAAATGACAATAAAAGGCTATTCTATTCTGCTCATTTGTGAAACTACACATGTCGCTCCAGCAGCAAGACCTCCATGCTGTTTGGCTGGTGAGCCCTGAGATGTGTGGTTGCTGGATTAAGCACAAAAAAAAAACACCAAAAAACACAGCACTACAGTGATCTTGGGAGCTGAAAGAGGCAAACTCGTGGGGCCTTTGTGTCTTTGCATATTAGTGGAAGCTTTTTAAGGGCTTTCTGCAATTTATGCACATTTTCTCCTGTTTTGTGGCCAGCCAGGGAGCTTAGGTGTTGTACTTTCATTCCAACTTAGAGCTTAGTGGGGTATTTCTTGCTTTCTATCAAGAGTGGGGGGGGGTTTGTTTTATTGTTTTTGTCCTTGAACACCCTGAGGTCAGTTTGCTTCCTTCCTTATTATTCCCTTTTATTTACTTTAATGCTTTAATTCTAAATACATTCTTATGATTGTAAAACCAACGTGGTTGGAGGCTCAGTTCATGGTCGGGTGGCACTTTGTGCTAAACTCCATGTGTCCCCGTAGACTTTTCAGGGCTTTCAAAATCACTTTAACCAAGAAAGAGGCAAACATTTTCCCTTCACTCCATTTGGCAAACAGCGTGCTGGATTTAATAAGAGATTTGGGTCACATCATCAAGAATGATCAGTGTGATGATGGCGATGTGCAGCAGCACTGCAGATGAATTCAAAAATGGCCCTCTTTAAAAGCCTGCTGCACTCTGAATTTATACAGCTCATTTGTGGTGCAATTACAGCCCAGCAAAAGTGGAAAAATCTTCAGGTGGTGCACTGACAAGACGTGCCAGTTGCATGTGAGACTAGTCATGCTTCTGAAGCTCTTGGTGTGATGGAGAACTGTAAGCACATCTTTATCTATGCTGACTAATTTTTGCGAATGTAGATGCAATAACAGGACTTTTCTGTATTGACCTGGACTTTGAACTTTATCCGTTTATCTGTTCAAACTAGAGGTAGAAAAATACCCCATCAATATTGCATAGTATTGCAATATTTTGCGAGGCAATATTGTATCGATATTTTATAAAATACTCAGACTACTACAAGTCTGTGGGCCAATCTGATGCACACTGGACGCACTTAGCTCGAGAACACCATCTCGTAATTCAGAGCAAACTAATAGCTGAGTGACAAGTAAAAAATAGGACAGCAGCCTCCAACATCTACAAAAACCTCAGTGGCTACCTGGGGACTGTACTGAAATTCATCACATTTGTGATTGATTGCAACTCGTGGTGGATAAATAGTTGTCTAGAGCTTGAAGTTGTTGTACGCTCACGACCAGTTTTGGGGCCAGATTCACTAAACGGGAAATAGCACATGAGTCCAATCCCTAAATAGTGCTCATATGTGTGGTTAGTTTTATGGGGGATTTATAAAAGTTACAATGTTTTCTAAACACAGTTCCTTTTTATATCTTAAACTGCATTATTTGGCGTGAGCCCTAGCACCATCTCCAAATTGAAGGCCAAGTTCCATATAAGGGATGTCAGATTCAGGCTAGGAAGTGGGCGTCCTAAGAGAAGATGACACAACAAGAGCGTTTCCTCACCCTGTCAGCACTTAGGAACTGAGGGCAGTCTTCTACAGATTTGCAGTCGAGGTTTGCAGGACAATATGGCCGACGGCTCACTACCCACACAATCTGGAACAAACTGCACACAGACAATCTCTGGTCTCATAGGGCTGCCAGAAGGCCTGCCATGACAGCCCCTCACCATCAGGCCAGTTTGCGCTGGTGACGGCAACATGTGGAGGAACGTTCTGTTCAGTGATGAGTCCAGATTCTGCCTATGCCATACGGATCATAGGTCCAAAGTGCGGATATGACACAGAGAACACTATTCCGATTGCTGCACCGATACCGTAACAGCTTTTGGTGGAGGCAGTGTGATGGTGTGGGGTGGCATCTGCCTCACTTGGGAAAAAAAACTAAGCAAGGCTTATCATCATTGGAGGCAATCTCAATGCAGAGAAATGAGGATGAGATTCTGCAACTAGTGGCATTCCCATATCTCCACACTCTTTGTCCAACCTGACAAGATGATAACGACATCTTCTAAGATGGTTTATCAGAGACTACCTCCAGAATTTGGAAGGGCTGCCTGCAGTCCTGATCTCAACCCCACTGAACACATTTGGGATCAGCGTGGGTCCGCTGTTCGTGCCAGACTGACCAACACAATCACACTGGCTAACTTGTGACAAACACTGGTTTAAGAATAGGATGCTGTCCCACAGGAGTATGTGACCAAGCTGGTGACCAGCATGAGGTGGTGGTGCCAGGTTATTCTGAGTGTGTATGAGTCTTCTACATGCTCTTCAGACTTTCATCATCCATCAATACCATCAAATAAGAAGGCATCAAACAAGCCTGAATAGGACAATAAGCCGTTTGGCAAAGAAGATTTAGCAAATTTTCATGGGCGCAAACCACATAGTCAACTCTGCTGCTCAACCCCCAAACACATTTTCCTTACAAACGTGGCACCATTTCAGGGAAATAAACAGGCTTTCCAAGGGTATAGGATTTATTGTAAAGGAGCATGGTTACAACAAAGAAATTACGAAAACACAAATTTCCTTAATTTTTGTGCTAGGTTTATGTTATTGCAATGCATATAGCAAAATCTTTAAAATTTCAACAATATCTTATCGTCCATTTTGAGACAGTATCATATCATGGGGTGTTTAGGGATTCCCACCTCTAGTAAAAACAAAAGCCAGATCTAGCTCTGCGTCCCTATGCTTTATATGGGAAGAATGCAATACAAGGAATGAATACATTCATTTACCTACAAGTTATTTAACTGCAGATGCATCCTTCTCATTTGCAACAGTACCAATGTAAACAGTGCCGACTTTGCCCTCCGTGGCTAAAACAACTTCACAGCACATGTGCAGTCAGACCGAGAGACACAGCTCCTCTCACTAACCGCTGAAGCAGTTCAGGTTTGCAACACTGAACAACATTTTAGGAGGAATTTCAGAGGTCGGTAAAGCTACTGTTTCAACAATGTTAACATTAGCTGTTTCGCTATCAGAAATGACTAGAAATTACCATTAGCCACCTGTTATCATTAACGTAGCAGCTAGCAGTCTGCAGTTAGATAAATATGAATCATTGTTGCAGGCTGAACAAATTGCAGATTGAATACTGAGCAGAACAGATTACGGACAAATGGACAACCAGGTGGGTTTCTGGCTGTGCAGAGCAGCGGGGGAAGGGTAGCTGAACCAAACAGAGTCCAGTGTGGAGAACTAATCCGAGCAAATACAGAGCGAAATCCAGAGCAGAGCAGCCGAATCAGACAGAAGACATGGTAAAGGGATGCAGTGGGAACGCTGTACAAGAGAGGCTGCCAGTGTTGGTCAAGTTACTTGAAAAAAGTAATCAGTAACTAATTACTTCCCCCCCCAACAGTAATCCCGTTACTTTACTGATTACTTATTTTCAAAAGTAATTAATTACTTACTTTTTAAAAACAATTTACAACCTGAATAGGTGATAAAGCGATAGATCTTTCAGCCCAATTCTACTTTTTCTGCATAATCCATCATACAAAATGTAATCAAATGGAAAAGTCTTTTTTTTAAACTTGTTTTATCAGTTTTAATCTTTTAACTTTATGCATCAAGTAAAAATTAATTTATATGAACCATTCTCTGACTTCAAGAAATTAGCTTAACATTTAAACCTATTTTCTGCACATTCCAGCACATAAAATAAAATATTTTTTGTGTTTACATTCAGTCTTTCAAATAGATGCAAGTTAAAATACAGCAGAAAATAAATAAAGTCAAAGACTAGCGGTCCTGTTGCTCTATTTTCACCTGTAAAGCAGGAGTACGGTAGGTGGAGGTTTGCCCTGGTGCAGGTGTGCCGCAGCGGTCAGTGGAAGAATCCGTGAGTTTCTCTGTGAATTTCCCATTACCTCTTTGCGCACTCGGTGCTTGTTTGGGGGGGGGGGGGGTTCCCACTGTAAAAAGAAGGTTTCTTCCCACGCACAACGGACACTAATGTTTTTGTCACTTTTTATGGAATCAAACTCAAAGTAAGGTCAGTACTTCCACGCTTTAAATGCTGCACGGTCATTCTCTCTCCCCACTCGATATATAATCCATTGTTGATCTGCACACACACACACACACACACACACACACACACCTTTTGTCACGAATGTCGCACTCGCTTACGTCACTGTCATGAGACATTCTCACAAAAAAATAAAAAAAATAAAAAAATAAAATCACGATTTTAGTAACGCAGCGTTCCTACAGGAAAGTAACAGTAATCTAATTACCGTTTTTGCGATAGTAATCCCTTACTTTACTCATTACTTTAAAAGAGTAATCAGATTACAGTAACACGTTACTGCCCATCTCTGGAGGCTGCAGGCAAATGTGGACAAGATGATAAATTTTAACTTTAAACTACCTTTACAATAATTTAGTAAAATGTGTTTCATATTTTGTGGTAGCTGTGACGTCATTTTAAAACGCAGGCAGTGATCGGTTCAGTCCGCTTCACAATATCTTTGTTTTAGCATAACTAATATTACACTTTATCCAAAGATCATTTATACTCCTCATATTAGTTTTCCGTAATGCTCTTCTTCTACAATAATTCAGTTACTTAGGTGTGTGTGTGTAGGTGTGTGTGTATGTATTTATTACCTTCACAATTTGTAATGAAATTATCTAAGTAATTTTAAAAATGGATAAAATCTCTACACTTAACCTTTATACTTAATATTGAATATTTATTTAGGGAAAAATTAATTGAATAAATCGAGTTTTTTTCCTGGGTGTGAGTATCAAGTCTAGTATCCTGACAACTCTAGTGGATGTTTACATATCTGTCCCCCTACACCCTGTTTATCCACATACTAAAGAAAAAAGAAAATACGAAAGAAAGAAAAAAATATATCATTCCACTTCTGAAACACAATAATCCAGCCTGAAGAGCCCGGTTTAAAAGGCCCAGCCACAGCGGACCACAGGTTTGGCACAGCTGAGAGAGAGAAGAGAAGAAAAGACTCTGGGTCTATACAGGAGAGAGAGTGGTGGGGGGGGGGGGGGGGGGGGGGGGGGTAGAGAGACACCAGGAAGTAATAACGATTGGCTTAAAAGAAACAGGCACCGAGGTTACTCTCAGTCATGTTCTGCCACCCTTTCATTCGCCAGAGAGAAAGAGAGACTCAGGGTGTGTACAGTAGCAACGGGGGCTGGTGGCGAGATGGGGTGAGGAGGGAGGACCGGCTGGGTCCACCCCTAATGGTTCTCTGCCAAAGACTTCATTGTTCATATCAGAACTGAATGAATCAGGGAGACACGGGGAGGGGAAAATGACACACACACACACACACACACACACACACACACACACACACACACACACACACCAAAGTGCAAGACCAGACTTCTCCCTGAAACTGCTAATTTCATCCCCTCAAGCAAACCACTTCATCTTCTACCGCACAAGGAATTCACCTCTCTGAATAAACCTCCCCTTTCCCACATTTGCTCCCCCCCTCCCTGAACGCTCCTCAACCTCTCACCCATTTTCTCCCCCAGTGCCCAATTGGAGAGGGTAGCTTCCCCTTCCCTCCTGTTTAACCGGAGCTGATGCTGCGCCGCTTCCCTAGCCTGCACGGGCAAAGCAATGCCACACTCGTCCTCAGGAGGATTTCTAATCTGCTTTAAGCATCAATTTATGTGAACTAAAGCTGTTCACTTCCCTCTTTACACCTGCTGAAGTCACAGAGCAGCTGGTGAGCCCCTCGAGTCCTTTCACTAGGTAAATAAATTGAAAACAAAGGGCTTTATGAAACGTGACATCAAAAAAAAGAAAAAAATGACAGTGTGGTGTGAAAAGAGCTTCCTGTGGCCCCTTTCTGTCTTTCTCTCTCCCTGGCCCTCCCTTCTCTCTCACTCCCATTCATTATGGCTATTGTCAAGTCCCAGACAAGAACCATTGTGCTTCCAGCTCTTACTCCCAAGAAGACAGGAGACAAAAGGAATGGCAAACACATGTGAAAATATACTGAAGGAAAACAAACGCACCTTCATTCTGTGCCAGTTCCTGCAGGGAGAGTGCGCTTTTGGCTACATTGTCATTCGGAGAGCTGCTATCGCAGCAGGGCACTCGTGACAGACGTGCACACAGTTCATACAGTAAGTGCTGTGATGTTTGAACAGTAACAGCGGATCGAAACTATATTTGGTGTAAGTAAAGGCATCCGTATGTGGAGTATATGCCAAAATGCAACACACACAAAAAAAAAAAAGGTTCAAGTGGAGACGACAGGCATGTCGCCATGTCCGTGCATGTTTACTCTCGCTCACAAGTGGAGACATAACCAAGAGCTATTCACTAACAGAAGTATGACAAACACATGAGTGGAACGCAGCATGTTGAAATTACAGACATAACCCCCCCAAAAAAACAACCAAAAACCGGTTTTGAGTCAAATCTGGCATGTAGTCAATAATTACAACCTCGTCAATGTTCCTTTATAACCGTCAAACATTTCAACTGCCATCAAACTAATGGGGTGTCATGGGAAAATGTTCCCGGGCAGGTGGTAAAAAAAAAAAAAAATTTAAAACGGCATGGTGGGGTTATGAATTATTGTAAGCTTGAAAGATCTAGGAGCCACAGCAGACACTGCTAAAGATTCATGTCACTGCTGAGATCAGAGGATAAGAAGAGAAGAAGAATAGACCCTGTACTGACTTGTAACATTTTCAGAGGCTGAACACTGCAATAGGACCCAAGTCTGCATGAGCCGTGGGACAGCGCAGCGTGCCCTGCACAGTCTGAAAACATTTCATTGTTGCTGCTATCACCTAATATAGCTCAGCCCTCCAACATCCTACAGCACCTGACTGCGGAGCTGGGCCAGACAAACATCTGGACTATGCAGCCACGACTGCAGGTCTAGAATGAGCACCAGCACTCTCCGGGGCAGTGTGTTTTATGCTGCACTGCAGCTGTAACATTAGGTTTCCAGATGACACCCTACTGGAGTCTCTAAATCAGCAGCAACAAAGAAACAACTTGCAGAGAGGCGATCGGGCTTGAAGCAACGTGATGTAAGACCAAAAGCTTTTCCCTGAACACAGTGAAACTGGAAGAGCTTCCCACTGACTTCAGCAAGATGCTCTCAAACACAACTGAGCCTCAATTAAACTTCTGTGATGAAAATTGTGTCGTTTTTCCTCCAGGAGTTTTTTTGTAGATGCATTTCCTGGTGTGCTTTCTTTGCAAGTCAAATTTGTGCATAAATTTTGACTCCAGTAACACATGTGGGTCCTGGGATGAAATAAAAGTAATAAAGAGGATCACAAGTTTAAAAAAAAATAAAATAAAAATTGAATAATCAAAGTCCATGTTTTACCAAGAAAACCAAATAACATGCATCTATTTTCTTCTGTTTATCCAATTCAATGTTGCGCAGGAGAGCCTGGACAGGTTGCTCACACCACTAACACACATTGACACCCAGATTCACACCTACAGCCAGTTTATAATCACCAGTTAACCTAACGCCATACATTGTGGGCTGTGGGAAAAAACTAAGTAATCATCCATCATTAAAGCTGACACAGGAAGAACACAGAAAGTCCGCAGAGAAAGGTGACAGACTAATTTCAGACCCAGGATCTTCTTGCTGTGCCGTCCCTCCACTGCACCATCCCCACAAAATCCCAGCAAAACTTTTATCTGTACAATTTATTTGTTAACAACAGTAAAAGTCTTACTCTTGGCAAAAGGGCGGAAATGTAAGCGTATGGAAGAGTGGTTTTTAGAGTTCAGGTGAACTACTGCAAAACCTGGCTTTATCACAAGCTTTTAATATGCTTTCAGTGTTGTAGGAAGCAGCCGTAAGCTGTCGGGATTCATGAATGTATTTTGGCAACATCACCGGCACAGTTAAGTAAAGCTCGCAAGTATAAACAAAGAGCTTGAAAGAGTGGAATTGAATTTGCTGCTGTTCAGATCGGTTGTGGTGGCTGTAAATGATTTTATAGAGCAGCCAAAGACTTATTTAACACACATGCACAGTTTCCTCTGCATTAGACAAGCAGGCAGAAATGCTTGAGATGCTTAAGCTGCCGTCTCCTTTCCTCGTTCGTGTTGTCACATGAAACATCGGATAACGATTTGGCTCTGTGCATCACACAGAATATAAAAAGAGCTCTGTATAGTAGCTTTAAGAACTTTTCTGTGGTGACGGGAGCAATGCTGGGGAATGCTCCCCCCTGACCCAGAAAACTACAGGAGGTGGCACAAAGCAAGAGGGGGAAGGTTTTTATAGCTGGGAGACAGGCCACAGCATTTTGTGCCAGCACCAGAAGACCGGTGTAGTCTGCACACGCTCCATGTGCCCAGGGAGGAGAGAGTTCTGGTTGGAGGGGACCCGAAGAGAGAGGACTGCAAGATGGACACGTGAGGCAAGCGTGGGGTGGGGGGGGGGGGGGGGGGTGGGGGGGGTGGGGGGGGAGAAAGAATGAAACGCACGGGTGTTTTCTGGCTGTGATTCCTAAACAAAGCGTGAAGAACACAGACACATGCACGCTCGATCCCAATGACGTTTCTCTTGTAGCAGGAAGCGAGAAAGACCACACATCCGGGATGCAGAAAACACCACTTTCCTCAAGGCGGTCAGGAGTCTCCCAGGGTCTCGAATTCACTTAAACCCAAGCGGAGATTCTCGAAAACAAAGCTACAGTTGTGCATTCTTTTGCAGACGTTTCTGGTTTCAGGTAACTAAGCAGCGCCAGGTTCAAACGTCAACATGCTGTCAAAGCTCACGTCTGACTGAGCCGGTGTATTTGTTCATTCTTAATGGTTGACTACAAACGTCAGGTGACACATTCAACACTGTAACTGTCAAATACACACAAAACAGATGGCAGGAGGCCATATGGACAACTCCAAACACGTTGCCTCCGAATATCTCAACACGCAAGTATTAGAAGTATGATTTAAAACAAAAGCAGATGTAACGTGTGGAAATGAACAGCGGCTGTGATTTTACACAACAAAAATGGCAGAAAACCTACAATTAGGGCTGAAACTCACTCCAACTGTAATTATCCTCAACTTGGACCACAGACAAAATTCACAGCAGCCCCCTTTTCTCTGTACCTCACTTACATTTTCCACATATAGCCTGTAAAGTTTGGGCAAGTTTAGCAGCAAAACAAACCCTCTACATATATACACGTTATCCCCAACACTGGCCTTTTAATACAGATCATGTAGATAAAATAAAGCAAAAAGGTTCATGTAAAGTGGCATGCAGAATGCAAGGACGAAGAAACTACTTAAAAAATAAAAGTGTCTGTACTAAATTGATTTATGCAAATGTAAGCAGCGTCTTTATTGAGTGCTCTTGTTCTAAAGAATATGGCACTTCCTGCTGACTCATTCAGGCTTCCTCATCTCTGACAGGTGACCTGTGCTTGATTACAGCAGTGTCTTCAACGACAATTGACTTTTCCTTCTGCGAGTTCCACTTCAATCTAGACTCTAAAGTTAGCAAGCGCGTCTTTTTTTTTTTCATGCGATTGCATTTGAGAGGTTTCTCTGACAGGCAGATGACCTTTCCTGCCTCTTACCCAGTGGGTGCTGCTGGGATAGGCTTCTGATAGTAAACAGATGTAAAATGTGATATAATGTTTGCTTTGTGGAAATCACAGCACTCTTAATATACCAGGACGTCGCTTTCAGGTTGTGCTGATCATTGAGTCCATTGATGAAAAATTATAAAAACTATTTTTATATTCCTTAGAGGAGCTTCACATTTTTCAGTGTGAGGGGGGGAAAAATAAAAATAAATAAAAAAATAAAAAAATAAATAAAAAAATAAAAAAAATCAGTTGTGGCAGTAAGACTGGATTTGGGGAATACAATGTTGAAAACATCTGGAATCATTAACTGATGGTACAGGAAAAAAAGAACATGCACGTCTTTAGAACATTATCCTACCACCACTGAAACGCACAGATAAACAGTGCCATGTTTCCCCCAATAAATGAGAAAGGGTTCCACGTGTGCGACTTTAAAATCTTATGTTAATGACTGAATGATGTGTTGATTTAGTTTCAGTTTTTGTTTTACCATCATGCTGGAAATATGTTAATTAATTTAAACACAAAACATAACATGCCAACATCTTCCACTTATCCAATTCTGGGCTGCAGATGGGACTGGAGTCTTTCCTGGCTGTCACAGGGCAGGGGGCAGGACACACCCTGGAGAGACTGTCAATCTACTGCAAGGCTAATTCAGAGACAGAAAACCGTTCACGCATACAGGTGACTTAGTAACCAAGTAAGCTGACATACACCTGTCTGGACTGTTTGGAGCAAGACTGAGGGTTGACTTGAAACCAAGACCTTGTTAGTGCTAACCGCCGCACCAACCCCAAAAACTGTCAAGTGAGTATCAATAATATATTTGGTGCTTTAAGTAAGCTATAAAGTGAAAATTAAAGAAGAAAAACAGCATAAAGCATCTTATTAAGGAGTTGGACCTCCATGCTCCTCGGCACTGATTCTCTAAGTATTTGAAAGTGTACTTGAGGGACACTTTCCTTCAACTGGTGTTTTGATAATAGTGGTGGTGAACACCAACACCTGGGTCCAACGGGTGTTGACTTCAGTTGCGATCTAGTGATTTGCAAAGGTCAGAGCATGTGACTGTAATCACATGCGTACTCAAAAGCATTCAGTGACCCCCTTATGAATGAAAAAGAAACCACGCCGATTGGGAGAAGCTTTTCATTACTGGGTGGAAGGAATCACTCAGAACAGCCCTGGTTTCATTTTCAGTCGACAAAAGGCCATGCCAATCGATTATTATTATTTTTCTGGTTTGTCACCATTTCATTTCACATAACCTGTGTATCTGAACTATGTTGGGAATGCATTAAGAGTAAACTGCTGGTGAATTTTTATGGGAGAAGATTATCTTGTTCTCACATCCACAATACATTCAAACAAACTCCCAATCAGCTCACAGCTTATATGCTATATTCAGTTATTAATATTTAACCCATGCAAAAAAAAACACAGGTGTTCAGTATTTAAATGCAACTTGATTTACGTACATAAATGTTTCATTTTTGCTTGTTTTTAACGGAGTACACAAAAGTTTAAGAAAAATGTTTTTACCAGATGCACATTTTTCCTGCTGCCTCGAATCACTTTCAAAGAAATCTTTCTTTGCTTGCGTAAAACTTTTCACAAGTTAACAGGTTGATTCCTGTTCACATTCCTCCAAAATCTGCAACTATCAGCTCGGCAGCATGGGAACTCGGCGTGCTGCAGCCAAACTTTGTTTCTTTCCTTTTTTCACAGTCTAAGCCTGCTCAGTTTAGCTTTGTGCTTCTTTATCGAGCTGAGACGTCTGAATACAAACTACCGAAGAAAGAGACTCTGACAGAGACTTACCAGAGTGAACGCAGGTTTCCAAACGGTCGTTGACTGAGAGCCTCACTTAATCCTGCCTCAGGTCCACAGAAATTTGCCCACCAGTCCAGCTAAACGCAATTAACCTGTGTTTCCGGTCCAAATCTTCAAAATAAAGGACTGCGCTCAAACACTGTATACAAACACACTGACTTTAAAGGAAAACAGTTGTACATGTACAATGATAATAAGGGCTAGTCTATTCTATTCTATTCTATTCTAAGAGAGGATGAGAAACACTGGGGGAAAAGACGTTATAATATGAAAAACACATTATATGTATAATTAAATAAATAACAAATAATTGTTATTTCAATAAAAAAAAAACACCCAGCGCGCCCCTGCGGGCGGTTTATCCTTCAAGCTCGGGTCCTCTACCAGAGGCCTGGGAGCTTGAGGGTCCTGCGCAGTATCTTAGCTGTTCCCAGGACTGCGCTCTTCTGGACAGAGATCTCCGATGTTATTCCCGGGATCTGCTGGAGCCACTCGCCTAGCTTGGGAGTCACCGCACCTAGTGCTCCGATTACCACGGGGACCACCGTTACCTTCACCCTCCACATCCTCTCGAGCTCTTCTCTGAGCCCTTGGTATTTCTCCAGCTTCTCGTGTTCCTTCTTCCTGATCAGGAAGAAGGAACAATATATATATATATATATATATATATATATATATATATATATATATATATATATATATATATATATATATATCAATTAGTTGATTCACTTTATTTTTAACCAAAGCAGGGTATATATAGATAGTTATTTCATCATCTTTGCACACTGCACCATTACACATATACATATGATATATGTTGCTATTGCCTGTGTCATGTTGCCACTGAGAACAAAAAACAAACCAAACAAATAGAGCCGGATTCCTTGTGTGCGAGCACTTATTAGGCCAATAAAGCCCATTCTGAATTTAAAGTTGTATTAAAGTTATACAACTTCCTGTGTGTTTGCCTTTCCTTCCGGACCTTGACGTTTTTCTGCAAGACTGGGCCCACACTGACGTAACTTCTTAATTGCATTCATGCATTTGAGGGAGGGATCAAAAGTGATTGTGCAGTCCCCCAGCCCCCCAGCCTACCATTGACAAAGTGAATCTCATGAATCAAAGTTTAAAAGGAAAGAATAGAAAGACACAGCTCATTTGATTAATGAATCTGTTTATTTATTGTTTATTGGATTCGATTTGACTCCAGTTATAGGCTATGTTTGGAAATGTGTAAAGGTTTTATGCAGATACACAGAAAAAACAGTCTTGGCTTAGCGCAGCAGGCAGTATGGATCACTTATCAAACAAAAGCTGCATCAAGTGTTACAGCGGAAAATATTTTTTGTCTTAAACTGTAATGAATTCGTAATGGCAGTAAGTCTGTGGGTAGTCAATTATTCATGGAGACAAAACCTGAAGTAGTGTCTGACAGGATTTTGTTTCCAGTTCACAGAAATCCCTCAGAAATCATCCCAGTCTGTGCACGGCTCCACCGAGTCCTCGGTATAAAGGCCAAATGAACCGCTTCCCAAAAAATGCTTGACCTGAAAAAGACAGAAATAAAAAAAATGACTAACATGAAAAGCTGTAAAGACCAACAGCCAGTATTGAATTTGCCTTACTTTGGGAATAACCGGGGCTGTTAATGTCCTTTCACAAAGTCCGTCCCAGTTGAATCCTTCAAACCATCTGAATAAAAACAGAACATCATAACAACATGTTTCCAAGCAGAGCCTCAATGTTTCTCTCCAGAGTACCCAAAACAAAAATCCATCATCTTACTTGTGTTTCTGAATGTCCCTGGCCCCATTTCTCTGACTGCCCAGTCTCTCTGAGGGATTGCTCCTTGAACAGACCAGCAAATAAGCTGAATTTATAATCAGTTTCTCATCTTTAGGAGGTGGTATTACAGCACACTTGCACTGTTTCTGTCTGGTTTTGTGTGTTGAGGGTGGAAAAAGTGTGAAAAAGCACTAAATAACAATAATTTTAAAAAAAATCTGTCCAAGCTTTCACACTGTGCTTAGTGGCTCATATTCACACCTGCACAGTTTCTTTATGAGACTGGAGGCACTTCTGCTGATGGTTTTTGGAAAGTCGACCTGATCGATGCCACGAATTGTTGCAGTGAGAATTTTCAGGGGGTCAGAGTGGCTGAATGGGAGCCTGGAGAGGAGAACAGGTGGCCGTCAAGATAACTTCAATCTGCAATTCGGAAAAATATGCTGGAAAAAAAGGAGGGTTGTCCAAAAATTTGAAAAGCTTACCTACCACTCAGAAGTTCAAACACAAAAACACCCAGCGACCACAAGTCTGCACACATGTTGTGGCCTTTGCTCGAGATGATTTCAGGTGCCATGTAGCCCAGCGTACCACAAAACGTCCACGTTTTCTTACCCACCTCAACCTTCTTTAGACACCTGGAGCCAACCTGCAAGAGACAGATATGAGTACATTTGCTCTCACCTCTGCTACATTTCATTTAACAAGACGTGACGTTAAGATTGTAGTACCAGCTTGGCATAACCATGCTCATCCAGAAGAACATGTTCAGGCTTGAGGTCCCTATAGATGACACCTTGACAGTGCAGAAAGGACAAGGCCTTTACAACACAAGCTGTGTAGAACCTGGTGCTCCATTCATCCAAATATCCTCTGAAACAGTTTGGAGAAGTGGCTGACATGAGGTGCAGGCCATTTAATATTTTACTGTGAGGAAACACAGTGGGACTACAAATACAGGCCTCAAATATTCCGTTTATTCTTAAGTACTTACTTGTCTTTGAGTAGATTAGATAAATCTCCACCAAGACAAGCTTCTGTCAAAACATACAGACGCTCTGCATCTTTAAAGGTGTTGTGCAGCCTGTGATCAATGAAAATAAAAATTACTTTAGATCTTTCTACTCAGCATCAACAATATTTTACTAGACCTAAGTATGGGACACACCTGACTATAAATGAACAGCAGGTCTCCATTAGGATGTGGCTTTCTCTCTGGATGTGCTCTCGTTGGCCACTGCTGACAATCAGCTTCTTCTTGAGGACCCTCATGGCAAAAGGACACTTTGTCTTGCTCTTCAGTTGCACCTTACAGAGAACAGAAGTAAATGCATTACATTATAGACACATCGCCGAGGGCGAGCTGCTTGCAGATTGACCCTCACCAGGTCTACGTGACCAAACTCTCCGACCCCCAAAGGGCAAATAATCTGGAAATCACTTAAGGTGGAAGTAGACAGGAGGGTAGGATCCGCATCTGAGCTGCTTACAAGGAAAACAGGGGTGAGCTTTTATTCTGGGTCTTCTGTATATAGAAATGAAACAGTGTTTTAACGCTCCTCACTAGACTTCAGGTTCATTGTTTTGTTGCTCCTCTTGACTGCAATCAGGTGTCAAGCCTTCAATGATGCCCTTAAAGGTGCTGTAGTACAGACAATTACGAATATTCACGTTAGATAAAGCACATTTTCAAATCAGAGAGTAATGTGACAGCTGAATCACTTACAGTTTGTGAACAAAAAATATCCACTTACTCTCTGTCTATTACCAGGCACGTAACTCCTCCAGCAGCTATCACACTCACAGTCCGAATGTCCTCTCTGAAGACAAGCAAGTATCACAAAAGTATCACAAAATAAAACACAAGACTATCAATGTATATATATATATATATATATATATATATATATATATATATATATATATATATATATACATATATATATATATATATATATATATATATATGTGTGTGTGTGTGTGTGTGTGTGTGTGTGTGTGTGTGTGTGTGTGTGTGTGTGTGTGTGTGTGCTTTTTCATTATATGTGCAGAAATTTCTTTATAGCATCATCTGAAGGAGCTTTTTTTCCTTCTTACCCCCACAGAGCCTTTTCTCCAAACCACTGTCTCTCAGAGAGCTTAGAAAGAACTACCTGTTCTTCCTGCTCTTGCCCCTTTTCTGTCACTTTCACCTGTCAAATGTAATGAAAAAAGAGGTAATGGTGATGAGCGCAACGCACCAAAGTAAATTATCACCATCATAAAGTCATTTCCGCCACTGCTTTGACATTTCTGTCATCCAGGCTGTAAATCTTTTCCTCAGAAAGCCCCCCTTGATCTGCGCAGCAGGATGAGAGCAGAACACTTTACCTGGCCTTTGCTGATGATATAAAAGGTGTCTCCTGTGGCCCCTTGTCGAATGATGTACTCGCCATCGGCGTAATGTGTCTGTGGAAGGCAAATGAAAACCGACAGCAGTGTGACCAGTGGAAAAATATCAATAAAACAAAGAAGGGTTCATCCAGAGAGCTTTCTTTGCACTTATAGAGGCACTGCATGTAAACATTCACCTCATCTATTAGCTGGATACACTAGTGTGCTTCACAGTTAAATAACTTCAAGTGTACCTCTTCCATGAGATCCGACATTTTCATGAGGACATCTGCTGGCAGCGACTGGAGGAAGGGAATGCTGCACACAGATACAAACAAAAAGCACTGGATATCATCCGCAATAGCTCATGTAGGTGCATGAGGACAATGAGCAGATACCGTGCTCAGAGGTAAAAGCCTACACGGCCCATCAAAGCAGCTTTTTGGAGCTGCTCCATGTGCATCAGTCTGATTTTCACCTGCTAAGAAGCTCCACTGAATGGGAAAGGCGCTTGAGACCACTCTGCATGATTATGGTCTGGTAGCTCTTGCGATCCACAACCCACAGCCTGCTGTCCGTTCGTGCTGCAGATCAAAACACAGAGGAAAACGCTGTGTCAGTGACAGATGAGTGAAAGCACTATCGAGACTCACGCTGCCTGTGATGGATGTGGACGTGCAGCCAGTAAGTAGGCCAGGATTTCATTAGAAATGCTTACCGTGTATCGTAAAAACTAAAAATACTTGTTTTCCTTGCAGAGGTCAGTTGATATCAATCAAATCTAATTTCCTTCAGCCATCATCACCATCTTTCTTTCTAATAGAGCTTGAAAGAGAGTGTCGTTAATTAATAATGACCAGTATTGATTGATTCACTGAACCTTCCTGCAAACGGAAGACGACGTCCCCACCAGACAGTCTAATAAGATCGAGCATCTGATTATTGTGGTGCAGTCCTTGTCTCAGTTCCCTGTTTTTGGATACAAACCAAACTTTGTCGCTTTACCTTTGTATGGCACACGGCGTGCAGCCATTAGTTTTTAATTTAATCTCTTGTACCAGATATGATGGGAAAAAAGGTAATTTCAGGTCAGGAAGGAGATAAATGCAACAGGCCTTAAATGGATTGAAAAAAAGAGGGTACATGGAACAAGGGGGAGCAGCGAGCAGACATCAAATGAGTTTTGTTACCAGAGAGCAGACAAATGTAGAACAGTGAATTGGAAAGGCTGCCTGGTTGCAGGACAAAGAAAGGAGTTTTTAAAAAAGGGGAGGAATGGGATGCTTTTGGGACCAAACAAGACAAAACAGACAGATTTTTCAATTTAAACTAATCCGGCCATTTTCACAGCCTATTTATTTGTGAAACCAGGTCAGACACACGCAGCCACGGCTGAAAAGGTTTTCCCACAGGACTCTGCGATCGGATCCTCAAAGGAAATGATAGCACAGTTTCTGCTTGTAAGAGGGGGAAAAAATCACCACAAAAGCACAGATGAGAGGTTGCAACGCAGCGGTCATTAAATCAAGATCGTTTACAAGAAGATTATTTTTAAATGTTTGCAAGATGCTGAGATGCTGGATTGCAGGGAGGAGATGTGGCGGTCCAGGCAGCCTTGTTAAGCGGCAAAAACCAAGGATGCTTTAAATTCCTCACATCTGATAGAAGGCCATGCAAAGCTGTTGTAAAATCTCAGAGGGTCTTTTGATTTCGAATTCAACAGGCGTCTTTTGTCCGAGGCCACAGCCAGAAATCTTACCGCTTGTGAAATTCGCTTAAACTAGAATTATTTATATTCTCGCCGAATCAGAGATAATCACAGAGAAATTCTTCAGGTTGACAGCTCTCCTGTGACATCTGCGCGCAATTATAAAATAAAGAAGCCGATGCAAAGCTTTGATATACCTGACACAGAGTAGGTGTGGGTGCAGTTGTAAAGGAGCGCTAGCTCTCCAAACATGTCTTCTGGTTCAACTGTGAGCAGCTTCAGTCCATCTTTCATCATTTCCAGCCTCCCTTCTGCGAATAAACAAACACTGGGTGAAGGACGACGCAGAGAAGTGGGTTTTATGTCAGATAATGTACAGACTGAGAGAGATATACAGCACAAACAACAGAAAGGCAAGGCAACCGGAGATAAACAGCCTCTCCGTCTCCTCAGGCTCAAGCTGATATTTCAACCCAAACTAGAAATGTGTTGCTCCACACGCTGTCACTTTGTTGCGTTTCTATTTGCTTCTGCTGATCAGTACAAGAATTTAAATATAAAGATATGATCAAGCTCATCATTTAATCAGTCTGTCCTTAAGCATCTGACATCTCAAGGAAGCCTTAATAAATATCCTCGTGTGTGATTAATGGCGGCCATTGTGAGAGGAAAAAAGGATTTACCTTCCAAAACGTAAGCCTGAGCCCCAGCGGTCCCCTCCTGAATAACATAGCAGCCTTGATTGATGGTGGTGGAATGCATGCAGGCGATGATGGCTCTGATTTCTCCTTCATCAAGGTGCTTCAGCAAGTCGTTTCTCAGAAATGATGCCCGAATCAGCCTCTGGGACCTGAGGACATGAGGAAACGATATCAAATTTGCAGGTGAGGATGAGTTATTAAACAGTGTCAATTGCTTGAGCGTCTGACAATGAATAAAAAAAGCATTGGTTCATCATGAGTCATGCAGTCAGCAGTCAGTGAGCCTTGAACATGCATGAATGTAATTTTTCAATCTGAGCAGGTGTAGCTCTGAAGGGAACACTGTGTCCTCTTACTCGTGGCTTTTGTCACAGCTTCTCTGTGAAACCAAGGCAAGAGTCACTGGGTCCAGAGTGAGGGGCTCACAAATCACCGTCTGCCTTCTGGGTCTCTTGTTGTCATCAGTTTGAGCTGAGGTAGAAGCAAAAAAATAAAGAATAAAAAAAGTCAGGGAAATTTAACAGAACTCTATATCAGTCCTAATAAGCCTTGCAATTATTAGAACAGCACAAAACTGCCTACATGCACTGACTGCAGAGGATCCTGGGAGGGAGACAGTGGTTCTGTAGCGGTCTAGTTCTTCCTGCAGCCGCCGGATGAGTTCATCCTTTGTGTCCAGCTCAAGCTCCAGCTCATCTATCAGCGTGTCCCTCTGGCGAAGCTCCTCAATCTTTAGTTGCAAAGCAAACTGAAGGTCCCGAAGTGTCCCCATCACCTGCAAACACTAGCAGACTTCATCTATGCTTTTTACAAAGAGCCATCCATAGAGTATATACATTCCTACAGCTCCTATGCAGTATGGATCTATCTATAACAAACTTGATCTCTGTCTGATTTTGATCTACACACCTCTTTATTATTTAGCTAATCCATTCAGGTGTAATGGCTTCTACCTGGATAAGAGCATAGATCCACCTGTTTTGGGCTTCTTCTACATTTCCACACCTATACGTGTGTTCATATGTTTATGAGCACATTAATGTTCACTGCAAATGAGTCACAGGTAAGGTATAGCTCCACATTGCAAGCATTAGCTCTAGTCTATTGTTCTGCATCTCTATACATAATTCAAGCCACATTAAGACAAAATAGAAAGAAAGTAGAAATGAAATGCTTGCACAGTAAATGTTAGTGCAAACTTCCTGCTGGGTCCCACACAAAAGTCTTAACAGGAATGAAAACATAAAAATAAGATTGGATTTTCCATGTGACTGTTAGGCGTGGCTGATGCTTTCACGATGATTTTTTCTTTTTTTTAAATCTTTGCTGCTTTTACGCTGTTATGTTTCTAATTGACTATCTGTTAGCACAGATGAGGCTGTGTCCGCAAACTGTATTAATGCTGTGCGATATTTCACACCATAAACAAACAAATGAACACAAACATCACTTACCACACGCAGCCTGTATGGCGTTATGGGGGTCTCTTTCACCGGCGTGTTTTGGCCTGGTTTGGTTGCAGACTGTTCACTCGACAGGTGCACATCCCGTCTGTAAGTGCCCAGCTGAAGGATGCTCTCCTCTCTTGCTCGCGGCTGGCCGGGGCTGGGCACAGACAGCAGGCAATCACATGACCCACACGGTGGAAACCATGCGGGGAGGGTGAGATGAGAAACGTGTGGACCGGATCCCATCTGGGTCACGGGGTCCTCAGGGTGTTCCTGAGCCTTGGGAGTAGGTGGGGATCCGGCAAAATGTGCAATGCATGTTAATGATTGTATGCCCAACCGATCATAAAGCAGGTTAAAGGCTGGCCGTGTGCACCGATCAAAGATTTATTCGTTTTCTCTCCATAGCAGATGTGCAGCCATCCTAATATAATTTTACCTTATATCATGTTTTTTATTTTCTCAGTAAAGGCTTGATATGTATTTGATGTAGGTGCATAAAGTAACAAAATAAATGTTACTCTGCAATTGGACGGCAAGTAGTTTTCCGATAACTACAGTTTCAAACTACATGTGATGATGAGTTATGGTAACAACGCTATAATGTTGCAATAATGTGAGGCATTAATAGGAAAATCAGTTATAAGTTACTGTGTTCACCACGATACTAGTAAAAACACGCTAGAGTCATGCAGCCTTAGTCCACTTTATTTAAACACAATTTCCCTGTGTGTTATTTAAACACACAAAAAGGAAAAAAATGTTTTAAAAACGTAATAAATTAGCCCTGGTGTAGCATTGTTGATAATATTACTAATAGCCGCGTTATAAGTCAAAGTTGTAAGCCTTTTTGAGTTTTCCCATCCTCTTTTTTTCTTTTTAATATTCAACTGCGGCATAATTAGGAGAAAATAAATGGATTATTGTTTGTTTTTGTTGTTATGACACTTTCCTCCGAAGGCTGGTGTAGCTGCCATGCCACACTCCGGCCAGCGCGCGGCGGTAGTGGGATGCGGGAGAAGAAAATGGGCCGTTGGCAAGCAAAGAATCGCGAGCTGATAAAGTAGCTGTACTCTGAAGCAGCACACTTCGGGAGGCTTTGTTACTTTATCTTTATTGTTGTGTAATTTTTTTGTTTTTTGAAAGCATATTCAAAAATGATCCTCACGGTGAAACCGCTTCAAGGAAAAGAGTGCAGCGTACAGGTGAGTGAAGTACCGCTGCGCTAGCTCACCGCCTCTTGCTAACTGCGATCGCAGCTAGCAGTTTAGCCGAGCCAGCATTGGCATGTCACATGCCGAGCTGCCTTTAGAAAAACGGCTACGCATATGTTTTTTGAAGTAATAAAATAGCCTGTCAGAAATACTGGGATTCAGTGCTACACACTGTAGCCTACACTAGCCGGTTGTATGGGCATTTCTCCTCAGAGTCATTGATGTTATAGTGGCTGGCGTGCTAGCCAAATCCTGGATAAGATGTTGCATACAATCTCGCCTGACAACAGCTGACTAGTAGCATTTGAAGCCGGTCTTTGTGATTTCGGGTAAAGAAAAAAAAGGGGAAGTCCTATCTTAGGAAAACACTTTTTCGTGCAGTAAGACCAATATAGCTGTCAGTTAGCTTTAGCCTCAGTCTGTCTCTCACAAAGCTAATTTTTAAAACATTATGAAGCACAAACTGGATTTTTTTTTCTAAAATTGTTTAAAAATTCTGTGTTCAGCAGAGAAGTGGTTCCATGCACAACATCTACGCTATTACAGTGATTACAGCCATTTCGTTTAAAATGTTAGCCAGAGTGCACTTTATTTATTTATTTTTTAGAGAAAGGGGCCTCTACAAAGGTCAGTACAAAGCGGGGATGTCACTTATTTATATCCCCTTTCTGTTTTTTGCTGCTGTGTTTTTGGTCACTATCCTGTTGCATAACCCAAAGGCGTTTGAGTGTTAGAGGACAAACTAATGACCGGACATTCTACCAGAAAATCCTGAAGGATAGAGCAGAATTCATGGTTCCATCAATTACACGAAGTCTTCCAGGTCTCGAAACAGCAAAGCAGCCCCACCATCACACTACCTCCACTGTGTTTTACACCAGATGTAACACAGAACTCAAACTCTTCAAAAAGTTCAGTTCTTTTCTCGTCAGTCTAAAGAATATTTCCCAAAAAGTTTTGGGGATCATCAAGATGCTTTTTGGCAAATGTGAGATAGGTGTGTGTGTGTGTGTGTGTGTGCGTGCGTGTGTGTGTGTGTGTGCGTGCGTGCGTGCGTGCGTGTGTGTTGTTTTGTTTTGTTTTGTTCGAAATATGCCAAAAAACAAGAAATCAAGAATGGGACAAATACTCTTTTACAGCACTGTGTGCTGTGTAATTTAAACGCTGTTCAGCTGCACAGAAAGAAAACAGCTAGCGTCATGCTCTTAAATTACACATGTACTACATGATTGGGTTGTTTATCTTCCAGGTGACTGAAGACGAAAAGGTCTCCACAGTGAAGGAGCTTGTATCTGAACGTCTCAACATACCAGCAAACCAACAACGGTTACTCTACAAAGGGAAAGCTCTAGCAGGTAGATGTGGCAACAGTGCCACATTTGATGGCAGCATTTGTTAATACTTTTCTGCATGCATCATATGTAAATTTTTAATGGCAATACATTATATCACTCTCCCTCAGATGAACACAGACTGAGTGATTACTCTATTGGTCCTGAAGCTAAATTGAATCTGGTAATCCGTCCCGTGGGAGAGAGGACTGCAGCTTCAGGGACAGCAGCACCAGGCGGCGGTGGTAGCTGTAGCAGCACCAGCAGCGGAAGCAGCACACAGGGAGGAGTATGGCAGACCATCTCCACTATACTTGCTAGACACTTTAGTCCGGCAGATGCAGCAAAGGTTCATGAACAGCTTATTAAGGTATATAAATGCAGCATCATCTATTTTTTTTCGTCACACAAGTTGACAGCTGTGCATATTTAATAAATGTAAAATATTAAAGTTGAAAGGGCCAGTTATGGATGATTTATGAACATGTAGTGGTAACAATGAGAAACTAATTTAATTTCTGGAAATCTATTATTAATAATTACTACAATATTTGTATAATGCTTTTATCTTTTAATGAGAACGGATTTTACTGTAGAAAGTCGGTGTACTGACAACTCTTGAGTAGGGCTGTGCGATATGACCAAAATCTCATATCCCGATATAAGACATTTATCGTCCGATAACGATATAAATCACAAAAATTTTACATTTTCTGTACATTCTGAGAATCGCGGGCAGCTCGACTTGCGTAAAGTGTTTCCAGCTGGGCGTCGTGTACCTGGAGTCGAGTGTTTTAACCGATGCATGAAACTACACATTTTTAGACATAAGTTGTAACGGCCGCTGTTTTCTTTGTGAGTATTTATTACACGGCGTGCTGCAGGGAAAAGCCTGTTCTAACGTTTGAGTCTAAGGTTTTGTTTTTTTTTTAGCACCTGTCAGCACTTTTTTGCTTCTCATCCTTAAGTACTCTGCATACTCTTTTACGTGATTAAGTTTATTTTGAAAAGTCTCAACAGGATCTTGAGCTTTATTGTGAAAGGTTTATGTGGAAGATAAACAAGCGGACACGAGATGGTTTTACTGTCGTTGTTGCTAACGACAACGCATAAAAACAGGCGCTTGTCTGTCCATAGTGTGGTTATATTAAATATAAGAGAAAGAGATAACTTTAAGAAATTAATATAGTGACCATCAAAACGATGAAAAAATATTGCCGTAAACAGTTTATTTTGCGACACCACGAAACAAATGATAGCGTAAAATGAAACGATAGATGTTTTTATATTGTCATCCGATATATATCCTTATATCGAACAGCCCTACTCTTGAGTTTGTTAGTTGATCAGCTCCTATCCATTCAACTGTGCTCACTAATTAGAAGCTACATTCAGCTGCTCCCTCATTCACGAGGCGTTGCCACAGCAGGTAGCTCTGCATGCCTTCCCAACGAAACCCCAAAGGGATTCATGTCTCCTCCTTTCGCTTGTTAGGCAAATATGTAAACCACTAAACTATGGAGCCACTAATTATGCTGGGCTAAATAATTAATTGAACAACTCAGACCAGTAGCAGCCAGACATGCGTGTGTGTTTGAAGGGGGGGGGGGATGAAGCAAAATCTAGTTTGGCCTTTTGCTGCCAAATTCTGTTGTTATCCTGAAATTGTTTAATTATTTGCGTGCAAATAATTTTAACATCATTACAAAACAAACAGTCAAAATTGCAAATTAGCTTACCTCCACTTGCGTCTACACTTTTTGGACTTAACAAACTCCTTTTAAGAGCAACAAAAATGTTTCTGAAGGTCATGCTTCCAGTCCTTCATGCATTATTTCTAAGCCAGAACATGTTGTAAATAAATGCACTGAAATGTTTTTAACCTGCTACTTTTCAATATGTTTTTATTTCTTTTTTACTTTCTTTCTTTTCTCAAGGACTATGAACGTTCCCTTCGACAGCTTAGCCTCGATGACATTGAGCGCTTAGCGGGGAGGTTGCTTCATCCGGAGGGCGAGGGCATGGACACCTCATACATGGACTAAGAATGCATAGCTTGAAGCTGTTTTTTTCCAATTGTTGTTTGAGAGACGCTCAGTGCTTTGACATGCATACGGTGTTCAGAGTGTTAGACTGTGAAAAATACAATGTCATTTTTCTTACAGAGAGCCCCAGGGTGAGCATGGATAACACTGATTGTTTATCTCAGCAATAGGGCTTTCTTATCTTGGATGAGAAAACTTGGCCTCTTGAAATTGGCCCTTGTCATTGGTGGCACAGTAACCTCGACCTGATCACATAATATCTGAATACAAAGGAGTCCATTTATGAAGCTGTCTTCACATGATCTCTGGCTGCTACAAATTCCAGGGGACACTAACTTCTAATGGAGGGTATTTATTAGTAATATTTGGGTTGCGTGATGACTGGGTGTTTCCTGTTATAACCATCTGTGCAAAGTTCATACATGTTTTATTCTGTAACTTACTGATGGCCATTGTATGTAAATAACATGTTTATATATACAGATATTAAAACACAGGGGGAAAAAAAGCCTATCTTTCCGCTTTTCTTGTGTGCTTTTTAAGTGTCAGAATATATAAATGTATAAGCAGTGTGGTTTGATTTGAGGTTTCACAAGGCGGGACTTTACATATCAGCCAATCAGATGCTAGGAAACCTCGTGACTCAAATTTTTGACCAATTGGATTGACTGAGTAATACGGTTCCGCCTATGTGATCAACTGACGGTCTGTATCTTTATGCTGCTAATTTTGGATGACATTTCGGGTAGAATGAAGGGTTAACGCGTTGTTTTAATACAAACTATGAAGAACAGGAAACTTGGATAGGAAGGAATATATCTTGAACATTGGTGAGGTCAGCATCGGGTACCGTTTCTTTAGCAGCTAAGCGAGTGTAAGCAGTTAGCTAGCTTATCCATTTCACTTCCTCCCTTTACCCAATAGATTTAGCAAGCTATAGTTGGCACATAACATCGAGTGTCTCGGTTTGTGCTGTCACCACCATTTGTTGCACTGTTAGTCAGACCTGGTTTCATCCCAGTAGTTGACAACTCGTAACCAGTGTTTATCTTAAAATGCCACTTCAAACTGGTGCTTAACCTGGGAGGATTGAGCGTGGTGTTACACCCCTCTCATCAGGACCACTTCTCCCTCTGACGAAGCTATACTGCTTTTGTTTTTTTTAACAATTTTGAAGTTTGTTTTATCTTTGCTCTGTGTGTGTGTGTTTGTGTTTTTAATTTATTCATTTAAAAAAAAAAACAAACCCCAATGTAGCAACCGTCTGTTGGAAGGATGGAAACTCTCATTCCCACCATCAACCGGTTGCAGGAGGTCTTTCTAACACTGGGGGCGGAGATCATACAGTTACCTCAGATAGTCGTGGTTGGATCTCAGGTAGGCTAGGACGCATCTAAAGTACTGTGCAAAAGTCTGAGCTACCCATGATTTCGTTATATTTTGTTTCCAAGCAGCCAGGCTGTCTTCTAATTAAAGTAGTCTTGAACAATAGTTCTTCAGGTTTTCTGAAGGTCTATCAAAGTTCTTCTTTGGAGACTGCCTACTTTTTTCACTCCTTTTCAGTCAAGTCCTTGTACCTGAGCATTTTTACAGAAATGTTTTGTTCATTAAGTTAATTTGTTTATTCCCTAACTCAAAGCCTGAGCAATATAGCAGACAACTAACTTACAGAACATGCTTTGAGTTGTATCTTTGGGCATCTTGTTAGTGAAAATATTTTATTCCCATTTCTTTATCTGTGAAAAAGATCCCAAAAGAGCTGAAAACTTTGTATACATAAAAAAAATATCTACAGCAGATGAACTGCATCTGAAAGTCATGTCCTTAAGAAATAGGGGAAAAAATCCATCAAAGACCTGACACAGAACCTGAGAGATGCATCTGGTCCTTCAGTTGACTATTCACTAAAGTCTCATCAGGGTTGTCAGTGGAAGAGTGGCTGTCAGGTAACCATTCCTAAGGAAAGGAAACCAGGAGAAAACACTGAGGTATCCCAGATTACAAACTGGACTGAAAATCAATGGCAGCAGGTTTTATCGTGTGATGAATCCGTATTTGAAATGTTTGGTTCAAATCATCTACAGAGATGTCAGGAGGGAGGCACTACAGTGAGTGTCTACTGTAAAACCGTGGAAGTTCTATCATGGTTTAGAACTGCATTTTCAGCCAGTGGTCTTATCAAAATTGATTAAATTATGAACACAGAAAAATGCAGTCAGATTTTGATCCTCTATGTAGTGCCATCTGAAAAGCATCTGATTTGCGGTGGCTTCATTTTTCAGGATGATAATGATCCCAGATACACTGCCAATGCAATAAAAGTTTACCTGGATATACAACACACACACAATGGAACACTATCAGGTATGGAGAGGCCAACCCTCAACATAATTGAAGCAGTGTGGTATCATCTTGACAAAACAAAAGGCAGACAACATCCGAAGAAGAGGTTTGAATGTCCTTCATGAAGCCTGGAGAACTAATTCTGAAGGCTGCTTAAAGAATTGACAAAAAAGTTTGCCCAAGAGAGCTTGAAGTAAAAAGCTCAATGGTGATGCAGTTTTCTCAAATTTTTATCTATAACATTCCATCATCTGTCATGTATGCTGTAGCTGAAGCTGTAAACTGGGTTCATGTTATTTTTTTTATTATATTCACAATGGCGTATCCACACTGCATGAAAACTTTGCAGATGACTGTATCAGGGTTAAACTGGTCTTATCATGTGTCATAACAGAGCAGTGGAAAGAGCTCTGTGTTGGAGAGCCTGGTTGGACGGGATTTCTTGCCTCGAGGATCAGGAATAGTCACAAGACGACCCCTGGTGTTGCAGCTTGTTAATGTCCCCCCATTGCAGGAGAGGCTGAAGATCGAGAACGGTAAACAAACACAAATCTGTCACTGTTATATTCCTTTAAAAAAAACAAAGTCAAGTTTAGGAAGTTAGGGTATGCAGAAGAATGAGGAGAATAGAGTAACAGAAGGTTGTTATTAAAGTGTATACTGCATGCAGTAGTTAACGTGCACCTTTTCTCACTGTTTTTAACTGCTATTCCTTTTATGGTCTTGCTTTGCTAACACTCTCTTTCTTCCTCTTCTCCTTCACTGGCTTTTCAGGAAATGGGATTAAGCAAAATGCCCAAAACAGCTACCCAGGTCTCTCTACACTTGATCTGCATGCACTTGTCTTTGTTTAACTTCTTCATTTCTTTTCTGACATTTTCTTCAGCCTGATCTTTCTGCGTCTAGTATGAACACAAGTGGCTTTGTCTTATATTCAAATTAGCATAATGTCTCTTCAAAGTCTTAGTTTTATCTGTGTTAAAATTCACACTTACTCCTATTTGTTCAGGTCTCAAAGCTGAAGAATGGGGTACATTTCTGCACTGCAAGAATCAGGTTTGTTTATCTTAGGCATTCAAATAATATGTACACTGCTTTGGTTCTGTATTGTGTGCTAGGATTATGTGATGTGTAATTTTCTCACTCTTTTAATAGATCTTCACAGATTTTCAGGAAATTCGTCGGGAAATTGAAGCAGAGACTGAACGAGGTTCAGGCGACAATAAAGTGAGAAGAACACTTTGATGTGCGCTCAGTAATGCTGCAGGTTCAGCTGTTTCCACTGGATTCATTATTTTCTTTCTCTGTTTTTCATATCCAGGGGATCAGTCCTGAGCCCATATATCTGAAGATTTTCTCTCCAAAAGTTCTTAATCTCACTCTGGTTGATTTACCTGGAATTACTAAGGTAGATTCAGCCTCTTGACGGGGATGCTGACTGGATATGATTTATGCAAACACAGTGACGTTAGATAATCATTAATAATGATCGAATGTGTGCTGTGGTTGTCTTAGGTTCCTGTTGGGGACCAGCCAAAGGACATCGAGGCTCAAGTGCAAGAGATGATCTTGTCCTTTATCTCCAATCCAAACTGCCTTATCCTCGCAGTGTCCCCTGCCAACTCTGACTTGGCCACATCTGATGCACTAAAATTGGCTCGTGAGGTTGATACAGATGGTAAGACATTATTTATACAGGGTTTTTTTTTTTCCTCAGAATTTATCTTAATTTTCTCTCTCTCTCTCTGTGTTTACTGCATGACGTGCTTCATTTTTAAATTGTTACATAACATGCTTTCATTTTTAAATTATCAAATGCGTCGAAAGAAGTAATTTCATGCTACTGATATAGCCTGTCTTTACAGTTTAAAAACCTTGCTGACAGGAAAATGAATGTTCATGTGCTCCCTTTGGCTGTGGTGATAAAGAGAATGATTAAATGGGGGAACAGTTCACCCTGAATGATCTGTGAATGTTGTGTTGGTGTCTGTCAGGCCGTCGAACACTGCTGGTGGTCAGTAAGCTGGACCTGATGGATGCAGGAACCGATGCGCTGGAGGTCCTTCTGGGTCGAGTCATTCCAGTCAGGCTTGGGATTATCGGGGTGGTTAACAGGTTTGGAAGAAACAAACTTGCTTGTTGGTCTATAATTAAAAGTATTAATATTCTGATTATCTTACTGAACTCGCTGTTTTCTTCTTGTTGTAGGAGCCAGCATGACATAAATACTCAGAAAAGCCTGGAGGACTCAATGAAGGATGAGCAGGCTTTCTTGCAGCGCCACTATCCCTCGCTAGTGTCTCGTGCTGGCTCTCGCTATCTGGCCAAAACTCTCAGCAGGCTGCTCATGCACCACATCCGGGACTGCTTGCCAGACCTCAAAACCCGAGTGACTGTCCTGAGTGCCCAGTACCAGGCAAGACTCAACAGCTACGGACAGCCCGTAGAGGATCACAGTGCCACCCTGCTACAGATAGTCACCAAGTTTGCCAGCGATTATTGCAACACCATAGAGGGAACAGCCAGGCACATACAAACCTCAGAGCTGTGAGTCTGACCACACTCTAGTGGCACCTGGTGGAGCTTTTGTTTTCTGATTTAGTGAAATGCCTTAACTCTTCTGCTCAACACAGCAGTTGTTGCACAAATCTGCATTTTAACTTACTTTGATGAGCGTCCCAAAAGGTTGATTCTGTTCATCTGGACGTTTTCAGTGAGAGAAACGTTTCGTCGCTCACTGAAGTGACTTCTTCAGTCTCAGCTGATTGCTGCAGGTTTCCCCAACCTTTTAAACAGGACATTTGCATAATGACTGAAGCTAGCCCACTAACGAACAATGGGTCTATGAGGTCAGTTTCTTGATCATTAATATGAAATTGTTATGAACATTGATCAACAGCCACTGATCAAAGACCATTGGTCAATGACAGCTGATCAATGGCCTTGAGTACTATTCACAGAGAGGTGGGGAATGGCTTCAATCACAGCACTGTAAGCTGGTGAAACGTGAAAAATATACCATTACGCCCCCTCCTCAGCCTTCTTGATATGATGTTCTTCTGCTTCCCTGGCCACTGCATCTGTGGCGATGCTGTTCGCTCTTTGTCGTAGCGTCCTTATGACACACAGTTTGTGCTCCAGTGGGTGATGAGGGTCAAACCTTAAATACTTTACGTTACCCATCAACTTTTAAATGTTCCCCCTTAATAATGGAAATCTCAAAGTCTAAGAAGGCGGTCTTTCTTCATAACCTCCATGGTGATCTTGATGTGTTTCTCCACCGAGTTATTGTGATCAGTGAATTGTGGTACGTCCTGAGATTTGATTTTCAACCAGGTGTCATCCACATACCTGTACCAACGACTTGGGGGTGTTCCAGGGTAGGATAACAGAGCCCCGTTTTCCACTTCTTCCATGTACAAGTTGCCCACAGTGGGTGAAACTGGGGAACCTACGGCACACCCATGTTTCTGCTTGTAGTACTGACACTTGTATTTGAAATAGGTGGAATGAAGACACAGTTCCACAAACAAACACACTTGGTCGGTGCTGAGAGTGGTCCTGCTGCTGAGGTTGGGGTCATCCTGTAATCTCTTATGAACTACCTTCACTGCTTCAGTGACTGGAACACAAGTGAAGAGAAACGTAACATCATATGAGACCATTGTTTCATCTGCCTCCATTATGACATCTCTAAGCTTCTCAACAAAATTCAAAGTGTTCTGGATATAGTGTTTAGAGCTGCCTATCAACGGGTTGAGGATCAAAGCCAGAAACTTTGAGATGTTATACGTGACTGAGCAGACAATTGGTCTTAAAGGTACACCCTGTTTTTGTATCTTAGGTAAACCATACAGACTTGGTGTAGTTTCCCCTGGGTGTAGCCTGTGGTATGAGGTCTGGTCAGCAGCATTGTCTTAATCTAAGTGCTTCAGACAATCTATCACCCTCTTCCTGTAACCACTACCTGGGTCTTGTTGTAGGGGTTCATAAGTATTTTTGTCAGTGAGCAGTGACAAAATTTTTCACGACAGTCCTTCTGGTTAAGTGAAACCGTGCACCTACCCTTGTCGACAGAAGGGTCGACAAGGGTAGGTGCACTACCCAGATGAACAGAATCCACTTTTTGGGATTTGCAAACCTGGATGATTGAGACTGCATCGAGACATTTGACGAGCGTCATGAGAGTAATGTCCTCGTGCTAATGTAGGTGTAAACTAAAGTGGTATCAGCATCTTCCGTTGGCACATTCCACTCTGCAGCTTTTACCATTTGATGATTAATTCATTAAAATACATGGGGAGCAAATATTGACCCTTTTTGGTTGACTGCATTTAAGCTTGGCACAGCTAGCATTGCTGACACGCAGGACTGAGACACAGCACTGATATCACAACTTTCACCTGTCTCTTCTTTCTGCAGCTGTGGAGGTGCTCGGATCTGTTACATATTCCACGAGACCTTTGGCCGGACCTTGCAGTCTATCGACCCCCTGGCGGGCCTGACTGATCTCGATATCCTCACTGCTATCCGTAATGCTACTGTAAGCTTCTTCTCGCTTCTGTTTGTGTAGCTCTACTAAATCCTAATTCTAGTCAAGTCTGGAGCTGGTGTGTATTTGTGTTTGTATGTATGTATGATATTTGCCCTGCAGGGCCCACGGCCAGCACTTTTTGTGCCCGAGGTGTCCTTTGAGCTGCTGGTGAAGCGGCAAATTAAGCGTCTAGAGGAGCCCAGTCTGCGCTGCGTGGAGCTGGTTCATGAAGAGCTGCAGCGGATCATCCAGCACTGTTCCTCCTTCAGTACACAGGTGGGACCACAGATCATATTGCACTTTACACATGGTTGAATAAAGAAAATAGTGCCGCAGTAATTATTACAGAACCGTGTTAAAAAACAGCGTGTCTTTGCATTTTTAAGGAGCTTCTTCGATTTCCCAAGCTGCACGATTCCATTGTGGAAGTAGTGACTGGATTATTGCGGAAACGCTTGCCGATTACTAATGAAATGGTAATCCACAGCTTAAGCAAGATCATCATTTTTATATTAATTATATTAGTCATCCCACTGGATGCTTTTTTTTTTGCTTTTTTTTTTACTTTCAGGTCCATCATTTAGTAGCAATAGAGCTTGCCTACATCAACACAAAGCATCCAGACTTCACGGATGCGGCGCAGGTCTCCGCATCTGTCAACAGTCAGCAGGTAGTAGTTTGTTTCTCACTGCAGGGACTTTTTTTCTGCTTGGCTAAACAGCAGACACTGTGCTCTTTAAAAGCTGAAGTGTAATTCATAATTAAATATTAAAACCACTTTCAGAGTTTTTAGTGGAATCCCAGCTTAAAAAAACCCGTCTTTTACCCTCTGAGTTGCTTGTTTTCAGGCAGAGGCTCTTGACGGAGGGAAGCGCTGGAAGAACGAGAAGGTCACGGAAGAAAAGGCTGCAGCTGCAGGCTTTGGGAGCCCCAGCAAAGGCCAGGCCATTAACCTCCTTGACACAGTGAGTAGCGGGATTAGCAGTATGACAAAGCACTGAAGTCATTGCAGATGGTCAGTATTAATATTTTGCTTGGCCCTTCTCTCTGTCAGGCTGTGCCAGTGTCCCGAAAGCTGAGCTCGAGGGAGCAGAGGGACTGTGAGGTCATCCAGCGTCTCATCAAGAGCTACTTCCTCATTGTCCGCAAGAGCATCCAAGACAGGTTTGACTGGCACAAATCCAGAGCACCTCAGGGGACCCTACTTCCCCTTTACATCACGTTCAAAGCTCAGTTGTTGCTATTGATTAGTTCAAATTTGGCACAAACATTCAGTTAGAATAAAGTTGGTCAAAAGTGACATGACCTTACTGAACTCGCAATAATTCATGTGGTAATTATGTTGTCTCTTATAGGACAAAATGATTAATTGAGATCAAAGTTCAGCTTTGCTGTGACAGCATTCTGTAAAACCACTTCTCTGGTTGTTATTCAGGAGCTTAAAGGCTTTTATAAACTGGACATGTATTTGTTCAAATGTTTTGAGCGTTAAAAATATTTTTTGGGCCGGCAGCATAACTTCGCTTACCAATCAGACCACTGCATTTTCCAGCAAGTGCGCTGTAGGTCCGTGAGTCGTTTGGTACCGGGCCGCGAGAGTTGAGGCTCGGGTGTAAAATTTATGGTTTTTATCGTTAACTCGGTTTCCCTGGGTCTTATGTTACTCTCAGTGTTGTTGGCGCATTTCAGAAGGACGCTGCTAATAAATTTACACAGCTACACAGTGGATTCGTGTTTATTATTATATTTGCAAAATACCACAGTTTTTGTCTTGGTCATTTTATTTTGTTGTATTTATCTGCAACACCTTAAAGGCTGGTCCGTGAAGATATTGTCTGAAATTAAATTGGTCTGTGGCGCAAAAATTGTTGGGGACCGCTGTGTTAGACGACAAGTTTGGATCCAAAAACTTTGGGAAATTCTTTGTGTTTTCCGAAAGCGCTCCGTGTGGCCTTAACTCTTAGATAAAAGAGTAGATCATATATCTTGGCCATTTCTGAATTGATGATACTGATCAGTGGTTAACCAAATATCATTAGAGACTTTTACATCAGTAACACAAAAATCTGAAGGCTGTCTGTCTATCTGACCCATTAAAACACTGAGCCTGAACTTTAAATAGTTAACACGCAGCCATGTCACTGTCCATTTCATACCATCAAACATGACATTGCTAAATCCTCCCTCAAGGTCTGAGAGTACTACTGTGACCACTGTGGTTCCCGCGGAGCTGTATTTTGGTGCAGAAGGAGCTCATGCTGATGGATTTTTGCCTGATGATGCTTAATGCGAGTGCTTGTACGATCTGTGTTCAGAGAGCAGTTTCTGATTTATTCCTTAGGGGAAATGTTCCCTGACTGAAAGTCTGGGTGAAGTGTTCGCTCGTATATAAAATGTTGTCTGCTCCGGTTATATTAAAGTAATGATGCAGTTTAAGTCCATTTACTTGCATTTGCCTGCATGGACTGGTTTTATCTATGGACAGGGGTGGGCTTGGCTCCAACAGGCAGCTTAGCCACTCAGTCAAAAGTTCAGAAAAGTGTGTTCAGGCTTCCTGAACGACAGGCGTACAAGTCTAAATGTCAGCTCAGGTGTAACATTTGTAGCTGTGTTTGTTCAGGTGAGACGTATCGTGATGCTCTTCTTCTCCCAACACTTTTAATGTTAGATCAGTGCTGATATGTATTGGTCAGATGAAAATGTTGTTTTTTAATGAAATCCATCAGATTTTTCCCTCATTTGCATCTTTTCTGCCTGGCCGCAGGGCAGCGAGAACAAGCGTGCCACTGCGTGCGTGTATTAACTTCACAATTAGATGTGCCTGATGGTGCTGTCAGTGTGGCTCAGGGTTAGCAGCTGTTAACCTTTTATCTTATCAGTTGTTACTTAGATAAAAGAGCTGCATTGAAAGAGCAGTCTAACTACATGAACAAAGGCTTCTTATATAATGAGAGCTTTTATTTTTCCTCTAAAAAAGATGCAGAGGTTATATTTACATGTAAACTAGAGGGTGACACATTTAGTGAGGATATTAGATTTAGTCTCTGTGGATATTAACTCATGCACTGTTTTCCCTACTTTTACTTCAATTACTGTAAGGGGATTAAATATATCAGCATTAGCAATAAGAGTTTTTGTTCTGGGTGTTTTTTTTTGTTTATTTTGTATGTGTCTGTCTTAACTGTGGTGCTCTGTTAGAGAATAAGTGTGCAGATGTTGATTCCTGCAGTGATGTCTGTTCTCATACAGCTGCTACATACATACAAATCAGTGTTTCTTAATATTAGTTTAGTGAAGTTGTTTCTTTTTTTAAATATGAGATTAAGCACAAAATAAATCAGCAGTAATGATCTGAACAGGGACTCAGCTCTAACTCTGGAGTCCCTCGCCCTAGTTTCTAGTCAGACTACAGCTTTCTTGGTTGGTGGAAGCATGCAAATTCAGAATAGTAGCCCTAGTGTAAATATCATCGATCTGTGTGTCTACAGTGTGCCCAAGACAGTGATGCATTTCCTGGTGAACTACGTGAAAGAACATCTGCAGAGTGAGCTGGTGGGTCAGCTTTACAAACAGCCACTGCTCCAGGAGCTGCTCATTGAGTCACAGGACACAGCACAGCAGCGGACTGAGGTTGCTCAAATGCTTGAGGTAAAATTGGATGATGCAATTTGTTCTCTGAATGGGTTCTGAACATCGTGGAACAGCTAGTTGTTTTTCTTTTTCTTTTTTTTCTTTTCTCTGCGGTCTTAATGCCAGCAATTTAACCAGCCTTTCTTTCTTTCTTTCTGTCTTTCTTTCTTTTTTTCTTTCTTTCTTTCTCAGGCGCTTAAAAAAGCCAATAACATCATCTCTGAGATCCGGGAGACTCATCTTTGGTAGCCAGAGGAATGCAACAACTTCTTTTGTGTCAAAGGAGAGCTCTGAGAGTTTGAGAGTGTATGTGAGTTTTCGGCAGTCTGTGTTAATGTGTGGCAGTACCACTGTTTTCTCACGGACCAGTGACCATAGCACATTCAGATCTACTTTTTTTCCTCTCTGGCGGTTGCACTGAACAGCATACCGGAGCTGTTGCTTTTCACTGTGAATGCTGAGAGAGAGAGAGATCAATCACACTCAGGCTGAAAGTGTTATTTAACAGGTAGAATGTGACAAGCATAGCCGCGAACAAAAATTTCCTGCAATACTTTGTGTGAAAACCTTTGATGGGTCATAAGTTTGTTTTCTTTTTTTGTAATGTATGTTGTGTATGGAGTATTTATTTTCTCTGTGTTTGTTTTTTTTTTATAAATTTGAAATGTGTTCACACTGCACAGCTCCATGCTTTCCAGGCACGGGCTTCCTCTGAGCCCACTTTAGCAGGTGCTAAAACTATGTTAGATTAGATTTCCTGACTTTAATCTCCTTTGTTGGAGTGCTCAGCAGATATAGAAATAAAGTGAAAATCAAATCAATGCAGACTGCAATGCAACACTAAAGACAGGCTGCAGTCATTTAAAGAAATCACAGGATGACTGCGGATTGTTTTTCCAGCTCCGATGCTAATCAATATCAGGTTTATTTTCCAGTCTCGTTTGCATATGAGCCTATTTTTACTGCCTGCTGTAAACATTCCAGTTTTAGGTGAGCAAACCAAACATGCCCAACATATCCTTCCCTCTGTTTGTGTACGATTTTAGAAGACTGCCACATTGAGCTGGACAGCTTAAGTATAAAGTGTGTATGCACCATAGTGTTAGTCAATTCTTACACTTGAAGTGTGTTTTTATTTTTATTTTATTAACCATTAAAAGAGTACGCTTATTATATTTCAGATCCACATGATAGCACTGAAATTTCCTGTAGCTTCGTTTCCTTCCCCACAAAACCAATTATCCACTTGTTTCCACTGTTAATGCTACAGAGATATAAGCTTGTTCGTATTACTGACCCTTTCCTGCCGCTCAGATAAACTGCCTCCAGGAAAGCGAGACAATTAGAAATGTAGATGAATCCTGCCTGCAGTTGTTTTTTTGTTACATTCCCAACCAGAAACCTCAGTCTTAATTTAACCTGACTCATTTGCCCCTGTGCCAGTCACTGTTTCATTATGTAATATTCATTAATATGTAAAATAATGCATCTCTTCCCGGCTTTCCTCCCCCATTCTCAGGCTCAGATAATAGCCAAAACTAATGTTATCCTAAGAATTAGACTTTTTCAGGAAGACCTGCTTTAAACAGAAAGTTCGCCCCTGATCAAATATACATGTTCTCCTCCTCGGCCTGCAGTGCTGTTTATCTACTGGATTGTTTTGGTATGAAAGAAGACGGCTCCTACATGACACAGGGCAACCAGAGGTAACTCGAGTCAGAGTTTTCAGGGTCCCCGAAGGTGCCTCTCTTCTTTACCTGGCTAAATTGCTACGGTAACTGATGCTGAACACATGACCCGGTCAGGAGCATGATCTGATCAGTTTCCTTTTAGGATCAGGTGGAAGCACAGTGTTTACACTATTTTATTTTCAGTTTGCTTTCAGTGAAAAAAGTTGTTCCTTGCTGAAGGAATATGTTTTGTATATGCAACTTTTTGAAGCCATACTTTACTAACGCACTGAAGCCCAGCTATAAAGCTGCAGCAGCACAAAGTGTATGTGGCATTGTGACAGGAATTTGCATACATTCGGTTGGTGATGCAGAACGTCTGTGGTCCTAATCTGCTGCTAAGTCTCTTTACACTGCTGGAAATACAGCTAATAGAGTACAAATTAGAAAATGAATTGGTTACATTTGTAGACTATATAATTAATAATTTCACTTTAAGCTGGCGACAAGTGATATCCACAGCTCTTTTATGTACACACCTGTGATGTTTAAGCATATCAGGTTTAAAGTTTATGAGCTCTAACATACAGCTGTCACATTAGAAATAAACAGCAGCACCGAGACCCACCAAATGATAAAATAAGTATATTGGAAGGTACTTCAGGCTGCTCCCTTATTTCCCGAGAGGTCGTCAGAGTGGATGAAACTGTGTGTTTGATTTGGCACCGGATGCCTTTCCTGACATGACCCTCACATTTTATCCAGGCTTGTGACCCTCGCAGGCTGGGTTCCCAGAATTGAACCGAGGATCTATAGGCGAGTGTGTTTACCACTCAGTGTGATTTTGATGATAATGAGTTCATATGATATATATATATCGTCATTACTTTCTCCTCTTATTTGCAACATCGTTACCATTATATTTTACTGCTGTATCTGTCTGTCTGTGTTAGGCATGTGACAGACTAGCTAGGGTGTACTCTCCCTCTCATTATATCACAGCTGAGATTGGCTCCAGTGCCCCTGCAAACCTGAACTGGATAAGTAGAAGAAGATGGATGGATGGATATATGTACTAGCACCACGTCAGATAATGTCACTGTCTGGAATATGAGGTGCTGAGTTTATGTATTTTAAGGAAAAAGAGTCAAATGATGCAGTCACTAACTGACACTGTGATACCCGTTATCACCAGCTGTTTTTAGGGTTTCTTTTTGTTTGCTTTTTAACCAGTTAATGCAAAGAAAGCTTGGCTGAGTTGAACTTGCTTGATTTTTAGGTACCTTCAGCACCGCAAAGTGAGAGCCATCTAGCCCACTTCTGTTCAAGAGATGGCATCAAATTTCTCCAAAACTGTGCAATTCACTCCAAAATAATCCAAACAGATACACTGTACTTGAGGCCAGAGGGAAACGTGTACACTTTGGGTGGGAAATTTCTCATTAAGGGTACTATTAAACAGTAATTCTGTCTTCACTGTGTTTTTCTGAAAGCCCTGTATACGGTTGCATGTATGGTTCAGTATGCATGTGTCAAGATATGAATGAATGTATATTTTGTATTATTTAAATGTATATTAAGATCATGTGTCAACTGCCTCATGAGTTCTTGCCTGCCAATATTTGTGATAAATGTTGACTAAATGTCATTTGGAGGGTCTCATTAAACCCTATCAAAGGATCCCATGCAGTGAAGTGTGTGTGTCTGGTGTCATAGACAACATGCAGCTCCAACAGTTTTCGTAAAATGTGTTTGTTTGTTTTTTGGTTGTTTGTCCCCCACAGAGCTCTAGCAGTAGATGTGATTGGACTCACTCTTCTTCACTATATTGATCTCGAGCGACTGAAAAAGTCTTTCTTACAGATGTCTCTGTTACAGTTACACCAGCATGATGAAAACAGTGCGCAGCTATGAAGTGTCCTCCAGGATTTCAGCACTCGCGCACTCTTTCCCATTTTTCAAACCTCTCTTCTCTGTTTGACTCCACGATGCCACAGAAAGAGTGAAATTTCACTACAGTTATCTGCTCTCATTTAGATGATGGATTGTCACCTTTTGATGTCAAGGCAATCCAAGTTAAACACGAACAGGGGTTGAGGAGCGAGGTGATGGATGAGTTGAACGTAGCGGTGTGAGGAGAGTGCTGGTCATTAATGTTGGATGAGAGCGAGCGAGGGCACTACAGTCCGGGAGAGTGCAGTACTGGCACAGCAAGGCAAACATGACAGTTGAGATCGGTGCTGAATTTACAGCCTCCACCAAATATTAGAGATGCTGTATAACACAGCAGTCAAACCATTTACAACAGAGGACAGCAGGCTGAGCAGCTTCATTCACTCGGTCGGCGCTGAAGAATGAAAATGAAGCAATAACTAATAAACCCTTTTTCTCAGGTGATTATTTTAAATTGCCTGCACTTTGTCTCCCACTGTAACCAGTTATTCTTATTGCCCTCTTATAGCACACCCCACCTCCCCACCAACTGAGACTAGACTAGACCATACCAACTCTGATGTGATGGGAGGGGGCTTGGCTGCGGTACCGTGACAACTGCATCCTTTGGGTCACCCGTAACTAGCTGACTGATGCTTGAATTTTTTTCCGGTGACATTTTTGTAGTGGTATAAAAATCCCCGCGGGCTCGCCAGCCTGTCGCGGGAGGTGCGGAGAGGTTTTCGAGCTGCGTTTCCCTCCTTGTGTCTCATACACTATTGAGCCAGTCAGCAGAGCAGGCTGAACAAAGCCATGGGAGAGAGAGAGAGGAGCTTCTGGGAAGAAATGTCTCTCACTGACTCTGTCGCCTCGACAACCGGGTAAGAAAGGAGGGGAGGGAGAGAAAGGACTGGGGAGCATAAAAGGAGAGGAAAACAACACATTATGAACTGCCGGGGTTAGAGGATTCTTGCAGAGTGAGGGGAGAATAGTGGATTTGTTTTTGTGTGGGTTTCTCTGCTGAGGGCTCCCTCAGTGTGCCTCTTGATGAGTTATTAACTATGACATTAAAACACTAACTGATCATTTCTCTCCCCCCCACATGAGTGCGTGGAGCAGATGAAATTACAGAGCACAAGTTCAGCACATTACAAGTGGACCAAACAGGCCTGATCGCCCCACCTGTAATTTTTGTTTCATCAGCCTCAGGTAAGTCTCTCCCCTGTGTTGCAGATTTCTTTTGCTTTGATGGGATCGCTTATTGTTTTTGTCTGATCTTTTCTTTTTTCTTTAAATTAAATGTGAATATGAGATGCTGATTGCTGAAGAAAAGCAGACCATTTAAGCTGTTCATCTAGAAAATAAAAGATAAAGTGCACTAATTGTTTTAGAAAGTTGTACGAAATTGGTTTCATACTGTTATCTATGTCCTCTTATGCTGCCAAGATAGAGGGAAAAAACTACCTCCAGTGTAGTATGAGGCTTTGGTGTTCAGTTTCATTCAGGGGAGGGAGAGAAACTGAATTTTAGATCCCCTGGATGCCTCACACTGTATGCACAGAGCTTTGCGCTTTGCCTTCAGTTTGAGCAGGAATTCAAAGACAATAAGAAAACGAACATCTCTGCTGGGTGCAGATGGACCTTGAGAGTTTGATTTGAAGCACAGATTGAGAGCGTGTATAGAATTGGAGGCACGTCTGCCATAAACACACTGCTGAATGCTCATGCATAAGGAATACATTCATAAAGCACTAGTGGTGAAATCAATGCCCCTTTAAATGAGGTGCTATGCTGGCTGAGCCTACACCAAGCTCAATGTGTGTGGGTCAGCAGGCAGCATGCGATATCCATATTGGATGAGATGAAGAGGAGATAAACTGAGGAAGGTGGAGGGATGTGTGTGTGTGCGTGTGCATGTGTGTGTGTGTGTGTGTGTGTGCGTGTGCGTGTGTGTGTGTGTGTGCTATCAGTATTGAAGGTTACAAATCTCTCACCTTTGTGGACAGGATAGGGACGTGAGGGTAAAAAAAAAAGGCAGCGAGACTGATGGGAAGAAAAGGGCAAGAGATTGAGGGCAAACAGAGTGCTGAGAGAGATGTTGAGAGTAATGATGATATGTGAAGGGTTCAGGCTCACAGCAAGCTGGGGATTGCTCGGAGCGTACACCTCGCCGGCTTCACATCACCCAGAGAGGTAAAGGAGGGTAATAACACCGACACTGAGCTTATCTGTGTTTTCACGGGAGAGGCCGTGCGTACATTAGGTTTCCAGTTCATCATCCTGGATGCCCTCATCTCGCTGAACACGACATACGAGACAGCTCTGTCCATCACCTACACCTGCTGTGCTTCCAACGAGCTGGCAGGTACAGCACAAACATCACTTGTTGGGAAAAAAAAATGTAAAAGCTACAAAGTTCCCACGTGAGCCTGAACGCAAGCGGGATGTCAAAGGCATCAAAAATTCATTTTCAGACAATTAACACAATTTTACACCTGAAAACCCAGCACGTGCAACTTCACTCCAGGCCTCCTGGTGCATTCACCTGTCTCATTTGTCACAATGTAACTGCATTACAGAAAACCACATCCTTTCCTTTAAGAGCGACGCAGCTTTAATATACACTCAGCCATATGGCAGACTGCTTTTACACCAACATACACTTAAAGCACGATGCCAGTTTATTCTTATTTTTTAATCCACACCTGCGCCGGTGTGGATTAAATCGGGTGCTCTCTCCTATTGATTTTTTTTTTAGAAGCGACGTTGAACAGTTCTGGCAGCTTGTAAACACATTAGTTATACCAGGCTGCGTACCGCTCGCAGTGCTTTGCAGATGTACTCCACTCATAATTATTGTACACGAGGCGCAATGTTCCTGGATGCGAAGGAGTGCCAGACTCATCACGAAGAGACGAAAGGATGCGTCCCCGAGGCCGTGGGTAGTTATCTCTCCCTCACTGTACCTGCACGCCGCTGCGAGGCACGTGTAGACAGTAGAGGGATCATAAAAAGCAGGCAGAGCTTGCACTGAGCCTGCCTCACTCTCCTAATTCATTCATACATCCTTAGTTTGAAATCTGCTCGGCTTGTGAGGCTTTTTTACGAAGCGGGCCCTAAGATGCACCTGTAGTGCTGCTTCCCCCCCATAATTATTAACCAGCAGAAATTTCTTTTTGACAGATTTTCAAGGAGCCCACGGTTTGTTTGATGTCTGATGGCTGCGCCGTCTCTTCACCCACTTCCCCGTTTTTCTCTTCTCTCTTCTCTCCCTTTCCCACTCTTCGCATGATATTTCTGCACTTCTCTGTGTGCCTCCTCTCATCTGCTGCTGAGAGCATCACGACCAAAACATGCTTGAGAGGAGAGGGCAGGGGGGCAGAGAGGATTACCAAAATCTAATTGCCAAAATTAGTAGCTGTATTCAATTTCATTTACCCCCCAAGTACAGAATCATATCGAGTTTAATTCTTCGTGTTTTTCAATGCAAAATAGTGACGCTTGGACCGAAAACGCATTTGACGAGGAAAAGTCAGCATTCGAGGAAAACAACATAATAGGACTCATTATGGAATAATAGCCCACGATGGCTGCAGATAACGAGTCATAATAAGTTGAAATTACACCAGCAATTTGGAACAAATTATTTTTCCTTGTTATATTAAAAATATATGTCTGTGTTGTTTAAGTCTATCCTGAAGCAGCTGGCGAGAAAGGCCGTCCACTGGTTGCTCGCATGGAGAAAATTGAGCGAGGGGGACCTTTTTCCCCCTTCTTGTTCTTCCCCTCAAGGGCTCGTAATAGAAAATGGCTGGCCGAGTCCTGCTTTAAGATGCTGATCACAAGAGCTTGGGGTGAGACGGGCTAAAAAGCTGTGATTTAATTCTTTTCTCTGCCAGCCCATGCAAGCCATTATCACCCGGAGAGCGTATACTAGTGGGGTTCTACATATGACCAGTCGATGCAGTTGTTTCCACCCTGCACCAAATTAAATCATCTCACTTGTCTAATTAGTGACAAGAAGAGTGAGCGGGGTATAAAGAGTTTATCTCCAGCGATGGGCAGCCTTCGACTAATCGTGTCAATAGGTGTCACTTTCCCCCCCACCCCACCCCTACGCTTCTTTTCTCTCAGGCAAGACATTACAGACAGTTTGCATTCAAGTGGCAGTGAGTCTGCTAACTGCAGCAATTTATCTATTCTCTTTAGAACGATGCTTTAAGGTCAGCCAGGTAAGACATTGAATCATAATTATGTGTAAAAGATAGCTGTAGTCAGCTTTCTAGCTAGAGTGAAAAATCCATCATAAAAGAGAGTAATTTACAAATGACACGGATTAATCAATATTTGCAAAAAAAGATTCCTCCCGTTGGAGAGCAGGGAAGAAAGACTGTTGAAAGGCAAACCCTTAAGATGCCAAATGAACTGTAGGCGTGCTGATTTATGGGACAGTTTGTGCTCTTACATCTAAACGTAGTTGATTTCACGGTGGCAATAAAGGGAGTGCTCCACTCGGAACAGCCAGCCTCCTTGTGCGGCCACCGTGCAACAGTCAGACTCCGGCTCACAGACTGGGGGATGTATTTAACGGGCACATCATTAAAATCCTTTACCCTCCAGTTCCTCGCCCTTTGAGAGAAACACTTTTGATGTTCTCAAACATCCACCATGGTTTCACGCTGGATTTTACATTCAATAGATCTTAAAACCTGCGGAGTTGAAAGCAAGAGCTCCGCCCTGCATTTCACGTTCTTAGAAAAAAAAGGCCAAATTTGGGACTTCTTTTAAAAATGGACAACACTTTGTTTTATTAAGCACCATGTCATCCAAGTGCACGAACAAGGGCACCGCTGCCCCTTTTAATGGGAGTGCAGATGGGGCGCGCGGTGTGAATGTGAGCTTCCCGCATTTTTAGAGGATAAACGCATTAATGGTGTTTGTTTGGTAGCTTTTTGTTTTTTAAGACAAAAGCTCAGGATGCATGACTAAACAAAAAGAAAACCATCTAATCATTCTTTTCAGTGACCTTTTTCTCTTAATTCGCTCGTGTCCTTGCTCTCTGAGCACAACTTTCAAAGTTGCCTTGTCCCCCATTCTGTCGCAGCTGTGCTCATGTTCACCTGACCAAGTGGACAACAGCCATAACGTTAAGTGAGTGATGATCAAGTGGTCTTATGTGTCCCTGACAGGTGCCGCAATGGATGTGGATGATGAGCCGTTGCTGTTTCACACCAGCTGGGGTGGTGGAGAAGAGGAGGAGGAGCTGGAGGAAGAGGATGGAGCAGCACACGCCGCGGAGCAGAGCTGGTCCTCGGGGGATGCTTGGGTTTGTGGACTGTGGAAGGCAGTGGGGTGGGTTTACACGCAACCCTGGGCCAGTGGGGCGGTTTTAGGGGCAGCTGTCCTGCTGCCATGTGCCCTCTTTGCCTACATGCTGCTCTACTGCCCTCCTCTGGACATAGACCTCTCCTACAGTGCCTTTGAGGTTCACAGCCACTTCTCAGCTGAACGTTTTGACGCCCTCGCCATCGCCGTAAAGACTCAGCTGGGGTCGTGGGACAGACGCAGACGAGACATAGATATCATGGAGTCTGAGGCGCTGCGAGAGCTTCTGCTTGAGAAGCTGGGCAGGAAGGAAGTGTTCAATAAGATGGATAATGAGGACACGGGGTCCTCCGCTCCTCAAGGGGACCCTTTACAAGCCAGCGATCATCAGAAGAGAGGAGCAGCAGCAAGCAGAGATGAAAGGACAGCGCCTCATCTGGGTCAGGGGGAAACGGGGACGCATGAAAGCATAAATCCAGGAAAAGGGGAAGAAGAGGCGAGATTAGGGGATGGAAATTCAACTTTTTCCCTCATTAGGAAGCGCAGATTTGTTCCCAATTACTACTTACAGAGCCAGGCTCTGTGGAGGATTGAGCTGGTGTTTGTGGCTCAAGGCAAAGGCGAGCGCAACATCTTCACTCCAGAGCGCCTGCAGACGATACACCAAGTTGAGCGGCTGCTCATGCAGCACCCACAGTTTCATCAGTTCTGCTGGAAGCCTCTGGAGTTACTGAGGGATCTGCCACTGGGGCCGTCCTACTGCTCCCCACCCAGCTCCCTCCTGTCATACCTCTACCCCAGTGAGAGAGGAGGCAAGATCTACTATGATGGCATGGGCCCAGACTTGGCTGATATTAAAGGCAGGTTGAAATTCCAGTTCAAGCTTGAATGACTCCTTGGGGTAGCCCAACTTAACTTTGCTGATTCTCCTCATGTGCAGGTTCTCTGGGCCTGGCCATTACCCACCCGCAGTTTTACTGGTACGTGGATGAGAGTCTGTCCCCGGAGCATCTGTTCTCATCCCTGTTACGCAGTGAAATCCACTTCGGAGCTCCTCTGCCGTCCTACTACTCCCTGCAGGACCGAGCGGATGAGCAGAGAGCACGCTTCAAAAACTTTGTGGTCCAATATGCAGACATCCTGGCCAACCAGTCTACCAGGTCAGTAAAAACTCTCGTATTCACAGGTACTGAATGCTATTGCAAACACTCAAAGTTGTTTTGTCTGTGTGACCTGTTCCAGTCAGGTAAAGGTGCTATATGGGGGAACAGAGCTGTTTGATGACGAGGTGAGACACACCTTCCACAATGACATGATGCTGGCTGTGGTCAGCGGAGCCTGTATTACTGTGCTTGTCTACGTCCTTACCTCCTTTTCTGGTACAGTATCCCCGTATTTCACTTACATCGATGTGTGTACATGTTTCTGTTTGAAGGCGCAGAAATATTTACAAGCTTCTTCTTGTCTCTGCGCAGTCTTTTTGACTTTCTTTGGACTTGCTAGCATCGGACTGAGCTGCCTGATGGCTCTTTTCTTATACCACGTCGTGTTTGGCGTGAGGTACCTGGGCATTCTCAACGGAGTTGCAGCGTTTGTTATTATCGGTATCGGTAAGTCGTTTAAGCAATAGTTTGACATTTTGTAAAACACTTTGTGTTTATGAAGATTGATGCCACTTTGGGGTTTGTAAAATACACTGAACAGCCTTATGACCACCTACCTAATAATGTGTTGGTCCCCCTTTTGATGCCAAAAAAGCCCTGACCCAGCGAGGCATGGATTCCTCTAGACCATGATGTTAGCAGCAAACTCTGTAAGTTGTGCTGTATAGCCTCCATGGATCGGACGTGTTTCACCAGCACATTGGACAGATGCTTGATTGGATTGAAATCTGGGGGCCTTGGAAGCCAGGTCAACACCACAAAATCATGTTTTTGTTCCTCAAACCATTCCTGATCTGTTTTTGCTTTGTGGCATGATGCATTATCCTGCTGAAAGAGGCCACGGCCATTAGGGAATACCGTTTCCATGAAAAGGATGTACATGGTCTGCAAGAGTCAGCATGGGCACCCTGACTGGTCTGTTGCTACGCAGCCCCATTTGCAACAAACTGCAATGCACCGTGTATTTTGACACCTTTCTATCAGAGCCACCATTAAGCTTTTAGAGCAATTTGAGCTGCAGTAGCTTCTCTGTTGGATCAGACCACACGGGCCAGTGTTCGCTTCTCATGTTCATCACTGAACCATGGCTGTCCATGACCCTGTTGCTGGTTCGCCACTGTTTCTTGGACCATTTTTGATAGATACTGAGCACTGCAGACCGGGAGCACCCCACGATAGCTGCTGTTTTGGAGATGCTCTGGCCAGTCATCTAGCCAGCACACTTTGAAACTCACTCAAATCCTTATGTTTCTTACACATCTACTTAAAGGACCAATGTTCACTTGCTCCCTAATATAACTCGTCCACTAACAGGTGCCATGATGAAGAGATGATCAGTGTTACCACCTGTCAGTGGTTATAATGTTATACGTAATCGTATGTGAAGCTCAAGGCAAGCTTGGCTTAGCTACACCTAAATACAGAATTGAAGAAGAAGCCACAAGCCTGGCTGGGTCTAAAGTTAAAAAAAAAACTGCCTCTCAGAACCACTAAATCTCATTAAAATGTAAAAGTGCCACCTTGTACTTTTACAGGGGATTTAATTACTACTGGTGACAAGTGGAGTCTTGTCACCAGTTAAGCAAATGGCACAATCCCCCATAAAACCATAATCCCCTCCATATAACATGCTGTAGTAAAGCTGTGTTGTGTGCAGAGTAATTATACAATGTATAAGTGTTAATGACTGACTTCACTGTGAAAATTCACTGTATTTCTCTGCGTCTCGTAGGTCCCCATCTAGCTCCCATTTCCAGGCTTTTCACGCTAAACTAACAAGCTGCAGGCTTTAGCTGATTTCGCGCACAAGATGCAAACATAATGACCTTTTTATTTTCTGACTCTCAGCTGTATGTGAATGCTACGTGGAGCTATTGCTCTGAAATGAGGAAAACTACAACTCTTTGTCATGAGTTGTGCTAAGAAGTCCTCCTTTTGTCTACCCTTCATCTCTCAGGGGTGGATGATGTGTTTGTGTTCATCAGCACTTTCAGACAGGCTTCTCATTTGCATCAGCCGCAGCAGCGAATGATCTACACAATTAAAACAGCTGGCCGAGCGACATTTCTGACCTCCTTCACGACTGCGGCCGCTTATGCCGCTAACACCTTCTCTCAGGTAATTATGAAACTGAGAAAGAAAAGAAAATAACAGCGCTTAATAGGACATGTACAGGGTGTATAAATGACTCTCCTACAGTGGGTGAATAGAAGTGCCTCTCTCAGCAGACAACCATTTTTCCCACGATAAGCACAAATTGAATGTTTCAAGGTCCTTTACACTGCGCTTTGTTCACCTGACACTCAGATCCCAGCCGTGCATGACTTCGGCCTATTCATGGCTCTCATCGTCAGCTGCTGCTGGCTTTGGGTGTCTGTCTTGATGCCTGCTGCCCTTTGTATCTGGACACAGTTTGTGGAGCCTCGTGAACATGCCTGGTTGAGCTGGTAAGCTTTTGCTTCCTTACTTTTTGTGCTGCGTGACACCCACCCAGATCTAATCCCCCTCAGCTGTCTCTCTCTCTCTCCCCCTAAACTCTCCACCCCGCGAAGCTGGAAGCTGTTTTCGGGCCTGTCGGCGAACCACAGCCCTTTGTCGGACGAGGATGATGATGTGGCTCTTCTGTCAGTGGAAATGGAGCCAGGTGAGATTATTATCTGCCTAGCATCGGAATGAAGGCTGGCAGGGGGATTGGTTGTAAGAATGTGTCTCGCGGGGCACCTCTGAGGATCTTTTCCTTCGTCTCTGCCAGGCTTCTGCGACACAGACGGCGATGCGGCCATCCTGTCCCTGTCGGTCGAGACACCTCTGTCCCCTCCGGGGCAGCGGCACGTGGGTGTGGTGAGCACCAATCTTCAGTGGGCCTTGAAGCACTTAGTGGCTAAGCCGGTTGTGGAGCGACGGAAAACTGTTCTAGGTGAGATTTAATCTTAACTCAGAACTTGCAAAGACAACATCAATTTATATCCCAAAACTCAGCGGTTGGGGCTTCTAAGATATTGTGTGCAGAGCTCTTAATGTTTGGTTTAGATGTGAGAGTCACCTCAGGCTTAAGTAAGAATTATTGTAGAAATTCTGTAATCTCTGTTTGCCCCGAGGGGATTCTGCCTGTCAGAGTGAGTGCAAAGCATTCTCATGAAGGATTCAACCACACTCTTTGGGAGTGACTGTAATTGATCCTCACTGCTGATCTGTCCCACAACTGTTCTATCAAACCCTCTTTTCTGTCGTTGTTTGTTCATCTCCCTTCTGGCCCAGGTGTCTTTCTCCTGGTTCTGGTCTTCTCAGCTGCCTTCTGTTGTCTCCTGAGGCCGGCCACTCACGCTCCCCTTCTTTTCCGCCAAGATACAAACCTCCAGAGTCTGCTGGCTCTGCGGAGCAACCTCAGCGGCCAAGGCATCTCCTGTCCCATGTGCTCAGGTAAGAGTGGAAGCACAACTCGGTTAACTTCTTAGATCTGGAACGAATATCAAAAGAAAAAAAAACAAAACATGTCGTGTCCTGCAGGTGTGTTCATGGAAAAACCCCACCCACTTCCCACCCATGCTCCCTCGTCTGCATTTTTGTATCCTACACATCAGCAGAGGCCGAGCAGGACAACTCCCACTGCTGCTCCGAGTGGAGTGAAACAGGACTCACTCACTAACCAAACAGGTAAAAACCCAGCACATAAAAAAAACCCAAACCCAGCCCTTTTCTCATTTAAGCCCTGTTTCCTGTCTTTAAAATCCTGACCTTTGTACCTTTTTCAAGGCCCTCTTGTGACAGTGTACGTATCAAAGTTAGACCACGGAGCCTCTACAACCATTTACCGCTTCTCCCTTAACGCCAGCATCCCGTCCCCGTGGAAGATGTGCAGCACAGAGCGTGAGGTGTCATCATTCCAGGTGTGAGAGCAGGAAAAAAGCCAACCTGATTATATTGGTAATAATTCGAGTCCCACTAAAGCAGCTTACAACTAATCTTGCTTTATTTGAATAGGCTTTTAATCAGCCCCATGGCAATTACACCGCCAGAATGACAGTGTGTGTTTCCCACGTATACCTCCCGTACGACAGCTGGATGATCACGTCCGGCTCGTGTGATCCTCGTCATGGCTGGACGCCAGATTTTTCCTTTTATGTAGCATCATCCCCACAGCAGCACAGCAGGTGAAGGCACAAAGGAAGAATGTAAAACAGAGACTGAGACAGGCTGTCAGGTTGTTTTAGTGGGGAAATCTGTCATTTTTCAGCTCTGCTTTTTCCCTTTAGGAAGTTGTACTTTGCTCAGTGCCGCCTGAGACCTCATCCCAGCCGCGTGTGTGTCAACCCGCCAGGCTGTGGCATTAGCTCTGGGCCTGATGGACCTTCACGGGGAAGCTTTTATACGTTTTTTCCCAGCGGTGAGCGAGCAAGCATCTCGTGATAAGCATAAAGACTGTTTGTTAGCATCAGGAAAACAGTTCTCACTCCGCATGAGTCACGCTGCACAAATGTCTTTTTCCTGTCATTTAGCTGAGTCTTAACTACAGAGAAAACGCACTGATGTGACTTCTCCTCTTAAAGTGAATCCTCTGGAGAGTTTTTTTTTTCTTTTCACAGTGCACCAGTTATGCAGATATTTTTGCCCCGTATAAATAAACGTGGTTGAAAGGGTTTTCTTTGCTTCTATTTTCAAAGATCCCTCATCTGCTGCCAAAACGAAACCATCCAAAACGTTTGGCTTCAATCCGTGCAGCGGCGGTGTGTGCGGCCAACCGGCGGTGCGTCCTCTGGTCGACACCGGAGCCATGGTTTTCCTTGTGTTTGGGATCCTGGGAGTGAACCGAACCGAACGCAGGGACAACCACGTGATTGGAGATATGGTGATGGTCACACCTGCGCCACATGCATCTTAAACTGTCGACTGGAGGAACGCTGCACCGGATTTTAAAAGGACTTTCTCACCGTTGTAAATTTGTTGTTTGATTCTCTCCAAAGGGCAGCATTATACTGGATCCAGACTTTGATATTTTCCAGGAGATGGGGCATCTTTGCAAAATCTGCAAAGCTGTTAGTGCAAACACACAGCTCGTAAAGCCGGGAGGAGCACAGTGCTTGCCGTCAGGTAACATTTGCTTATCTGATGGGAAGGGAAAGTAACTTTTCAAATGTGGGGTTTTTTTGTGGCACAAAAAAGTAGTATAAAGTCAAATCAGCAAGGTTAGGCCTTCTGATTTGACAGCACGCAGGCTAAAAAGTCTGCTGTTCCTCACAGGCAACAAGCTATCTTCCATTCTGCCTCTTCTTCATCCCGAGTGCCACTCTCTCCCTGAACCCAACCTGCTCCCAGGGCAGCTGTCCCATGGAGCGGTGGGAATGCATGGAGGGAAGGTCCGCTGGCTGTCCATGGCCTTCGAATCTGTAAGTCTCTTCATCTCCATGCGACAAACCGCCGTCGGTTTCAGAGTTGCCGCAACGCCTTAATTCTCTCTCTCTCTCTCTCTTCCTCCTCCTCCCTTGTAAGACCACATACAAGGGAAAATCCTCATTTCAGACGTATTCCGATTTCCTGCAGTGGGAGAACTTCATCCAGGAGCAGCTCGCAACTCTCCCGCAGACCTCTTCTCTGCAAAGAGGCTTCCAGACGTGTGAGCACTGGAAGCAGATCTTCATGGAAATCATAGGCAAGTGAGAGGTGGAGCAGATGTCAAAGAGATGCAGTGTTTGTTTTTTCCTTTTCTAAAACTGGAGACAGATAAAAATGCCGAAAGTGCTGCCCTCTGGTCCTGTTGTAGGTGTGGAGAGTGCCCTCTGGAGTCTGCTGCTGTCTCTGGCCATCTGCGTGGCAGCTGTTTCTGTGTTTACCGCACATCCTCTGCTGCTGCTGCCCGTGCTCGTGACCATTCTCGGTAAGAGCCGCACTAACATATTTACATTTGAAAGTGATGTTTTCAAATAACCAAGAGTGCATTTCCCTCATGTTTTTGGTCTTGAATAGGGGTGATCTGTCTGGTAGTGGCGCTCATGTATTGGCTGGGATGGGAGATGGGAGCAGTGGAGGCAATTTCTCTGTCAATACTTGTTGGATCCTCGGTGGATTACTGTCTACACCTGGTGGAGGGATACCTTCTGGCTGGGGAGACCACACCTTCTATGCCTTCTCATAACTTGGTACGCGACTATTCTAATTTCAAATTGACCACAGCGTGTTTTTTTTAAGAGTCTGCACTTTTTAAATCTCTGTTTTATTCGCAGGAGCCTCAGGCCGAGAGGCAGAGGCGGACTCTGGAGGCAGTGAACCATGTGGGTGTTGCCATAGTGTCCAGCGCTGTCACCACAGCGATCTCCACAGTCCCTCTCTTCTTTTGTGTCATTGTGCCTTTCGCCAAGTTCGGCCAGATTGTGGCCATTAACACGGCCGTCTCCATTTTGTACACCCTGACCGTGACTGTGGCCACGTTGGCCTGCGTGGCCCCGGCCCGCTTCAGCAGACACCCAGGCGCTGTACTCAAGGCCAGCCTGGCTGTGATGGCAGCCGCCTCTTTGGGAGCAGCTCTGTGGTGGGTCGGGGGACAGCTGGGTGCCATGGCCTGGCAGTCACTCACCACATAAACACTACTGATGTCACACAGAGGCGTTCCTCTGTATGCAACCTGTGAGAACTATTTTCTTTCTTCCATGTTTGTGGAACAACGGCTCAGTACACGGTTACATACTTTACAGCACAAAGATGTCAGAGTTATCACAGTTTTTTTTCTTTGTTCTCACTTGTATTGATCAGTGGATTGTTAAGTATAGAGGGGGGAAAAATCCCCACTCTGGGTGTCTCTTTTTAAAATCTAGTGTAACTGAATATGTGACTCATAATAGTAGGTTGATTTCTGATTCACACGAGCTGTTTTTGGTTTGTTTCCCCCCCTTCATCTTCAGCCCTAGATGATGGAGTAATTGTTGGGAAACACTGACTGAGTCACAATTTTCATCTGTGTTACTTATTGAGTTGTGAAGAGTTGCTGACTGTTCTGTGACCTGCTTTTGTGAACACTGACACAGCGCAGCGCTGCGATGTCCGTGAAGACCAGTGTTAATGGTTCACTTTGATACGTGGCCATGTTGTGAAGCATCAGAATGTTTCTTTGGGTTTTTTTTTTTTTTTTTATTCGTCGTTTTGTTTTCTTTGTCTCGATTTTGCACTGAATGTGATTTTTCAGCCACATTTGTATCAGAGCTTATGATGTCCCACTGTGGCTGGATTAAAAGTTCTATAAACCAAATTTATACTCTGTTTTTATGTTAAATGTAATGTAAGATGATGTAAATGTCTGCGTATGCTGCTCTTACTCATTCTGAACTGAGCTTTGGATGCTGCCAACACACACACGTTTAGAAGAACTCTCAAAGCCAATATTTAGCACAAGTCACTTTCCTCTTTTGTGACTTCGTTTTATCTCAGATCTTACAAAATGCTTCAAGGTGTCTATTTTTGTCATTGGGTTAAAAGAGACCTTTTATCAGCTCCTCAGGTGTACCCTCCACAAGCCCTCCGCCACACTCACAGCCTCTCACTGTAACCTGCTCGGTTCTCCCACAATTCAGAGCACCACTCAATAGCGTCTCCACTCTGCCCCACAGTGAAGGTGACGGCCATTTGTCAAACCGCACAACGTAACGGTCGGGGGAGAGGGGCCGACTGCAGCAGGAGCAGTAAATTCTGGTTTATGTGCGTGTTGTTACTCGTGGATGTCAAATAAAACAGGTGCAGAAAAGCTCGGGGTCTTTTCTTTTTGTTTTCCTTCCTCCTGCACGGTTATGTAACGGAGCGGCGGGATGACGGCCTGTCGCTGTTGGCTTATAATCACATAATTACCGGGAGAGCTACTGTAGATGCGTCGCGTCTCTGGGCGGCTGTTAATAACTCATATGAAAGAGGTCAGATGAAACAATGAATTGCATTAATGTTTCATGCTGGTTATTAAATAAAGGGACGCTGTTCTACACAAAGAGGTATTTTCTACTCAGCGTGATGGAAATGGATGTAGGAAGATGAGAACAAATAGGAGTAAAATTAGAAGGGAAAAAAACCCGTTGACTTTTGTTCTGGAGAGACTTTAATTTCCACTGTGAATGAAGGGGAGTGTTTGAATGTCTGCGTACCTTTCACATTCATTTCCTTCTTTTTTTTATTATCGCAGTGCTTCTTGTAGGGTACCTAGATGTATCGAGCTTGATATCGACATCTGTTATTTCTGTCTACCATCTATTGATATCTCTCTCGCTACCCCTTCATTTGTCGATAGCTCTTTCTCTCTCCAACCCATCTTTATAGAGATCTCTCTCAATACCCATCTAGCTATCTATCTAATGCTATTCTCAATCTCTTTCTACTTATTTCAATAACTCTTGAGATATAAAATAATGAGAAATATTGAGATGTATCTCTACTTATGTTTATTTATACCCACCTATAGCCATGTCTATTAATTTACATGGTACTTTTTTGTTTTGTTTGTAAAAAGATCTCTCCAAGCCTGCAGTCTTGTTACACATTTATGTATGTGCAGTACTTTTGTTAAGTAAAGGGCCTACTGTCAGGCACTCGAGCAGTTTTTTTTTTGTTCAGCAACATCGCTCTGCTCCTCATATTTTCATGGAAAGAAAAAAAAAACAATAGGAGAGTAATGGAATAATCAGAGGGAGAGTGATGTTACATGTAGAGGAATGAATATTTAGCAAAGTGGAAAAGCAAATGCTTTGCTACTGTCGTCTGGAATGAAAAAGCTCCCGTCTATAAATACTGAATAACAGATAATATGAATAAGAGATAGTCTGTTTATATTTGACTGTTCTTTTCCTGTGTTTGCAAAGGTTCTTCAACAAACTTACTTCAAACAGGGAGCATTCAAGTCCTCTGGTCTGTTACTCCGTCTTGCACGTCCTGGGTAATCTCTGCCAGAACACAATTTAACTACAGTGGCCTAAAAAACAGGTTTACAGAGCTGAGCTCAATTAGCAGTATGGATAAAAGGTCAGTCATCAAACAAGTGTGTCAGGCCACACAAGGCTCATGCAACATGGTGCTGAATAATAAATAAAGAGAAGGAAGGAAGTGAGCAACAAAGTATATTCAACACTGACCATTGGCTATACATTGGAAGGCAATTATAAGGCTAACTTCAGAAATACCTCCCCCCCATTACATTATATATGTAATCACTATGACAATAAATACCCAGGCTCATTTGGTTCTTGAGAAATACTTCATTGTAGCAAGAAAAAGGCATTTTCTCTGGAGAGAAATTATTTTACATCAGACGTGTAAATCAACACGGAAACATAAGTCATATCTTTATTACCCCATGTTACAGGGCACACACAATGTTCAAGTATGCCTGAGGAACTAAATGGAGCAATTACAAAAAAAAAATATATATAATAACAGAATAAGAGATAAAATGCATTTAAAAACAAGTGAACTGGCATTGCATTTCACAAAATTCCATAAGCTCATGATTTTGGAACAATTCACTGTAAAGTGCTAACTGGTTCGAGCTGAGAAAAGCACACGTTCCCTTTGAAAGATCAAACATTACTTTATACACGGAGGTACAGTAATAGCCAATCATCAGGCAAGCAATTACCAACCAGAAGATATGGACCACATTTCATTTATTAGTCCTTTGATAAGATAACAGATTCCTACATTTTCTTGTTAATGGTAACAACGAGAATCTTGCCGCTGGTTGTCAGGACAAAGCCAATTACAAATGCTGGTGTTGTCACGGTACCGTTTTCCTCCTTGCCTTGGAATTACATGCACTTGACTGACATACAGTATCGATATCTCAAGTCAAGTCCTTTTAATCCTCTTATGGATAGGAATCCTTGAATCAAAGGGATGAGAGGAGAGTGAGGTGAAGAGAGCCTTTACTGAGGAGTGCAGGAGATGTTCCCCATATGCCTCCTCCTCTTCTTCTCCTCCCCTTGCATGTGGCAGGCTGGCCTGACAAAAGCAGGGATCTGTCCAGCTGATGCCCGCCTTCCTACAGGTCCTGAGAATCCACTGTTTTCCTTTGTGCCTTTCTCGGCATGTATTTAAAAAAAGAAGAAAAAAAAAAAGAACAATAAAAAAAAACAAACAAACAAAAAAAAACATATCTGGTGGTATTGGGTCAATACATTTTCCCCTACTGTCCACCTAAAGCAGACATCCACCCTCCCACCCCAATCCTAACCATAGAAAGGTAAAAACAAGGTGTACTGCAGAATGGCTTTTACTCCTCACAGTCTGTGGGGGGAGCTAGAGCCCCTAGGAGCTGAGGTGCGGTTGGTGGTCTTGCGGCTGTTCTGTCGTGTCTGATTCATTTTGTTGGCCGAAGGGATCCGAGCGTCTGGCTGGCGCCTCCCTTGGGGGCCCCTCCGTTTGCCCCTTTGCCCTGCACGGCCCCTTCTGGCCTCCGCTGGTCACTTGCGTGAGTGCAGTGTGTCCTGGAACTTGGTGCTGGTGTAGCGGACGTGAAATCCCTTTTTGTTGATTGTGTCGTCGGAGTGGAACTTGATCACAATGGAGTCACCGGCCGAGTAGATCTCCTCTGGAGGCTGTCAGGAGGGACAAAACAACAGATTCGTTTGTGGCTTTCTGCTTCCCTGAACTTCAATTCAAACTAAAAGGACTTCACACATGCTGAAGTCCAATCAGTGAGTCTGACAGAGAGCTTCTTGACTGCTACTGCTGTAAAAGCCAGGGGCCATGTGAGGGTCTGGGTCCAAGACTAGCCTTCTGCAGCTTTCTCCTCTTCTTTTTTTTTTTTCCCCTTTTGTTTGTTTTTTGCTTGAGCTTCATATTGAAGTGCACCGCTGCAGAAAGCTTATTTCTTCCTTGAATAGAGCCATATAATGTGTTGCTACACACATGCTTCAAAAAGAGGTAATTGCATTACGTGAGCACAAAAATATGAAACATTTGACCTAAGTGTTTTTCAGAACACCATTATCATGTGAAAATTGATTTTAAAAAATTAATTCGAGCAATCATTAGTTAAGGCGCCGAATCAGCTGCCCTGTGGTTGTCACAAAGACGAGCGTTGCAGTGTCAGAGCAGTCAAAGCCCGCGCAACCAACTGTAAACACACCGGACTGCCGATTAAAGCCGCCGGTGAAAATTCGCCACAACATAACACCCTGTAAGTCTTGGTTTATTGGGAAAGGGATTTTAAACAAGAAGAAAGCGGCCCATTCTATTTTATTGTAGACCCAGAAACAATCTACTGTGTAACTGAGAAAAGCCTCGGGGCTGAAAGTAAACCTCCCCCACAACGTAATGAGTTTTTACTCTACTTTGGACTGAACTGTGTCAGTTTATTTCAACCTGTTTTATAAAAGGAAACTTGATTGAGGAGCTGCTCCCCGAGGAACCCGGGGTGTTACGTCCCCTACAGCGAATGACTCATAAGAATGTGCGTGAATAAGAGGCCAAAGCTTATTAGAAAATCTTGTAAATGAAATCAAGCTGTTCTCTAACCTGATGAAACTCGAGTTACTATTCCCCACAGGACTCATTGTTTCATAGACCAGCTGCAGCCTCCATCGGCTGATTATTTCACCGCTGGAAGTAAGTGCCAGAGAGTCCAGCGACACCCAGGGAGTGACCAGCTATGTTGACCTGTAGCCACCTCCCAAGCAGCACTCCTAAACTCAGGAGGAGCCCGCTGGCTTAAAGCCAGAATCAAAATCCCCAGGCCGGGTCAGAAAAGTCACCCCATTACAGGCGACAGGATCAGTTTTGACAGGATTAATAATTCCAACAACTCCCTGATAATTACATCCGGGCAGTCACGGTGCTTCTCTGCAGAAGGAGTTACCCAAAAAAGAATCTCAGAGAATTATTGGATAATGTTCTTACCCCTGAGCCACAGTAACGTCCCAGCCGTGGAGACTTTGTGTCAGGGCCATCGAAGAGCTCCATGTAATCGTAGCCGCAGTCCGCCTCTTCTTCGATCTCAAAGGTCTGGAAGATGAGCTCCACGCCGTAGCCTTTCTCCGCCGAAATCACCCACTCGCAGTCAGAGGCTCCGGGGTAGTTATTGTCTCCAAACTGGGCATGGGAGAACAGGTCCTTGGTTTTGACTTCCGCCTTTAGTTGACCTCCACACTCTGAACAGAAAAGTTGAGTTAAGCATTTTTGCAGAGAAAAAGAAGTGGGCTGATGGGAATCAGGGCCAGCTGTGCTTTTGTGTCTAGAGCCATCCTGTTACAAAAGGAGAACATGGTCTGAATCATCCCATTTTGAGACAGGGTGGTGAACATTGACCTACAAATCCTGGAAGAACATCTAAAGCCCTTCATGAGGTTTGATATGACTAATTGACTTAAAAATAACAAAAACCGATGAGAAACTGTACACTGTTTTTTTTAGGAGAAAAACCCCTGAATGCTGTAATATAACTCTCACCCGCAGTATGGGAAGCCTCAAAGCCTTTTTTCTGCACAGAGTTATCAGAGAAGAAGCGAATGAACAACTTGTTGCCGCTGGATGTGATGGGTGGAGGCTTCTTAGTCCCACAGAAACGACCCAGTTTCTGCGCTTTTCCATCGCGCCCGTCATAAATGTCAATGTGGTCATAGGCACACTCCAGGTGGGCCTCCATGTCAATCTCATTGAAGGCCTGTTAGAAATGAAGAGGAAGATCAACTCGAATGATAAGGCTTAGACATTAAAGCCCTTTGTCTTTTAGCGAGATAGTAAGGGAATATCAACGCACGACATTGTTTCAGCAAATAACAGACTCTATATCTGTGGCACAGTGGGCAAAAATGCAAAAATAATAACAGAAGGGGGAGCCACACATCATCATTAGGAAGGCCATAACAGTTTCTGACATGAGCACAGTAAACACAGATGTCCTCAGCGGATTTAGCAATTCAATTATGCAGATAAAGCTGCTAACAAATAAATAAATGACTGACAAGCAGGAGGTTGTGGCACGTACGATTTTGATGCGGTGACCTGGAGTGGTGGTGAGCACCCAGGTGCATGCCTTTTTGCTGGGGTATTTATCTGGCCAGTTGGGGCTGGTAATAATGCCGCTCACACTATTCACAGTGTGATCACAACCAGCTGCAAAAAAAAAAAAAAGAAAGAAAGAAAGAAAGAGATAAAATGTCGACACGGTGCTCTGCGTCAGGCTAATCTACAATGGGCTCAAGCACTGCACTCAGACTGTTTATCGCTCTCACCAAAATCTAAGAAGAAGACGAGTAGATAGATCTATTCAAAAAGACAAAAGACAAAAAATGTTATGTGCAATACCTTCTTTGCAGTCGTGTCTGTTCTCATGCAGCACAAAACCACTCCTACACTGACAGCTGTAGCTCCCAAAGGTGTTGACGCACTCATGCTGACAGCCACCGTTCTCCTTGGAGCACTCGTCCTTATCTGCAGGACCACAGAGGACACAACAACGCTGACGACTGCTCGCTTTGAAGACTTGACAGGTTGCAGATCTGAGTGAGTGAAAGCAGAGACCGTGCAGAACCCTGCCAGAAGACTTACCTGAGAAGAACTGCGCTTTAAATCCCTTTTTGGACACCGTGTTGTCGGATTTGAACTCGATGCGCATGTTGTTGTACTGCGAAGTGATAGCTTCTGGTTTCTCTGCCCCACAGAACTTCCCGTGTAGCTTCGAGTCGGCCGACAGCCCGCTGCGTACCTCCACGTAGTCGTACTTACAAACCTGCACAGGACGTGTTATTTGGTTTAAATTACAAAACTCAAGGAGGAGAGAAATGCTTCATTTGCTATGATTAAGGAGAGATGCGTCGCAGTGACAAGGAGCAAAAGTATAGAACAAACCCACCCATTGTTCATTTAACATAACCCCAAATCTCACATCATTGCCCTCAGTCTCGAAGACGTCAAAGAGCAGAGTGATACGGTACTGCGTGGGGGCAACCAGCTGCCAGATGCAGTTCTTGTTTGGGGGGTACTCTCGGGGCCAGCCTGGACTGGTTATCGAACCGTTCAGCTTGGTGATGAAACCTCCACAAGCAGCTGGACACAAAAGACAGAAAAATAAGCAGCTTGATATGCGTGCAGGTGTCCACACACAAAAATAAATAAATACATGATATCACTGTATATTTCTCAAGGATTGGTTCCAAATGTTACGCTGCCATCTGAGATTTCCTTTGAACATAACAACCCTCGGAAAAATGTGATTACTGCCTGACCTTTCTGCCAAAGCTTTGTAGTAGCAACGCAGGATATAACACAACAGCAGCAGCTGGTGATACTCATTAGATCACTTGGCTATTCTTAGTTAATTCCGTCAGTCATTAACTAAGTAAAATAAAAAGCTGTGCTGACACATGGACTGTGTCGAAATCCAGAAATAATAATAGTGCACAATATCTAACAGATATCTATATAAGCACAGGTTTTAGGGATCATTTTAACTCAATTTAAACGCAGGTTTAAAATATAAAAAATGTATTTTAACCATGTAAAGCCTGAACCCTGAAGTTTACTGAAGCAAGAAATTGAATATTTGCGTATACGAGTGCATCAGTCATCTAAAACATAACAGGGGGTTAGTGCTAAAAAAACAAAACAAAACAAAAAAAAACTGTCTGCAAGCTTCATGTGGAAATATTGCACGTACACCATGAATGTATATCCTTTCTAATATGCATTATTTTAATATTAACACATTAATAAGAGAACTACATTCAGTTATGTGCATTTTTAATTCATTTTAATGTGTCCGTCTTTAATTTCAGGCCCCGTTAATTCAACATCAGCGAAATATTTGTACACACAGCAAAGAGATGGGTAGCTGGCTGACTTCCTGTAGAGGCAGAAAGGGATTAAATGGTAATGTTGTGCAGCTGTGTGTGCTAGCAGTTGGGTCTTAAACAACAACATATAATTTGAGGTAAAATAAAGCTTTCATTGTTGTAACACAAATCAGAAAAGGCCGTGGCTGGCCAGCACCACTATTAATGCTGGCTGTTAGGAGCAGGACTGACTGTACTTATTGTATTTGGGTGGCTAACTGTGTAAAGTGCTTTAGCATGTAAATGACATGGTGAGCAGGGCTGGTGACTTTTCTCCCTGTACTTACCCTCACAGCTGCGCTTGTCAGCAGCCAGCTCATAGCCTGGGTCACAGGCACACTTGTAGCTGCCTAGTGTGTTGACACAGCGTTGCTCACAGCGACCGTTGTCCGGCTTGGAGCACTCATCCATCTCTGAACACACAAAGATATGGCCCTTTTAGCTGGCCCCCCTGGCTCAGTGGCTTACGAGAGAAAACCCTCCAAAACAACAGCAGAGTCGGGCAAAGAGGGTCGCACAGAACGCAAAGGTGCAAGAAGAACAAGGATATATGAAAGAAAATTTAAAAAGGTCATGACCTACAGAGTGAATGTTGGAACATGCTTTAATTCAGATGCTGACATTCTCTCCTAGATGTTGTCAGCACTTAAAAAGTTCACCTTTGAAGAAGTTTGCAGCAAAGCCGGCCTTGTTGACAGAGCCATCTGAGACAAATTTCATCCACAGATGGTTTGAGCTCGTTTTTATGTCATCTGGCTTGTCATAGCCGCAGAAGCGGCCCAGCAGAGGGCTGTTTTCAGAAATCCCATCGCGCACTTCTAGATAGTCATATGCACAGCTGTCGTGTCTCTCAATCTAAAGAAAAGCAGAAGATTTGGTGTCAAAAAGGGGAAAAATTAGTCATGAAATCCAGAAGAAAGCATGAACACTATTCTGTTAAAAACATTAAAAATGCATTGGTGTCTTACCTCAAAAGACTGGAAGGTGAGGCCTACGTGGAAGCCCTGAGCGACAGAAATCTTCCACACGCACACTTTGTTTGGCCTGTAGTCATCGGGGTAGTTGGGAGACTGGATCTGGCCATTGTCCTTCTTCACCTCCCCGCCACAGATGGCTGCATGTGACAGTAAAAACAACACTGAGCTATTTCATTGCTATATCATCAGTATTTTCATTTGGAAAAAAAATAAGGTGCTCACTGCTGATTCACTGATTTATGCATTGGGGATTAACTGAATGCCTTCACACTCACACACATACATCATCCCTTTGCACGGTCTGCAAACAATAGAGCTGAATGTGAAACCTGGCCAAGATCTGATTAATGCAGCATAAAATGCCTGACACATCAGCAGTAGGAGAGCCAAAAAGGGTTGTTTTGGGGGTTTTTTTGCTACAGCCTCTACACATATTGTTGGATGTGTGATCCGACCCTGCGTTCAGCATGCATGGAAGAAAATGAGTGCTCACCTTCATAAACAGCAGAGAAACCTTTTCCCACCCAGTTACTGCTGCTGCGGAACTCAATCCACAGGCGGCTGTCAATGGAGATGATCGGCTCGGGCAGCTTATCGCCACAGAAACGACCTGGGTCACAGGTGAAAACATAAAATCAAACATTTGAACCTCACAACATCCGCAGTACTGGCAGAAATCTGTCTCCAGAGCTCTACAGAACTTCACACGAAGCACACTGCATCCACCAAAGACTGCACCCAGCTTTCACTTGCAGCAGTTGTTTTCTGAAACTGAATGTCTTTAAATTTTTTTTCCCTTACACAAAAGTTGACCAGGAGACATCTGGAGGTTTGTTGTTCGTTAGCTGCTCTCTGAATTCATTTAAAACTGACCTTTAAGTGGTGCCTTCCTCCAGTATCCATCTCTGATCTCCACGTGGTCATACCAACACAAGTGACTCCTGTACAAATCCATGGAGGTGAAGTTCAAAATGATCTTAATAAAAAAATAAAAACCCATTATTGGGACAGCAGGGGGCAAAGGTCACATATTGCTAAATCTCAGATAAATATGATGAAACCAATAAACTGCATCAACATGAAGGAGCCAGAGATTTGATTTGAGGTGCCTTTAAGCAAAGATCAGACACTTTCCGTAAGCTCGTACCTTTTCCCCCGGTGTGACTGATATTCTCCAGATGCAGTGCATGTAGGCCGAGTATCCATTTGGGAATCCAGGAGAGGAAAAATTCCCGCTGCTGTCCTGCAGGCTGTCTCCACATCCTGTGCACAGAGACAAACGCACAACTGCACATCAGACCCGATGCTCTGCCAGTCAGTCTCTGTCTGAAATCACCTAAGCTACTAAAAAAAACACAACAGCTCTGAAGTAGATCCTCTGAAACTTGCGGCTGCGGAGACAGATGCTTGATGCTGGAATTATAACACTCAATGTGAAGAAAAGGGCAGTGCTTTCATGTTCAAAGGCACATCTGCTGATAATATTCAGCCACAACCCCTCATCTCACCCATCCCCTCCCCCACCTACTCCAGATGATGATCACACAAAGGAAACAAGAGAGTGTGAGACACTTTCTCTGAGCATCTTCTGAAAATAAACCTGGCCCACTATAAATAACCCGGCCCTCTGGAGGATGTGATGCATTATGTACGTGTTGCCAGTGAAAAAAAACAAAAAACAAAACAGAAACAACCTTTAGTTTGATTGGCAAAACTAAGTGTGCGATGACTGAGTCCAAAACAATATGCAGCCTAGAAGAATGAGTGCGTGAGGCTCCAGCCAACTGGGGGAAAGATGCCTTTGATTAAGGCACGAGGAAATAATAGAAGGCTAGATTGGCATCTTCAGCTGTCCGTCTTGGGTGGCGTGTAAGCATTTACAATCACCCTTGGGTTTTTGTTCTTTTACCTTGAACTTCATTTAGTAAGAGTTAAGAAAACACTCTCCTTGCCTGTTTGCGTTCAAAGCGAGAAACCGACGAGCCCCGAGCTTCAAGCTGTGTGAAATAACGCTTTGTGCGGAGCTCTGCCAATCCTGAGCCATTAACCAACACACATTTGGGATGACAAACACTCCTAGGAATGCTGCATGAATGGGAGATCCATGGCTCTTTAAGAATTTTTTGTTTTTTCCAAGAACACATGGAGAGACTCACTACCTCATCCCCCCACAGCACGTGCCACATCATCCAGTCTTCCTCAGGAGACAGCGATTGCCATGATGAAAGAGACAGAGCACTTGCAGTGATGCACGTAGATATATTTAAAACTTCCACCTCTGCCCTGAAACCACACTGGATGATCCACTGTGGTGACCAAGCACTATGTTTACTCATTGAAACTGACTGCTCAGCTGTCCCAGCTTTACCTGCAATTAACTGTCTGACACCAAATGCATTCAGCAGAAGGCTGCTCTTCAACGTACATCTGCTAATGCTATAAATTGTGTTTACTTCAACAGCATCAGATTCTCTCTCCTCTGGAAGCATAAACACACAGAGAGCTTCAGAAAAGTACCAGGATTACATAACTCTCCTTAGTGTATAGCCACGTGGTTTACATTGTTGGGAGTAAACACGCGTGTCTGCACATCACAGCTTGTACAGTCATTTCGGTTATTGTCTTTAGAAGAACAGCTGTTCTTTTGCATCTATCTGGGAAAACAGACTGACTAACTTCCTGTCCCTGGGTAGTGTTTACACTCCTCCCTGCTTGGGAGTCTGGTACGCTATAGCTAAGGAACCGCACCACATCAATCGCCGATGTGCACAGCGTAAGCTGCATCTGCGGAGGCCAGGAGAAGTTACAGACCTCTCTCTTCCTCTCTTTCCTTCTTTCTCAGGGTTGTGCTATGCATACGTTCAAAAATAGACAAGAAAAACCCCATAGCAGACAAGAGCTGTCATTTTGGCCTTACTGGAGCACTTGTAGAGTTTGCGTGCCTGTGCAATATCCCCTTTGCTAAGTCTGGTTCTTTGGCCAATGGGTGGTCGCACGCCGTTCACATCGTAGCGTGGCAGGATGGTGTCCAGGAAGATGCCTCTGTAATTCAGAGAGAGAAAGAGAGAGACTGATGTTAATGTTGCATAAAACCCCAACTGCATGCGCACCCTCCTGCAGTCTGCAGGATATCAGAAAAAAGTAAAAGGCTTGTAATGAGATGCCATCAGAATTTATTTGTCTTTAACCAGCTGTTGCTCACCCACACCCATGTGGACACAAGAGGGTTTTCATTAAGATAAAGACCCAGCTGCTTGTACAGTAAGAAACGACCTAATTAAGATGAACATCAAACCTCTTATCTATGAATATCCCCACTTTTGATAGCGTAACCAGTCAGTATATGCTTTGACATACTTTACTGTTTGACCCTTGCTCACTCTCTAATGAGGTTCATTAAAATTACGATACCATCTGAAAATGTTTCCTGCACTTTTACTCAGCATACTGAACGTTCAGTGTCCACATGTGTGCGCCTGGGCTTTGAATCTCCCTGCATCTGGTGCTACTCTGCAGTTCTTTCAGATCTACTCATCTCTTTGATATGGGACTGCTGTTGAATTTCAGTCTTTCTTTAAGGTTGAGGTCACACAGTCCATTTCAGAGGTTAATGCTCAGATATCATCCTTTGCACACACACACACACACACACACACACACACACACACACACACACACACACACACACACACACACACACACACACACACACACACACACACACACACACACACACACACACACACACACACACACACACAATAAACCCAAAACTAAGAGCTTAAGCCCTTCTCCAGAGTTACTGGGAGTTCAAAATAAATTCCATAAGCCGCGGAGGCAGGGAAATGAACATCAGCCACATTCTTGATAAACATCCAAAATGAAAACTATAAAGATAAATAAAATTAGATAAAACATCTGCAAATGTTAAAAATGAGACAGGACAGAACAGTTAGTCCAGAAAGACTCCTTTTTACAAAGCTGCCTCACTTGACACTTTGCTAGTTTATCATCTTCATTTTTCTGTAAGTATTGGCAAGAAATGGTCTGGCTCCCTGGCTGTTCCCATGGTGACATGCCTATCAACGCCAGGCATGTGCAAACAGAGCAGCCTGAGCTAACAGTTTAGGCTCTGCCTGTCTGCGAGCTTCCAGGAGCCCGTATGCTGGCTGCTGAAGAAAAAAAAAAAAATTAAAACAAAACAATGCCACTCCAGTCGGTGTCAGAAAAGACAAAAGGGGACACTGGCAGATCTCTATTTGAGCTGGCACTGCTCCACACACTCGTCCTAAAAAAAAAAAAAAAAAAAAAAATCTCTCGAGCAAAAGGAGGGGGAAGGCAGAGCCATGGGTCGGGTAACACACCCGAGACAAAAAGCAAGGGATCAGCCCTGCTTGTCCCCAGGAGACACGGCAAAACATCAAGACAGGCCATGAAATCTTCCGAACAACACCCGCGGCAAAGGCCCTGGCTTCCCACGGTGATTTACTGTAAAACACAGAGCAAACACACCGGCCAACAATGGACCGACAAAGAATGACACTGGCACAGGTAAATCAGCCAATCAGCGCTGAAGAGAAAGTGCTTGGAATGACTTGTGAAAAGCCAACAGGAGCCCCTCGTCTGCTAATACAGCTCTGTGAAACATTCCCCGGCAGTGACAGCCACCGCTTCTCATTTCTAAGCAGCCTTTTTGGATCAGAGGAGTTTGTATAGGAACAGAGTCAGAGTTGGACTGAAAACAGATCAGGGTGGATTACCTCACATAAATATACCCCATTGTGCAGCCAGCTGTAGAACATACTGCAAATTTATAAGATTAAGAGCCTAAGTCCAAATGATGACCTGGGAGTGACCACAGCTAAATGGACATGTGCTGACCTGACTGAAATCCAATACAAGATAAAAACCATTCCCTCTTTAAAACCTCAATTCCATGGAAGTAGTGGGCTTTGTTTCCTGTAAACCTGGAAGCTAAGACAAGACAAAAGTTTGTTGTTTGCATGGAGAAGGAGTACAAATGTCTCTCTTCCCCTTTGTCTCTGTTCTGCAGTCTTTTTCTGTACACTAACAAACACTGGAAAAGCAGCAGTAATTCATCTCCGCTCGGCGTGAAGTGCATTAACAACCTACAGTTTGGATGCACGGGGCCAGGCAGGAATTTCTGCATACTGGCCTACATCCAGCCTCAGCCTCTGTTTAGACAAAGATTTACTCCCCACTGTCTGTTTGTTGCGAGAGCATGGCAGCTATCTGGGAAGAGGCCACAACTCTTAGACTGTAACCTCGGGCATGGGAGAGCCAGTGGTGGGAAATATAAAAATATATGCATGTGCAAAGCTGAGGGAAGGGCTAACAGCTGGTTCTTATATCAGGCGGAGGTAGTAATGATTATAGTCTGCGCTTACTTGTTTTTTTTGCTTTAACTTTAGGTGCCCAGAGATCAATTTACACCCATACTGAGTGACTGAAGGCTGTCTGGTAGATGGAGGGACAGTTCTACACACTAAACTAGTATCATATCCCGCACATGACATTAGGAGATGGCCATGATATTCACATGCCTGCAAACCTGGGTTGTAACAGCTTTCAAAAATAATTTAACATATACTGCCAAGTTGTCTTGAAGCCACTTGCAGTGAGTGTAGTGCTGCTTTTGTAATTACAATAATGAATCAGCAGCTGAAAGAGTCAAATACTCCTAGTTCCTCTATTCTGGCTTTGTAGTCATCCAGATGGTAAAAATACTTGAAATTAACCACAGTCCCTGATGACTAGGTCAAGAAACCAGGCTGCCTTGTGTTAGTCATGTACCTTTTTTTCCCCCCACCCGCCTTAGATGGATCCTTCATCCAACACTGTAGCTAACCAGTGATGTGCTAAGCAACAGCACAACATCTGGCAGGCCTTCCCATAGAATACAACAGGGAGTGAAGAATGAGGTCAGCCGATGACAAATTTAAGTATCACTAAGAATACAAACAGTTCCTCTTTTACAAGCGCATGTTTTTCTAAGCAACAAGTTTCTGGAAGATTTAATGCCAAAATTTCAGCTGGTCCTCTGCAGTTCTTTGTACTGACGTTACTGTCCCAAGTCTATGACGCACAAATTTCAAATCATGTGACTATTTAGTTTGTAAAGCATTAAAAAGGAAAACATTTGCATTTTTTATCCTATGTAGATTATTTAGGGATTAAAAAAATGCTGCTAGGTGTGTGAAGACATTCAGTTTGGAGGTAGTCATAACACCAAAGTGCTGTGAAGATGCCAAAATGTTCCACTCCAGAATATAGGTCTCTGCAGTAACCTTGGGTGACATCATTTGTCCCACCATGAAAATCTTTTCAAAGAACTCTTAGGACCATAATGAGGTGGTTTATGGATGAAACCCTTTACGAGAAGCTTCACACAACCTTGAAGGTGGTGTCCATAAATGCTGTTGTGATGAGGCAGGGCTACTGTTGCTGAGCTAGCTGCTTTATTGGGGCTGCTACTGCAGGAAAAAACAGCAGGAACCAAACAAAGGAGCCTTAATTTAAAACAGGCAGTGTGAAAGAGCGAGTATATCCCAGACAAACACTTTTACTACGCCTGCAAAAATTCACATCTCACTTTTCTTATTTAGAGTTACAATGTGTCTATTGTCATACTGCTAATCCGGCAAATGCCAAAATTAAAGCGAGAAGTGTAAATGATACCGTTTACAGGTAAACCCTATAAACAAAGACCACAGACCAGTCCAAAGAGACCCAGTCACGGTCTGAAATGGAACCTGGCATCCAAGTTCTTCTTAGTTTCCTCCATTTACCTGATATATGACTCCCAGTACACCAGCAGGTAACCTAACCTTGTCCAAATATCACTTAAAAATCATAGTACTACTTCTCCAGTTGACTTTAGGCTCAATGCAATGTGAGGATTTATTAATTTATTTCTTTTAAAATGTCATGCCAAAAGATATCGGGTAGAAATCGGTTTATTTTTGCACTTAGTGACAAAAGACACTAAATCAACAGCAAGCTTTGAAATTTTTTAGCAATTTCTTGTTAAGAACAAATATGCCACTGCTGTAGATTTCTGTAGATCAGGTTGCATGTGCTGGTCTGGTGTGTACATTTAATATAGAGTTTAATATGATGAGCTTGTACAGCTGCACTGATCTCTACTGGACTTTCTAGTAAAGAAGTAAATACGTGTTTTTTTTTAATTTATTTCTTCCTACAAGAATTGGGATTTGTGCCACATTACTGAGCGGCTGCTCGCAGACACAAACCTGGAGCATTACACACCAGTGCAGTCATGAAACATGGAAATGGAAAACGAGATGAGACCAAAGTTGGAAATGGTTCAGTCTGACTCGCTCTTAGACTAGTTCTCATGTCTGGGGCTTATGGAGTTGAACTTTGGGTTTGGCTCCTACCTGGAGAATGTATTCCTGGCGTAATGCATGATACTGTCAAAGTCATAGACTTCTCCTAAAGAGTCCACCTCTCCTGGCTCCATCTTCAAAAAGTTATATTCCTGTCCTGTAAAAGAGAAAAATTCAGACCGAACCCTTACGTCAGGCGTAAATATAGACTCTCAGGATTAGGTTCATGAAAACACTTCTGCAAGTTTGTGGCGTTTTATTCTTAGCTCAGAGTGTGTGAATAAATGTGTGACTCTTAATATTTTATCTAACTCTCTGTCTCCGTCTTTCACTTACACACATTATTGCTGGGGGATCTCGGAGAAACCTGAGGTCTTACCTGGTTGAATGTTGTCCCTGATAATGCTGACGTGATCATCTCGGTCGGGTCGTGTGTGTTCGTGCCAGAACCCAATAACATGACCTAATTCGTGCACCACAATGCCAAACTTGTCACAGTTTTTCCCTATGGATATGGCCTGGGGGCCCCCTCCGCGGCGACCCACATAGGAGCAACACCTATGAATCAGCAGGCAGACACACATGGAAACACAGGCAGGCAGTGTGTAAGTCAAAACACAGAGACTAGACTTTATGCTTCACTTCATTTAAAAAAAAGAAAGAAAAAAAGTAGTGAGTGGAAAAAAACGAGGTTAGCAAAGAGAGAAAAAGGAATGCATCTCTGACTCTATCTATCTCAACATGCTGCTTATGTATATAATAAAACTAGAAAAGAAATCACCTCAGAATCTCTGCTCTGTTTTATAGTCGACACATACAGGAGTGACATTCATTCAGCTGTCTGCTAGTGGAAACGCTGAGAGTAACTGAGGAAGCTGGCTGCAGCGCTCCATCTCGATGTGACATGAAAGGTTGAGTGTGGGAGCCTGCAGGATGGGCACACACATAATGGCCCTGTGGGCCAGACAGCCGCTCTCTAATTACAGCGAGCCAAGTCAGGCTCTCCTGAGACACGCCTTGAACTTTGCACAGGACAGATGGGGGCCTGCTGAATATGCAGCAGAGTCAAGCGTTCCCACTGCTAACCGCTGCTGCCTGTGCGGATAATGTCATCGTTGTTGCTCCAGAGGCCAGCAACTGGGCTAAAAATGGCTTTTAACAGTTGGCTAGAAAAAGTTTCATGAGTTGCATCCTTTTTCCTGTTGGTACTGAATGATATAAATCAGCAGGAGGGGTACATTTGAGTAATGACATGATGGTATCCGGCTTGTGGACTAAATCTGAGAGGTTGATGTGTTCCCTGGAAACCTCTTTAACAACTCTGACTTCCTTTTCTCAAAATCCTAAATGGATTTGCATTCTTCAACACCAAATGTTTTAATGAAAAACTGTTTCACGACGGCTTACAAAGAAAGAGCCCTGCACATCCAAACAGGTTGTCAATAGTCGCTTAGCAACGAGAGCCACCACCAGCACTTCCCCTGCGTATCTGTTTAAAGAGAAATGCTGAGTGGACACCGAGCCCGACTTTCAGCAGAGTGCAGCAAACAGGCAAAGGAAGTCTCTCCCTCGTGCCCTGTCCTGCACACCGGGTATGATTTAAGCACTCAGTGACTGATGCAGTGTGATGATCAGGCACAGGAAATTCCTGCCCACCGAATGGTTTGCGCTTTAAGGGCTGGCAGGGGGGCAGAAAAACAAAACAAAACACCCAAACCCAAAACAATTCCTACTGACTGCAGAGAGACTGCAAGGAGAGGATGAACAATGGAGAAACTCTGCTGAGCAAGAAGCAAGGAAAAGCATTAGGGCGCTAAATAATTAGCTGCAGACACTGAACAGAAACAGGCCATTGTTCAGCTCCTACTGTACACGTGGGAGCTTAAAACCCCACTGACTCACCCACATGGTCGGTAGGTGAAAACAATATAGCTTTCCTCAGTCGTCTTCTCAATAAAGGTCACACAGGTGTGCTTCTCCCAGTGCCGCATGGCTTGGCGGAATATAGCCCGCTGGCTGCCTGAAAGGGAAGTCGGAGAGGGTGAGAAAACACACTCCAACAGCATTTCATGGAAGAATGGAGATGAATAGAAACACAGTGAACAGACGAGGCTTAAAAGTAAAGTCATACCAAGTTCAAAATGTGCCTTTCTCATCGTTAACCACCATCACACACACGCAATTTAAAGAGTCCCAAAATGTTATATTTATCATGTCAAGAATTCAATATTTGGTTTGCTTTTTAATAAATTGCACAACTACAAGCATACAATTTTTTAGGCGATGTAACAAGATCGCACAAGACCTCAGAAGTAAATACGGTTATTTCTAGAAGCAAAACACTATGAAGGGTACCACGTACTTTACTTTGCAGACATCTAGTATTGTTTTACAGATTATAGTTTACCGTGATTTGTGACTTTAAATGGGAATGAATGATGCTAATTATGTTTACCACATCTGGTCACACGTGAGCACATTACATGTTACTTACCACTAAAGTTTCCACTGATGACATAAGGGATGACGCCGTCGGGCCAAATGCGCTCCGGTCTGGATGTGGCAGCTCTTTTCCTGCGCCGTGCACCTTGCCTGCTTTGACTGTTTGAGCCTGAGGATTTGAACCAACCACGAGACAAAATAAAGATCACTCAGAGCATTCCTGGGTGAAAAAAACCCCCAGCCGTTCCTCCAACATTGGCACAAAGAGATAACAAGCTATGCTTCTACTTAATAGATTCCATTTTTTTATTTGCAAAAACCAAAGGGCTTTCTTCAAGGCTTGAAGCCGGTTATATTAATGTTGGCTGGTTATTAAAAAACTAATTTAAGTAATTACATTAATTCCATCAAAGAGACAGTTCAAATAACACTGTACTTCTCGTTGTGCGCTGAATGGATTTTTATTAAAGCCGAGTCTTTTCTTCTTTCAAATTAATTTTAATGTCACTCATCCTCACATAAATGCCACCATACAGACTAAGCCCCCACCTAAACCTGGTTATTATTATTATTATTAAAGAAACATCCTTATGCGAACCTCAACTTTGATAAACTTGCAGAACAAGCATGAGCTCAAAGTGCATGTGATGAATAAGCCACAAGTGGATGTAGGCTTAGTCAGTCGATCTATTAAATGATGCATATTTGCAGAAATACAGATGGAAATGATTTATCTGATGAAGCAGTTACTGCTGTGGTTTTAATTGGGATCTTGCATTCTACGTTAGGACACCAATTTAACTTGTAGAAACAACAAACAAAAGGTGCCAATGATTTATACGTAATTGAGCAAAAAAACAATTAAATTCCTGCGGCAAACACCATCAGGGGGTTTTTCTTGTATTTGTAACATCATCCAGAATTATTATTAATAATTCTGGATGATGTGACTCTCGATAATGTGGTGTGTTGCAACTTCACACAAAATCCCCTATAAAAAAAAGAAAAAAAAAAAAAAAAAAGGAGAAGTGACTCCAAACATGAGGAAATCTGTAGGAGTGAAAACTTCAGCAGTCTGATGACCTTAAACTTCTGAGAAAGCCCATTAAACATATGCACCAAGTGAATTTAGTGCGTGCGCTGGGATGAAGTCATTTTTCTTACACAATCATATGTTTGTAAAGCTTAACAAAGAACTGTTGTACTGTCACATTATTCTTTTATTTGGCCAAATCATTTAATGTATTACAGAGAGCTGGGACAACGTCTACAGTTCCCAGATAAAGGCTCCAAAGCTGATTTCACTTAGTTTTTCATTTTGCAGCAAAGATGTGTAAAATAAATGTGTCATCACTGTGAGTTCTATTAACAAAAACCAGCAGAATCCATTTGATATAAGGGTGCTTGTCTAAACTTTATTTTAAAAAAAATTGTGTAACACTTCTATTAGAAAACACCTATTAACACACTGACCTATGCGCTTTGTGGTTGAGGTACAAACAGACATCACCTTCTTCCAAGGTGTACAATTATTAGAAACTTTATTGGGAAACGTCACCTGGGTGACCCCGATGAAGGCCTGAAGCTGCAAAAACAAGCGCTGGTTGTTGTTTCATAGCTATACTTGAAACGGTGCGGCTCGGCTCATCTTCTCTTAGTATATTTGATTAACACGCATGACGTAGATTGCAGCACGCTTTTTAAATTTGCTGGAACAATGTGTTCTGTTGAATTTCAGTCCGCAGGACTAAATCTTAGCAGCCTGGCGAGATCAATTAGCACGTACACTTGTGCATGTGTTGTGGAAAAGGCTGATAACAGGCAAATCTGCTCAGCTAACTGATAAGAAGTCCTGGGGAGGCAAAAACTTGTGCGTGATGTGTTAATTAAAATAAAACGATTAAATCTTCCATGTTCGTCCGTATTTAGACGGGGAATGTTCTGGGTGGTGTTTTTTTTAGGTCAAGGCTTTAATCTGAAGATAAAGTACCCAAGACTTTTAACTTGACCTCTAAAGTGACATGATAATTGAGAAAAATGACATATCAAAGTTATCTTCACTGCCAATTAGGATCCACACCTGTGCAGGGTGAGCAGGTATTGATATGCGTGCAGCCCGAGGCGCCAAGCGTTTCTATGAATGAATGTTGATCAGGGTGGAAAACAGCCACCTTGTGCAATGCACAGTTATACCGGCTGTGTTTTCCTATTTTGAGCTATACCTTTCCACTGCTTAACACTCGAATTTGCTGTAACTAAACTGCTCAAGCACACAGATAATTATTCAAAAGGTGAGGATGAACTTGCAACCTGCTTCTGATTCACGAGTCTCATCTTAATTCCCCACCTTGGGTCAAAATTTATACTAAAACTACTAAATACTAAAAATCAAACCAACACGGTGAATACTTTAAGCTGCTGGAAATGTATTCATAATCCCCTCCCCCCCCGCAAAAAAAAAGTTTGCTTTTCTTGGCGCGCTTATTAACTCGAACAAACAGCACTGCTCAAGCACAGACAGATGTGGATATGCTTGTTGGTTCATGTTCGCTCAGAATTTACAGGATTGCGAAGTCCACTGGTCCCGGCTGACTCACAGCGGTTGATTAAATAGCACTTTTCACTGGAGAACATAAAACTGACAAAGCCCAGCAATCATTCTTAAACATGATGCTACAGGTGTAGCAACGTAATGATATCATCACAGTTGTAGGCATAAACATTTTGAAGAGGGCTCATTAAAAACACAAAGCTGCCTTCCGGCAGGTGCTGCTGGAGCCGACTCTCAGTTCGAGAGGTTGGAGCGGTTTTACGGCTGTAGTGTTGGGAGCACAACGTCTTTGTCTGCAATAATCACCCAACAATGTGGGAACCTTGTTCATTTCAGCTCTTTTGTTGCAAATTTAGACTAACAATATAATCTGCTTTGCCTTGGTGCTACAATAACTACATTTTACATCATACTGTAACCTCAGAGGTCTTTCTGTCTGTTGTTGTTACCTGTATTTGTGCGATTAACAACCTGGACGGTTCTCGCTGCCAGATCTATTATTCTGTCCACTTTAAAGAATCGCAGGTCTTCCTCATCCAGAGCAATGTCTCCCAGAAAGGCAGCTGAAAGAGACACACAGAGACAGCACATGTCAGACTATGTGTAAGGCGATCGCACAATATGAAGCATCCGTTTGCACAGTCCTGTAGCCTCAAGCTTTTCCTGCTGCTCAGACTGGGAAGTCCAGCAAAAACTCTTGAGCAAGTTTCTTAAGAAGACACACACACACTTCACTCCTTTCTGGACTCTGGCTCTGTTTACTCTCTTTATTGTGGAACCCAAGTAAAGTTGTGAAACAGAAGTGTGTCAGTTCAGATAACAGGAAGGCTGCCTTGTATTAACCCAGTTACAGGACAGAAAACAAAAACAACACACTGACTTGTGTAATGCATAGAGCATGAACTTGATAACCTACTGACATGATTTATGAAAACGAATCGAGTCCGGAAGGTAACATAACGTACTGTGCCGTGGCACACTTGGATAGTTAATGGAAGCTATCAAATATGCTACAATGAGACACCGACACTGCCTTGACCGAGTAATATGGGGCACCTTGAACACGTAATAGCTCTTTAATGGGGCCAAGGAGAGAGAGAAATAACTAAACAGTCCCACTTAATGAAGAATGTCCTTTATTAGATTTTTTTTTTTTTTAAACTAAAAATCTCCCGTTGCTAGAAGTCCACTCTGCAGAAACTGGGTGCTTGGTTTTACGGGCTTTTAACACCAGCACGTTTCCGGAATTTATAGCCAGGCCTGCATGCAGGACTTGGGAGGGGATGGGGAGTGGAGTGGGGCCATTTCTAGAGAAGGCAAAGAGGCTGCACTGTAATCCATCGCTAACCAGGACATGACAACTTGAGAAGGAAGAGAGGAAGGCGGCACAAGAACAGGGAAGGCAGCTGTGGAGCAGAAAGAAAATGACAGCCTTCTGCATGCTTGTTTGGTGGGTTAGTGTGATGGAGGTAGAGACTAAACCCTCAGGGGGCAAGAAACCCAGAGGACCTTTAAAATGCAGAGTACATGGGAGTGATTTATAGCGCGCGTGTTTGTCAGAAGTTTTAGTCTGTGATCTTAAATCTGACACCCCAATGCAAGGTGTCCTTACCGCAGAACACACAAGAAATTAATTTTGTTTCATTCTGAGCTCAGGATATTTTTGGTTTCTTTAAATGCAACACGTACATTTGGCCAGATATGACAGTTTTTTCCCAGTATGTGTATAAAAGTTTTACTGAGGTCTGAGACAAGAGAGAAAGGGATGGAAAGCACAATAGAGACACAAAAGAAAACCCCTACTTGGCTCTGGCATTCAAAGGAGTATTATTGAAACAATCTGGAGCTGGCTCTGGTAGATGCAGGCTGTTTTGTTTTTTGTTTTTTTCTTTCTTACCCTGAAGGTCCTACAAGGATGCACAGCTGAATGACTTAATTAGAGGCTAATGGCACAATAGGAAAAGGCGTTTGTGACAGCTGGCATGGCAGGACACGCAAAAAAAAAAATTCCAGAGGTCCTCTAATTTCTGCAAGTCAAAAAAAAAAACCCAAAAAAAAACCACAACAAAAAAAAGAAACTGTCCAAATCTGAGACAAAACAGACCTCTCACAATCAGCACTCACGCTGACAGCCACTGCCAAAAACACTACTGTTAAGGGACAGCAACCAGATGTTGAGCAGTGGAACAAAAGGACTTTTTTTCCCACTTTTATCTTCGGATTATTCGATTCCCTGAACTAACCGAGTGCTGAAAAGAACAGACAATACTTCCAAGTTACATAAGACAACACAGACAATGTATAAAACACTACTGAAGCAGAAAAACTGGACAACACGTCCTTTCACGTGTAACGTTTCGGTATCTAACGTGAAAAGCAGCGATTTAAAAAAAACAAACAAAAAATAAAAACGGGGTGCGGGCTTTCTCCCACCCCCTGCGCTCTCCGAGTCCCAATCATCCACAACTGTTCTGGAGACAGGCCGGTTAATCCGCAGTGTCATTGTTCTCAGACAACAGTGGAGAATGAAGTGAGCAAATGCACAGCCCGGTGGCATTATGAACTCATTTCCCCCAGGCGCAGCAGTCGTCCTGGAGACGCTGTTGCAGGTTTATGGAAAGACTCTCAGGGATTGTGAATTAATCCCCTTGTCTCCTGGCTTTAATTATCCACAGACACAGGGTTTTAGGATTCTTTTGTGTACAACTCTGGGCTGGGAATGAGGACAGGCTATGGAGAAAGGTGATAAACTTGCACGGAAACAGAGCGCTGACATGATGCAAAGTACAAACACAGTGAGATGGCAGGTTACAGCCAAATGAGTGCGGCAGATGGCAAGTGATCACCATGGAGTACAGTGCTGCATCTCTTTCCAAACATTTTTCATTACCTAATTGACAACAGCTGCAACTAGAATAATAATATTAATATCCATGCAGAATAGCTGGGTGAAGGCAGTGTGCTTTCTCTTCTCTTTTTGTGCAATAATCCATGCACCTTTTGCATAAGAATGCAACTTAAACACACATAAATACAGGACCGATCTTTAAATCAATGGACTGAAAAAAATAAATTGACATCTGATTAAGTCCAACCTCCCCCATCACTGTTTTTTTTTTTTTTTTAAGTTAATCTAAACCATCCTAATCCTTCTCATCTTGGACTGCCCATCAATCAGCATATCCAGTCAGATTACACATGAGACCTCAATCAAATTAATCCCATTGATTCGTGTAATGCCCTAGCCTCGACCTCTATGGTGTCAAATACTCCTGGACTATTCCCATAAATCTCCTTCCGTGAATACCAGACCACGACATCTGCCACTGAAACCTGCACAAACATCAATACTAAGCCTAAACAGACACTGAAATCAGCCTATATTTAGAAGGCCAGTTCCACTCGGGAGAACACGGTTTACAGCATCCCCCCAGTATGTGACCCAGTGATTACAGATGGGAAAAACTTGGCTAATATGCAAGCACGGAATGCATCACAATACCCGGCACCGCCTTTCACCACTGTGTTTGCTGACAAATGCTGCAATTTGAATTCCAATAGAGGTCAGTGGTATATTGAGGTAAGGCAATTACCATCTGATGAGTGTATCACTAAGTTTTCCCAGGTAGAAACCCCCCAACCCTCTCAAGAGGAGCTTTTGTTTCTTTAGCAGCTGTTTGAAACTGAAATACACACAAAAAAATAGTCAGGTAAAAAAAGTCTGTGCAACAAGAATAAGGAAACAAACTAAGGAATGAAGAGTGTGATGCCAGTTAGCTGTTCTTTGTGAAAACACCAGCTGTTATTTATGCTTACCTTGACATTTTCTAACACTGCAATTTGAGCACAGGGCAGGAGAAAGAAAGAAACTGCATATTTGCACTGCGCTCGCTTAAAACAAAAAAATGTAACAAATGTGTAATTAGAAGAAAGCTTCTGACAAAAGTAACAAACTACTGCTCGAGATTCAGGCAATTATTTTCCAATAAAAGCCTGACGTCTCGTCGCCCACAGCTGCGATCAAGCCCGAGCTGCTGTCATCGCCCTGCAGCGTCTATCGTATTGACAGAGGGGCTTCAGTTGCAAAGGGCACACAGCGAGAGACTGCCGCCCCTTTAACATTTCACACTCCATCAAGCCCATTAGCAGATTGGATTTCCCAGCTCATCCTCGCCACTGATTACTGATATACCCCGCTACCAGTCAAACTACCTCTAATGATTCACCAGCTCTCCAACCATTTGTCTCCCCCCCCCCCCCAATGCCAGCACTACACACTACTTGAGCTCCTTACACAGATGAATAATTCAGTGCCAGACCGTAAGGATTCTCACCTTTGACAAAACGTATTTTCACCATCCAGGCTTAATATTTCAGTTTAGACCACTCTTTGCATAACACATCGTTTCGTGTGAGTTTTTCTCAGAACAGATGTGCAAACAAAAGTTTAAATGAGCTTGTGGGTGAACTTAATCTGGGAGTAATCCTTAACTCATAGCTTTCCAATAAACAATAACCATCTGCAGTTAAAGAAAACACCTTTAGTATTCATTACAGGTGGGGGAAAGAGAGAAAACAATAACAATTCAACACAGCACAGATGAATCGTTCCGGGAAAACTAAACAATGAAGGAAAAACTGTTAGGTTGCTCATCATTCCAGACCAATTAGGCATCATTTGAGCCACTTGAGTGAGCATTGGCAAAGCATTCAGGCTCTGCACTCACCCTTGGCTTTTCTGTAATGCAAGATTAGTTATTACTTAGCTCTGACGACAAACATATTGTTCAAACTAAAGCCCTGAGATCACGCCTATAGATTGGCTCCCTAATCACTTGAACCCTGCGGAGAGAGAAGTGGCAGGGGCTCTTTAATGTAAAAACAAACACTCAGTGTGGGCTCGGCTATACGGCCTGCATTCCATGATAAAAGAAAAGCATCTGCTTAAGTGTTGCTTGAGGGCCTCATCTTGAAGTTCAACAAGGCAGCCCCATCACCCCAAAGCAGGAGCCGGAGATAGAGCTGGATAATGAGCGGCATCTGTTTTGAACTGCTGTTTTCCAGCCACTTGGATTTTTTAAAAGACACAATGTCCTTACACATGGGATGCCAGCATGTAGCTGATTTTACATCTACAGGATTGTTAATCTTTACAAAAATGCAAAAGCATCACAAACATACAGCTTAAGTCATTTCAAATGAATCACAGTCGGATACCAAAAGGTGAGGGGTGACACAACTCTCTGTTGATAGCGACAAATGCTTCATGAGCAGAAAGCAGACCGGGGTGAACGTACCAGGCCCCTTCATGAATGGGTCGCACTAACCTCACCTGGGATAGTGTGGCACGGTAAGACCGGCCTGCCCTAAATCTTGTTGCCGTGCTTTCTCTTGGCAAATGGTGAATGACCCCGTCTGTCTTGTTTTGGCCAGTCTGAGTGAAATGGAAGAAAACTACTTGCATAGGTGAGTGGATGAGAAGAGGTGCAGAGGTTGACCTGTCTGCAGATGAGGCCACAGCAGCAAAGAAGCCTTCTGAGGTAACCTATTTTCAGATCTTTGGGGAAATTATCCATAATAACTGGTGGTCTGAGAGGGAAACTGGACTCCTGCACTTCCTTCAAGTTGTAAAAAAACCCAGCTGGGGCAGCAGACTTTTGCCAATCACAGGTCGTTTAACACCTAAAGTCCAATTAATGTCCAAAGCAAAGGAGTCGAACAATCTAATCTCCTTAGAAAAAATAAATGTCTGCAGTGCACGTGTGAAAGCGGCTTTCATTTTAGACCCGTGCCATATGACGCGTGAGCATGTGCCAACGCTCTGAGCATAGCGGAGAGAGCTGCAGGAGAACTGTTGTCTGTTTTCAAAATTGCATTGTACATTTCTCCCTGCTGCAGTTTTAATGTGCACGACGGTCAGCCCACTCAGACTACGCTGTCACAGAGTATTTAATAGATTAAGATGTCTGCTTCATGAATGAATGCATGCATTCAGACAGTGACTACTTTTCCGATTATCATTTAAGCAGAGAAGACAACAAAAGCATGACTGATTCTCATCCATTTTTCATTTTGAAAACGAGTGGCGCTAATCTCAGTGGGTTGTTAGAGTCTTAAATGTTTTCCTGGGATGCTGCCAAGTTAGGAGTTCTGCAAACTAAGGAATTTTCCACTGGTTAACTCCTAAATAGAAGGCCTGATTTCAGTGTTATTGCACTGCTAGATTAAATCGGTATACTTTTTTTTTTTTTGCCTGGACTAAAGATGAATCATTTAAACCTTTGTTAGTGTAAAACTTAAAAAATAAAATAAAATGTTGACTTATTCAGGGAAGATAGTTAAATAGTCTCAGCTAACTAGCACTGCAAATAAGCAGAGCACAACAGCTAGAGAGTCCTCCTGCAATGATACACTGGTGCCAAATAACTTTTTAATTAAAACCCATTAAATTCATTTCCCAGACTTGACCAGGCTAACCACAGTCACTACTTTATGACTTCTCATGGTGGTACTTGGGTGTAAAGTGGGAGGGCCAAGTGAAAGGAAGAAAACTTGCTTTAAAGAGGAAACTCCCGGGGGGGACAAAAATGGCAGGCAGCATGGGAAAGCAGAGATAATTGAATTGACTAATTATAAAATTGAATGATAACACCCAGACACCACAGTGCAGTGAGCAGGTAAATCCCTGCCTCTGGCCTTTGAGCGCATTTCCTCTTCTTTGATGTTGTGAGCCATCGTAGAAGAACGCATCAAGCAGCTGTAGCGCGACACTATCATCAGGAGTCAAAGTACTGAGATGGCATCATATTGAGATGTGATTTCCAACCCCCGCTTACAAAAATCTGAATGGGAGTCATTCAATTTCATGTATCCGGCAGTAATTTGTGAAAATCCTTTCACTGTGTGGAAGCAAGGACAGCCCTACAGAGGACGAGCACACACACTCCTCACAGTAAGCGTTTTCCTGGGTGGAAGCAGCATAACATGAAAATGCTGACCTCCAGCCACAGAAAGAGATCAGATTGACTCATAGTGATGGGCTCAGGAAAAATAAGAGAAAAATCAATAATCCACAAAATCATTGCTGGTGCCTAAAGACAAGTCTGGTTTTATTTGTTTGGGGTTTTTTGCTAGAATGAATGTCTCCGTCTCTGATGTATTAAACTGAGTGAGGAGGAGTGAGGAGGAGATCTTGGACATTTTGCTGCTTAGTAGGAAGAAGAAAAGCAGGTGGGTGTTGAAAGAGCTGGAGACTGGGAGGGTTCGAAAGAGTGGGAGTTCATGCTTGTGACCATCTCCAAAGCGCATGTCTTCAGAGAGGACCGTAAACAAAACCGTGCTCACGACACCTTGGACAAACCACAGAACAAATAACGATAACATCCTGACCCAGATAAACATCAGTCAGGACTGAGGATTATTAAGCAATGAGACCTTTCTTTTCTGTATCAATATTTAACTAAAAAACAAAAAACTGCTTCTTCCTAGAACTGACATTGTCATTGTTTTGTCAGTTTACCGCTCAGCAACAAGAATCAACATTTACCAGTTAATCCATACTAGAGGTCCGGTACGAGCACTTGAATGACTCAGATAAGAGGACAGCGAAAACAGGAAGGAACATCTTCATCATTTGGACTTCACTCGCCTGTTTTTGTCATGTTTATGTACAACAACAACAACAACACTCTCAAAGCGCAGTCTTTAGATTATCCTTACTCCTCTTCTTTGGGTAGTTGGGTAACTAAAAGTAGGAGGACTGGACTCTGTTGTATAACTGTCTGACACATCAGAGACAGTCAAATGCTAAAAATCAGTAAGCACTTCCAGGACTTTAGAGGTCATTGTGACTGAAGCCAACTCTCTGTATCTGTAACCTGAATACTTTTACCAGATGGAAAAGGCAATCTGTTCAAACTTCCCCAAAGGGATTTGGCAAGACAGTGAGCTCACAGTACAAAGAAAGAAAAAAAGAAAAGACTACAATGACAACTCGGATAATCTTTGGCAAATATAGAGGGAAATTATGCAGGTCTCACCACAGGCAGAAGAAGCACATATATAAAGGATGAACCAGAAGTATGTACACCGCTGTGGAACATGACCAGTAAAGTATTTGCTTCATGATAAATTAAGAAATAGATAAATACTTAAATGTACTATTTTAAAAACAGGTCTCATTCTGCCTTTCTTTAGATATATTTCCAGCTCCGCTTTGATTGAGGTGTTTTTGTTGCTTCTCTTTAAAATTCCCCCGAAAAGGTGCTGCACTGGATTCAAGTCAAGTGACATACTTGGACAGGCCATCGTTTTTACTGTTTTTTCCCCCTTTCTTCTTTTTCTTCTCTAGAGACTTTCATTTTGGCAGAGGGTTTTGGATCATCATTTACTGGAATATTGGTCCGTTCCCAGGCTTCTGGAGAATGGGAGCATCCTCACGAGGCGGCTTTTTAGTCATTTTAGTGCCACCTTCCCCACTGTACGGCAGTCCATATTGGATGCACCCACTCTGAGCTGGACTAACAGATCTTGGTCTGACCAAAGAATAGGGTCCTAACATTAATCAGGCTTCTCTTTATCTCCTTAGCTAAGCTTAATCTTGTGATTTTTATCGTTGTTGTTGTCAGAGAGCAATTGAGAGTTAGAAATTACCATTGTGGAATACCCTTAGAGAGCTGTCACACAAACTGATCTCCGTGCCAACTCTGATGCACCCGTCCTTTTGTTTTTTCAGAGCCAAACTGTGCAAGCAGAGCACTGTGTGTTTACATGTGTGTGTGTGTGTGTGTGTGTGTGTCCGTGGGGTCATTTCAGGAGGACAGCCACTGCACCTCTGATTAGTGGCACCACGGCTAGTACCTCCTGATTTCTGCTGCGCCTGCGTTTCACTTGGTAACTGATCTTCCTGTAGGCTTTTCCATCTGTGCCAAGTCTCACAGTCACATTGTTCAAATTCACTGAGGACATGGGTCCAAAACAGGCACTTTTTCACAGCAGCCATTTTGACATGTAACCCAAAGTAAACACAGGTCTAATTGATAAAAAAAAAAGAAGTAAGTAATAATTAAGCTCAAATTTAGTGTGTCACAGCGATCCCAGTTCGCCCGTGCGAGCCAAAGCCAGGGGTTTTTTGCCCCCATCTGAATGGAACTGGTCTACATGGGCTTATATTAATTACACCTATGTTAACCCTGCAAGGACATGTCAAAATGGCTGCTGTGGAAAGTTATGCCACTCAGGTCATTTCATGAAATATTTGCAAGGAAATAAGGCCAACTTGAAATCACAGTCGTCCTGAATTTGCTCCAGCAATCCAAAGCTTTTTTAACTTTTGTGTCAGTGTTCCCAGATCTGAGATAGTCTGTTGAATTATTCAGCTTCCCCTTTGGAGCCTGTGTCTTCTTTACAGTTTAAATACTCACACTTAATGCAGTTACTGTACAGTACTGTAAATTTATGATTTGGGGTTTTTTTTTAGCTCTTACTGTGGAGGAGTGGAGGCTTACTTCTTCCCTGTACTGCAACAAATAAAGACAACCGCCAGCAGAAAAATATGTGCATAAATATCTAAACTCGACTGTACTCTACTTTCTCCCCTCCTCCACTTTGTTTTAAGTGGCCGTGCAAACAACCGGTAGGGAAAGAAAAAAAAACCGAGAGGAGATCTGTGCACTGACAAAAGCGGCCAGCAAAGGGAGAAGAAGTCTGCAAATCAAAGTGTAAAAATCCTTTGTTTCCCCAACAGCGCAGACTTTTATTTTATTTTTAAGTATATAACAGAGGAGACAGCCTGCAGGAGGGATTTGATCACATTTTTAAGCACGAGTGCAAACAGCAGGCTCCAACTTTTTCAACCGAAAACTAAACCCCCCCAGAAAACTTTTCATGTGTCGCGAAATGCACACAGAAAGCCTTCAATCGATGCGTTTTCATCCCTACGATCCGTGGAGCCGCTCTTTGAGCTGGGTTATACTGTGTACGCCTCGGATGGCTCAAACTGCAGAAACTATGTCACTTACTACAAAACAATTGCACACAATGTTCCCTCAAGCCTTTTAAAAACTACATCCACTACTGTCATCTCTCCAAAAGCGTTGCTCTGGCCGCTCTGTGCGAGCTCCACGTTGAGTCGTGGCATTTTTTTTTTACCTCCACATAAATATGTTTTTTTTTTTTTAAAGAAAATCATACACAGTACAAGAAAAAGAAAAAACGATGACAAATCAAATCTCACCAGCTTTGCAGGGATCCTTGTAGTCGATCGTCTCTGATGTGGCAGTGGGCTCCACATAGTAGCCTGGATCAATCGCGTCCAAATCGATCGCCAATATCACGCCAAGACATGATAGAAGAACCAAACACCTCGCCGAGAGATCCATGTTTGTGGAGGGGAAACGGCGAAAGGCGAGGGATAAAGGTAGAGGAGAAGAGAGGGACAGAGGGAAAGAGAGACAGAAGTGGGAAAGAGAAATAGAGTGAGAGAAAATGGGAGGTTTTTCTCTTTTCTTTTCTTTTTTCTTTTTTGGTCGGGGGGGACGAGATCCCTCTGGAGGGCGGGTTTTAAATCCAGCCTCTCTCCGGTGTTTTCTTGGCTCTGGGGGCAGTGATTTCTCTCATCCAGCCGGAGCTTAGGGATAGTGCGGAGGACTGCCCGAGAAACTTTGATGATATGGCAGCCCAGCAGGGGCGGAGAAAATCCCCAATTACCACAGATGCACGTGTGAATTTTTATTGTTACCTTGTCTGCGCGTGAACAGCGTGTGAGTGACGAGAAACCGGCCGACCGGGAATGTCTCTTTGTGGATAATTATTATAGTGACGGTAGTTTCCCCTCTGCTCTGCTATACACACGGTCAGAGACCCGAATGATCTCCCCGGAACCACCGCTTTGTAAACACCCCCCGGTTTATAAAAGTTCAGCCACACTCTGCGCGTAAATTCGTGATTTTTTCTTTGTTTTTACACTCCACGTTGTTTCCCCCTCTCCCTTTACTTCCACGAGCGCAATTATTCACACGCGCACACTACCGAACGGCCGCCCACTCGCATTATGACATGCACGCGCAAACAAACAAACAGACCCTTCTGAAGTAAAGGAGTCACGAGCGAAACAGAAGCGGTTAGTGCGCCACCTGTCGGTAATGTACGGAACACATTTAGACAGATTCACAAAGAGTTAAAATAAAAAAAGTAAAAATAAAAACAACAACAAAGAAGAGAAAACCACGGAGGATAGTCTGAGATGTGGGACGCTTGTTTCCGCTAGTGAGGGGGAAAAAAGACAATCATAAGTCAAAAATTTCGATGTTATCAAACTTCTGAGAAAATAACTTGAAATTTCAAGTTATTATTATTCTTATTTCCAGCAGAAGGTTTGTTAATCTTAGTAAAACGTGTGGCCCTGAACCCTGAAGGGTAGGCTGTACCTGACAGGTGCTCTAGGGTGGCTGTAAGTCAAAATGTGGAGCAGGTGATCTACTAACCCGCTGGTTGTTCGAGCCCTGGCTGCTCCTGTCTACATGCCAAAACATCCCTGGGGAAGATACTGAAGCTCAAGTTGATGCATCCATTGGAGTGTGAATGTCAGACAAAAAGCATGGACAGAAGTGTATGAATAGGTGAGGAAGGCATGTTTTCTGTAGTGCTTTGAGTGCTCGGATAGAGTAGAAAAGCACTATATAAGAACCAGCCCATTTATTTTATCCTACCAATGGAAATTTCATCCACTCTATAAGTCTGTTTATTCCTTGTGACTTCATACCTGTACAGGGTTTGGTTTATGGAAACTTGTTTGGGGTTTTTTTTGCCATAGAAAAAAAAATACAAAAATGTGTATTATTGCAATGTATTATTATGTTGTTTATTGTAGAATAATAGCCCAAAATTTTAAATGGTAATTTATTTATTTCAGTGGCAGAAAGAAGCTTCCACATGCAGTTTGTTATAATTATTATTATTATTTAATTACAAGCTACTAAAATGAAAAATGTATAAGCTTTCTTAATCCTAGAAAAAAGGGAGCCCTGAGACAGTGCATGGTAAGATGCCATGTGTCACAGCTTGCTTTATTCTATCTGTGTAAGTTGGATCAGTTTCTTCCTCATGAGATCATATCTCATTTGTGCTTCAAGCAGTGATAAAAAAACCCCAACAGATTCCAACTGAAGTCCTCCGATGAACCACTTTTCCACCTATCCAGTTTGTGTGGAGCATTTCTTGAGTTCGTGTTGGATATTAATAGTTTGTTCATTCTTTTATGTTATTTATGCTTGTAGCATGAGGGACCTAAAGCTTACACATATTAACCATTAAATTCATTCTGTTACCGCTTTTCATTCACATTCCATCTTTCCAATACTGCTGATTTCCCCCTGCGCTGTTCGGGCCTTGTACAAAAAATATGTTACATATTTGTACCTGTGAATATACACACATCCTGCTTCATTGTTTTGCCTGCTTTACTAACATGAAGTGTAAAGTGTAAGTAAAACACTTCTATTCTCACTGTACTTCACCTTCAATGTCTGCAGGACAGTAAAGCTGGCCTGCAGACGTGATTGGATGACTAAATCTCAGATGGATTGCTTCAAGAGGGGCTGGTGGCAATGATGTGAGGAAATACCAGCAGCTGCTGTTGTCTAAATGGGATCCTTCATGCTATCTAATGTATACAAAGGTTTACATACAGAGGAAGAGAGACACTCCTATCTATATCTTATCTGACTGCTGACAGGATGCCGTCTACAATAAGTGGGCTGTATTTATGCTGCGGCTGTAAACACAGCAGTGCGACTATCACGCATTGGAGCGAGCTCCTCCATAACATTTTGAACAAGAGCGGAGTTTCTCAGCTCGCTCAGTGCTACAAGTGTTTAGCACACAAGACTAAATGTTTACATTAGCCAAGTAAAGCAAAAGCATTGCATTCAGGTAAATATGTTTATTTCAAACATAAGCTCTGCGTGCAGTGAAGTCATGAGACGGTGCAGATGGGAAGCAGTACCCTGGTCCAGTGTTTGAGGCTATAGAAAAACAGGTTCAGGTGGAAACGAGTGCAACAAAAGCTTGGAGTTTTACAAGTGCAAATACCTCAAACTAAGCATCGCAATACGCGTCTCCCTTTCAGAAGCACATTACATCAAATTATATTATTATTAAAATTGCTACATAAAAAGAAACAATTATGACAGACACTTATTATATGGATTACTGTTATTGGATCTATATGGTCATATATGGATACAGCAATGATAGAACTCAATATATTCTGAGTACGCTAAGGACTTCAAACATTATCTTTGTTGAGATGCACAGCTGTCCTTTTGTAGGCTTTACCTGGGCTGCACCACCACACTCCAGGTAGTTTACAGTTTACCTTCAGCATATAATTTTCTCCCAAGAACATGTGATTATGCTGTCAGTTTAAAGTCAAAGGTGTAATAAAGGAGTGCAGGCTGTAGCACGACGACATCCCCTGAAGTTAGCAGTGCCTGTTCTATCCAGCACAGACTCGGACTTGTCCACAACTGAAAGCAACTGCCTGGCCTTTTCCCACCATCTCCACAGGGGAGCCCTCTGTGAGGCGTGGTCTTCTGCACACTGTGCGGCGGTGTGTTCGTCACTATGGGGAGGGAGCAGTCTCATCAGCAGGCTGTGGCTCCTAAGGTACTTTTGCACATCACCATCTTGCATCAGGGATTTGCCCACAGTGAGCCGAGATTTCAGTGCTGCAAAAGGGCACAGTGCAATTAATTAACTCTCAGTCCATTCTTGGTTTATATTAAATTCTTCGGGGCAATAACATGTTTGACATTTACTTTAAAGTCTGCTCGGAATCCTCAGATATAATATTGAGATATTTTCAGCTGCATCCAGTTTCAGAAGTGGAGCACACTGTGATCCACACTCTAATACTTATCTGAAAAAGACAAGGCATGGGAGGATTTTGTGTTTATTTCTACAGTGCTGTGCAAAGGTCTCGAGCCACCTCTCAGTGCTTTATGTTTTGCTATGGAAAATGGGGATTTAATGGATATGGTGATTTACTAAAACATGCAAACATATATGGAAATAAGGCAAAAAAGAAAAGAAAAGATTTTTGCACTGTTTTAACAAGCTTCAAAGTCAATATTTGGTGTGGCCACCTTTATTCTTGAGCAGTCTGAACTTCCTTAGGAAAGCATCCCTCTTATTTCTTTAACTAGTCTTCAGGAATAGTTATCCAGCTTTCTGTAAGCACATTCAAAGCTGCCTTTTGTTTTGGTCTCTGTCAAACTGATCCCACACCGCTTCAATAATGTTTAAGTGTGGGCTCTGGGGAAGCCAATCCATGATTAATAGTGATCAATTGTTTTTCTTTTACTTTATTAGAAGTGTGTATGAGATCATTGTCATGCTGAAAAATTCCCATGACAATCTAAACCAGAAATAAAAACAAACAAACATTTGTGTTCATTACTCCATGAGACCAGTTCTTGTGCACTTTGCCATATCTCAACCTTTCCTTTCCTTAAGAATGGCTTCTTGACAGCCACTGAGACCATTTCTGACGAGCTCATCCATCTGCTGTTCACTAAAGTCTCAAGGGCCAGATGTATCTCTCAGATCCTGTGTCAGTTCTTTGCTGAATTTTTTCCTATATCTAAAGAACATGACGTCCATAGGCTGCACATCATGATGAGTGATATATACATGTACATAATTACCCTGGTGGTGCAAAATAGTGTGCCTGTTAAACTATATTATTTTTGACATTTTTCATTGATTCAAACAAAGAAATGGGAACAAATGTGTTTTAACGACAAACTGCTAGTAACAGATTGCCTAAAGATATGATTTAGGAATAGATCTTTGCTAAGTTGTCTCTCATGCGTACACACAATGTTGGTTGAGCCCTTCATGTAGGTGCCTTTTTTGCCTGCATGCTTCGTATGTCAGTGTTAAGTGGCTTAACAAACGAACAACTTTCTCAGAAAATGGTCAGGTATAAGGACTGGACTCAAAATGAGTAAAAAGAAAGTCTGGCTATGTGAAGGCAAAATATTAAGAAAGTGAAAGAAATTCACTTGCTTTTTTTAACTTTTGCCCGTTTTCTCAAACGCTGTCATCTCTTCATGAAAAAGAAAAGCTGTAACTGACACTTTCACCTCAGTGTGTCATTTCTAACAAACACTTCAGTGTTTTTCTGTTAATGCACCTTCAGTCCTCAGTTTATGCCCCAGTGGCTGTATGTGACCTAAAATACACAAGGCTACAAGATACTGTGAACAACTGGGTCAAAGGCTATACAGTAAAGCCGGTAATTATTTTCTAGACTGCCTCCACAACAAATTATAGACTAGTGACAACAAAATCATTTTAAAAGTAGGCACTGGGGTGCCATGTCAGTGAGAACCATTACAAGCTATCAAACTGAAAATTTTAATGGGCTGCATGAACATTTGCAGTGATAACAGAAATCTGTCAAACTTTGTGTTAGTCAGAAAAACATGTAACCAAGAATAAGGGGGAGAAAAAAAGCTCCAAGTTAAGTGTGTCTGTTTAGGTGCTGAACTGAGGCGCACCTTGGGCTCATGGGTACGAGCTGAAGTCACAGCTTCACCACCAGCTTGGCTGACAGATCCCACTCTACTCGGATGTGCTCCTCGAAGGGTCACCGTTATAGAAGTGGGGGCTTTCTGCCCTCCTGACAACAAACACCAACATACACAGAAATAACAAGCTATAAATGATTTACGTCCAAATACACCAGATTAGACTAAATAATAATTTGCTGCAAACATGCTGTGATGCAAGTCATCTAAAGGATAGCTGTTGTTGTTGTTTTTTAAAGCACGTTCATGATATTAGATGACCATGAAAGGTAAAAGCAAATTTGGAGGTTCAGGTAAGTGAAAGGGGTGAGAAAGCCAACTGATTTACACTCAAAATAAAATGACAACAAGACGACAATGAAAACACAAGTTTGATTCCAGTCTTTATTACAACAGGAACAGCTTGGGTAATGCCATGTGCCAACGTTATTGCTTCTCAACACAACTCTCTAGGAGGTCAGCGTTAATATAAATGAATAATTGAAAGCAGGTGATTTAATGGGTTTACAAAATAGGCAAACAAAAAGAAACAAACATGAAATGATCGCTTGAACAAACAAAGCTGACGCAGAAAGCAGTTTTGACTGAAAAACAGGAGTCTTATTAAAATTTGGTCAACCCTCTTAACATTGATCTTAACTTAATTCACAATTATTCAGGATCAAACTGTTTCATGCCTTTGTGTGTCCGACATCAGATGGAAACTCTAAATTGTGACTTTCCATTCCGTGAACATGAAAACATGTACGCCACTAATCTGCCATTGGCTGCTGTACGTGTAAGCTGCACATTCCTCTGCAAACCTTACAACAGTTAGGCTCATTCCAGGCAAACCATCTCTGCAAGTATCAGAGATGTTCTCTACATTCCTCTACGTCCGGCCTACAGACCTCCTGCACTACTGTTTCCAAAACAAAGGATGAACAAACTCTGGGCATTCAACGTGGCCGTCGTGTCTTGGCAGCTCGAGACATACCGGTGGTCTGGTTGGTGATGTGCGCCAAGCCAGGCAAGCTGCTAGCAAGTTTGGCCAGCCCACCATTAGTGAGCAGCTGATGGATGGCGGTGGTTTTAGCCACTCCTCCTGTGGTGACCACAGGCACTGCCCGGAGCAGAGCACTGCTGCTGGTACCGGCGGAGCTCAGGACCGGACCCTGTGGAATGGCACAAACAGCATGAGGGAAGATGAGTGGACAGGAAAGATGATTTTATCATCTTTTATTCCATTAGGTCACTTAAAAGGAAAAAAAGCAAGAAAAAAAAAGCAGTTTGGTAGTATTGAAGCCGATTAGACGCGATGACGACGTCTATTAACAAAAAAAAAAAAAAAAAAGTTTTTCCTTGGCAATAAAACATATGCTCCAGTTTCTCTTTTATGTACCTAAACCATGGAAGTTCCACTAGATCTGTGTGTTTTCAGTTCTTTTAATCATTTGGGTAACCAATTACAAATGTGGCATATTCAAAAAAATAGATTAACACATAACTACACACTTTAAAAAAATAAAAATAAATAAAACCCTCTTTGAGTGTTATAAATAGTCTACATAATTTATCGCAAATGGATGGTTCAAAATCTGGTTTAGGAATCGAATACAACCACTCCAAGTGTTACCTGGGTGCCACCTGTGTTGGCTGCTGTTGAGGGAACGTTAGGAGCTTTGGTGACGATCTCCTGAAGACTGAAACTTAGGCCTTGTAGAAGACTGCTGGCGGAAGGTGCTGCACACACACAGATCAATCATTGATTGGGTTAAATCAATCCCAACGAAACATCACAGAAATTATTAAGGGAAAAAAACAAAACATTCCAAGGCCTAAACTAACAACACACACACACACACACACACACACACACACACGATAGCCAGGGCAAGGTTTGGGTCAGTGACTGACAGCGATGGTGCAAGAGGTGATCAATGATGATGTTTGCTAAAACATGTTGTCCAAATTCTCAGCTCAGCGATCAAACTGGATCCCACACAATAAAACCAAGCAGAACTGCACTTGTGTTTTGATGTCACTATGTTGAGATCAGCTGCACAATTAAGAGTGCAAACAAGCGTGCAAGGCAGGACAAGACGAAGATACCTTGGGCAGTGGCTGGAGCTTGCGCCTGGGCTGGTGTGGAAGGCCCCGACACCATGCAAGGCTGCACGCTGCTGAATGAGCTGGAGCCTGGGGACAGGGCACCAGACACCTCTGAGAGACTACCAGACCTGCAGTGACACACATAACCACCAGTCTACTCAGGAGCTACCCCAGCAAGTGCTGCTTTGGCCATCACTCAGCTCCCAAACTCCAAGTACACCTCTAACCAATCCCTCTGCACCAGACACCCCACCAAATGGGAGTGGATGTGGGTGTAGGGATAGTTAGGGTTTCAAGTGCTCCAACCTCAATGTGTCAGTGTGTGTGTGTGTGTGTGTGTTATGGCGCTGGCTTGCTTACCGTTGGCCTGTAAGAAGTCCAGACAGCTCCTTGGCACCAGCTACAGTTTGTCCCATTGTCACAGTTAAGGGCTTTCCTGAGACACCCACTGCAAGAAAAAAAAAAAAAAAAAGAAAATATGAAGGACAGTCAGTTATCTCGCTTTGGTAAAAACAAAAAAGGAACACAAAAACAAAAAACAACAAATAAATTATGATCATTTCTAGAAAAAGGGTGAATCTCAAAACAACCACCTGGTCATTAATGACAGGCAGAATGTTTGTTTTTTCAAAATAAAAGGCTTAGCAAAGCCCTAGTTTAAATTTAATAATGCATAATCAACAAAAAACACATTTTTCATCTGCACAGTTGAATGAACTCAACCTGCTCAAAGCATCTGTCTGCCCACAAGTGATTTTAATCAACGCATGAAAGAATGAACTATATCTTTTTATTCTGACAAAAACAAACAAAAAAGCCCAGACAAGTTCTCTCAGTGTTTAAAGATTCAAGTTTGTATGAAGCTATGTATGACATGAGAGGCAAATTACCCAACACCTTATAGTGGGTGACTGCAGGAATGTATTGCTGATTGGCTGAATCAGTCACTGCCTTCTTTTTGTGTGTGTCTGTGTGTTTTTTTGTTTTTTTTAAGGCTGTTTATTGGAATTTTATTTCACAAACTAAGTGGTTTGCCTCACTGACAATTCAACCAAGTAAATAATTAATCCATCTAGTGCAATTCAAAGCAGTTGGCATTTTTTGGCCATTTTGGGAATGTCCATGTTGCACTGATTTAAGCAGCAGATAAATAATTATTTTAGAGAAAAATAACAGTTTTTTACCATCTATAGAAACTTCACTTAAATTTATTTTTAACAAAAATGATGTTTTATAACTACAGACTGCTTTGGGCTATAAACTATCAGAACCTTTTCTGTAATTTTACATATTTATTGCACAGAAAAACTTAGATACACTGTTGAAGCTATACGTTTTTAAAAAATCTTATATTAACCCTCTGCGGTCCAGGGTATAATTGGCCGTTTTTGATTACTTTTGATTTCACCTCTACATTTCACATTTAAAAAACTGTTTATCTTGCCTTGTTTGGTATCATTATTTTCAGCACAACCTCGAATATCTGGCATTGGAGTCGTTTTTTCATTTTGACATACTATATTAGCACAATTGATCTAAACTCAGACAAAAATGTTTCATTTTAAATATTTAACGTGTTTAACGAATCATTTTCATAACTTGAAATCCAAATAGAAATTATACATTTCTAAAAATTGTGCACGTTTGGCAAACAAGAAAGGTATGGTACCATTTACCTAAATCTGGCCACAACCCTGGCCTAAACCCTGCAGGTCTGACAACAGGAGGTGTATCGGTCCAGTTTTCTATGTGGACACAGCGTTTACACTGGAATCTGCCCTTGGTGGCTTTTTTTGGAGGAAATGTGACATTCGCTAGTATACCTGACACACAAAACAAAAAGTACACAATACAGTAACTATAGCCTCCAAACACGCTAAATGTCACTAATGTCTCACATGTGAAAACTCGCCCTCTCTCTTTCTTTCAGTCGCCCGATTTCTCTCGCGGGCGTCACTCCTAAAACTTCCCCTTCTCCCTAAACAACCAAGTGCCACATGCTGCCATATCATTTTTTGATTGGCTCACATGGTACACTTTAACACCAATAGGGAACGGGTGTTTTTTATTTTTTCACTCGCAAGCGGAGAGTGTTTGCTAGCACTGTCCTTAGAAAACACCATTTTTACCGTTTCTTTCTGCCGTGCACACCGCTGTTTTGTTCAGAAAGAAACATCGCGTGTATTTTTTAATCATAACTCTGGTGTTACGTGGCCCATCGACACAATTTAAAAACTGGTATATAGTTTGAAGTCCAAATTGAATTGGAGACTCTGGGTCGCTGCATCTTGTAGCCGTGTTGTCTTAAATTGGTCATGTGATTTTGACGCGCCGGTGCGTCCGTCGACCCCAGAGGGTTAAGACATCTCAGAAATTAAATATGTAGCTAATCTTCTTTAAACTGACAGTAAGATGATTTACTGGTCAAGCCCACTTCAGATCAAAGTAACTTGATAGAAAGTGAGCTTGACCTCCCTCACTTAGACCAGAGGTTTTATATGCAGCTGTGGTCATTTAACAGTGAACGCTATTGCCAGCTGTTTGTTTACTTAGATGCTGCCAGTGGAGTAGTCCATCTGGTTGCTACATTTAGGCCTTCCTACTTGCTGGTTTCATCTGGTTTAAACTGCAATTATCCAAAGTTGGTCTATTGGACTGTGGATTTTTTTCCCCCGACAGTGAGTTTTTTCATGACTGCATATGCTAAAAGTGTTGTGTGGAGAGCAGGGCTGGGCTACGGGTGACATTCAGAAGTCGACCCTTGTGGTTGTTTAGTCTAGATACAACGCCGAGCAAGTGTCAGCTTGTTGTGTGTGAACCAGTTTAGTTTATCATCATCTTTAATATCAAGAATATCAAAATTTCATGATTTCATTTACACAATTTCTGATTACCAATACTCCTAAATCAAACCACTGTTAAAGGATCCCAGGTTTTGTACCTTCATGTGCAGCAGGACTGAGGCTGCCCCCTGCTGAATCGCTTTGGGAAACAATAGTAACCTTGATCTTTGCTCTCTTGGAGGCTTTGCTTGGAGTGGGACTAGGTGTCTGCCTCCTCTTGCCATGGGACCGCAGTTCATCTCTGTCCAGGCCCTCCATCTGATCAGAGGTCACCGGCACTGCACGGCACAGACAAACACACAGACGAACACACAACTATCAGTGAAGTACTGAAGTGACACGAACCTGTGGTATTTTATCCTTAACTAACCCCAAGCTTTGAAGTTAATATTTGCTCTCAAAAGCTTTATAAAGTTTTAATGCAGTAAAGTAGTCACATTAGTCTACAATTAAAGCAGCGGAAACAAAGGAAGGAGAGTGAAAGGGAAAGAGGAAAGAAAAAAAGGAAAGAAGAGGGATAGACACTTACCAAAAATACAAGGAGGAGTGCCAGGAGGAAGATTTTTCCTCACAAGCATGTTTTGTTTCATAAAAGCAGCAAACTGAGCTGGAATGAATTGGAAAAAAGAGCCGGAAAGGAAAGTTGTAGGAAGAGAAGAGACAAGAGGATGAGAGGAAAGTATTTCAGTCACGTTCCATCTTCCCCCATCAGATGTCGTGACTTGATAATCTCTTCAAAATCTTTGTTTTCTACCATCATTTTCACATCTTGCATTCTACCCTGTCTGGTTACCTTGTAACACCTCTGCAAAAATTCCACTGGAGTTAAGATCAATGGCTCGTTTTAACAAGTTCAAATAAACAAGTGGGGTGAACGGGACAACTGTGTACACACAGGTACCAAGGATCACAGTGCACAAGCGTATTTACAGAGCCCTTTTCAATGAATTCAGAGTTGAGTGAGTTGGTGCACTGACCTTGAGCCTGCTTGTGAGTGAGCACTGTGCCGGAGCGCTGCATGTGTGTCTTGAGCAACTGTGTAGCAGTGATAAGGCTGGACTTCTGTGCCGGAGAAAGACCAGATGTCTTGGGTTTGGGACTGGATGTGGGACTGCTGCAGACACTAGACAGATCCTGAGGATCGAGCGAACATGAGCACCTGGTGACTCATATGCAGACAGTGTAGCTTCTTACAATCATAAGACACGATGCTATGACTGCAATTCCACCATACAAGGTCTTATTATTAAAACTCAACAGCTACTGTTGAATGATAACAGTTATGATACACACCATTGTATAATTTACCATCATTTCATAAAACATTTTTTATTTCATAAAAATACAGAAGACTTCTTACCTCAGATCCTGACGGCGAGATAGGAACTCTCAGTGCAGGGGAGGATGGTCGTCCTCTCTCCATGTCAAAGGGAAGCTCCCGTCGAGGCCTTTTCTTCTTTTCTGTGTCCATGTCTCTCAGCTCACCTGAGCCATGACCGTGGCCCTCCGCCCGTGTAAGCACACCTGAAAGGAAGTCAGCGATCTCATCCTAAAGACCAGTGAGAGAAGAACAAAATATAAATATTCAAAATATAAAACTGCAGCAGATGAAAAATGCTTTCTAGCTATGAGGGCCCACCTGAATGCAGCGGTCCACCATGGTCTGCGTCAGTCCTTCTGATTTCATCTTTGCTGAATTGATTCTGTGGAGTGGTTTAGAGTCAGAAGTGGAAAAATATTAAGTGTCATACTTGACCATGTAGCCAATATATTGTTCAAACTATTAAAATGCGTTTTTGCATCACATATATGTGGTCTCAGAACATTTCATCAAGAAGTTCAGTGTCATATACGCTGCAAACAAAGTAGTTACACTTGAGCAAAGAAATGCCATATAACCCCCCATAAAAACTGTATTATTGCCCAGCAAACTTATCTCATTTATGTGCCATCTCTTGAGTTAAGTGCCTTCTTATCTTTGAACCATTCATAGATTTGTTTTGAAAGTGGTCAGGTACAAGCATCGGTCTGAAAATTTCAGTCAATTTGTTCTGAAAAAACTATGTGAGACCTTCAGAAAGCCTGGAGAACGATTGCTCATGAGCACTTTAAAAGCTAAATATATAGAAAAGAAGGACTTGTGCACAAAACTGTACATTAAGCTTTTGAGTAAATCTTTCTCATCCCAGTGATAAGTTCGATACAGGCATTTACTTGCTGTGACGCGAATATCTTCCAAGCTTCACTGACATAATGAGGAATCTACTTGCATTTGACTCGTTGAACATCATCTCTGGTCCCTGCTAAAATATTATGTTTTTCAGATCTTTAAGGCTGTGACTGACCTCAGATTGTCATCCGCGCCTCCAACCACCACCATGCTGTTGTCTGCCCTGAGCTTCTCTCTGAACTCCTCCATTCCTTCTGTGCTACACTGGAGCGCGTTCTGGCCGACCACAAACAACACTGGTGTCTTCATGTCCAGGAGCGGGTCATCCACATCCTGTAAACCACCAATATGTGAAAAACTGGCACAAGCAAAGTTTTGTTTTTCAGTTATATTTTAAAAAAAAAAAAAAAGAAAGAAGAAGAAGAAGACAGTATTTTTTTCTAACAGTTGAGTAAAACATCAAAGATAAAAACCAGTGCTGAAGCTAGATAATGCTTTAGGTCATACCCCACGTGGCCCATTGACTGTTAGCAGGGGGAAGCCAAGACAGACCACAGCCGTCAAATACTCCATCAGGGACACCTGGAGTCAAAGTTTATTATTAAAATGTATTCTATTGCACACTTTTGACAATAGTGCACTTTTATTAGTGCCATCACATTAAATCACTATGATAAATACATGGTAAAAAGTCTTACATGGCAAGCCATAAGAGCCCCAGCGTTCCAGCCGACCAGGATAATGGGTTTGTGAGGAAAGTGACTGTGAACCTGGTGGTTACATTTATAAAAAACATGCAATCAGTGCAGGTACAGACGCACAAACAAAAAAAATAAATAACCATTATATAGCATCTCTAGTTTGGACAGTGATCTGAGTCATTACCTAATAAATACAATTAGAAATGTGCATAATTAAAAATCTGCCACATTCATCTACATGAATTTAACAAAATAAAGATCACAATCACATCGCAGCTATAGTCACTAATGCATCAAATAAAAACCAACATCCTACCTCCATGACCTTGGCCCTGACAGTACCCAACATGTGCTCTAGGCACTGGGTGATGCCAATATTGGCCCCGCTGTTCACATGAGTGTGTATTGGGATGACCTAACACAAAAACAGCTGTTTTAGGCAGTTTTCTGTGACAAAACAGGGAAGAAAAATATTTCTGTAAACACAAAGATTTGATCTGATGGGACATCTGACCTTTCCAAAAAAGGAGAGCTGTGACTGCCAGAATCTCATTCTCCGTGAAGTGGAGAGGGCGGGATTGGTTGGGCTTGATGGTGCAATAAGGATGAGCGGGGATCCTGGAAGCTTGCTCTGCAAGGAGAAAAAAAAAAAAAAAAAAAAGGATTCAGGGGTCACATGTGCAAAAAGTTAAATGAAAACGTTTTCTGTTGAAAACTGAAAGCGACTGATTTAATTTTACCGGCTTGTTTTGAGACAGAACTCCAACAGCTGGGTCCCATGGCCGTTTCAGTAGCAGTGACAGCGCCTCTGCGCTTGGAGCGCCGGTCTTTGCCGATGACAGCAACATTCTGTCGATCAGCGAGGGCAACTAAGCAGACAGAGGAACGTAACAATGAATCAACAGTCTCATTAATTAATGGCGACCTGTGTTGAGCTTAAAGTCAGTTTTCTGTGTCATGAATGAGGCCCTCTGTTAACCCAAATCACCATAGTAATTTATGCTGAACACATAAAATGGAGCAGGTTATACGCCAAGTTTGGGTTGAAAAATGAAAATAAATGAATAAATAAATAAAAAAATAAAAATAAATCACTGCAGATTATCTTTTATACTGCTGGAACTGCAGCTATAAGAATTAACACCAGCAATAGCTCTTCATTCAATAAAATTTATTTCACTTCAATCTGCCTGCAAACGAAAGCAATTTCCAAACTTCCTTTATTAGTCTGTGGGACGGTAATACTTAACGTTTAAATGGATCCTGTTTAAAGTGTCAGCGCTCTAATGTGCAGCCGTCACCGTAGGGAAAAACTAAAAAACACAGCAGCACTGAGAGCTAAAACAATTACCTTGAATTAAAATCTTTATTGTACTGCTTTGAGCACTAAATCACCAAATTAAAAATTTTCTGCAGCATTAATCTTTTGTCTTATTTGCAATAGTGTAGCACTGAACTTTCTAATGTTCTTTATAGATTGTTAAATCACCATTTCACCATCATTATCATTTGAGAACATCTCAGAAGCAGGCTGGAATCATAGAAATTTTGTGCGAAAGAAGAGTAACATGATGCGTGAAACACCCCTTTTATGTGAGCATGTGCAGATCCTGAAGCAAGAAACCTGGCTGATACCCATTGAGCTAGCTAAGGCAAAGAAACCCTGGCTGGGTTGAACTTTGTAGCCTATCCCTCTGGCACAGGCCTAACAGAAAAATGTACATCAGTTCATACTCTTTATTCAATTACGTACCTTGCTTTTGAGAGTCTGCAGCACATCCAGGTATGCAGCAAGCATGGCTAGGCTTAAAGACTCAATTAGAGTGGTGTGTAACCACTGTGTCAGTTTGGTGTCCCAGTTCACACTGGCCAGCGCATGCCGCACCTTCCTCGCACACTTGTCCACAGCTATCCTTCGCAAAATTGGCTCATTGGAAGTCTGTGAGAAACAAGATCACAGAACAATTCAGTCATTTTTACGTCTGAAATATAACCTACAGAACCAGGGATCCCCACTATCACTCAGCCGGCGAGTTCAGATGGTAAGCCCTAAAATTAGTTGTCATATGGTAAAAAAACTTTTGTAAATTTCTCCTCTCATGCTTTCAGTTGCTTCTGTGTGAACAGATTATCCATCAGTGCATCACCCGGTAGCTTTCTTCATTTTTGTTTATTAAATTTATTAACCAAAGGAGCAATAGGGCATGAATTTCTCTGGGCAGAACTAGGGACTCAAAACCTAAATCACACACGGGCAAAACATGACCCGAGGGCCAGAGCGAGGCTGCACAACACTTTTAGACACCTGAAGCCCTGAAAGAAAAACTAAAATGAACCCCGCCAAAAAATAAGAATGAAAGGGAGGATTATGTTAACGAAGCTTGGGGAGAATAACTGCAGCAAGTCTGTCCTGCTATTTAGTAAGTCAAACAGGGGGTGCTTCACTACAAACTTTTTGTGATGAACTACAATGTATTACAGATCTTAGCATCCAACCCCCATTGGGCTTGAATGCATCTTTTGCAAATCTCAAACAGCAGTAACTTATCCTCATAACTTAGCTGCAGCCACATATGTAAAACTGAACAGATAATTAAATCAGACATTCATATACAAGTGTGTTTGTTTATGGGCTTCACAAACAGAACAGACTGCATTTAAAAATGTTCTTAATTTATTGATGCAGGAACATATTCTATTATTGCATCAGCTGTGTATATCCATATTTAGATATTAGGCAACAACATATTGGCACAAAGTGCCATTATTATATATAATATATCATTTCAACTGTTAAATCTTTTCCCACAGTCAAACAAAGAAGTTGTGAATAATTCTTAGTACCCTTTAGTACCCAAAACAAACAAACAACAAAAAAGACTTACATTTTCATTGGCCAGACGGGCTAGTCTTTCCGCTTGCAGAGCTTTAATGACCTTGTTGAACAATTTGTTCTGGGCCACTGTCCATCCAGTCCTGAAGCAGAATTATTTCAAAGAGATTTACTGCAAGTGGATAACGTTACATGATAAAAGGTGGAGCATTGAGGTGGTTGCTTACTTGTTTACATGTTCCTCCCAGTCATCAGGGGGCGGCGGACTCTCAGCAACTGTACGAGCAAACAGGACATGCCGCTCGCACTCCTTCATCACACTAAGGGCTTTGTGGTTATCATATAGAAGAACAGGTGTTGGCGTTACAGTTTCCACATCTATTAAAGAATCTGAATCTCTGCAGACAAAGAAAAAAAATACCACATCACTACAAGTGATTAAAAATGTGCATCAGATTACTAATTTTACCATGGCTAAAGAGAAGCAGCCTAATAGGAGCATTTTTAACTCACAAAACGGGTTCAGGCTGGCGACGTGGGGTAACAAACAGCGTCCTCGTGGGTCGAGCACTGCTGGCATCTGGGTGGGCATTCCATGGTTTGGCATAGCTGTGGTCCAGAAATACTAAATCTAACTCTCTTTCATGGGCTGAGAGCTGGAACAACAAGGATGTGCCCATCTTTCGAGCTGAGGTCTGGAAGTCTTTATCTCCACCACGATGCATCCTCTTCCTGGGCCCCAAAGGGCCCCGGGAAGACCTTAACAACTGGTGCTGATTCAGGACAAACTTGGGAAAGAAGGGAAGAATTGTTTTTGTATTTTATGCAAAATAATCGAAGAATATTATCAAATTTGTCTGCCAAAAAAATGACTTTATCTTAAAGTGGTATTGCTAATTTTACAGAAATATTAGTTGTGAAACATAGAAATCACACACACGCCCACGCACACATATGTGGGAGGAAAACTGTGTGTGTGTGTGTGTGTGTGTGTGTGTGAGAGAAGATTTGTATCAATTTTAATATTGAAACTCTTACATCATAAATCCATAAAGTTTGTGGTAGGGCAATAGCTCCAGACAAAGCCTTTAAAGCCCTCTAAGTGTTGACATATCAGAAAGACAACGGAATAACTGAACTACAGTCAGCTCTGTGGAAGCGAGCACATTCAAGGGTCTGCACTTACACAATTTCTAGTTTTTTTATGCATAGTGACAATGCGTTGAGCTCCAGGGCTTTACGCTATTTTCCAAATATAACTTATTTATAAGTTATTGATTTAAAAAAACCCAACAACAACAGCCTAAAAAGCCACAAAGCAACAATAAAAGCACTAACAACAACAGCACTACGAGCGATAGCGAAACAGTTTCAGTCCTGGTACTGAGTCAGACTGACGCTTAACACGTTTATACTCTTTAAGCACCACCTATTAGCTTCTACCATGTACTGGATATTATTTTGCCATTATAAACCACATATTGAGTCGCGTGTGGCAAATAACCAAAACATTCCACTTAATACGTGGGTTAAGTGTAATAGGTTCAATATTTATCACAAATACATTCGCAAATTCACCCGCGACTGAAAGCTGCGTAATGACCTAGCATGCTAGCATAATCATAGCGAGCTACAAGCTAAGCAAATGGTGTACCGCTCATTACCTCTTACTTTGATCACTCCATGTTGTCCGCGACGGCTTCAGCTCCTGCTTCGAGCAAAGCAAATATAAGAACGGCGTATTTACCGGGCAATGAAAGAGGTTATATTAAACATAAACATTTAGCTCGTAAAAGCCACTTCCTTTTGTTCGCTTCGTTGCCTTGTTAGGCTCCGCGCCCTCCCTTTCTAGGCCCTAAATTCAAGCGGCTCAGTCAGGCCTGCTGTTTCTACCAAACTGGCAACCCTGATCGTGGCGCGTCAGACAGAGAATGACGCAAAATATGGACTGGATTAATAAAAGTCTGGATTATTATCGGTCCCCCAGAAATAAAATACACGATTTAATGACATGAAATGTGCGTAACTGTAACTTGTTAAAAATGAATCCTACCATTTCCAAGATATATATATATATATATATATATATATATATATATATATATATATATATATATATATATATATATATATATATATATATATATATATATATATATATTTATTTATTTCATGACTTTCATTCTTCAAAGGTTGATTCTGTTCATCTGGACATAGCGTATTGAGTGGGAGAAACGTTTCGTCACTCATCCAAATGACTTCTTCAGTCTCAGCTGACTGCAGGTTTCTCCAATCTTATCGTACATTTGCATATTGACTGAAATCAGCACCACTGAATGAACAATGTGCTGGGAGGTCAGTTCCTTCATCATGATTATGCAAATTCTCATGACCATTGATCAACAACCACTGATCAATGGCCATGAGTACTATTCTCAGGGAGTTGGGGAATGGCTGCAATCACAGCATTGCAAGATGGTGAAAGATGTACCCGTAGGCCCCCTCCTCGATTCAGAGATGGTCTTTCCCTTTTCACGTAAACAGCCTCCTTGACTCCGCTCAAACCGGCGATCCCCCCTGTCCAGGATGTGTACATCCTCATCATTGAAAGAGGTAATGTAATGATGCGATTTGCTCTAAGGAATTTCCCTGCCACCCGTCTGCACACCCCCTATCCCTTGCTAAATTCTTTTTTTAAAAACTGTAAATAACAAGAAAAATACAATTAGTAACCGACTTTCACTTTCAGAACTCCAGATCGGTGAATGATGACAGTGACAGTAACACCGGATCCTGTTCCGTTTCAGCTTTTCATTAAACCAATAATAAAGCCACTGTTTCAGTGTAAAAACTACAATTAATTAAATACAAGAGAAATGAACCGGTTTCAGGGGAAGGAAAAAATCTATAAATGTTCCTATTGTGTGTTAAACAACTGACATGCTCCATGACCTCACAATTCCCTACAAAAGTGAGTTCTTCTTTTTACGTGTACACACGTCAGGTTTCAAATTGCAGCCATGCAGGCGGTTGTTGTCTTATAATGCTTTAATGCTCCTATAACACTGGGGCCACTTTGGACTTTACACATCTGCTCCAGACACATCCGCCACCAGACACAGCCTTGCAAGGCTGTCCTATGTTGGTAATAATTAATTAATAATTCTAATAAAAGTGAGCACAAAAGAGAGGAAAACACCCTGCAATGAGCTGAAACATTAACTTATTTGTTCCTGCTTAAAACAGATTATTATTATTATTATTATTTGGTTTTCATATGTACCTGTTTTCAGAGATATTAACTTTAATAAAAGGAAATTAACTAGACAGGGCAACACGGTGGCAAGGTGGTTAGCCTTGTTGAAGCAAGAAGGTCCTGAGTTCAGTTCCACCATCAGGGGTCTTTCTGTGTGGACTTCCCATAGTCCAAAGACCTGCAGTTAGTGGTTAATTGGAAACTCTAAATTGTCCATAGGTGTGAATGTGAGTGCGAATGGCTGTCTGTGTCCCTGCGACAGACTAGTGACCTGGCTAAGGTGTACCCTGCCTTTTGCCCTAAAACAGCTGGGATAGTGCGACCCTGAAAAAGGATAAGTGGAAGTGAATATATGGATATAATTCTTTTCTGTCTCTCTTTTTTGTCATATTTTTCAAGGAACCTATTTTTGAGAACAGCATAATAAAAATGAAAATTCTGTTTTTGGTGTGCCACTCCAATATTTTTAGTGTCCCCTATATGGCCACCGTGAAGCCAGTGTGAATGTGCATTAAACCTACATTCTTTTTAAAAGCCAAAATGGAGCAATAAGTTGCAAAAATACTAATAAGCCTACAAAAGTTTACAGAAAACGACCCTTGCTTTTTACCTCATTATAAATGTTCTCGATATGGTCTCAGTCACTAATTTTGAGTAACAAGTCTGTTTTATGACTTGTATTCAGTCTAAGTTACAGAAAGGACGGTTTGAGGCATAGATTATACAATAAAGGCATAGATCATATCACTAATAAAGGTATTCTCAAGGGTTGGATAACTGCCAAAAACAAGAGGCTCCTGGTGATTTTTAAAAAAAAAAATTTTGGGTTCAGATTAAGATTTGGGAAAACCAACAAATCAGAAAGGAAGGAAATCAATGAGGAAAATATGTTTTGGTAGCAGGCTGACTAGGGATGACAGCTTTCAATTAAAATCATGTGTAACATTTTACAAGACTGAAGTCACATGTCGTTAAATTTTCTGTTCTTTTCTAACAATAACCTGTCATAGCTTGGTTGTATTTGGAGCTGAAAGTGTGCTGCAGTGACATGCCTTTATAAAAACTGCCACAGCAATATTTATTTGTGTTGCAACTATAACGTTCATAATTGTAATTTGATTACTTAATCTATCCTCCTGTCCAGGTGAGATCGCGTTTAAAATATAAAAAGCTCAAAAGTATTTCATATAATATCAGTGTGCAGTGTCCAAAACCAATGGCTGACACCACTATGTCCATCTACTTGCTCTCTGACCATCACAACCAGCTTTACATAGTTTCTGTTGTAATTTAACTATTCTTCTAATAATGTTTTAATATTAAAACTTCACCACACACGCGCACAAGTTACGAGAACTACTGCTCCAAGCAACTTCATCCCCTCGATGCTGGAATTTCTTTTGCATCCGTAAAACACCCACCAAGTGTGAAGCAGCTTAGTCTACTATTATCTGATCCCTGCTGGGTTAGAGTTGGCAAAGGTACAGACATTCTTTTTTAAGTAGAAGTACAGCTACATAATTAAAAAATGCTCAAAAAGCTCAAATACTGATTCAACTTCTTACTCAAGTAAAACTGAAAAAGTACAGGCTCTGAAATCTCAAAATAATACATTAAAAGCAGCTCTTTGTTGGGCATTTCCATCTGTGCAAAGGACTTCATGCTATTCAATATAACACAATATTAGAATTGTATTAGAACTCTAGTTCAATTGAATTTCTAATTCTAATGCATTAAATCACCTTGAACACAAACAAAGAAAACTAAAAACTTAAAAAAAAAACCCCTCTATTTTAAGTTGCCTAAATTTTAGAAGGTGACTTTGCCTCCACACGTAAACAGAAAAGTGAGTATAGTCAGGGGTTAAAGTGGGATTCGGCAGATGGGGGTTTTAGTGATCATGCGTGGGGAAAAGAATCACAACTCACAATAATTTCCATGAACTCTAGTAGATTTTCTTTGTGAAAATCTACACTGATACACTGCTGAGGTTTACTCCTCTTTATGAATTTGCAGAGCTGAATTAAACAACATATTGCCAGGTGTGCTGTTTATACTTTTAAAAAAATCTTTAAACCAGAAAAAAACCCATAACTTCACATCATATACAGATACATATACAGCAATAGAAAGTAGAGATATTTGTGTAAAAATGTAGGGAATATAAGTGAAAAGTTTTCAGAATAAATAATAATACTATTAATACTCAGAAATATTAACTAATAAATACTCAAGTAAAGCAAAGGTACTTGAAAAGTCTCCCAAAGTATAATAATTATGTGTTTTTCCTTTAATAATTCCCACGTCTGTTATTTGGTGAGTGACAGATTGCCAGATCTCTGCCTGTGGAACTGAAGGTTGAGATGCCTGAGCTGAAAAAGTGACTGAGAGTTGGTTTCATATGAATTCTTGTTCAAGAATCTAAAACGACTAACAGGCATTTTGAAAAATGGCACGAAAGTGATATGAAAGGCATCATTTATATGAAACACCCATCTTCAGACTTCCAGAACGCCATAAAAAACAAATCACTTCAATACTGCACTAAAAACTGGACACCGTATTGTTGGTTCGTCTTTCTTATGCACTACATATTCACATGCCTCTGGGTCAAACACTGACACACAGTCATCAGGGAACCGTTGTGGGGTGGCACACCTGTGATAACGCAAAAGACACACAGTTAACAGTGCATCATGTAAAGTCAAATATAATTGATTTTTCCATCTATTTAAATACCAGTAATTTAATGTGAACACTCAGGCACGGCAACATGCAAGTACAGTCCCAACAATTAGCTCTCCATCTAGATCCCACTGCATGCCAATTGTTATTGTCATCCTTACAATGGGTTGATAGATAGATAGATATTATTCTGGCACAGTTCCTATTGAACTAAAAAAATGTGAGTGTATGTTTATCTCTGTCTGTTATTTCTGTTTTTTTCTTACCAGGTTCTAATTTTTTTGTTGATGCACTCACTATTTGTCAGTGACAGCAGAGCGCACAGCGGCAGAGCCAAATATTTCTTCAGAGGAAAGCAAACATTGCAGTTTGATTAGGCACCATCTAAGTAATTACTTCTGTACATTTAATTACCAGTAAACATTAAGTTTTATAAAATTGCTGCTTATTGCCATAATTTATATAATTTTAGCCTGTCAGAAATGTACAAAACAACTGTTAACTATAACAAAAATGAAACTCACCATCCTGGAAGTCAGATTTGATAGAGCTGAAAAGCAACAGTCTGAGCAACAATTGACTGTTCCTTTTAAACACCTTTGGATGTAGATGTAGATGGGAAGATTCGTTACATACATGTGGAAGAGGTCAAAATGTCTCAAAAAGCAAACAACCAAAATTGGTGCTCGAGAAAGTCGTTTTTCTATTAGTTTGTACTCATTTTAAGAATTAGTTAAACAGTCAAATCAACAAATATTCAGATCTTCTTTATTTCTTTTAAATCTGAGAAATAACTTGATATGCCAAGTTTAAACAAACACAGTTTGCATGCAAGCGTACAAGCTTACTGGAAGTTACGGGCAGTAGGATAGACCACCCCTCCCTTGTGTTTAATTTCAAAGGTCAGGCAGCATTGATTTAGTTCTTTCTTCAAGGTAAATAGATATTCAGTTCTGATATCACATGATGAGTTGTCACTGTGCTTTACTATTACAGGTATGTTTTGTTTCCAGTGAGGGACTATCAAAATAAGACAGGAAGTAATTAAAACATGAAAACACTGAACACTTAGACAGAGACTTCACCACGCAACACGGAGGAGGCAAGAAAAGTGATAATTGAAGAGACGCACAGACATCTGCATGAACACAATTACAATACATTAGCCTAGACAAGAAAGGATAAACACTGAGGGAGGAATAAACTAAAGGAAGAGAACTAAATACACTAAATGTAAAACCCCAACCAAACCACAAAACAAAGAGATAATACAAATAAATAAAGCCTCGAAGTCCAACAACCTCTCCACACAGGGTCAGAGACCCAGAACCATGACACTGAGTACTCAGATTGGGTGAAAATGTCTTAATCCCATTTTCCGCATTATAGCAAGCTGACAGTGTAGCTTAATATGTGTTTGAATAAACTAACTGGGACTGAAGATAAACACCAAGAACAAATAAATCAGAGCTTCATGAGACATCTCATCTCATAGCTGAAGGGATGGTGTATTTGGTGACAGAGTGAGAGATCTCTGTCTTGGACTTTGGAGCTGGGGTGGAAATGGAAGTTGGGATAGCTGAGTCAAAAAAAGTGTCAGAGAGTTGTTGAAGAAGTGGGTATAAGACAAACTCAGACAGGCGATAGCAGTCATGACTAAATAAAAAGAATCACCACCAACATTTTTCTTTTAATAATTTCATTTAGTTGTTTTTGCATTCAGTGGTACTCACCAAAGACATATTTATGGATTTTTATTCAAGACTCTAAATATTGATTGAATCACTTTCCCGTTGCAGCAAAAATTGGGCATAGTTCTGTTGGGTTATCTCTCTTGTGCACTACATATTCACATCTCTTTGAGTCAAACACTGACACACAGTCGTCGGGGAACTGTCGTGGGGTGGCATACCTGTGACAATAAAGTAAAGTTAACACAGTTAACAGTGTATTATGTAAAGTCGAGATGACTAATGTTTTCCTCCACTTAAATAACAGTAATAAATGTACTTACGCAGCACAGCATCCTTGGCAAGTACAGTCCCAGCATTTACTGTTTCTCCATTTAGATCCCACTGCATGCCATGTCTCATCCATATCATCCTTACAATGGGTCATACCTATGAGTGAAAAAAAGATCATGAACATTTTTCAATGTTTATGTGTGTGCACAAAGAATATACTTTATGTCTTTCAGTATGTATTATTCCTTTTTTCTCACCATATGTCTGAAGCTTAACAAAGCACTGACTATTTGTCAGTGACAGCAGAGCGCACAGCAGCAGAGCCAGAGCCAAGTATTTCTTTGGGGGGAAAATTGCAGTTTGATTAGGCACCATCAAAGTACTTATGTATATTTAATTACCAGTAAACATCACACTTGATAATAATGTTGTCATTACTTTAGCCTGTCAAAATCAGCCGTTAACTGAGTTTCTTCTGAACTGGCAAAAATAAAACTCACCATTGTGGAAGTCTGATTTGTCAGATCTGAAGAGTTTTGAAGAGTGAATATTGTGTTTCTAATGCAGGGCGCTTTCCTTTTAACAACTGCATGTACAATGACCTTTGGAAGTAAACAACTGGTGGTTTTGCCATATAAATGTGACGTAAAGACAGCTTCAACTCAAATGTCAGTATTCTCTAATGATAAGTGGCTGTAAGCCGGTTGAATTTAGAGATAAAAGTAAGTCATACCTGTTGCAGTGGAACAATGAGATGTAGTCTGCAACTGAATATGGTAGTATAGCAAAATACAACACAAACAAAACAATTGAGATTCAGGGGGAAAAATATGTAATTCACGGTCTGTGAAGCAAAGGTTTATATCTAGGCTGCATTGGATATAGTTTGTCAATATTTCTAATCAGATGAAAAAAAATGTTAAATGAGCTGAAATACACCAAATCATTGTCCTGAAAGCCAAAGTGGAGAACTGTTGAAAGCTGAAAAGAAGAAGTTTTAAAGTTGGAAATAGCTGAACATCTTTAAATGTACATAAGAAAAAGCTGATTAATGACAAAAGAAAATTTAAAGTAACAAAAAAAATTCTGGATGAATACTGAAAGCTCATATTCTTTAGATCACTTGAGTGGAATTATGGATTTCAAATGTCTAAACTCAAGAATCTCTGCCTGTGGAACTGAAGGTTGAGATGCCTGAGCTGAAAAAGTGACTGAGAGTTGGTTTCATATGAATTCTTGTTCAAGAATCTAAAACGACTAACAGGCATTTTGAAAAATGGCACGAAAGTGATATGAAAGGCATCATTTATATGAAACACCCATCTTCAGACTTCCAGAACGCCATAAAAAACAAATCACTTCAATACTGCACTAAAAACTGGACACCGTATTGTTGGTTCGTCTTTCTTATGCACTACATATTCACATGCCTCTGGGTCAAACACTGACACACAGTCATCAGGGAACCGTTGTGGGGTGGCACACCTGTGATAACGCAAAAGACACACAGTTAACAGTGCATCATGTAAAGTCAAATATAATTGATTTTTCCATCTATTTAAATACCAGTAATTTAATGTGAACACTCAGGCACGGCAACATGCAAGTACAGTCCCAACAATTAGCTCTCCATCTAGATCCCACTGCATGCCAATTGTTATTGTCATCCTTACAATGGGTTGATAGATAGATAGATATTATTCTGGCACAGTTCCTATTGAACTAAAAAAATGTGAGTGTATGTTTATCTCTGTCTGTTATTTCTGTTTTTTTCTTACCAGGTTCTAATTTTTTTGTTGATGCACTCACTATTTGTCAGTGACAGCAGAGCGCACAGCGGCAGAGCCAAATATTTCTTCAGAGGAAAGCAAACATTGCAGTTTGATTAGGCACCATCTAAGTAATTACTTCTGTACATTTAATTACCAGTAAACATTAAGTTTTATAAAATTGCTGCTTATTGCCATAATTTATATAATTTTAGCCTGTCAGAAATGTACAAAACAACTGTTAACTATAACAAAAATGAAACTCACCATCCTGGAAGTCAGATTTGATAGAGCTGAAAAGCAACAGTCTGAGCAACAATTGACTGTTCCTTTTAAACACCTTTGGATGTAGATGTAGATGGGAAGATTCGCTACATACATGTGGAAGAGGTCAAAATGTCTCAAAAAGCAAACAACCAAAATTGGTGCTCGAGAAAGTCGTTTTTCTATTAGTTTGTACTCATTTTAAGAATTAGTTAAACAGTCAAATCAACAAATATTCAGATCTTCTTTATTTCTTTTAAATCTGAGAAATAACTTGATATGCCAAGTTTAAACAAACACAGTTTGCATGCAAGCGTACAAGCTTACTGGAAGTTACGGGCAGTAGGATAGACCACCCCTCCCTTGTGTTTAATTTCAAAGGTCAGGCAGCATTTTTTGGAAAATGATTTAGTTCTTTCTTCAAGGTAAATAGATATTCAGTTCTGATATCACATGATGAGTTGTCACTGTGCTTTACTATTACAGGTATGTTTTGTTTCCAGTGAGGGACTATCAAAATAAGACAGGAAGTAATTAAAACATGAAAACACTGAACACTTAGACAGAGACTTCACCACGCAACACGGAGGAGGCAAGAAAAGTGATAATTGAAGAGACGCACAGACATCTGCATGAACACAATTACAATACATTAGCCTAGACAAGAAAGGATAAACACTGAGGGAGGAATAAACTAAAGGAAGAGAACTAAATACACTAAATGTAAAACCCCAACCAAACCACAAAACAAAGAGATAATACAAATAAATAAAGCCTCGAAGTCCAACAACCTCTCCACACAGGGTCAGAGACCCAGAACCATGACACCGAGTACTCAGATTGGGTGAAAATGTCTTAATCCCATTTTCCGCATTATAGCAAGCTGACAGTGTAGCTTAATATGTGTTTGAATAAACTAACTGGGACTGAAGATAAACACCAAGAACAAATAAATCAGAGCTTCATGAGACATCTCATCTCATAGCTGAAGGGATGGTGTATTTGGTGACAGAGTGAGAGATCTCTGTCTTGGACTTTGGAGCTGGGGTGGAAATGGAAGTTGGGATAGCTGAGTCAAAAAAAGTGTCAGAGAGTTGTTGAAGAAGTGGGTATAAGACAAACTCAGACAGGCGATAGCAGTCATGACTAAATAAAAAGAATCACCACCAACATTTTTCTTTTAATAATTTCATTTAGTTGTTTTTGCATTCAGTGGTACTCACCAAAGACATATTTATGGATTTTTATTCAAGAGTCTAAATATTGATTGAATCACTTTCCCGTTGCAGCAAAAATTGGGCATAGTTCTGTTGGGTTATCTCTCTTGTGCACTACATATTCACATCTCTTTGAGTCAAACACTGACACACAGTCGTCGGGGAACTGTCGTGGGGTGGCATACCTGTGACAATAAAGTAAAGTTAACACAGTTAACAGTGTATTATGTAAAGTCGAGATGACTAATGTTTTCCTCCACTTAAATAACAGTAATAAATGTACTTACGCAGCACAGCATCCTTGGCAAGTACAGTCCCAGCATTTACTGTTTCTCCATTTAGATCCCACTGCATGCCATGTCTCATCCATATCATCCTTACAATGGGTCATACCTATGAGTGAAAAAAAGATCATGAACATTTTTCAATGTTTATGTGTGTGCACAAAGAATATACTTTATGTCTTTCAGTATGTATTATTCCTTTTTTCTCACCATATGTCTGAAGCTTAACAAAGCACTGGCTATTTGTCAGTGACAGCAGAGCGCACAGCAGCAGAGCCAGAGCCAAGTATTTCTTTGGGGGGAAAATTGCAGTTTGATTAGGCACCATCAAAGTACTTATGTATATTTAATTACCAGTAAACATCACACTTGATAATAATGTTGTCATTACTTTAGCCTGTCAAAATCAGCCGTTAACTGAGTTTCTTCTGAACTGGCAAAAATAAAACTCACCATTGTGGAAGTCTGATTTGTCAGTTCTGAAGAGTTTTGAAGAGTGAATATTGTGTTTCTAATGCAGGGCGCTTTCCTTTTAACAACTGCATGTACAATGACCTTTGGAAGTAAACAACTGGTGGTTTTGCCATATAAATGTGACGTAAAGACAGCTTCAACTCAAATGTCAGTATTCTCTAATGATAAGTGGCTGTAAGCCGGTTGAATTTAGAGATAAAAGTAAGTCATACCTGTTGCAGTGGAACAATGAGATGTAGTCTGCAACTGAATATGGTAGTATAGCAAAATACAACACAAACAAAACAATTGAGATTCAGGGGGAAAAATATGTAATTCACGGTCTGTGAAGCAAAGGTTTATATCTAGGCTGCATTGGATATAGTTTGTCAATATTTCTAATCAGATGAAAAAAAATGTTAAATGAGCTGAAATACACCAAATCATTGTCCTGAAAGCCAAAGTGGAGAACTGTTGAAAGCTGAAAAGAAGAAGTTTTAAAGTTGGAAATAGCTGAACATCTTTAAATGTACATAAGAAAAAGCTGATTAATGACAAAAGAAAATTTAAAGTAACAAAAAAAATTCTGGATGAATACTGAAAGCTCATATTCTTTAGATCACTTGAGTGGAATTATGGATTTCAAATGTCTAAACTCAAGAATCTCTGCCTGTGGAACTGAAGGTTGAGATGCCTGAGCTGAAAAAGTGACTGAGAGTTGGTTTCATATGAATTCTTGTTCAAGAATCTAAAACGACTAACAGGCATTTTGAAAAATGGCACGAAAGTGATATGAAAGGCATCATTTATATGAAACACCCATCTTCAGACTTCCAGAACGCCATAAAAAACAAATCACTTCAATACTGCACTAAAAACTGGACACCGTATTGTTGGTTCGTCTTTCTTATGCACTACATATTCACATGCCTCTGGGTCAAACACTGACACACAGTCATCAGGGAACCGTTGTGGGGTGGCACACCTGTGATAACGCAAAAGACACACAGTTAACAGTGCATCATGTAAAGTCAAATATAATTGATTTTTCCATCTATTTAAATACCAGTAATTTAATGTGAACACTCAGGCACGGCAACATGCAAGTACAGTCCCAACAATTAGCTCTCCATCTAGATCCCACTGCATGCCAATTGTTATTGTCATCCTTACAATGGGTTGATAGATAGATAGATATTATTCTGGCACAGTTCCTATTGAACTAAAAAAATGTGAGTGTATGTTTATCTCTGTCTGTTATTTCTGTTTTTTTCTTACCAGGTTCTAATTTTTTTGTTGATGCACTCACTATTTGTCAGTGACAGCAGAGCGCACAGCGGCAGAGCCAAATATTTCTTCAGAGGAAAGCAAACATTGCAGTTTGATTAGGCACCATCTAAGTAATTACTTCTGTACATTTAATTACCAGTAAACATTAAGTTTTATAAAATTGCTGCTTATTGCCATAATTTATATAATTTTAGCCTGTCAGAAATGTACAAAACAACTGTTAACTATAACAAAAATGAAACTCACCATCCTGGAAGTCAGATTTGATAGAGCTGAAAAGCAACAGTCTGAGCAACAATTGACTGTTCCTTTTAAACACCTTTGGATGTAGATGTAGATGGGAAGATTCGCTACATACATGTGGAAGAGGTCAAAATGTCTCAAAAAGCAAACAACCAAAATTGGTGCTCGAGAAAGTCGTTTTTCTATTAGTTTGTACTCATTTTAAGAATTAGTTAAACAGTCAAATCAACAAATATTCAGATCTTCTTTATTTCTTTTAAATCTGAGAAATAACTTGATATGCCAAGTTTAAACAAACACAGTTTGCATGCAAGCGTACAAGCTTACTGGAAGTTACGGGCAGTAGGATAGACCACCCCTCCCTTGTGTTTAATTTCAAAGGTCAGGCAGCATTTTTTGGAAAATGATTTAGTTCTTTCTTCAAGGTAAATAGATATTCAGTTCTGATATCACATGATGAGTTGTCACTGTGCTTTACTATTACAGGTATGTTTTGTTTCCAGTGAGGGACTATCAAAATAAGACAGGAAGTAATTAAAACATGAAAACACTGAACACTTAGACAGAGACTTCACCACACAACACGGAGGAGGCAAGAAAAGTGATAATTGAAGAGACGCACAGACATCTGCATGAACACAATTACAATACATTAGCCTAGACAAGAAAGGATAAACACTGAGGGAGGAATAAACTAAAGGAAGAGAACTAAATACACTAAATGTAAAACCCCAACCAAACCACAAAACAAAGAGATAATACAAATAAATAAAGCCTCGAAGTCCAACAACCTCTCCACACAGGGTCAGAGACCCAGAACCATGACACCGAGTACTCAGATTGGGTGAAAATGTCTTAATCCCATTTTCCGCATTATAGCAAGCTGACAGTGTAGCTTAATATGTGTTTGAATAAACTAACTGGGACTGAAGATAAACACCAAGAACAAATAAATCAGAGCTTCATGAGACATCTCATCTCATAGCTGAAGGGATGGTGTATTTGGTGACAGAGTGAGAGATCTCTGTCTTGGACTTTGGAGCTGGGGTGGAAATGGAAGTTGGGATAGCTGAGTCAAAAAAAGTGTCAGAGAGTTGTTGAAGAAGTGGGTATAAGACAAACTCAGACAGGCGATAGCAGTCATGACTAAATAAAAAGAATCACCACCAACATTTTTCTTTTAATAATTTCATTTAGTTGTTTTTGCATTCAGTGGTACTCACCAAAGACATATTTATGGATTTTTATTCAAGAGTCTAAATATTGATTGAATCACTTTCCCGTTGCAGCAAAAATTGGGCATAGTTCTGTTGGGTTATCTCTCTTGTGCACTACATATTCACATCTCTTTGAGTCAAACACTGACACACAGTCGTCGGGGAACTGTCGTGGGGTGGCATACCTGTGACAATAAAGTAAAGTTAACACAGTTAACAGTGTATTATGTAAAGTCGAGATGACTAATGTTTTCCTCCACTTAAATAACAGTAATAAATGTACTTACGCAGCACAGCATCCTTGGCAAGTACAGTCCCAGCATTTACTGTTTCTCCATTTAGATCCCACTGCATGCCATGTCTCATCCATATCATCCTTACAATGGGTCATACCTATGAGTGAAAAAAAGATCATGAACATTTTTCAATGTTTATGTGTGTGCACAAAGAATATACTTTATGTCTTTCAGTATGTATTATTCCTTTTTTCTCACCATATGTCTGAGGCTTAACAAAGCACTGACTATTTGTCAGTGACAGCAGAGCGCACAGCAGCAGAGCCAGAGCCAAGTATTTCTTTGGGGGGAAAATTGCAGTTTGATTAGGCACCATCAAAGTACTTATGTATATTTAATTACCAGTAAACATCACACTTGATAATAATGTTGTCATTACTTTAGCCTGTCAAAATCAGCCGTTAACTGAGTTTCTTCTGAACTGGCAAAAATAAAACTCACCATTGTGGAAGTCTGATTTGTCAGATCTGAAGAGTTTTGAAGAGTGAATATTGTGTTTCTAATGCAGGGCGCTTTCCTTTTAACAACTGCATGTACAATGACCTTTGGAAGTAAACAACTGGTGGTTTTGCCATATAAATGTGACGTAAAGACAGCTTCAACTCAAATGTCAGTATTCTCTAATGATAAGTGGCTGTAAGCCGGTTGAATTTAGAGATAAAAGTAAGTCATACCTGTTGCAGTGGAACAATGAGATGTAGTCTGCAACTGAATATGGTAGTATAGCAAAATACAACACAAACAAAACAATTGAGATTCAGGGGGAAAAATATGTAATTCACGGTCTGTGAAGCAAAGGTTTATATCTAGGCTGCATTGGATATAGTTTGTCAATATTTCTAATCAGATGAAAAAAAATGTTAAATGAGCTGAAATACACCAAATCATTGTCCTGAAAGCCAAAGTGCAGAACTGTTGAAAGCTGAAAAGAAGAAGTTTTAAAGTTGGAAATAGCTGAACATCTTTAAATGTACATAAGAAAAAGCTGATTAATGACAAAAGAAAATTTAAAGTAACAAAAAAAATTCTGGATGAATACTGAAAGCTCATATTCTTTAGATCACTTGAGTGGAATTATGGATTTCAAATGTCTAAACTCAAGAATCTCAAGTGAAGTTAAAGCTAACTGTTACCATCAATGTTGGTCCTTTGGTGTATTTGTAATGGCTTCCAATGTGACACAGACATCCAAAAGGTTGTGATTCAGTTGGGGTAAGTAAAAGTTAGTAGTGTGTAGGTAACATCTGTGCAGCTCACTGATGTTTTGGAGCCCACAAGGGGTCAGCATTCAGCAACAACGGCAACAGTCTTCGTGTCTTCATGCATAAGCCATTAGCAACATCTAATCTACTGTCACGGTAACTATCGCTTCAAGTTTGATGAATGAACTTTGTTTATGGAAATCAGAAATTGGTCTACACGGTCTTCACAGTTATGCAGATGTCACCTAAATGTGTTGCTAGTTTTACTTCTTCTCCTTAATGTTATCTTTCTTTCTTGTTGTTCACATGATCACATGTGACAGTAACTTTCTCTTTGCATCATGAAACCAAGATAAATTCTTTGCATGTGTCTTCAGCATTATTGGGTTTCTGCAGCTCCTGGTTTTCGTGTGTAATACGTTCCAGCACACAAGGAATCAGACACCATGAACTGATTCCACAATATTTGTGGTCTCTTTATAAAGGGTGAATTATATAAAGGCAGTCACTGATCACCACTAGATGGTGTGATAGGGCAGCAGACTCCAGTATTTGCTCTGCATTGTGTTCTTCGCATCATATTCTAGAAAGGAAGAGAGAGAGAGAGAGAGAGAGATGAAAAGAGTTAGACTTCTAGGGTTTGTGGATCTTTCTGCTGGATGGCCTTGCCCTTTACAAAAACAGCAAATATCAGTGGGAGGGTGCATGGGGCTCTTCTCATCTCTACATAATACTGTGTTGGAACCACTGATGAGAGGGTCCCAACAACAGTGAGCTCCATAGCACTCGTGCTTTGTCTCTCTCCTCTTCTTCACCCTCTGAGTTAAGCTCGCTGCTCTCTATTGGATCATTGCTTTTTACACTTCAAGGATCCGTGCAGAACTGAAAGAAGTTTCTGCAGGAGGATTAAAACTTTGAAAATAACCGATGCTGGTTTCCTTCATCATCTGATGTTTATGAGACTTTTGGTTTTTTTTCTGGAATAATGCCTTTGTGCTGGAAGAGAAGCTCCTGGTTGCCAGTGGTGTTTGGGACTGCGCTGGTCGTTCTTACTGCTGGTAATGCTGGACCGAATCAGGACAGGAGGCAACCTCAGTCATCCTCGTGCTTTGGAGGCTTTGATCTCTACTTTGTTTTGGATAAGTGAGTGAACTGACAGACATTACCTGATTTTCTATCGATAACTGAGTTCATAATTTTTTTTAAAAATCTAGGAAGAAGCGTTTGTTGACGAAACAATTTGGTGTCTGTCTTTGTTTCTACCTCCACTAAAGTTTCTTCCTACCCTGAAAACTTAAGACAGTTCTCTAGCTAAACATTTTATGCATTGTTATGAAATCATACTTATGCACGAAGTTTAAAATGCATATTTACTTTATGCATAAAAGAATTGTGCTTTTTGTGTCCCCTGCAGCAATAAAATCATGGTTTTGCCAAGTGTTTTTATGATGTCATCATCCCATTTGGTATCATTATGAGTCTGGCGTCATGCAATGCAGGAAAATGGGTTAATGATGCAATGTTTTCATTATTGTGATTGTTGCTCCATTTAACTGTCAGCTGCAGTCACAGTGCTGTGTTTGGTGTACATACGTACCTCATTAGCCAGTGAAAAGCTTGTCTTGATAATTATGTTTCTTCATATTCTCAGATTTTCAAATTCTGTGTATCTTAGGGAGTCATTGTGATAAAGTTATTTGGACACAGGTCATGATTTAGAATCCATTTCCCTGTTTATCTAAGCTCAGTTTGAGTTATCTTTGTTTTTCATTCAGCAGTGCAGCAAAGACAGCTGTACAAATCTGCAAAGTGGCACGAACCTCCCACAATAATCTATCACAATTACAGTTGACAGTCTTTTGGAGGGGGCATGTCGTGGACTCTTTTCATTTTGCAGGTTTCTGCAGGCAGCACATGATACATTGATAAGTTAAACCTGAATTTTGATGCTCTGCAAATTTAGAATTTTCCCAACTAATCCTTTTAGGGTAATAACTAATAATATTTAAGGTAAATCAGCACATAGCCTCTCTAGAACCGATGCTTAAATTGCTCAGGGAGTTGCCTTTGGACTATAGCAGAGTACTTACCTTCTGACATTTGTATTTTTAAATCCTGGTTTCAAACGACTTGTTTTTATTATAATATCACCACATGCCAAACTTCTTGGCCAACTAGGCCAAGAAAAAAAAGATCCAACTCATTAAACCACTCTTTTTTTATTTGGAGTTTTTAATTGGTGGATTTTTCTGTAGCTCCATTGTTTAGAGAGTCTCTACATGCAGAGGCAGAGAGAGATTTTCCAGTTGTCCTACAGTACTTCTCAGTGCCAAGTCCAGGCACATGCTGCTATTTCTTAGAGGAAAAATCAGGCACTTATGCAGGAGTGAGCAACTGTTTGCATTAGCCATGTTTCAAAGACACAGGTTTACAGGTGCACCCTGGCAGTATTTGTTGTCGGGCATTAGCTGTTCCTTTAAATTTCTGTCTCCTCTCCAGGTGGGACTTCACTTTGCCTCTTAGCTGCGATGTCCTCCACCTGCCCTCACTGTCTTCTCACAGTATCTGCCTGATCTCTCTTCTCCTCTTCTCTCTGCGCTGCCTTTCTCCACTTGGTCCAGATGTTCCAGTGTTTCAGCCTGTTGGCTCAGATGTTTGTGCTGGGACTTGTGTCATGGTGACAATGGAAAAATACGTGTGTTATGAAAACACAATTTCACTGAAAGCCGTGATAAAAATCAGCAGTGACACATTCAAAAGACATCTAGGCTCACAAAATGTCGGCGTTATCAGCCAAAAAAACTGTAGCTGTGTACTGATATTGATACAGATAACTGAATAATGAGATAACTATACAAAACAGCTTCTCTGCTAAATCATTTAATCCCTCCCTGATCTCCTGATTTTTATTTCCTGACAAGTAAGTAAAAACTGTGACAGTAAAGAGAGAACAAAGTTCAAGATGATTAAACAGAAACACTGATCAGCTGTTATTATGCAGCAGGGTTAACGAAGCCTTATTGTGAGTGTATTTTGATGACTGTAAGACTAAAGTAACTACAGGTGCACAAAGAGGATTTTAGAAATTTGAAGATCATTACTACTTCGTAGAGTAAGTTCACCAGGCTCTCCAAAGCATTTATTCTGCAGGCTCTTTCAAGTCAGCTGTTTTCTTTGTAAGCACTCCTTCCCCCCTGGGCACAGACACAAGGGCCCCCAATGTCAGGGGCGGTGGCTACAGAAAGAGACACAAATACAAACAGATGCACAGCTTCAAAAACATGACCGCAGTTACCCGAAAGAGACACAAACAACAGAAGAGAGACCACGAACCATAATTCACAGTGACATACAAAGATTAAAACAGACATAAAGTTAATTTTTTATGGAGACAAAACAACATACAAAAGACTCAAAAGACATGGTGGTATAATTTCAGGTGCTTTGGGGTCTTTTTAAGACTTGGTCTTGCACCTGTCTGAAAGTGCTAGGGTTTTTTTTTTTTGTTTTAAATTATTGCCTTGGGCTACTGCCAGAGGAGAGGTCATGTAGTTTAGATGCACAGCTGCGATTTTAAATAACACATCATCATATTAATTTGATCTTTTTCTTGTCAGATCTGGGAGCGTGCAGCATCACTGGACTGAAATCTATCACTTTGTTGAAAATTTAGCTCAGAAGTTCATAAGGTAAAGAAATAAAAGTGTTGTAACAAGAATCTGTGGGAAAGTTTGTAACAAGAAATGATGACAGATGAATGTTTTCTCCTGTCTTTTCTCCAGCCCACAGTTGCGGATGTCCTTCATTGTGTTCTCCACTGAGGGACAGATCTTAATGAGGCTCACAGAAGACAGGTGGGTGCAGCTCCTCCTCCACAAAAACAAAAACCAAAAACTGGTCCTAATCCTTTAATTTTCTGCCATCCAGCTGAAAGGAATGAGCGTAATACCAGATCTGGACTGAGGTCACATACAGTTATGCGCTTATGATTTTTATGACCAAGAAGAGATTCCAGACAGATACTTTCCTTTGCTCTGCAGAGTCTGCATAAATACTTAATCATGTGGTGTTTGACACGATGCGGACAGTTTATGTATCCAATCTTTTAATGTTTCAGTGTTTCCTGTAGATCTTACTCTACAAAAGGCTCATTTCCTGTCTGTCTGTGCAAAAGTGTCTCAGGCCAACACACACCAATACCATTCCAGTTTATTCATCTGTTACACATTGCTTGCATTTTCTCAAAATGCTGCCCTTATGGAAGCTATTATCCTGTCGCCACGCCCTAAAGTATCTGGTTTTTATGCAAAACCATGTTCAGAAATGAATCTGACAAAATAAATATTTCAGTTAGATTAGATATTCCCTTGTCTTCTGCGTGTCCGCTCAGGGAACGCATTCGCAAAGGACTGGAGGAGCTTGAGTTGGTTCGACCAGGAGGAGACACTTTCATGCATCTGGGCATCATGAGGGTGAGTGGACCTTCAAGCTGGCACCTCCTGCTTCAGCTGCAGCACAGTCACCGCGCAGTTCAGAGCACTAGATGACTGAAATGTTAGAGACACAAGGAGTTCCCTCATTCCTTGCATTCTACTGGGCTTACGCGTGTTTAATTGATCTTTTCTTTTATTGTTCGCAGGCCAGTGAGCAGATATACCACGGAAACATAGAAGGTGTGTTTTATTCCTCCTTATAGTGCGCTGCAGATTTTTCAAGTGTAATTTTTACCAAAACCTGTGAATGGATGAAAGTTTTGTCTGTTTCTGTGCTTTACTGAACTCAAATGGATGTTGCCGACTTTAGGGACAGGAGGTCAAAGGGGTCACAAGATAATTAGAGTCTGAGCAAAAAAACACTGTTATGTGATGCTCCCACATGAAATTGCCGTTTTTGTCCTTGTGTGTGTGTGTGCTTTAATGATGCTGTTACTGGTCCAGGCCTATAAACTAGTCACAATAAACAACTTGACAAAGAAGAACACAATTATTGCTGAGAGCTCAGGGGAAGAGGTAACCTTCAGTGTAAGCCTCGGAAAGAGCCAACAGTCGTGGCTTTAGTTATGGTTTACATTTGCTCGTTGACTTGAGGTCACCTTTAGGAGGCCTTTAGATGCATGTGATTTGATTTAGACTGAATGAGATATGCAATTACAACAATTAAGGTTTAGATCATGTAACTACAAACAGTGTTCTGTTAGCTCAGTCAAGGTGGGCGACGTTTTGGTAGCGCGTGCATGCGTTTGTGTCATTATGCCTGTAAACACGATAGCTTGGAAATTTTTGGATGAATTCTGATCAAACTTTGTGGGGATGTAGAGTGGGGTCATGTTAACGATACAACATACAGGCATATAGGGAATTATATATGGAGGATGCCAAATATCATGTTAGTTTGTATATCTGACTTTGTATATCTGAAGTATGTAGCTAGAGTATTTCATTTGCTAGGCCAGTAAAACTGCAGCAGGGGTGATTGTATTCTTTTTGCTCACAGGTTATCGCACTGCCAGTGTTATCATAGCTCTGACGGACGGAGAGTTACACGAAGATCTTTTCTTCTACGCTGAGAGGGAGGTGAGAGGAAAAAAATAGGTCACACGTGTTTCACAACCAGGTGAAATATGTAAACGATTAAACATATGTGGGACCAGATCAAACACTGCCATTCTGTACATCACCACTTTGATCCTCATCTTTTAGTCAGACAGCGGGGCCAGAGCATTCATACATCAGAGCTCGCATTCGCATCTGCTCTGGCCTCTAATAATTCAGCTGCTCCTCTGATCATTCAGACTTTGCAGGCGAAGGCGTGTGAAAGCCACAGGCTTTAATCAGCTTTTAGTTGCTTCAGACACATGTTGACATTGGGGATGGTGTTCCTGGAAATGTTCCTCCTGGAAGCTGTGGGAGGTCTTAGGTTGTTTCTCGATGTCAACACCAAAAACATATTAACTGGAAATTTGACTTATGTGTTCTGTCTGGTTTTGTGGCATCTGAGGGACGTTTCGAATGTTACATCATGCGTGATTAATATTATTAAGTGGAACTATGATGGTGCCTGGCTTCTTTTAAAGAGTTTTTCCAAGTGCCAGATAAAAACAAGCCTTTTTTGGGTTTGTTGTGGATGGTGTTGTGAAATGCAGAGGTGTAATTGAAGCCAGGTCTTCCTGTTTTTGCTGTAAATCTGTGTGTGTACTTGACAGGCCAACCGCTCCCGAAGTCTGGGTGCCTCAGTTTACTGCGTGGGGGTGAAGGACTTCAATGAGACACAGGTGTGTGTATGCTTTTAAGTTTTAGTCTGAACCTTACTGGCTTATGGCACCTGAACTTGAGAGAGAAATGGATAGCACTGCTGTAAAAATTTAAGCTCTGGAAATCCAAACCTTATTTTGAAAATCCTGAAACTAGCGTTTTTAAAGAGTTAAGTGCTTGACATCACATAAAGTCATAACTGTAAGTAATTTAAACCCCGTGTCACTGTCTCTGTTCATGGACAGCTGAAGCAAACATATTCAAGTGAGTTAAGTACTCCAGCAAAGACATGAAATATGTTTTAACTTATGCAGCTTTATCCAAAGGCTTGGTTTCCTAATCACTGCAACATGCCAAGTGAAGAGGACTTTCCCCCTGCCTCCTTTGTTTGTCGTTGAAGCTGTTTTATTTTAAGGAAGTTGTGTAATTATGTTATGCCACGGGACAATGTCTGAATGGAAATCTTGGATGAATAAGTGTGCCACTTGTCTCTTTTGATTACAGTAATTTGTTTTCTCTCTAGCTGGCAAACATTGCTGATAGTAAAGACCACGTCTTCCCTGTAAATGATGGATTTGAGGCTCTGCAAGGAGTCATCGATTCAGTAAGCATTTCAGTTCTACATGTTTACATCAGACAGACGCTCGGCATCCGTGTGACGTGTTATGATCAGGACTTTCAGACACAGGAAAAGTCAACGGAGATCTTCTTGCTTTAATAGGCTTTATATAATCTCTCCCTTGACCTCCCCTTTAATCCATAAACATGTTGATCAAATATCAGGAAACGAGTCCTTCTGGACAGAGACAGAATTCCAGGAAAACCTGCTGTGACTTTCCTTCTTTTGATTAGTGTGACTGATAAACACAAAGTATGTCCTGTATCTCTTAAGATTGACCTCAGTGTTTTCCATTTGAATGCTAGGATGAAAAATTTGAATTAGTTTGCTGTGAATGTGCTGATGTCACTGGGATATGGGATTTGTTGAGCAGAAATAAGGGCCAGACAGCTGAATTACATCTGGAGCAGATTAATGGCAAGTTGAAAGCAGCTACTTCTCACTCATGTGAAAGGGGCAGTTGATCATGAATCGTCCTCTTGATGTTCACGGTTAAAGAGAGTATGTTCCTGGAGAGTAGAGCTGGGCGATAGAACGATAACGATATGTATCGCGATATAACTTTTACTCGATAGAGAAATTAAGCTATCGCGATAGACCTCGCCGCTCTTGTCCTCAAAAAAAAAAAAAAAAAAGGTCAGCCAATCCAAATTAAGTAGCGCAGAGCCGCAGCGTCACGGCCGCAGCGTCACGTCGCGTGACTTGTTACGTACAGCACAAGTGCCAAGCCGCACGTGTGTTTGTTTGGGAAGCAGCCAGCGGGTAATGGAGCCAGCGCGTAATGGAGGAAATGAGTGTGCCGACTAGAAAAATCAACCGAGCGTGACCGAAGAGAAAACAGATGATGGTTCCAATGCCGGAGAGATTGTCAAACGGAAGAGCCATAGAAGTTCCGTAGTGTGAAGGTATTTCGGCTATTTCAAGTCTGACAAAAATAGAGTAGCGTGCACTGTAAATTGTGCCGAAAGCAAGTCTGGAAATACAATAAACTGGTGCATGCGTCACACTGTGCGCCACGTTATTGTTTCGGTGAAATGAATTTCTACAAGACTGTTACTGTTAATTCTACTCTCTGCAGTGTTTAAATGCTTACATACACACACAGTTACTGTCCGTCCACACTTACGACTCGGTTCTGCTTCTATGCCCCAGCTTTGTTTACTTTTTCCCACCGAGGCTTCTAGACTTCTGATTGGCCAACATTTCTGCACGGTTAGGAATCTAGCGCCACCTGCTGCTTTGGCATGTTCATAGCAGCGTTTTCCTTCATTTCTGCCTTTATGTGTGGACGGGATTATTTTTTAAAATGAAAATGGAAAATCTCCGTTTTCAAAAATACCCGTGTACGTGTGGACGTAGCCTCGGTCTCTGACTGGAAGCGCTAATTCGTCATTCGGCTTTTGTCAGACTAAAGTAACTGTTAAAACTGTTTGAAAAGCTCAGCTATACAACAAGGAGAGATTGAGAATTTCCTTTTAGTTCTCAGTTTATTTGATATTGACAAAAGTTAGTCAGTTTTGTCTGTTCTTCTGTAAAACAAACTAAGATTTATTTTTAGAATTAATATTTTGTTTCTAAGTGGAATTGACAATTTAGTCTGTTTCGTTTGTCCTATTTTGAAACTTAAACGCTTTAGCGGCTGCCTTTTGTGTAGTTTGCAATATTTGCCTTTATTTATCTGAAAAAGTCTCATGTTCCTTAAGTACATCTACCCTGTTGAACTTATTATGGGAAATAAATATTTAAATAAAAACAAGCTGCTGATTATTTAAGATAAGATAAGATAAGATAGAACTTTATTAATCCCTCGGGTGGGTTCCTCTGGGAAATTCGATTTCCAAAAAAGCACAGCACCGACAGAAGTTACAGAGTTATACACACACACATATATATAAATACAGAGACAATATAAATAAAATATACGAAGGGGATAAATAGAATAAATAGGAATAAAAATAAAAATACAAGTGAATTGCACATTTCAAGTATTGAGTCTATTGCACCGTTGACTATTTACAAAAGTATTGCACAAAAGGTATTGTACAGTGAGGTGAAGAGGCACTACAGCTTAGTTGTTCCCTCCTTTGTCCTCCTGTTTCCCCTCCCTCTCCCCTCCAGAGAGGAGTTAAACAGTCTGATGGCGTGTGGGACAAAGGAGTTTTTAAGTCTGTTAGTTCTTGTCTTTGGGAGAAGCAACCTGTCACTGAACAGACTCTTCTGATTGTTTATGGCCGTGTACAGAGGATGCCTGGCATTGTCCATAATGTCCATCAGTTTCTTTAATGTCCTTTTCTCTGCCACTGTCACCAGAGTGTCCAGCTTCATGCCGACCACAGAGCTAGCCCTCCTGATCAGTTTCTCCAGCCTGGATGAGTCCTTCTTTGCTGTGCTGCTCCCCCAGCACACCACAGCATAGAAATAGAAATATTTCACATTTTACTTGTGAGCAACGGCACATTTAAATCTTACAAATATAGTTATTTGGCTTATATCGTGATAGATATCGTTATCGCCTGAAATGAAAAAAACATATCGTGATATGAAAAAATCTCATATCGCCCAGCTCTAGTATTCTGTAATCTGTAGTGGAATACATTTTAAAAGTAACCTTCCCAACACTGAGTATTATATATATATATATATATTTGTTGCTCTCCAGTAGAGCTGGGCGATATGAGATTTTTTCATATCACGATATGTTTTTTTCATTTCAGGCGATAACGATATCTATCACGATATAAGCCAAATAACTATATTTGTAAGATTTAAATGTGCCGTTGCTCACAAGTAAAATGTGAAATATTTCTATTTCTATGCTGTGGTGTGCTGGGGGAGCAGCACAGCAAAGAAGGACTCATCCAGGCTGGAGAAACTGATCAGGAGGGCTAGCTCTGTGGTCGGCATGAAGCTGGACACTCTGGTGACAGTGGCAGAGAAAAGGACATTAAAGAAACTGATGGACATTATGGACAATGCCAGGCATCCTCTGTACACGGCCATAAACAATCAGAAGAGTCTGTTCAGTGACAGGTTGCTTCTCCCAAAGACAAGAACTAACAGACTTAAAAACTCCTTTGTCCCACACGCCATCAGACTGTTTAACTCCTCTCTGGAGGGGAGAGGGAGGGGAAACAGGAGGACAAAGGAGGGAACAACTAAGCTGTAGTGCCTCTTCACCTCACTGTACAATACCTTTTGTGCAATACTTTTGTAAATAGTCAACGGTGCAATAGACTCAATACTTGAAATGTGCAATTCACTTGTATTTTTATTTTTATTCCTATTTATTCTATTTATCCCCTTCGTATATTTTATTTATATTGTCTCTGTATTTATATATATGTGTGTGTGTATAACTCTGTAACTTCTGTCGGTGCTGTGCTTTTTTGGAAATCGAATTTCCCAGAGGAACCCACCCGAGGGATTAATAAAGTTCTATCTTATCTTATCTTATCTTAAATAATCAGCAGCTTGTTTTTATTTAAATATTTATTTCCCATAATAAGTTCAACAGGGTAGATGTACTTAAGGAACATGAGACTTTTTCAGATAAATAAAGGCAAATATTGCAAACTACACAAAAGGCAGCCGCTAAAGCGTTTAAGTTTCAAAATAGGACAAACGAAACAGACTAAATTGTCAATTCCACTTAGAAACAAAATATTAATTCTAAAAATAAATCTTAGTTTGTTTTACAGAAGAACAGACAAAACTGACTAACTTTTGTCAATATCAAATAAACTGAGAACTAAAAGGAAATTCTCAATCTCTCCTTGTTGTATAGCTGAGCTTTTCAAACAGTTTTAACAGTTACTTTAGTCTGACAAAAGCCGAATGACGAATTAGCGCTTCCAGTCAGAGACCGAGGCTACGTCCACACGTACACGGGTATTTTTGAAAACGGAGATTTTCCATTTTCGTTTTAAAAAATAATCCCGTCCACACATAAAGGCAGAAATGAAGGAAAACGCTGCTATGAACATGCCAAAGCAGCAGGTGGCGCTAGATTCCTAACCGTGCCTAAATGTTGGCCAATCAGAAGTCTAGAAGCCTCGGTGGGAAAAAGTAAACAAAGCTGGGGCATAGAAGCAGAACCGAGTCGTAAGTGTGGACGGACAGTAACTGTGTGTGTATGTAAGCATTTAAACACTGCAGAGAGTAGAATTAACAGTAACAGTCTTGTAGAAATTCATTTCACCGAAACAATAACGTGGCGCACAGTGTGACGCATGCACCAGTTTATTGTATTTCCAGACTTGCTTTCGGCACAATTTACAGTGCACGCTACTCTATTTTTGTCAGACTTGAAATAGCCGAAATACCTTCACACTACGGAACTTCTATGGCTCTTCCGTTTGACAATCTCTCCGGCATTGGAACCATCATCTGTTTTCTCTTCGGTCACGCTCGGTTGATTTTTCTAGTCGGCACACTCATTTCCTCCATTACGCGCTGGCTCCATTACCCGCTGGCTGCTTCCCAAACAAACACACGTGCGGCTTGGCACTTGTGCTGTACGTAACAAGTCACGCGACGTGACGCTGCGGCCGTGACGCTGCGGCTCTGCGCTACTTAATTTGGATTGGCTGACCTTTTTTTTTTTTTTTTTGAGGACAAGAGCGGCGAGGTCTATCGCGATAGCTTAATTTCTCTATCGAGTAAAAGTTATATCGCGATACATATCGTTATCGTTCTATCGCCCAGCTCTACAGAATACATGCCCCAAAATGTATTTTGTAACGTATTCCGTTATGTTACTCAATGACAGTAACGTATTCTGAATACTTTGCATTACTTAATATAGTATCATGCTTTTTACAACTACATGAATGTACTATTGCTGTGTGATTTATTACTATTGCTGGAGGTCCACGGCTCCGAACCGTAGTAAAGGGACCTCTGGCTAATACGTCGGGTTCCGTGTCGGGCTCATAGCTGAAACCTAGCTTTACTTTGTTGTCTGGGTCAAGTTTGAGACAGAGAGGCGTTGAAAGGCTGCTCCAACGGAACTTATTGTTTTGGAGGAAAACACCAACATGGTGTACAGTCGAGTCTTAATAGCTTACTTACAACTGGGCTCGTCAGGCACTCTGTTTGGCTGCAGTGGTTATTATTATATTTACATGCTTCCAGCTCCTGTTTCTGCTCTATGACAACTCGTACTTTTCCACTCTCCTTTTTCTCCCTCCTTGCGCTCACAGACATATAACTGGAATGGCAGTCCATTCTCCCTGCAGCACGGACTACACTGCCCATGAGGCTACTTTCTTTAGGGCTATGACTGTAGCATTCTGCCTATTAGCTTAGCACAACAACAACAACAACAACAACAAAAAGGGGCTCTCTCACCCAGGAAACACATAGTCGCAGAGAGAGCGCGCGTCACCCTTTAACCATGGCAACCATAATGCTGCGCCTGGAACATAGCTGTCAAACAAAACCCAAACAGTCCTGACCAATGTTCCCTCTAATTTTTCACGTGTCTGAGCGAACACACAAACTCCCTGAGCGGTCCCTTGGACCACTGTGAGCAACATTAGACGTGTCCACTGTGGTCACGCCAGAGTTTACATTTATGTTAGACTACTTTTAATTAACTGCTCTAGCCCATTTACAATGAAAATGTAAAAAAAAAATCTAGTCATTGACCTGTGTAGTATGTTAGCCTGTCAACGACGTTGATTAGCTGCGTATGTGTGAATGTGAATCGCATTATTGGCTGGACTATGGGATAAGGTGGCATCGTTCTAATCCCATATGGGAGCAGCCAGTCACTTACTGACTAACACTGCAAAACAGAATTGTTAAAGTATTCATTTTAATTTCAATTCAGGTTAGATTTTTTGTGCGCAACGCAGATTTTCTGTGCGCAGAGACCGTGTCAGCAGTGCGCAATTGCGCACGTGTGCAGCTTAGAGGGAACATTGGTCCTGACCCGCGATATGAAACAGGAAAATACCGCTGTGTAATCCATTTATTTCAACAAAGTAACTGTATTCTAAATACCACCTTTTTAAACGGTAACTGTAACGGAATACAGTTACTCATATTTTGTATTTTAATTGCGTAACGGCAGTACATGTATTCCGTTACTCCCCAACACTGATAATACTGTACATCTGCAGGATGTAAATGGGAGCAAAAGTTTATTTAATAAGGACATAAAAGTGGACTTGGCTCAAAGTGGCCATTCAAAATGGAAAGAAATAGATGACCACGAGAGAAAGATGGACAGCAGGAAAACCACAGTGCTTATCTCAATGTGTCCCTCAGATCCTCAAGAAGTCCTGTATCGAGATCCTGGCAGCAGAACCATCCAGTATCTGTGCAGGAGGTAAAACTTTATTCTAGTTCACCTTCCTCAGGCCACTCATTATAATATTAGGATTTTCTTAAGATGGTGAATGAATTTGAGTATGCCGAAAAGTCGTTTCCTAGAGTGCATTTACCTTCTAGGATGGTATAGTTGTATCAGAAGCTTTCAAGCAGTCATCATGGGCATGGATATCATGAATCGAAATCTATCAGTTGAGAGCTTTTAATGAAGTCTTCTTTTTCCAGAGTGTAATAATTGTACGGCTTACGTCTTTAATGAATTTCAAAACAAAACAAGAATTGGGTGTTTGATTTTTTTCAGGGTCACAAATATGCATAAAGCCTCATTTACATACGCCAACACTAATATTTGATTAAATGTCCCAAAGTGTATCTGGCAAGACACTTTTGATAGCCATCAATGAGTTTCTGGAATAATTCTGGCTGGATATTTTACCACTCTTCTTGGCAGACTTGGTAGATTTCATTTAAATCTGTTGGTTTCCCGGCACAGACCTGGTTCATAATTTTTCAATCGGGTTGACATCAGAACTTGGGGAAGGACATTCAAGAAGCTTAATGTTAGGGATATTTGTTTGGGATCATTGTCCTATTGGGGGAAAAAATGTGTCAAAGAATTTTGGAGGTAATCCTCCTTCATTTTACCATCTATTTTGTTCATCAGTACCACTGGCAGCAAACAGCCCCAGAGCATGATGCTACCACTACCATGCTTGACAGCTGGTTTAGTTGTCTTGAAAGTCTCACGTTTACAACTCCAAACATTTCTTGGTCAGCACCCTCTAAATCTATTGGCGATGTGAAACTCCCTTTACTGGGATAGTGAAAAAGGTTTTTGTCGTGTAGTTTCCAGTTCATTGAATTCTTGGATCTTCCTGAACGCCATTTTCCTCTCATCTGAGGGGAATCCACACTTGACCCTGTGTGGATTAGAGAAAATCCAACTTGCACACCCAGTTCTTGTTTTAAACTAATTTCCCCTGGAAAAAGAACTGTTGAAAGAAATTATTAAAAGCTCCAAATTTCCACGACATTCATGCTCAACACGAGTGTATGTAAACTGCTGCTTGGGATTACTTTGGACCAAAGAAGATGAAATAACTTCATTTATTTTCAATAATATTTTATAGATGAGGTGACATAATGTGTTTCTCTTCGCCTTGTCAGAGTCCTTCCAAGTGGTGGTGAGAGGAAGTGGATTCCTTCACGCCCGAAATGTTGACAAAGTGCTGTGCAGCTTTCGAATCAACGACACCCTAACTAAGAGTAAGTGAAGCATTGCTTATCAGGGTGTTACCCCTTATTCACTGCATGAGCTATTTTATTACCATATAACATCATATCTGATTATGCTGTTAAACTATGACAAAGACGGCTGGAAAACACAGATGAGTGTGTGAGACGTTGTGAAAGTCACCTAAATTACACCGGCCTGATTTTCCCAAAAGATAAACACTACGTGAGCCACACCGCTGGAGTCCTCGATGATCAAATGAGCAGCCAGGTTTTATTTATGCATTTTTTTAAACACATGGTGTAATTTTACAGTCTGGAATCAAGGTAAAAATTAAAACAGGAGATTAAGGAGAACCTGTACCACACACAAAGGAAATATCTTTAAAGTGGCTTACAGTAACGCTTCCTACTTCACATGCCGCTGCAGCTGCATGAGGTGACGGTCTAATTACAAAGCATGACAATAACCAGCATTTACATAGAATGAAATGTGTGCTCCGCGGAAGTAAGACCACTGTGACCGTTTCTACTTTCATTGTTTTTACTGTTTAAATCTACAAATTCAATGAGATGATTTTCTGGAGCTTGGATTTGAATTCTAATTGTTTTTGCATGATATTATCTAACGTCCTGTAAAACTGATGACATGGAAGCAATTTGAGCAAAATTATCTCCTCATGTCAATCCCATTACGTGGAGGTTCCTCCTCCACATTCATTCACTCCTCTAGAACCTTTGCACACAGACTTCTGGACTTTGTTTACTTTACATCAGCAGTAAGCTTTAAATGAAAAATAATATTGTCACAGTTAGCTTTCAGAGAGACAAATGTATCATTTCTTGAGAAATAATTGCTCCTTCTGATTCCTGCTCTCAGCCCTCTGCTTACTTTGCAAGTCTGGAAAAGTGTATAAAAGGAAAGCAACAACATGCAACTACATGTGTGAAGCAGATGAATCCATGTTTGGGATTTTATCCCCAGGAAAAAGTAGCAGCAAGTATAGCCAGGCGTGCAGGGACTTGGCAGTTCCTGTCCTGAGCTATTCATTGTTTTTGTGACAGATGTTGTACTGGACAACTGTGGGAAGGGTGAAAGAAGAGACAAGAAGAAATTAACACGGTTAGATGAAACGATCCACACAAGTCCTGTGTCTGTTTGATAAACTTGAAGCTACGGCTAACCTGGACCTGTCGACATGTGACCAAATCCACTCAACAGCACTTTTAAAGCTGACAGTTTGAGCCATAGCATGACACTGAATAAATGTGGTTTATGTCACACCGTTGATATAATATAAGACATTAAGGTTCAAGGTTACTTTATTTATACCCGTAGGTAAATTTGCTGTACAGAAAAAATTATTGCATTTGGCATCCCCTCACAAAACACACATTAAACCCGACAAACACATACTTGATAATTTGACAAGTGATAAAAAAAACCCCAATATAAATAAGATCAAGATTAATTCAATAAAACAGTTTTTATTGAGTTCAGTGACAGCAGCAGGGACAGCTGTTTTATCTTTGACCCACACTTTGGGACTAGAAACCTCCATCCAGAGGAGAGAAGCTGAAATTCACCCCATAAATGATGGGAGCCATTATTAAAGATTTATAAAGCCATTCCTCTGTAGCTGTTTAGAGTACAGGGAAGCCAGACAGGGCCATGACTCACATATAAGACGACTGGAGTGTCTCACTATCTGATTCAGTGAGCTTTTCTCTGTGACAGAGGTCTAACCGAACCATGCCACCAAACAAAAAGATACAACAAACTCAATAAAAGAACGATTGTTCGGGCAATGTGGAAATGAGCAAATTTCCTAAGGCACTAAATGCGCTGGTGACCCTTTAATTAAAGTGACTCCATGCCCATTTTGTTGCTTCCTAAAATCAAGAACCATATCTTCTGTTTCAGATATGTTCAGTTGAAGTTAAGACTCCTCACGCCACTGAACAAAGTCATCAATAACTAGACTGTGTGTAGTTTCACCCTCTTTAAGTAAGCTGGCAATAACATCTGCGTATTTAATGATGGCCCTGTTTTCATATCTGCTCTGACACATGTTTGTATAGAGAATGAATAATAAGCATGATAACAAACGCTCTTGGGGAGAACCTGTAGAGGAGAACAGTGGGTCAGACAGAACCCATTTATTCTCACTCTTTGTGACCTGTCAGCTAAATAGTCTAAAATCTAATCCACCAGGTTTTCCCCAACTTCAAACTGTTCTTAAAGTCTTTAGATTAAAACATTGGGGTGTAGTTTATTAAAAGCAGAGGAGAAATCAGTAAACAGAAGTCATACAAAAGTCCCTTTACTCTCTACATGTTTAGAAATCAGATTAAGTAGAGTCAATGGTGCATCCTGATAAGTTTTTTAAAGACTTTCATCACGACTGAGGTGAAGGCCTGAAGTCGGTCAGTCAGAACTTTCAGGCGACCAGCTTTAAGGACAGGAACAACGACAGCTTCTTTCCAAAGAGAGGGCACATGTTGCATTTGCAAGGATTTATTAAAAATAACCTGAAATAAAAGACTGAGTTCTCTAGCACAAGATTTAAATAGGCGGCCACTAATATTATCAGGACCGTGGCTTTTGTTAATAAGAGGTAGGAAGATTTTTGTTACCTGTGAGCAGTGTCAGTTTACTTGTTTCCTCTGGTTTACTATCTTTAAGCTAAGCCAATCTAGCCACCTCCTGGTTTAGAAGTATGAGCATCTTATTCCTGGCAAGAAGGGGATTTCCCCCCCAAGCTGAACAGAACCCTGTGAACTCTCACAGTGCAGGCTGGGAAAAAAGCACAAGTAACCATCTGCGCTTTTTTGCTTTTGCAACTGTAAGATTCTTCAGAACTCAGCTGTATTTAACCAGTGTCACCGAGTTTATAGTATTGTACAGAGGATGACTAACCTCTCAAAAATCAGCCATAATCTTAAGCAATAACTCCAAATAATTAAGTGGTTGAAGATGAACTTCAGTCATCTGTCTTCACCTCCCAGTTAAACATGACCTCTCTCTGAGCTTGGGGAGTAAACAGTCTTATAAACCTTTATGACACTGACTTCGAATGCCTGCCAGAATCCTTTTATCCACCACGGATTTAAATTGTGGAAAAATGTAAGTGCAGCAAATCGTGTTTCATCAGCTCTGAGCTGGACAAAGTTTGCACTTTGCTTTCACGCTGTAAGGCCACTCTGAGTGCAAGGTGGGTGCAGAGTTGAACTCTGACATCTGTCCCAGTTCGTGGCAGCGTGGAGCTGTTTTGGCCTTGCTGCCTCCCTCTCTCGCCTCTCTTCCTCTCCCTCCTCCATTGTGTTTTTTTAGAGAAGAGCAGCCGCTTGTGTTGATTTCCTCAGTTCTGGGGTATGCGCTCGCCTTGCCAGGATAAGCAGACAGGCTTGCGCGATGATGTTTGTTGGATCCGCTTTCCTGGACAGCCAGCTGGATGAGGAGAAGACCTACATTTTGCCAGAAAAACAAAAAGTGTGGTGAAATTGTTTGTATTGGCATTCGTGAGCAGGGTGCAGATGCCTTCAGATGGGAAAACAACAAAGTGCTTGTTTTGCAGATGCAGTCCTCTCTGATTGTTTGTCAATCAACTTACAGTGAAAGATGTGACATCATTCGACTTCTGTTAACAAATGCATAGTTTCCGCTCTTGTTGTCAAATATTTGTTGAATTAAATTTAAGTCTTGTCTAATCAGTCAATAAATTCATTTTACTGCAATCTGGCAAAGAGATGTCATAAGAAACGGTGATTTGAAGGTGAAAACATGTTTCAGGAGCTGCATGTGTCCTTGAACACTGCTCACAATTCCAGTCAGGAAAGTTTGGCTCATGCTTTTGCTGTTTTTCATGACCCTTTCCCCCTCCGCTTCTCTAGTGGTGAAGCCATTGGTTGTGGAAGATACATATCTACTCTGCCCTGCCCCAGTGCTTGAAGAGGAGGGGATGTAAGTCGTATAATTTACTTAAATAAATGTGAGGTTTCAAATGAAACCCTCTGCTCTGCTTTTCAAGGTTAAAACGGGGCTGAGATATTTTTCTTTTTCTTTGCCAGGGCAGCAAATCTTTATGTCAGCATGAACGAGGGTCTCAGTTTCATCTCTAGCTCGGTCACAATTACCACCGTGAGCTGTGTGAGTACAATAAGATATAGGGGCATTTGGCCTTTAGCGGGGGCTTGGAGCAGCACAGAGTGTGGAGCTACAGACGGAACACAAAAGTGGTTTACATCCAGCGCTCTTTGTGTTCAGACAGCCTATGCTGACGTGTCTGTCTCTTTTACAGTCTGATGGGACCATCCTGGCCGTAGCTCTGCTCATCCTGATGCTGCTCCTGGTCTTGGCTCTCCTCTGGTGGTTCTGGCCTCTGTGCTGCACTGTGGTCAGTTCCCTGCAACGAAGACATGAACTCGTGCTGCTTTACAGATTGCTCTCAGCCTGCTCCTTACATTTTACATGGCTACAAAGAGTATGGGGGCTGTAGCCGAGCCATTTACGTCCTAATTGATACCACAGACAATATAGTGAAGCCTGGAGTCTGTGTATCAGTATTCCTCCTTTGGATCCTTGCATCTTGCAAAAAAAGAAAAAAAAGAAAAAAAGTGATACAAATTAAAACTAATATTTGATTCATTTCTTTTTAATTAATCCAAAGGTTCAAAAAACACTCAATTTTCCCAAAAAATTTAATTTTTTATGATTTAGGCTGTAAAGAGTTAATTTTTACTGGACTTTAAAAAACACTCTGTTCCTGAGGGATCTTTGTTGCTGAAGTTAGTCCACAACCAGTAAATAGTCTCGGCCATCAGGTGAACATGCGTTTAAGCAATTATACCTCTCCTAAAATTATTTGCGTTTCCAGAGGTTACTGCAGGTAACCTCCAAGTCAGTATATTCACTTAAAGAGATCTAACTTGTAGCAGATTTTTCTACCATTTATGGCTTTACTTGATTTGTTGCCAGTGGTGTGGAAACAAAAGCGTCTATAGCCTGAATGTTTTGGTTGATATCTTTGTCACTATGAAGTTTTTAAGTAGCGGGATAACTGATTCCAAGTAAAGAGTTTCTTTTTCTTTTCTTTTTTTTATGTACTTATGCAAAAGCCATCTGCTCAGGACTCGGTGAAAACATGTTTGTGGGATTATTTAGCATCAAGGTATTTCAGCAAACTCACTTGCTACCACATGCCCTCTGTACAAATCCGTACATCTCCTTTCAAAATCGTCACGGGCATGGTGTCTCTTCAAAATGCACTGCAGTGTTTCCACTGGAGCTGGAAACAGGAAAGCTGAGCCCTGCCAGAGAGAGATGTCAGCTTTTACAACACAGCTTTCTCTCCCTTCACTCTTTTTCTGTCCATGTCAATTCGCTTGCAAGTTGAAGTTCGTGCAGCAAGTGTGTTTGGGAAAAAACGACACTAGGTTACCAAGGGGAGTCTTTTTTTTCTTCTTCTTTTTGTTCCAGGATTTGGAAAAGAGTGCAGGAAAAAAAAATCACAAATAAGAATCAGAGTGACTTAATTTGCCAAATGCATTTAGTGGAGATGAATCTGTCTTTATTACACCTGTGAAAAAACCCTGACGGCTCATGCAGTGAGGAAAAAGTTTATATGGGGATAGCAGCGGTGTACATTGTTGTGCATTCATCCAAGTTGCATAACATCGAAGTAGATGGATAAATTGTTTTTCTTTCCCTATTTATGTGATACTAACTAACGTATAAATACTATAAAAGTTATCCATAAAACTAAAAAGGCATAATGTGGCATTTATGAGGTTGTTACTCTTCTCTTGCTTTAACCAGCAACCTCAAGGCAAAAAAATCTGGATAGCAGGTTTCTAGGTCAGCGCCTTGCTCTTGTAAGTCGTAGAGACTAAGAGGGAAAACATTTCTCAGTCATTTGCTGTTGTGTAGCCACGTCACTGTGCATAAAGCGCGCATTGTTCTGACACGCAAAAAGCATTTTCAAACATGTCTCTGCGACTTCTGTCATCTCCTGATGTTAAACAATGCTCTCCATCTTTTTCTTCCCATTCACTCTGCTTTTTCTTCCCCTCTTTTATTTCGCCCACAGATCATCCACGAACCACCACCACCGCCAGCTGTGGAGGATAGTTCGGTAGGAGCTTCACAATCTCCGCCTCCTATCTGTTTTGTCAAGACTGAAAAAGAGTGCTTGTGATTTAAGACTTCGACAGCTGCCAGCGTTTAGCTTATGTAATTGTTAGAGTGACAGCGTAAACCTCAATGACCACACGGCGTCACTGACTTTCCAGCTTTAAACTTTCAACACTCGTTTTCTGATTCATTTGACGAGAGTTAACGCCCTCTCAGAACAACGGCATCGTGACTTTTACAGCACCCCACCACACACACACACCATTTCTGCTGTTTGTAAGAGCACTGCTGTTGTGTCCAAGACTTTAATTTATGCCTTTAAAAAATTATAACCATTTGGACCTGCAGTAAGAAGTTTAAAAACTCAATAATAATAACTCAATAACTCAAAAACATAATTTCAATTTAGTTTTAAGATCAAACCGCAAGTCCAAATGACTCGATTCAATACAGTTTAACGGTCCTCAAACACGCTGCTGCAGCTGTGGGACGTATCAGGCTGCATCTGTTTGCACAAAATTAAACAGAAAATTAGGTTTAACTGCTGAATTTAAATGCCAGTGACATCCACGGCCTCAAAGACTGCTTTTATTACGGTCTCCTCTGTGCGACATCCTGGTAGGATACGAGACAGACAGGGTGTATTAAAGAGCTGAAACATCACAAGTTTGGCTAGTGGGCTTTTTCATTTCCTTTGATCAGACAAACTAGAGCAATGGGGACATAATGACAGCTCAGGGATAGGAAGGACAGAGAGAGAGGGGCATTCATTCCAGTTTGCCTGGTAACAAATAAGAGAGCAGTTGTGTGCAAAAGTCTTGTGCAACTCCTCTTTCTTTATATTTTGCTTCCAAGAGGGGCTATTTTGTCATAGTTTTCTTGAGCAATAGTTCTCCAGGCTTTCTTTGGAAATTGGCAGGGAACCATTTTTTAAACTGTATCTTTCGGCACTTTGTTACAACAGCCTGTGGCAAAAACACAGAAATATTCCTGTTTCATAAAACATGCCAAAGATAATACAGTGTTACAGGCATAAAATAGTATTTTTCATGAACAAGAGGATTCAAAAAGAGTTACACTTGGTATATCTCTGCATGTTGTGCAGTGTGTCCTTGAAAAATTTGAGGAAACTGGACACGAAAGGGACATCTGTAGCAGATGGGCAGTATCTGGAAATGTCCTCAAGAAATAGGGAAAAAGACCTGACACAGGATCCGAGAGATGCATCTGGCACATCAGTCGATCCGTCTACTGTTCACTGAAGCGCCATCAGAATTCATCTCAGTGAAAGGGTGGCAGTCGAGAGTGAGGAATCCAAATTTGTTCAAATTATCGTCAGTGCTTATGAAGTGAGTGAGTGCCTACAGCATCTGTAAAACACGTGGAACCTCTGTCATGGTTTGGTGATGCATTTCAGCCAGTGGCGCTGGGCAGCTTGTCAAAACTGATGGAAATACAAACACAAAAAAAAAAAAACCATCAGATTTTGATCCACTGTGCCATATCATCTAGAAAGCATCAAATTGGCAGCAGCTTCATTTTTCATCATGACAATGACCCCAAACACACTGCCAATGCAGTAAAAGTGTACCTGGATAGAAAAAACACACAATGGAACACGATCAGTCATCGGTTCCACATTATTGAAGCAGAGTGGGATCTTCTTGACAGAGAATGGAACAAAAGGCAGGAAAGCTTATTTAAGACACTTCAGGCTGTGTTGAAGAATAAAGGCGATCATACCAAATATTGACTTTTAAGCTTGTTAGAACTGTCAAAACTCTTTTTTTGCCTTATATACTGGATTTCCATGCATGTGAGTTAGCAGATGTTTAAATAAATTGCTCCTCCTATTTCGCTTTTTCCTAGAAATGTGTGAAGAAATAAGGGGCGGGCCAGGACCTTTTGCACAGTACTGAATGTTTACTGCCTCTTAGTTCAAGCTAAGGGGTGATAAACATTGGTGAAATGGTTAAACAACAAATACATTTAAAAAAAAACATTTCCTGTTGCTCTCCCACAGGATGATGAGGACTTTGAAGCCCCCAAGAAGAAATGGCCGACTGTTGATGCCTCCTACTATGGAGGAAGAGGCGTAGGGGGGATCAAAAGGATGGAGGTTCGCTGGGGTGAGAAAGGCTCCACTGAAGAAGGAGCAAAGCTGGAGAAGGCCAAAAATGCCAAAGTGAAGATGCCTGACCAGGAGTATGTGTCACCACCCCCTCGGGTTCTTAACAATGGCATGCAGAAACCGCCGGCGCCACGCAACTGGTACTCACCCATTAAGGTAGGGGAGGGGGGGGGGGGTATATATATATGATTACTCATTAGGAACTACTGAGAAACTCAGTATGATGCTTCACTAAGGGAACACAAACAGTAGGCAATGGTGAAGATTATTTCACCATTGCTTACTGATTACTGAAAACCATTGCCCCAGATGGTTTTCAGTAATCAATATCTAAGACTACATTTGTAAATTAAAGCTTTGATGCTGTGTAAAATGTAAATATGAAACAAAATCTCATCTAACAGTATTTTATTCACGACAGAACATAGTTGAATTTTTCGTTTCATGATGCTCCAAATGTTTTTAAATTGGTGGAAAGATCTGGTCTGCAGGCGGACTAATTCAGAACCCAGACTCTTCATCTATGATGCCACGCTTTTCTAATAGACGTATGGAGTTTGGGATTATAGTGATATATGGAAGATCTTCTCTGAAAAACACTTTATCTGGATGGGAGTGTATGTAAAACATGTACAGGCCTTTCTGCATTGTTGGTGCCTTTCCAAATGTATGTTCCTAATACCACAGGCACCAGTGCAACTCTATATCATCAGAGATGCAGGCTTTTGAACTCAACGCTGATAACAAACTGGACCCCTCTCCTCTTTAGTTCGAAGGACACGGAGTGCATGTTTTCCAAAAATAATTTGACCACAGAACAGTTTTCCGCTTTCACTTTTTTTTTTTTTTAAAGATGTGTTTCTGCCATCAAATTCAAAACGAGCTAATATTAAAAAAAAAATAAAAAATAGTAAAATGTCTCACTTTAAACATCTAATACGTTTTCAGCACCCGAACATTTTTGGAACGGAGTTTTACAATAATGTCCTGAGTCAGACGTGATCATGGAAGTACTGAGGAACAGCTTATCACTGTTGTCCTGAATCATTCCTCACAAGTGTTACCTAAACAACTTAAAGCAAACAGGATATGAGTTTTAACTGAGCCACATAAAAATGAGTAAATACTGGAGAATTTGAGAGTTATTAGTTTAAAAAGTATTTGAAGTGTGGGAATCATGGTTTTTAACAGCTCTGCTGGGGCGCATACTACATATAACACAGCATCTGTCACAGATTACTTCATGCTAATCTGGCTGAGGATATGTTAGTACGAGTATGGTGTTTTGGTGAAAATAGCCCGAGATGTGTTCGGGTATTAAAGCTTAGGTGACAATTGGCACACGGCTCCATTCCTCCAGGACCAGCGTGGGGTTAAAGGAGTCTTTCTGAAGTCTTCCCAGTCAGCAGGGGATTGCTAATAGAAACCAGACTTCTGTTGGACTGACCTCCAGAGAGAAAGGCTCCACAGCCAGGAGTTTTTGTGAGCAAAAACAGCTGCATTTTTTCTGCTCTTATCCTCAAAGTATTTGCTGTGTCTGAAAAGTATGAAGAGCCAACTTACAGTGGACTGAAACCATTTCACTGTGTCGCTTTGAGATAAATGGATGAATTAAACGATACATTAAACTGCAGCTGAAGTCACTTGTGTGAAAAAGAAGACAAAAAACAAAAACAAAACAAGGGTTGGAAGCAGAAATCAATGTTTTGTAGGATTTTACATTCTCTTAAACATTTTGGTCTCTTCTCTGTTTCCACAGAGCAAACTGGATGCATTGTGGGTGCTTTTAAGAAAAGGCTACGACCGTGTGTCTGTAATGAGACCTCATCCAGGTGACAAGGTAAGAGCAACACCAACCCTGCACTGGCATGCACTGAGCGTGCATTGTAAATCGTTCTGCATTTCACAGGCTGACGTCAGGCTTGGCTGTGCATTAACTTCTGGCAAATGAAAATTAGCGATTGAAACGATTGTATGTGAAAATGTTGAGAAAATGGACCAGCTGTAAGCAATGAAGTGTGCACAGCGAGACTCATGGGAAAAGTTGCAGTGGGATTGGATTTAGACTGCTACAGTACGCAGCAATGTAAAAGCGTCTGGTGAAGTCATTATGAAAAAACAAAATGAAATTCCTCAAAGACCAGCTGCAGTGGGGGTGACAGTGCAGTGACCGCTGCAGCTGGAAGCTAACATGAAGTCAGAGACAGTAGAGTCTGTATGCGGTGAAAAACGGGAATTATGTGTCTAAAAATGTCACCGCAAGCGTTTATGTAATGATTCACATTTCTCTGGGTCAGAGTGTTGATCTAAAACCATTACCCTCACAGGGTGAAAAGACATTTCTGGCACATTTAAACAATCATTTTTTACATTTTCTAGAATTTTCTCTGTAACTACTGTAACTCCTAAGTGTTTTGAGTAAATCTAAAGTACACTGAGCTAGTTTCAGATTTGACTCAATAACAACCCAGACAGGATTTGCTGCTAGAAGACAGGCCTTTAAATGCCATTCCAGGGAGGAGCTGCTCCTATTGTTTGCACAGAGCTGTATAAGGTGACACACAGCCGTGTTGAAACATAAAGGAGAATTTTGAAGATGAGAGTAGGAAGCAATATTAGTAGCCCACCTTTCTTTTATTTTAAACTTCTAGTGAGAATACCAGTTACTCCCAGTTACTACAGTTAATACCAGTTATGCATGCTTTTAAACCCATGTTTTTGTAATGTTATGCATATGCATATTATAAACTCAACAGCCATTTTGTTAAGTACAGCTGCTCAGCTGTTTATTAATTCACATATCTAATCAGTCAGTCATGCAGCAACTGATTTAGGCATGCAGACATGGTGATCTACTCAAAACCATCAGAATTGCCCAAAAAAAAGAATAAAATACCCAGTGAGCAGCAGTTCTCTGCGGAAAATGAAAACGCCTTGTTGATGTCAGAGGAGAACTCCCAGACTGATAGGAAGGCAACAATAACTCAGCTAACCATTTGTTATAACAAAGGTATGCAGAAGAGCATCTCTGGAAGCACAGCACACATATCTTAAAACAGATTTAGTTTATAGCAGCTGAAGACCACAGCAGCAGCAGCCGGTGCCATCCCTGTAAGCTGAGAATAAGAATCTAAGGCCACAATTCACATGTTGTCTCAGTTTTTGCAGGGACATTTAAATCGCATGTACTGAATTCTGCATAAACATCATGAAAGCCTCGATCCATCCAGTCCTGTATGAATGATTCTGGTGGAACTCTGGTGATGTAATAGTACCGGGGATATTTTCTTGGAGCATTTTCGGACCAGAGCGTACCCATCATCTGACAGCAGGATAACACGACACATCACAAACCTCAAATGATCTCAAAATGACTTCTTAAACATAATGAGTTCATGAAACTCCAGTGGCCTTAACAATTAGCAGATCTCAATCAAATAGAGCATCTTTGGAATGTGGTGAAACAGGAGATTCACATTAATCTGCAGCAAATGTGTGATATTGTCATGGTAATGTGGACTAAAATCTCTGAGGAGTGCTTCCAGCACCTTGCTGAATCTATGCCATGTAGAATTAAAGCAGTTCTAAAGGCAAACAGCAGACCAACCAGTTACTAACAAGTTCAGCAAAGCTCACCAGTATAGTCCATAGTTCATTTTTTGGCAGCTATAATGTAATTTTTTACTTTGATGCAAAAATCCTAATGTTGATACTTTATGCAGTTACAATAGAAATATAATTGTTTGGCATGAATAAGCCTCTGGAATTTTCAGACTGATGTGTTATTATACGGTCAGGTTTCTTCATCTTCATCAGTGCAGTTATGCAGCATTTCCTTAAAGAGATACACTGACAGTCCAGCAAGACCCTCATTTCATGCTGAGGAGGATGGGAAATTACATCTCAAGGCAAACTTATCAGGATTCATACTTTAAACTATTTCTTAGCCTCCTTTGCTGTATTTTTTGTCTTGAAGTGAGCCAGATGTTTTTAGAGGGTAAAAGGTCTGGTATGTAGGTGAGCCACTTTAGCAGTCAGGCTTGTTTTCTACAGTCATGGTGTTGTAATACATGCAAAATGCAGTTTGGCACTGTTCTGATAAAATAATCTTTAGTATTTAGTATTTATTTATTTATTGTCATTGTCAAGAACAATGAAATTGCGTTTGGGGCTTCCATACAACCCAAAAAAAAGAAGAAAATAATAAATACCCCTTAAAACCCAAGTGTACATATTTAACCCAGTGTGACTCCACACTGGGTTAAATATGTACACTTGGGCGTTTCCTGATTTAAAAACAAACAAACAAGAAATAAGTGTTCTTTTTTCTTTGCATGATAGAGTTTTAACTTGTAATTGTGGATGCAACGAGCCTGAGCAGCCGATCTCACCCTGTTTTACTTCAGCCTCAGCCTGTCTGCGATGCTCTTTTGTGCCCGAGAGGCATTTTATAATAAGCTTTCAAGCTTATTCTAAAATATTATACAGGATATTTAGAACTAACTAGGCAGCTCATTCTCTTGACAGTACTTTTTGCATTATGCAGTTTATGGACGTTTTAACCAGCACTCAGCTCACTGAGAAACAAAGTGTCGAAGTGTGTCTTCCTCACTATAAAAGCTTTTCATTAGCTTACTGGAAAAGAAAAATACTTGTTTGTACTTTCTGAGCAGTGAACACTTTCTGAGCAGTGAACACTTTCTGAGCAGAAAGCTTGTTCTGATTGCAATTGCAGCAGCGGGGAGGAGGAAGCCAGCCGATCCAGTTGTTGCTGGAGAAAAACCCTGTTACGTGTCGCTTTTGTGAGCCTTAAAGACTGGGGTCTTTTCAGTAATTAAAAATAAAATCAGAGGACGTAACACAGCAGGTTACTGGGCTACTGAACCATCACATATTTCAGTAGTGACTGACTGTGAATGTAGATACAAGTATGATACAGTCCAGGAGCCCAAGAGACATAAGGATCTATGATATTCAGTATAAGATGAACTGTACAACATGCAGCATTTGGCCTATTTCTTTTCCCCCAACAGTCATTTCTCCTCAGTGTTAAATAAGAGACACATTCCTTATCAGCCTATTGCAACTCCTGGGTCGACTGAGTGCAGCTGCTCCAGGGGTGTAACTTGTTTCTGGAGTATGATGATGATGTATATCTCCCTTTAATGACCTCACTTCATTTTGAATGGGCGTAAATGATGGCAGGTCAAGTTGTCCAATGAAATAGGTGCATAGCTTCTCAAAATTTAAGCTGGGACTGAGAATTACAGCACATTTTTTAAGGTCTGCTGACATTAAAATACACATTATGTAGCTGTGTACTGACAACAGGAAAAGGCTTTTGTGAGAGTGAGTTCATTCAGTTGTCAAAGCAGGAAAGTGTGTGTTTTGTCAAAGAAAGTTCAGAAAAGTGGAGACATTGGTTCTTCACCCTTCAAATTCTGAAGTTATTGTTTGATCAAATGAAAAAAAGAGCAGCAGATAAATTTAAAAAATGTCATAGATCCTATGTTTTTAGTTAGTACTAACGTTCTCAAACTTAGAATTAATTAATTGAAAATATAGGAGCTGGCACCACTTTGTGGAAGCTACTGTGTTGCCCCACTTTCTTGAATGCAATGGCTGAGATGGATATAAGACTATTTTCCCAAAATATGTTGCACCCGAAATGTGAATTCTTACCTATGTTTTATCATCTAAGAAGGGGTACTCCTCAACAAACAAGCCAGAATGCAAAAGAAAAGAGAAAACTCTTCCTCTAACTCTTCCAGGGTAATCTCCTGAACTGAAGATGTGGCTCTAACACATAAAAATGTGCATAAACATCCTTATTTATTCCAGATATTGTCACAATTACTTATTTTCAGCAGATTTGAAATGTGACTCTCCTGTGTCCAGATACTGAGCTAGCTAAACAAAAACAGCAGCTGGTTATAAATGTGGTTACCACCAACAAGCCTATGAGTGTCCTTGAAGCAAACATGAATCTTACTTTCTCTGTGACAAGAAGTTTGATTCTCACATCATATGAGAGTTTATTTGCTACGTGCCAGAGTCACACAATGTTAGATCTACTTCAAAGATAGTTTCACTAATGCCAGCTAACAGAGGCTAACAGTAGCATTTACCAACAGACAAGGTAAGGATATCCTCAACAACTCAGTATCAGTGTCACTGGTCAAAAGTGAGCTTCAACAACAGACCGACTCATATCTGACTACTTTCAGAAAGTTTTACAGCCTCATCCAGAGTAAATAGATGTAGATATTTTTCACTCTGCATATTGAAAGCCGAGATAAACAGTAGACTGACAGATTGCAAAATATGTTCATGCAGATCTGATCTGCTTTTTAGCCACGATTTATTGCACAAAGTTGATATTATTCAAATAGTATGTTAAAATATAGTACTTGCACTTTATGGCAGTAGTTTATGAATGTATGAAATTTTGCTTTGGCTCTTAGAAAATGCAAATATCATCTTATTGTTCTGAAATGTCGTATTAGACTTCAAGCTAGCTGCTGAGACAATAAAATCATTAATAAAGTTTTTATAGTGAATATACGCTAAGTAAGCAGTAGGGTCAACACAGTGAGATTTTTTTTTTTATGCAACCTTAGAGGTCACACCTTGTTGGATCATCAAAAGAAAGCAGGTTTAGGCAAATGTTTTATGAGCCTCACTTTTCAAACCCATAGGCTAAATCCATCTTCTATATACAGGCTGTGATGTGAGCCAGACCTTTTCCTTTCTGTCATTTAGACTCAATGTCTGAATTTTCATTGTGAATTTTTGCCTTGGATTGAACAATTAATGGAAAAAAATTTAACGTTTGCCACTTTGCTAACAAAATCTGAACTCTGTTTAATTTTATAGGGCAGATGCATGAACTTCACCCGTGTAAAATCCCCCCCTAGCTACCCACACTTCAACAATCACCCATCTCCCATCTACAACCCGCCTGGCAGGAATCCACCTCCACCGCAGGGCACCCTACCACCGACTCCCAGCGCGCCACCCTTCTCCTCGCTGCCTCCAACCCCTCCACCCATTTCCACCCCTCCCCCTTACACACCACCTCCCAACCGGGCTCTTCCTCCAACCACCTTGCACATACCCGCCCCACCGGCGCTCTCACCCACGCCTCCGCCCTGCGCTAGCCCAACCGGCTTGCTGCCACCTCTTCCCCAGGGACCCCCTCCTGGACGAGCCCCTCCACCTGCCCGCCCTCCGCCTCGCCCTGGCCTGTAGAAGTCTGGTGGGAGACAGGAGGTGGTCACACAAGACTGAAAAACATAATCCAGAGTTCCACCAGCACATAGCCATCTTTGATTGTAACTACGAGTGAGGTGCAACAAGGTGCCAACCTCAGCAGGCTGTAGCCTTTCAGACTTGTGACGAGGAGGAGCGAGAACTTGTTTTCAGCTATTTGTCTACTTTTGTACACATCTAGCCCAACAGTGCAATTGCTTGGATGCTTGAATTACATAGACATTCCCTATAAATGAGATCACGCAGGCCGGCTCAAAAACATTTGACTGAAGACTGTATGAATTCTGACCGAGCAGAGGATCAACAGCTTGTACTAACAGCTTTATACACAGGCCCTAGAGAAGGAGTACAGTTGTCTTCTGAATGGCCATGTCACTAAAATAAATGCCACTGTAAAGTTCCTGTTTTATATAAGAGAAAAGAAAAACACTCATCCTGCAAATGTTCCACATACAGCAGAGTAAGGATGATGCAGAGGCATCTGAAAACAATCCTTTTTTTAAAATCCTTGAATGTTTGCATGCAAAAGTGCTCGAATCATCGTTTGTAGTTTTTTAACATTTGTACTTGTTTTTATACATTTGTAAATACTTTCATTTTTTACTTTGTACTTGTGTAGACCACACTCTTCATTTTGGGGAAAGAAAGACAATCATCGGTGATGACGGCATGGACAGTAAGTGTACTGAAACAGCAATGCAATGTATCTGAACTTCCAGTGTTCAACTCCTGACTCGCAAACTATTTTCATCCAACCTAATGTGAGCCATGTCTGGCCCGTTTTCTGTGCTCATTGGTGTAAACAGTAAATTTGGCTTTACCAGATGTATGGCTGGAACTGACCTGACCAAGATGACTGTAATTACAGCTGTAGGTAAGCGCTGCATAGGATCTGTCTGTTAAGATGAGGGTAACTCTGGGAATCAGGGAAAAGCTTTGCACATCGTCTTACTCGTCCACCTACGGCTTCAAAAAAAGTTGTACATTATTAATGCAAATAAGCGTGCTCAGTTATATGTGTGCTGTACATTGATGAGTCAGTAAACAATCTTGTTTTACTTTTTTTGCAGAAAGTCTTTAATTCCTCTGAGAATAAAATACGATGGAAGCCATTTCGTGGATGTTGATATGAAGCTTTTACTCTCATCACGTCACGGTTAGCAATCCCGTCAGTACTGTACAGTAAACACAGACTGGTGTGTGATTCATTTAAAAAGCAAGGAAGCAGTTTAGCTACATAAAATCTGACTCCGTCTTCTTATTCTTTTCTTCAGATGCTAATTTGAAAAACATTCTGTTTTACTTCCGGGCAGCAAAAGCAGCAACTGATCCACATGTTTACTGTGTATGCTTTCATCAAGAGTCTGTAAAGCCTTTAATGCATTTAGCTGGATATTCCCTCAAGTCACTTTTTATCCACAGGGCTCCTTTAAACAATATTCTGTACCTCCCAAACTAAATGTACAGCTGTTCTGTTCTCATTTACCTACTGACATTACCACTGCGTGAATGTCTGCAGGCCCTTACTCATTCCTTGTGACAGAAAAACAGAGAAGAGAATACTTCATGTGCAGCAAACTCATTCAAGATGTTAATATATTGCATTATGTTACAACACGAATAGGGGAGCCATCTTGGAAAATATTTGAAACAATCTAATCCTCAGGAAATATGCATGGGCTGCAGAAATGAAAAAGCCTGTCGAGGGTGATGACATCATGATGATCTGGGAATAACAAAGAGGACAGAATCAAATCAAAGGGCAGATTTTATAGTAGAATTTCGGGCAAATTTTAAACTTTGTTGCTGTTGCTAACCTCTGTTTCTAAAGTAAATCACATAAACTCATTGGCCACTTTGTTAGGTACACCTGTTCAACTGCTCGTTAACACAAATATCTAATCAGGCGTTCACATAGCAGCAACTCTGTGCATTTAGGCATTTAGACATGGTTAAGACGACCTGGTGTAGCCCAAACAGAGCACCAGAATGAAGAAGAGAGGTGGTTTCAGTGATTTTGTATGTGGAAGGGTTGTTGGTGTCAGATGGGCTCGACTGAATAACTCAGAAACAATTGATCTACTGAGACCTTTCTGCACAGCCACGTCTAAAGTTTACAAGGACTACAATCTGGAAAAAAATAAAATAAAAATCAGTCTAATGTCTTCAAATACAAGCATCTCATTAGAATACAAACAGCAGAATGTAAAATGGGTTCTTGTAAATCATTTGGTAGAAAATGTTTGATGGTTATCAAAAGCAGCCATGAAATGCCAGACAGTAAACATGTAAATGTAACTGAATATTCATTAGATTTTCAAAATAAAATTACCAGCATTTTAACTGACGCTTCAGGTTTAATGTTCACTGCTGCTGGCTCAAACTGACTAACCCTAATGAAGCAGATTTGAACAATTACATCATTAGGTTTGTTCATTTGGTGATCAAACATGATGTTTCTGGTAGTCCACAGTAGTTGGATTTTAAATAGCAACTTAAAAAGATCCAACTGCTGATAAACAAGGAGACCTAACCTAAAAGAAGATAAAGAGGACACAGCTGTTTATTGCACTTTGACTTGGCGCCGTCAGGAAACATCTAGATACCGGGTGAACCTGCTGATTGCTCCCCTGCCCTTATTATGCAGAAGATGCTAAACTTTTAAGAAAAGATAAACACAATATCAAGTCTTGACAAGATCGTATAAACGACTACAGTTACAGAAACTCAGGTTTCTGCTTTTGGTTTTTCAGGACGTTTAGGCATAGAGGAATCATGGTTAATGTTCATGGTTAGAGATGCGCATTTCCTGTGATAACACCTAATTCCTGCCCCTCTAACAAGAGGCCTGCAGCAGAGAAAATCCGTTCTCCTTACGACACCAAGCTGTCTGCAATTAAAGTCACAACAGCTGCTAACACTTATTCAGCCCCACTGATAAAAGCTGCAGTGACGCTTTGATTTATAAGAACTAGCAAAGTCTGGCTCCTACACAGAGGATGTTACCTGCTTCACACGATGCTCTTTATAGATGAGAAACTGCCCAGGACGCTCCCCATGCTCGGACAATGGAGGCTGTTACTGCTGAAAGCCGTGGTTACTTTCCATAATTACTCCACAGCTGCGTGTGAGGCCGCCGTTGTGGTTAGTTTCTGCAATGAAATCCTTCTGAGAGCTGCACTTGCTTTCACCAGGAGCTTGACTCTTTACCTCTCAGTCTTGCTGAAACTGAACACGTTCATCAGGCAGAAGCTAGCAGGTGTGCTCCTGGCACGTGAAGACTTGGACCAACATGCATGCTCAAGCTGCTGCTCCACCTGGCCTCCATCGCACACCTTGAGAAATTACAGCTGCCCTCCGAGTGGCTGTGGAGGAAGGAGATCTGCAGAGCCCTTAAAGCCAATCAAGGCAGTGCTGCTTGTGCTGCCCGCGCTCTGCCGCTTCTCACTATCTCTGTGTTTGATGTCCTTTGCTCTCGTTCAAGTGGCAGTTTCACTCCTGCCTTGTCTGTGGAGCAACCTCAGACGCTGCGTCTCCACTGTGACAGCTCTACGTGAGAGCATCAGACCGATAGTGTCCGTCTTCCTGGAGTTTGGCACCAGCGGCGGCGTATCGTTACTTTGAGCTACCCCTAAATACCTCCAGTACCTCAACTCTTTGTGCAATCTATCACCTGAACTAAACACGTTATTTTAATGACAAGTCCAAATGTGCCTGAATTTCTACAGCGTATTTATTGGAATAAAAATCGTACAGACACCTTTTGTTATCACTGTCAGTATTTTAGGTCATGTAAATCCACAAGCGCACACATCCTCAATCCAATAACTCCCAGACACTTTTAAAAGATACGTATGTGACACTTTATTGCATCAGTTCCACTAATAAATAGTACTCCCACTCCCTCTGTAACCCAACAGATGGTGCTAGGATCCACTGCAGCATCCTTGATCAATACATCCAGTCAGTAAATCAAAAAGTGTTTCGAGTGTGGGTTACAAAAGTACCTGTAACAACATTTCACTGGCTCAGAAAATGCTCAAGGGGGGAAAATGAAGTCCAAGTTAAGGCTTGATTGTAAATGCAAGATAAATATCTTTAAACTTAAAGAATGCAGGCTTAAAAAAAGCTGCTCCTATTCTTTCTCTACTGCATAACTGTGTGTGTGTGTGTGTGTGTGTGTGTGTGTGCATGCAATGTCACTTTTTTTCTTGGCTTCTGAATTTAAAAGACACCTGGGATCACAGACACACAGCTTGGCATTTGGCTTCTGACCAAAGTCAACGTCTACAGTATGACATGCTGCCAAGCGACTTCAGGGCCTCAGAATAACTTCATAGCATACGATCTGCAAAATCAGTTCATGTTTGGCTACAAAAGCAACAGTGAAACCGAAAAAAAGAGATTTGGTTTATGATTGCCAAAGCCACCAGAGACAGATTTTTGGTTTGACATTTCAGATGACAGTAACATTAACATTTTAAATGAAAGAGTAACTTCAATAATATAAAATTCCTCCCAAAAAACCAATTAACAAACAAATGTAACAAGAGGACGAAAAAAAAAAGAAAGAAGAAAAGCTACAAATGGTCCCAAGATTGCAAAATGACGGTGGCAAGGTGTGGGCTGGCGACTGCCTCTACTTCAGGTTTGCAACTTTATCTCAATTGCATTACTTCAGTTTATTGATAAAAAGAAACCTTTATGCGAAAAGTCCCACACGAGAATGAAACGCTAAACTGCACCCAGAGAGCGTTTACAGTAACAGGATCGTGTCGAGAAAAATAGGAAAGAGTGAACGAGCGACGTCTCAGACTCTGGTGTAGGTGGTTCCTCTCATTAACTGAGTGGACCAAAACCAGAGTTTAAAAAACCGAATTCCTGGGCTTACACACAGCAACATTAGAAGATTTATGATAGTATTCACAAACTTTTTCTGATCGGACATTTGATGCTGCTCTTTGCTGCGTGTCCTCAGAAGAAAATCCAAGAGGGGAAAGTGTATCAAAACCACACTGCAATTATGAAGAAGCGATGACCTGTGGCTTGGAATGATTCAAGACTGTGGTTTACTTCAACAGTGGAGTAAAGACACTTTGAATGATTAGCTGCCAAGGAAAAAAAATCCCAACTAAACTACAAATCATTGCACTAAAAGAGAAAATGAGCCAGTGAGGTCTTTAAAGCGTAAACTACTGTCAGCTTTAACATCAGCTTCCAGAGAACCCAATCAGCAACAGATAAACATGGAAGGCATGCCCATAAATGGCCAGCGAAGGTTGATACAGGTTCACCCCCGAAAAAGTGATATGCACGTTATATGTCATTCCCAACCCATTCCTTGCCACCGGCAACAACAAAGAAAAAACAAATGTTGTCAAAGCTTTCTGATAAAAGAAACAATGCAACACTGTGATAATACACAACAGTGAGATACAAGAGCGATTACTGAAAGACTGCATAAAAAAAAGAAGAAAAAAAAAAGAGCCACGACACACAAGACACAGGACAGGACGTCATCTTCTGATGGTTTACTTCACACAGACGCTTTCTTTGGGGTCTGTGCTTGAATGTGTGTCTATGCCAAGCTTTTGTTGTTAGTGATGAATGGTGCGGCTCACTCTACTGTCACGGACTTGGCCAGGTTTCTTGGACAGTCCACCTGCGTTTAAACAGAGGAGCAGACAATCAATAGCCTTGCAGATGAAAAGGACACTGTTGCTGCTGTTGACTAAATGCTGCTGTCAAAACACCCGAGTATGATTTATACAAATCTTAACAAAAACATACTTTAATCTGCGAGCCAGAGATATGGCGGTTTGGAAGAACTGCTCTTGTAATTATCACACATGTCCTGTCCAGAGCGCTTCTCCTCCCCTCGGACAAAATTACATAAAACACAGGGCATGCGTGTGGTGGAGCTGTTTGTTCTACAGAGCTGCACGGCCAGGACGTTTCTCTGAAATGCTCTGAAAAACTGACTAGATGCTGACTTTGAGTTAAGCTGCTCACTTTGACCTTTAAAATTCCTCAAAAACAGGAAATCAAGGGGACAACACATCTAAGTCAGTTCTGCAGCACCAGCACAAACATCAGTAACAGCTTGTGGGCTTTGCCAATAAATGAAACAATCGCAGGTCGGAATTCGCGCACAGATGGAGGTTATTTACATTTCACTATAATTCTTTCAGTGTGGCAGCTAACCACATCGTCATCACCTTCACCACCAAGTTTGCCAGTTTACATCGTTCACAAAGTAGGTTACATTTTCAAGCGAGTGGGGGACATGCTGATTTACAGATATAAACACTGCACGTTTATTCTGGCAGTGTTTCTGCTTACAAAGCAGTCCTGCTGTTTGAATTAAGAAGCATGCTGGATTGAGAGTTGTTGCTGATCCTGAAGGGAAAGCACTTACATCGTAGCCTCTGAGGACAGCCAGGTGGAAGGACAGCAGCTGCAGAGGGATGACGCTCAGGATGCCCTGCAGGCAGTCCAAACAGTGAGGCACTTTGATGGTGCGGCTGGAGTTTTTGATGGTTTCGTGATCGTCCTTGTCGCAGATCACAATAGGACGACCCTGTAAATGAAACAAAGAGATGAATATAGTGTGTTTACTGCACAATGATGGAGATGCGCTGAATCAACCTCTCCCCTTTCACCGACTGAGTTGAAGGGCCAGAGGTGACGCAGTGGTCAACATACTTTCGGGGTTTGAACTTAATGAGTTATGATGCAAACAGTTTTCAGAAAGGAAAAAACTTAAATGGATTCAAATAAACTCACATTTTCCACGATATAATAAACACTGTAAAGTGTCACATTTAGTTTTTATTTGTCAGAGTTTGTTTGAGCATTTCAGGCAACTAAACAATCTGGGCTGATCACTTGTGACTGGATTATAAAATAAACCAACACACCGACATTACAATAAGGCTGATCACAAAACATGCGCCATGTGCGATTCTTACCTGGCGAGCAACAACTTGCTGCAGGGCATTCTGACACTTGACATAAGTGTGGTCTCTCATTATGATCATGATCACCGGCATGAGTTTATCCACCAGGGCCAGCGGGCCGTGTTTCAGCTCTCCTGCCAGGATACCCTCTGAATGCATGTACGTGATTTCCTTGATTTTCTGCAGGGGAATGAAAAAAAACATCCAGACTTTAGATAAATACAAGCCTACGCTGAAATTAACAATCAAGCTGTCAGATGATAAACTCGCATGTGCTCACCAGTGCTCCCTCCAAGCAGGTAGCGTAATGGTAGCCTCTGCCCATGATGAGCACACTCTTCTGCTGGTACAGCTCCGTTGCCAGCTTCTGGATTTCATCATCCAAACTGAGGACCTCCTTAATCAGATCTAACACACACACACACACACATTTTTTTTCTTGTTTCAAGAGGCTGACTGGCAGAGACAAAATATGAAAAAAATATTGCAGCAACATGAACCTAGACTCAGCTTCTAATGTTGGGCAGGGAGTGGCAGACAAGCCAGACATTCCTTATTAGGTTACTATTGGGGACATGCTATCATGTGCTTTAGATTCACAGAGTCATGCAAGAGCCCAACGCCAAAATCTAAAGCTATTCATCCGTCTGCCCCCCTTCCCGCTCTCTCTCGTCTTCTGATCCTTTTGTTGCCGTTTAAGTTTGTCCTCTAAGAGGATTTAAAAAAAAAAAAAAACACCAACAAAAACAAAACTAAAACAGGCTGTGGATGTGCTTGATCTTGGGTCTGAGAGCTAGTTTTTCCAGTCTTTTTGTGTTTAAACTTCACATATGAATCTCTGGCTGAATTACAACACATGTGGTGTGACTTACCTGGAAGCACTCTTAGGCCCTGGATTATCTCACGGCGCCTGGGCTGCACTGAAATCCTGTCATCGCACATCAGGAGGGCAAACATGATCAAGGCCACAAACTGACTGGTGTAGGCCTGAAGACGAAAAACACAACAGAGAAAGTAGAATATTTATTAACTGTAACACAATTGCTAAGATGCGGTTTCTTTGTCTGTCTCTACTCTGACTAATAAAGAAAACAACTGCTCCCTAACTATTTGTATGAAGGTCACAAAGTGGACCGCCACCACTGCACAGTCAAAGCTTGCTTGCTTGTGACCTCATTTCTAGAGGGAATGGTAGATTTCCTATTTTGCAGCTCAATATCGAACCAACGAAGCAGCGACCAGATCACGACTTGAGCCTTTCGGTACAGATTATGAAGCCATGTCCTTCTTTTTCGCTTTGTTTTGATTGCAAATTTGGTCTCCAGTTTATAATCTGCACCAGATGAAATATGGAGAGGTGGGTTTTCATACACATCAAGCAGCATTATAAAAAAAAAAAAAACACACGCAGTTAAGTTAGTGCTGCTCATCCTAAAAACCTTTGTAGCCACATATACCACAGATGATGTCTGATCCTTCTGGAAATGTCGCTTCTTATAACCTCAACACATCTGAGACTGTGCCTGCCGTCATCGCCGCCCGCACCCTCTCCTTCCTTCATCTCCAAGCACGTTTGGAGGTCTTCCATGCTCATTTAGGAGATTCAATCAGAGTCTGAGAGAAGCCAAGTCAATTCACAAGACTCTCTGGACTCAGAAATGCCAATGTGCAGGGCCAAGAAAATAGCTGTAAAACCTTTACACACCGTTTCTTTTTTCTTCACAACAACACACAAATCGTAGTCCTTCAGAGCTGTGGCAACATATTTAACCCACATATTCAACCGTTGATCTCTTCCATATTCATACTTTCAAACTTGTCAGTGCTTTCCTGATGCACAATGTGCCAACTTTGACCCTGCAAATGTGAGCATGCATGCATACACAGCTGAAACATAAAGAAAACACAACAGCTGTGATCTAGAAAACAAACTTTGTAATCCTGTAAATTCCCAGTGGAAAGAGTTATGTAATTCAAAAGCAGTCTTCTCTCATTTACTGTCGGCTGACCTGCCAGAAGGATCTGCCTCATGATAGCATCAAAGTGTTTTGTCTTTTAGTGCTAATTTATGCCATGAATCTTGAATATGAACAAAGGAATTGGAAATTCCCTCATTTAAAGTTTAAAAAAAATCCTACGAGCATGAAAAAGCAGAAAATTGAGACCAAATATATGAATTTGGGATGATTCAGCATGTGATTAGTTGCAAACCAAGTCAGTGTTTTGATAAGCTTGGTTGTTAATGTGCAACATTCGGTTGAGGTGGGTGTGGGTGTGTGGTCCTGCTAGCCGAGCAGTAAATGATGGCGTCTCTGAGGCGTGCTCTGGGACTTTGGAGCAACACAAGAGTCACTGAGCCAAGAGCTGGGGCAGGGAAGGACCTGCTCCACTTTTCCTAACTCTCTCTCTCTATGCTCCCTAGAAAGAGCAGGGGCTTCAACTCCTCTGCTCAAATCCCAGCTGGCAAATGCTTTCGGTGAGGGGGTGGGAGGGGCATGAAACCAAGTGTCCAAGGTTTACATGAGCTGAGATGAGAAAATCAGGCTTCTTTAACTCCCTCTGGGATAACGGTGGAGGACCACGTCAACTTCCAAAAGGCGGGACCAGAATTGCAATGGAGTTTTCATCTGGGTTTCATTCAGAGTCAGCGAGCATCGAGTTCATTTATGAGATGTTGCAATTAACTGGTGTACAGTACTTTAGCTGAGCATCAAAGGCTCAGTTACAACAAATCAAAGAAATCATGCGCTATATTTCTAACTTGAACGTAACAAATTCATTTGGTGTGTTGCCTCTGAAAATATTGTCATAGACAAAAGCAGAAAAATTAGTAGATTGCTTTTTTAAATGGAGCAATAAGCATTCACTTCAACTCCAAGGGAATGTGCTGTTTTCAATCATCCACATCCAAGCCTGCCACAACAAGGTGAAAACACACCCAGCAGTACATTCATCTTCATCACTAATGACTCAGTCTCACTGGAGTTTAAATAGAATGAGTAGGAAAACTCTTCTATGGCTGGAAACTTGGTTGCTGCCCAGTGAACTGATTTAAAAAAAATAAATAAATAAAAATTTGGAGCCTGCAACTGGTTGCAAGTTGTTTGGCAACCTGTCTCCAGCTCCAACTGACTGCAATCACCGTCAGACACATTGGTGAACATTTGAAAGGCGGAGTCCACTCAACTGGTTATATCGCTATATAAGATTCCTGAGCCCCTGTCTCATTATGCAGTGAAATCGTCATCCAACAGCAACTATGCCGATATTTGTGGAGCAACTTCTGACTTTCTCTTCAAAATCTATGAGGTTCTGGCTAAATGCATGCAGTTAATGTGAATTTATTTGTATGTAAAAGGCAACAGATTTTCTATTTTGGTTGATTTATCACACACAGATTGCATGTAATTGGCAACTTGGCCCCATTCACCCCTCAAAATGATTACAGACTGACTCTGTCTTATCACCATTTTATCACTCTTTATATAAGTTGCTATGAAGGAGGCAACTGACAGCGGGTAGTCACAGACCTGGTCCCTGTGTTTAAAGTAGCCATTTCAAAGATAGCAAGATAATAATAACAGTAATTTTGGTAATGCTGTGTAGCATAATATAACCTAACCTCAAGAGGTTAATGTAAGAAGTATCCTTTCAATCTCCAGTGACACAATAAATGCATGTTGTGGTTTTCCACTTCCACGGCGCATAAAAGCTGCACTCATAAAAACCGCAGAGTTAATTAGAGCCACGGTTGCCATGGTATACCTTGGTGCTCGCTACTCCGATCTCTGGCCCGGCGTTGATGTGGACGCCACAGTCAGTCTCCCTCGAGATGGAGCTGCCCACTGTGTTAGTGACGCCCACAGTCAGAGCCCCCCTCTCCTTACAGTAGCGCAGGGCCATGAGGCTGTCAGCGGTCTCCCCTGCGGGGTCGGCAGAAATGGAAAACACAACCCGTTTATGGAACGTAACAATTCACACAATAAAACTGATTTACTGACTTTTGCACCATAAACTAGTCTGATTTAAGACAGCTTTACAGAAAAAAATAATCCACAGGTTTCAAAAACTTTGACTCAGCATTTTGAAAAAGTTGAGCACATAGAAAGATAAATCAAGAAGAGCCCCCAAATAGAAAGTGGAATACAAATGGGGAATGTGCCACAGATCAAGTCCAGATGGCACTGGTCTCCACACCTGACTGGCTGATAAAGAAGCAGACATCGTCTCGGAAAACAGGCGTGTTCCTGTCCAGGAAGTCGCTGGCCAGCTCCACCATGACAGGCAGCTCGGTCAGCTCCTCCAGCACCTGGCGGGTCTGGGAAAAAAAACAACAGCATCGATTTGTGAAAACGTGCCAGCTGTGCACAGAGCATAGAGTGTGGCAGGACACGAAGCTCATACCACAACACAGGTGTCATATTTCCTGTCATATTTTCCTCTTGGATTCAGTTTGATTATTTTTCTGACGGGACTTTGCACCAAAGAACAAAAGGTGGTTAAACAAAAGACTACTCACTGCTACTCCTGCATGATAGCTGGTGCCACAAGCAATGAGGATAAGTCGGCGACACCTCTGAATCTCTTTGATGTGATCCTTAAGTCCACCCAGTGTCACTGAAAAGCACAACAAACTGCTCAAAGACCACAAACACCCCACAGGAGAGATGGGACATTTTACACTTAAAAAATGTACTTATAGCTGTAAAACTTTTATAGGGCGTCCTTGATCCTTATTATAATGAACTAAAGGTAGTTGCACATGCAAAACTAAATTACTTGACGCTAAAGACTACAGTGAAAGCCAAAGATTGACATTTTTGAGGAATTGTCATTTCTTGTCTTGGTAAATATAATAATAAGGCAGTGCTCCAACCTGTGTTGTTGTCAAAGTTGACTCTCCCTCTCATGGTGTTAACAACAGACTCTGGCTGCTCAAAGATCTCCTTCTGCATGAAGGAGCTGTAGTTGCCTGTAAAATGAGGATCAGATATCACGGGAACATTTCCAGAATTAGTCAAAAAAAAAGAAAGAAGAAAAGGTAAATACCAGTTAAGCACTCAGTGATAGACTTTTTATAAGCCCCATAAAACCCACATGAACTCAACCGAACGAGAGAGGTTTTGTTTACATGTATTAAGCGTCCGAGAATGCAAACCACAGCCTCCTGAAGGAGCAAAAACAAACGTCCTCACTGTGTTTTATTGACAATCAGGCCTTCCTGGAAATGAGAGTACTTATTGGGTAAACTTTCTTTCTCTATTAAGATATTTGGAGCCATAGCATGAGTCATGCCTCAAATGAAATAAAACGTACAAAAAACATTAGGGAGATAATGTTTTCCTATCAATTAAAAACCGTGACGGTAAAGAAAATATATATGTCTATATGCAAGTGCGTTTCAGCCTCCCTTTGAGAGCAATTTGGGTCATTCGAATTAGGTTATTCAGCAGAAGAAGAAAAAACTAGGAAATGAGAGGAGAGAGGCTGAGTAATGACAGGACCACAAAGGAATGTCGAGTGCAGCCAACACCGGCTCACCTCTGCCCCCTGCTGGACTGCTGAGGAAAAGTCAGTGAAAATGAAGAAAAAAGAAAATATAGACAGTAACCATGAGATTTAATCTCCTTTTTTTTAGCTGTGTTCATACTGAGCAAACTTCTTAGACTCATGTTCCTCATTTAAGGACACAGCAGCAGGATAGATGAAATACTTCAATTCCAAAAGTCCAATAACTGATTAAGTGCATGTAACAAGTTGATTCTTGGTGCAATTTTGCATGCAAAACAGACCTTATGCACATCGACTCCAAGTCCTAATCAGGGTCTGACAAATATAAAGTCAGTAAGGATTACCTAACAGCCCTGGGAAGCAATTTAATCCTGACTGATTATAGATTTGTCAGATTCTTACAGACCTGGAGTCGATATGCGTAAAGGTCTGTTTTGCATGAAAAACTGTCCCAAGAATAAACTTACATGATTGTGGGGTTTTTATTATGATTTTGTACACGAAAAAAGGGAAAATAATGCAATAATAAAAATGTGTCCTAATTCCCATAAGTGAACGCTTTAACTTTGGTGACTTGGGAAAATAATTGTTTTTCTTTAACAACAATTAAACACTGAGAAATGCTTTTTATTGGGTGCATTTGTCTAAGCATTAGTAAGGGGAACTGTACTTTTTTTTAAAAAAGCCACAAATTGCACATTGTTCTATACATAGGATATTAATGGCTTCACATTAAAGCTAAAATTTAAATTTAGCTTTAACAAATCCAGCCCCAGGATTTGTTTGAGTTCAAATCCTGGGGCTGGAGTAAAATGTTGAAAAAGAAGGAAACAGCTGTCTTACTACAAACCTAGCATAATATTTCAACTCGGGTCAAGAAGGGAAGATGGGAGTAATAACATCTTAAAGCAAAGTGGTTTGTTTTACCAACAGTGGTTTCTCTGGTGGCGCTGCTAATCTAGCAAGAGTGTAACGACTTGGATGATAACAAGAACAACCTCAGGGCAAACCGTTAAAAGCAAGCCAAACTATGTAAGCAGCTGGTCATCGATTATGACTTGCAGGATAATAACAGGATTTGAGACTAAATTAATGGCACAGTATAAATGATTTATTGACCATTAGTGTGGGAAAGGAATGCATGTTGTGAAGAGAATTCGTCCCTCCACTCACCCATCATGATCTGCTGTAGTTCCATCTGCAGGGTCTGGATGGCACGGGCTGGGTAGTCTCCAGCTGTGCGCTTTATCCTGTGAATCGACAGCCGGCCATCCGTCACGGCGGCTACGTCGTCGTCCTCGAGGAAGATCACCTGGTTTGTGTGCTCGATCACCGCGCTGTCGTGGCAGATCAGAAACCACATCAAACGTTTGATTTTTGATACACGCATAAAGCAGGCATATAAAGAACATCGTTGTGCACTCTAACAGTATCTGCTTACCTCGCATCAGATGCAAAATAGTACTCCACCGCTTTTTCATCTACTGGAAACAGGCAGGTGTCCTGGTCTGTCCTGGGTAGGGTGCTGCAGCTCTTCTTGTCTTTAGTAGCTGGGATGTAAAAGAAAACAGGCCTCAGGCAATTTCATCCAGCCACATTTGGATACATTTGACTAGAAAGAGAAACTATAACTACATGAGCGGTAGAGCACAGGAATATGATCGCTGGACAGCTTGTGATCACTGCGCACTCCAATCAGCAGAGGACCTCCCCTCCTGTATAAACCACAAGAAAATATTCATTTTAAACCACATCCTGATATTTTACCAGTATATGGTCTAAATGCATCGCAGAAAGGTTTCTTATACTGTCAGACTTCAAAATGTATTGTATACATTTTGACCCGTCTTAGACGTCACTTTAGGAGATTTAAGATCAGCCATCAGTGTGTGAGTTTACCTTGTACCAACCACCTCGCCGGGATAGTGGACACTCTTGAAGACCAGTGCAAAAGCTCCTTCCTGCAAGGCAGCAGGTCAAACAGGAAGTCAGATCTTTTTACTGTCTGATTGCTTTTGCATCTTTGGTGTACATTAGCAAGTCCTTACCAGCTGCTGAGTCACACGTTCAACCAGCGTGGCGAAACTGATGTCGTCGCTCTCCCGGTTGTCATACATGTACTTCACCAACTTGGCGATGCTCTCTGTGTCAGTCTCTGACTCGAACTCATAACCTTTGCTCTCCTACAGAAACGAGAAAATGATTTCGCTTTACAAATCGGAACAATGAAAACACATCAAGAAATATTAATGAAAAACATCTGCTCACCAGGAATTTCTTCAGGTCTTTGTAGTTGGTGATAATGCCATTGTGAATGACTATGAATTCTGCAAACCAAAGAGGACTGTCAGAAACTTAACACAGAATCAAACATTTAGCTGTTTCTGTACCAACTTGAAACATCACTCACCATTGTTTTTGTCAGATCTGTGTGGATGACTGTTGACTGGGCTGGGCTCACCGTGAGTGGCCCAGCGAGTGTGGGCAATGCCACTGTGGACATCAAACTCCACATCCAGGTCAATATCCTGCTGTTCTATAAATCAAACAAACACACCCCCAAGACAGACGACATTAAATATGCGAATTGCACCACAGCGTGCAGGAAGGAAAATTGAGGATTCGGTCAACTATTAGTTCTCTCTAAACGAGCAACAATCTCAGCTTACTGTGGATCTCCTCATCCAGGGCCTTCACTTTTCCACGCTGCTTGATCAGCTGGATAGATCTGGCGTTGACCTCCCAATCTTTGGTGTTGCCCCCATCAATTCCAACACCTAATGAAATTTTTAAAAAAGTTAGAAATAGCTGAATCATAAAGATGGCAAGGCCGTAGGTATTAGGTATAACGGTGGTATTACTATTATGTAAGTAAAGTCTTCTTTTTGGTCCAATGTCTGAGAAGAACTGAAAGAAAAAAAAACTATTATTTACTCAGTATAAGGAAAAATAATCATAGTGTAAATACAAGGTCAGACAGCAGATTCCTTGAAGAAGATTGCTGAAACTACCAAAATGGATGTGAGGGAAAGTACAAAGAAGTGGAAAACCAGAGGGATAAATATAACTGCCTCCACAGAAAACAAAAAAACAAAACAAAAAAACAAAATAATAATAATAATGTAACATAAAACTGAGCAGAACAAAGAGCGAGGAACCAGGAGAAAAACAAAAATCCCAGCATCTGTTGGCACCGTATATAAAACACCGGGACACAACCACACATTAATCAACACGTAACCACACGCAAGCATAAATCAGGCACAAGTCATTAGTGTTGGCATGTATTACTGAAAAACAAAAAATCAAGTGTGACTTTCAGGACAGTTGCTGCATTAATGTTACATTGGAGACCAACAAACTATTACAACATTTTGGCATTTCTTGAGTAACCTCTGAGGAGGTCTGAACACAAGAAAAACAAAACAAAACACAATTTAAAAAAAGGCAGAACTTGTTGGTGATGAGTCTCTCTTTTTCTTACCAGCTGAATCATAGCCTCTGTACTCCAGACGACGTAGACCTTTAAGGAGGATCTCAAGGATTTCACGGCGAGTCCTTGGCACGTGGTAGTTGAGATAGGCAAAGATTCCTTGGGGAAGGAGGGAATAATGTTTTAGAAAGCTTTTCTTTATAAAGAATTTGTGCTACCAAAAGGAGATTTTTTTATTTATTTATTTGCAGTTGGAAGGGCAGATCACTTGAAATGCCTGTCAGACTAATACCCCTGTAACATTTGGGAGTGATGTTTAATTCATGTGGGTTTGGTAAAGGTTGGCTGAAGTCACTATTACAGTATTTAAAAGGTTTTTTCCGATGCCAAAGGACATCTCACAATCTGTATGCTGCATGGATTTATCCCATCAGCTGGTTTTTATTTTAAACAAGCTTTGGATTCATTTTGAGTTAGAAATTGTTTTTAAAACAATTTTAAATCTTAAAACGAAACTATTTATGATGACAATGATTACGTAAAGGTGGCTGGTGAAACCACAGAGAACGTAATTGGACTCCTTCCTGGTGTAGCAGGCCAAGAATTACTGGGAGTTGTCGATCTGCTGCTATTCACAGTTCAGTGCCAGACAAACTACTGTAACACACGAGAAACAAGTCATACAGGCACTGGAAAACCTGATATAGTTATCTCTTGGAAGATAGACCTGTTTAAAGACAATTAAGTATACATATATAGACCTGCCGTTTCCCTAAGATAACCTCTTGCCTACGTAAAGCAGAGGTAGGGGAATTGTCAAAGGAATGACAAAAATCAGACGTGAGATGTTTCTGTTTCCCATCTGTAAATCATTTTAAGATATTTACCTTGTCACTAAGACTTGAGATTTATTTGTGTGTGATTACTAACCCAAGTGAGAGACCATTACGATACAGAAACAGGCCAGTGTAAATCAAGATTTCAGCATTTTATTGGCAACCTCCATAAATAATGAGAATTTCCTCCCTAAAACATCTGTCATCCAGTCTAATAACAAATACACAAAGGAAAGGAGTGACACCATGAATGGCAAAAGGAGTGGGCATAAAGTGCAGCCCTGTTACAGGGCTAAACACTAACCAGTGGACATCCTGGCTCAACAGAGCATTCATTCAGAAAAGCAAGTGATGGGGGTGGACACTGAGGGGTAAAGAGAGACAAAAGGGACCCTTCTGCAAATAATCAGTGCTTAATGGTTAACCTAAGCAAAGTGGCACCTTACTGTGACAAGAGATATTGATAGCAAGGTGGCTTGGTTATGGAAGTGCTCTGATTGTGATAACAGTGAGAGAAAACAGATGTCAGGTATCAGTCATAGGACTGAGATAGATGGAGACGGCGGCGACAGGACAGGATTAGAAAGCATCAAACTGATTATGACCACTGGCGTCATATAGACAGTGAAAGACTGATGTTAATTCACAGCGATACACCAGTATTATATAGTACAATATTTGCTAAAGCCTTTGGCACTCTTTTAAGGGGTTGACTCAATTTGACTTAAAAAAACATTTGATTTTATGTTTTGTTTATCCTATTTGTATGTGTACAGCATTTTGTGGACACTGGTTTATATGTTAAAGTGCTTTATAAATAAAGGTGGTATGGTATGGTATGGTATTATCCCAAAGAACACAGATCATCTAGTTACACTTTCATTTTTTATAATAACAACGAGCCTAACTCGTTTTCCAAGGTCTCTGTCACAGTCATCTAGATCCACAGTAACAGACAGAGATTTAGCTACTGGAAACTTACTCGGCTGGTAATAACGTCGTAAAGCAGGTTACCATTTTAATGTCGCACTCAAATATCGACTCTGCTGCTCGATCGTGTTATCCCACATCAAGCAGCTTTCAGAGTAAAACGGAAAAACACAGACCGGTTTATATTTAGCTGGCTAGCAACATCATGTTGGCCATACAAAACTCACTTTAGCCTCCCCTAGCTCATTTCCAGCATTTATCCTCAAACTAACATGGCAATAGCTGAATAACTATTCAGCTAGCTATTCTGGTGAAACGTGAACCACACACATTCAGCGCCTATTAGTATAAATATAGAATAAATGCACTACTCACCACACATGGCTACAGTTCTGCTGCCAGTTACAGCTACTCTGAAGTCGGTAGCTGGGAACGCCTGTCAATAAGCTCCGCCCCCGATGGTTCCTATGAATCATAGCCAACCGCGTTCTTCCATGGCGCCTTCTGATTGGTCGGGAGATCTGTCGATTCAGGTTGCGCCTACAGACGTACGCATTTCTGACGTGGCATCAGGATGCGATTCGCAGCCGGAACATCCTGCAGATCCTGCTGCTGCTAGAGTCAACATCGGCCCACAATGGAAGGCCTGTGCTTTCTACTGGCCGTGGAAGGAAAATATTGCTAAAAAGGCCCAAAAGCCTGTGTATGCTCTGGCGATTTTAGAATTACTGAGGTACAACGTCCCTCAGTAGAAATCCACCAGTGCTTTTTAAAATTTTTATATGCAAAATTGCCTTTTATGGTTTTTTGGTCTTACATAGTTTAAATGGTCTATATAATTTTTGTGGAAAATACCCACTTTCTATTTTACCTTCTTTTGGTCGCTCTGTTCATGTGTCACCACCCTGGATCATCTGACCTTATTGGTAGTATCCTTTTATGCCGCACCAACCCTCTGCATGTCCTCCTCTTGCCTGGCAGCTACATCTTCAACAACCTTTGTCCAGTATATCAACCATCCGTCCTCTTGTGTTTCAACTGCTCAACTCGAGCTGTCCCCCTGACGTACTCATTTGTAGTCCTGTCCATATTGGTCATTGTCAATGGGAATCTGAGCATCTTCAACTAGGCCACTAGTTGGAACACTTATGTACAACAAAGCAGACAAATGGTCACAAAATATTATAACAAACTTTATTTATACACATATAATATACTGATTTTAAAACTAAAAGGCTGCTTTTCTTGCTTGACAGATGTGGAGTAATAAATTATTCCAGTCAGCTGTTCCTGTGACTGGGCTATTCTTGTTAAATACTGTCACTGTACAAAAAAACCCAAACAGCTGGGAAACAACACATACGAGATTACATCTGAATTGATAATGGTGACCGTTTCTTTCACACAGCTGTGCTATCAAACACATTTTATTGCAACTATTGCTTGCATTAAAGTCGGTAGCTGGTAGAGACAGGAATGTGTATGATTTCAGTGGTTCAGACTTGAGCAGCCTCCTCCTCCTCCTTCACCTGGAAGACACGCATAAAAGCTCTTTACAGCTCAAGTGCTGAACATGAAATATAAATCAAGATGTCAGGATTAACATCTTAAAAATTAACAGTGTCCTAAAATCAAATGAGAGAAAGACAACAAACCTGTTCCACCGATTCAACCTCAGGTACATAAAACTGTAGCATGTTTTGGATGCCACTCTTCAAAGTCACAATTGAACTGGGGCAACTGGTGCAAGAGCCCTGCAGCTTCAGTTTAACAATGCCATCTTCAAATCCGCGGTATAGAACATCTCCCCCGTCCTCTTGCACAGTTGGCCTGACAGAGTGAGAACATTGACTTGTATTAGGCAAAAAACCCAAAAAGCATAGGAAGCAACAGGCCCTGAGGTCATAGTGCACCTTCATGAGTAGTTACCTTATTCGAGTCTCTAGTAGTTCTTTAATCATAGCAACTACCTCGTCGTCGTCGTCTGACGGTGCTGAAAGGAGAGGCAGAGATTGTTGTTCCTCAGCATTCAAAGCAGCTTGTTATTTCTGTCTAAGTTGATGTTTTAATAATGGGTAGACCACAGCTGTTTGAAAACCATACCTGTATCTGGGCTTGGCTGGCTGTCCTCGTTTACAACAGGAAGCCCGGAGGTAAAAAAGTCCATAATGGTAGCAAACACATCAGGCTTAATTACCTTCCATTCCAAATTTGGGTCAGCCTAAACGAAGAAGGATGAGAAACCAACCTATTCTTAGTTGTGGTATGCCAAGCTGTGCCAGTGCCAATTCTTACAAACTGGGCATGGCTTTACCTTTGTGATGGTAATAAAGTCAGGGCCCAGGAACACACTCTTGACTGCATCGATCCTAAAAAGCTGCCTGAAGACAATCACTGAGGTTTTATTACGCCACACTTAAAGATTCATCTTACACTTAATACAGAAGGTTGTGCAATGATTGTAACAAATAAATACACACATATAGACGTGCAAATTGTGTGCAGGTATCAGTCACATTTATTAACATAATATTTTAATGGGAATAGAATTAGAAAATAATATTTCTGTTCAAAATTGTTGCACCGCAGTGTCATAAAGATCAAGTAGAGGTAAAAGTGTTACACTGAGGACGTGAATCAGCAGCGTGCTGGGCTGTGAGAAGAGAGGTCTACTGTTTCTGTGCGTATCAGAGGTTATACCTTTTTTATATTTGGTAATAATAAATGTTGCCTTGGTTACTGCCCTACCAACAAGGCATGTACTGGTAAATCAATCTTGTCATGTGACTAGCAGAAGTCAAACTATTAATCCATTCTTCTTCTGGCTGCTCCACAGTGGATCATCTGCCTCCATCTCCATCGTTCTCCACTGTCACACTAATGTCCTCCTACATGACATCCACCAACCTTCTCTGGAGGTCCACCTATTTTCCTCCTGCCTGGAAGCTGTATATTCAACACCCTTTGTGCAGCATATCCACTATCACTTCTCTGCACATCTCACTTCCCTAACCCTTCTCTGCACAGACCATCTCAGCCTTGCCTGGCTCTCCAACTTTGTGTTTAAACTGCTCAACCTGAGCTGTCCCTCTGACATGCTCATTCTGATCCTGTCCATCCTGATCACTCTAAATAAAATATTTAGCATCTTCAACTCTGTCATCTCTATTTTTTTTTTGTTTGTTTGTTTTTTGTCAGGGTCACTGTCTCCAAATTATACATCATAGCAGGTCTCACTACTATCTTGTAAAATGTCTCATTCACTCTTGCTGCTTTTCCTCTGTCACAAATCACCCCTGACACTCATCTCCATCCACTCCACCCAGTCAGTTATTTCACCTGTCGTGTGCACTGTCCACCGCACTGACCGCATGTATTAAAACTCATCTACCTACATCTGTTATGCTAAGATGACTGTTTGACATCAGGCATTTCTCTCAGACCAGTAATCTCACATACCTGGCTAGAGGTGAGCAGTGTGCCTCACGAGGGCCCGCAAAATTCATAGTTCCTGTTTCAAGAACTGTCCGGCCAGGCAGGAACTTCATGCTGTTTGGATTTGGTGTATCCTGCGTCTGCACAAACATGGTCCTTCCTGGGAAGAGAAAAAACAAAGAAGAAGAATGCAACATAAATCACCTTTTTTCATTAGACGGTGTCCTTATTTTGTGCAGCAACTCTTTACTTTATTGAACTGCAAGGCTAATGTCACGTGTCCTACAGGCACCTGCTCAAACAGCAGCTGCATCTATTGGGTTCAAGACAATCACTCCAGTATTAACACATTCAATGTTACACATGTGATTATTCTGAATACAAACCAGGAACAATCCAGATGGGGTTTGAGGGCCATCTGTTTGAAACTCCCGTGGTATGTGAAGGCAAGTGTAATCCAGTGCTCTGAAACCCACTGACAGCAAGACTGAAAAATGCAGCAGATGAAGACATTTAATACAGCCCAGCTCACACTGATAAATGAATGGTGTTAGAAATCAAAATGTCAAGCACCCGTGCCAGCTCACTTCATCTAATGCCTTCCTCTCTGGAGCGGTGAAATAATGATTTCAAAACATGAAGGTGTGGTGAGACTAATCCACTAAAATGATTTGGTGCACAGTGTTTGTACAAAACTGTATTACAAACTGTTGCATAAGGCAACACGTAAAACAACCAAAGGGGTCATGCAGAGCTTAAAACGATACACTGTGCAATCAGTATTTGTCTTACTTTAGCCAAGGAGAAAGAACTGTCTGTATCATTTCACTGATAACTAAAAATTTATTTATTTTTATAAGACATTTGAATTACAAAATAGAAAACACAGACATACACTATACAATTACAGGCAAAAATGGCACTGTATATGATATGCAAGGAAAGTGGACAACAGCAGAAATCTGTCTGTTACTTTTATTTGGTGTTAGATTTGCCTGAACCTGCTGATCTGCTGGGATTTTCCCAAACAACCATCTTCAGTGTTTAAAGAGAATTGTCATAAAGAGAAAATATCTGGTGAACAATGGTTCTCTGGGCTAAAGCACATTGTTAAGGTCAGAGGTCAAATGAGAATGAACCTGATACAAATTCAAATGCAAATAACAACTTATTACAACAGAAGACCTTATCCAAATGCAAGACACATTGAAGCTTGAAACAGATGGGCTACAGCAGCAGAAGAGCACACTGTGTGGCACTCCTGTCTGCTAAGAACAATAAACAGGATTAACCAAAAATTGGAAAATGGAGCACTGCAAAATCGTTGCCTGGTCTCATGAATTTTAATTTCTTTTTTTAAACAATATTTTTTTATTAAGAATTTTTCTTTTATACATATAAACAAAAAAAAAGAAAAAGATTACAGTTGATCTGTACATTCGGGATTAGGGATGGGTACCGGTGTCCGGTGCCATGATGGCACCGGTTCTGACATAAACGGTAGTAACCAGACCGAAAAGCAGCGCACATTTCGGTGCTTTATTTCGGTGCTTTTTTTTCCTGAGCTGTGATACACTTTTAGCCAATCATTTTACGTTTCCGAGGATAGTAGGCGGGGCCAGGTACGTACGTTCTGTTAGAGCAGAGCCACAGATTAAAAATGTCCAAGGCGAAGCGGTCAAAAGTCTGGCTGTACTTCATAGCAAAATATGCAAACTCAGCAGCCTGCAACAAGTGCTTTAAGCTGATACTGTGATACTGTCAAAGGAGGTAACACCAAGAATCCGATTAAACAGCTGGCGACGCATAGCGTTTTTTTTTTAAACCCAGAAATGCGCCGTATTTGATAGCTTGCTGCGAGACCTCACACCGTGCACGTCGGGTGGGTTGCCAGTTATCGGACCCGGAGCAACATCCCCCAAAAACCCGAAGAATAGAGTCCTGGCCCCTAGCTCTGCCAGTGTAGCAGAAATGATGAGGATGATGATGGCAGCAGCAGCCGTTCTTCTCTGCATGAGTAGCTTCATGTTGTTCGTGTGTAATTTACGTTGAGTAGGCTAACCACGTTATTACATTAATGCATGTAAGGTGAACTAGCAAACATCATCATAGCTACATGCGGCTGTCCTCTTGTTTGATGGCAGATGCTCCCTTCACCCTGGCCAAAAAGGCTAAAATGACCAAAGAAAAAGTGGGAAACAGCTAAACATGAGAGGTTTTGGACAAAGTTTGTGTTTTTTCCATTGTTTAAGCACTGCTTCCAGCCAAGAGTGACACCATATATGCCCCATAGCTGCAGAAAAGGCACACATTGTTATCTTTTTACAAAAAAAAAAAAAAAAAAACAGCTGAACACGAGAGGTTTTTGGACCAATTTTGTGTTCTCTGTTCTTTAAGCACCGGTTCGAGCACCGTTTAAGCACCGGCACCGTTTCAAAAGTACCGATTTGGCACCGGTATCGGATAAAACCTAAACGATACCCATCCCTATTCGGGATGAATTTCAATTTCTGCAGCGATGTTTGGATAGTACGGTCAGATTTGTCATGGCTCCATCATGCCTTGTATCAATGGTTTAGGCTTCAGGTAGTGTAGCAATCATGCAGATTTTTTTCTTAGTATACTTTGAGCCCCTTATTTCCATCTGAGGATAAATTGGGAATACGTGGAATGACATGCTGCTCACCATGTACATCCCTTTGTGAAAGTGGTTATAATGGCTTGCTTCTTTAACCCTTTATTTACAAGTGCTCTTTAAATGACAGTAACTGTTTCCGTTTTTGTTAAAGACATAATTCAAATGGTTCCAGAAGAAGGAGAAAACAGGCTTCATGGGATACTTAATTTATCATGGTAGCACAGGAAATTCACAAGGTAAAAAACAAACAAGGGCCTAAATTTTACCAAGTGAACTTCACATTGCCTTAACTCCTCAACCATTTTGGTCATGTCATGAAGAATTGAGGCAGTTCTTAAGGCAAAGGGGGTCCAACCCAGTACTAGAAAGACGTTTGTAATGACGTGTCTGAGTGTATAAGACCGTAGAAACACCAGCAGAAAGTTATTTTAGTTTTGCCTTTTGTAATTAATTGTTATTTATATTTTGTTTTGATGTTTTAATCCAGTTTAGTTTGAGTTAGTTTACAGAGTGAGTGCAGATTGGGTTTTTTTTTTAATCACTTATTGAATTAAGGGCATATGTCAGAGGCAAGATTTAGTAAAATCAGTGCAGTTATAAACTTCTTAGGTGTAAATAAATATATCTACGAAAGCCTGATAAGGCAGTTTAATTTTTTTTAAACCAAGTTAAGCGATACTAAAACCTGTAATAGTTTTGTTAACTATAATAACTGCAATAACTTATGGATATGAACTGTCGAGAGTAACGGTGTCCCTGTGTACAACTCGGGATAATCCAGAAAAAGCAGATTAGAATCGGGCTAAAGTTTTAGCACTTGTGCAACACAAACAAAAAAAACCCCATTTTTTTAAGTTTGCAAAGGTTTGTTGTGGTTGATACTGACGACTTTAAAGTGTTAATAAGCGGCTGTACGGTGGAGACGTTTAAAGCAGTAAAACATCCCCACACCTCCCTGCTCTGTAGCTGACTGCGTCACTCCGCCTTTTAGCCAGCGTGCTACCGTTAGCCTGCCTGACCCTGATGCTTAACATGCCGACACATTCATGCACACATGAAATAAAGCAAAAACAGAAAACAATGCAGATATAGATAAATACAAAACAACTTACAGACGAGAAAGTCTTGCTGAAATACCCAACAATCTGCCGACCTGCCTGTAAGTCGCCATGTTTGTTATGGTTATCTAAACACGACGGAAGTGGCGCGGTAAATAAGGGGACGTGACGCACTATTATTGTACATTTGTTCGTCCCCCCTCTTATTCCAGCAGCAGCTACACTCAAGTCCAGCTTCTAGAAAACTCTGAAATAATTTTGTGTTGTATCTAAAAATATGCCGTGTGGCAAAAACTTTAGAAGGAGAAGGGACTCGTCCGATGTGGAAGAGGATGAGACCACCGAAGAAGTCAGGTAGAGCCATCCGTTTAACCACAGGAATAAAAAAAAAAAGCCCTTTAGAGTAATGCTATGCATGCTAATGCTAATCGCTAAACGCAGATAGTTTGTGGTCGCATTTCATACAAGCTGCCCAGGTAATGTGTTTGCAATCGTTTGTGTTTCATGGATGTTTAGACATAAGTTGGAAGAGGCTAAAGAGCTACAGAGTTTGCGCAAACGACAGACCGGAATCAGGTAACGTAAATAAATCAAACCACGAACACGTTTCATCCTGTTACTTTACATGAAGTTTTACAGTCTGTGGTTTGAGCAGTTACAATCACAGTTTTTTTTAAATATTTCTTTTATTTAGTGTGACCGCCTTGTTGGTTGGAGAAAAACTTCCACCAGAGGCTGAAATTGAGGTAGGTAGTCAGTTTTGTAAAATATATATATATATTTTAAATTGTAATATAGCTTCATTAACCAAGGTGTTTTGTTTTTTGAACTTACGTTTATTAACATTATTTGATTATTCTGCACAGAATGACCCATTTAAACTGAAGACTGGGGGAATTGTTGACATGAAGAAAGTGAAAGACCGGAATAGAGACATGTAAGTGAGTTTTTAACTATTTTTAGCATAATTGCTCTAAGCTGTGCATTGATATGTCATCATTTCATGTTATGTATTCAGGACAGAAGATGAGACAGACCTCAACCTGGGGACGTCTTTTTCAGCCGAGACAAACAGAAGAGACGAGGATGCAGATATGTATGTGTGCTTTTTTTTCTTTTTTGTTGTCCCAATGTCTGATTCTTTTCCCTCCACTTTAGTTAGATATAGCACAAATTACTTAGAAGAGACATTTCAAATCCCCAACATTTAGGACACAATTCAAGATACCCTCACACTTGTTTACAACATGGTTTTATCATAAATTTATCCTCACAGGATGAAATATATTGAGACGGAACTAAAAAAGAAGAAGGGCCTGGTGGAGGCTGAGGAGCATAAAGTTAAAGTGAAGAATCCAGAGGACCACCTGTACGAGCTGCCCGAGAACATCCGAGTCAATTCTGCCAAGAAGACAGAGGAGATGTTGTCTAATCAGATGCTGAGTGGCATCCCTGAAGTTGATCTCGGCATTGAGTATGTACCGAGAATATTCTAGTAATCATCTACACTTATTTTAGACTCAGCAAGAGGAGTCTTTTGACTAAAACTGCATTTTTGCATGAGATATGGCATGAACGAATGCTGCTTTTTACTTGTAGCTTTACTAATGCAACTTGTGTATGTAATTTCTTTTCTAGTGCAAAGATAAAGAACATTATCCAGACAGAGGAGGCAAAAGCAAAGCTTTTGGCAGAACAAAGAAACAAGAAAAAAGACCACGGCACATCATTTGTACCCACGAACATCGCTGTTAACTACGTCCAACACAATCGATGTAAGTAATCTGAAGAGAGCGAGATATTCCACACCTAAATTAAAGCGGATTATACTGATCAAGCTGACTTTTTCTTTCAGTCTATCATGAGGATGCAAATGCACCGCAGAGACACCACAGACACAAAGAAGAACCCAAAGCAAGACCGCTGCGTGTGGGCGACACAGAGAAACCAGGTCCAGAGGGTAAGAGACTACAGATACGCTCACTGCTCAGTACACAGAAATAGTTCTATAACAGTTGGATAAACAAAAGAAAATGGGTGGGTGGAATCACCCCGGCGAGCAGGCAGTATGGACACTCGGCTTTGTGACTTTGAGATCAAGGTCAGAGGTCAAGTTTTCTGAAAATTATCTTAGCAATTTGGAGATTTTATCATCTCATAATTAGAGATGGACCGATCCGATATTACGTATCGGTCCGATACTGACCTAAATTACTGGATCAGATATCGGACAGAAATAAAAAATGTAATCCGATCCGAAGTATCACAAAATCACCTCACAAAACGCGCTACTTGGCGTAACCCAGCTCGGTGCGTCGGAGCAGTATATGTCACGTGATAGAGCGGCTATTGTCTGCGAGACCTGTCGGGGGCCATGTTGGGCATTAACAAGGAAAGGGGGGGCGCAAATAAATATTTTTCTTTATGTCATTTAAAAACTTTGAATAAATAATTATCTGAATCTTACAACAAAAGTGGTCACCTGATTAAATGTATAGAAATCCATTATTGTATATAGCAACTAATAAGTCTAATATACACCCTAGTAAGCTATAGTACTTTTTCCTTTGGGAAGGTACCATCTGTGCAGTCTGCAATTCTGTTGAAGAAAGATGTTGAATCTATTTAAATATTGTAGAAAAATAATTGATTATTGTGCATTTGTTTTACACTTGCATTAAATTAAAGTTGATTACATCGATTAAGGGAGGGGGGGGTGGTTCCCTAATATTTTTGCTGGGAGTTGGCAACCCTAGTAATTAGGTAGGTAAGTACTCTTTAAAATACCAGAATAGGGAGGATGGTGTTGGTTTAAATTTATTAGATTGATCAGTGTTGCTGAACTATAAAATGTTTTGGGTGGAGTGTATTTTTTGCATACAGGTATAACAGAATAGCTTCAGTGTCTTTTTTTCAAACTTGAGTATGAACTTATACAAAATACAGCAAGATATTTATAAAAAACAGTTTTATTGATTACAAAATACACTGTATCGCATTCATATCGGTATCGGCAGATATCCAAATTTATGATATCGAATCGGACATTAAAAAGTGGTATCGTGCCATCTCTACTCATAATGACAATAATTTCACAGAATCAAGAAAAATCTCTGCACACGAAGTTAGAAGGCTGTGACCTTGAGACCCTCATGAAGCAGTAAATTAAAAACAGGCATGAATCTGTAGTAGGAATGACTGCATAGACTCAAACACTTCAAAAACATTGCCAACTCAAAATTGAATAAAGTCTAAGTTGAAGTGGAAAACTGTCCTGTGGGCCAGACCTTTCAGAATGTGAAACTCTTGTTTTAAGTCACTGTCACTTGTGCATTTCCAAAAATATTTCTCAGTTTCAGGATTTTCTTCTTTTTATCCAAGCTAGATACAAACTGTATTACAATCATTGCATTTAATTTACTTTCAATGGTATCCCCCATTTGCTTGTGTGTCTGTGTGGGGATTTATTGAAAATCTTTTTGAAACCTTTAATCTGATTTCTAACTTATTTGTTCATCCACAGCTCCGTCACCACCAAACTACCGCAAACGTCCAAACAATGAGAAGGCTACAGATGACTACCACTATGAGAAGTTCAAGAAGATGAATCGACGATATTGATGTGGATATATATAAAACCATTTTAAACTCAAGATTGGACCATAAATCATTTGAGCATCCCAAACGGCTTTTGATGGCATAGCTCTAACATCAGGGCCACACCGTGTAATTATTGTATATAGCTCCTGCTGTTTGTCTGTATACAGTACAGTTGTTAATGTCTCAGATGATTTCTTTTGCTCAGGATTGTCTTAAGTTTAAAAGACAGGAATATGTTAAGGATGCAGATTCTGGTCTTAAACTGGTCAGGATTTATTTTTATTTTTTTTTAAATCGGTGACTTTTCCCTTTTTAAGTGTCCACTGTTACATGTTTAGCTGTAGATTTGTGTTTAAAGATTTCAGAAAAATAAATAAAAAAAAGAACCAAAAATATTGTAATATTTGATTTAATCTGATGTGCAGTTAAATTAAACAGACAAAAGTAAACCAATGCCATTCTTAAAAAAAATAAAATACATTTAATGCAAAGTCTAACACAGGAATATAAAAAAGTACTTGAGTTTCAAAGGTGAGTTTAAAGTTGTCTTCATTTTCTTTTACTGAACGTGATTCAAGTCTAGACTTTTTACAGTGGAGTTCTTTATCAAATATATCTTCTAGTTTGTAACTAGGCTTGATGCAGATCTTGGAAAGCAGCAGTTGCACTTAAGAGCCTACCACTCAACACAAGCATTTTAGGTGGTTTAATACAACAGTCTCTTATTTTTGTGATGTGTTAATCCAAAAGAAACCATTCATTGCAAAGTTTAAGTCCAGTTTTAAAGTCCTCGATACAAAAAAGTAGCAAGTCAAACAACGGTTCACAAGCTATAACTGATCCAAACTGGGCAAAAGCAAACCGACAGGTGTCCCCCTTTCCTCCTCACGGTTTCTCTACGGAGGCGGTCCCGTGTCCGTTAAGGTGGTGCTGGGGGTTCGTCTCCTGAGATGGAGGCCCGTCCACGTCCTCGCGCTCCCCGTGCGTAGAACTGTTGCTGCTGTTCGCGGAGGCCCAACTGTCTCGACGGCGGTAGGCCTCGCACAGAGGCAGGTCAGTGCTGTCCCACTGACTGTAGCTGTGCAGAGCAGAAACCAGCAGGAGGCAAAGAATCAGTGCAGCACAGAAAGAGAGGAGCAGACGAGAGCAGCAGGTCAGAAACAAGCACAACCAACTCAGAGAGGAGCACGTGAAAGCACATTTGATAGAAGCACAGAGGTTATGCAGAAGCACCAGAAACAACTTAAACATAAAACAGCAATTTATTCATGTGTTACTATTTAGAGGGATGACTGTTGATTAAGCTCAGCAGAAGGGTGAGAACAAGTGCTGATGGATCAGAAAAGCAGAGCAAGTGCACCGAGCATGGCAGACCCCAATTTGGCATGATGCAAACAGAGCTCAGAGACACCTCTTAACACTTGATCACAGAAAACAAGACAAACTACTTCAACATTTTGTCTCTACTTTATTTCTTAATCATCCTGGGTCTCTAGGAACAGCGGGCAAAACCTGGTAAACATGTACAACTGCACCGTGCGACTGTGGCTGACACTGATGTTAAGGTTACACCTTTTAGATTTTAGGGACGGAATGAAAAACATTATTGTGGAAACTCTAAATAAATACCAGCAAACGTGTGTGTTTAACTGCACAGACCATCCTTAAAATATAACACAAAAGGCCATCACAACTTTATTTGACTTAAATACTACATATAAATAATCTTAAATTGATTAAAATGATACTTTTACACACAGAAAAAAAATATCTATAAATCCATATAGCTTTAGGACTTTAGATGTATATACGTGTTCTTTGTAGCACCCAGCAAATTTCAACAATTCATCGATGGATACATAGAGCTGGGCGATATGAGATTTTTTCATATCACGATATGTTTTTTTCATTTCAGGCGATAACGATATCTATCACGATATAAGCCAAATAACTATATTTGTAAGATTTAAATGTGCCGTTGCTCACAAGTAAAATGTGAAATAATCAGCAGCTTGTTTTTATTTAAATATTTATTTCCCATAATAAGTTCAACAGGGTAGATGTACTTAAGGAACATGAGACTTTTTCAGATAAATAAAGGCAAATATTGCAAACTACACAAAAGGCAGCCGCTAAAGCGTTTAAGTTTCAAAATAAGACAAACGAAACAGACTAAATTGTCAATTCCACTTAGAAACAAAATATTAATTCTAAAAATAAATCTTAGTTTGTTTTACAGAAGAACAGACAAAACTGACTAACTTTTGTCAATATCAAATAAACTGAGAACTAAAAGGAAATTCTCAATCTCTCCTTGTTGTATAGCTGAGCTTTTCAAACAGTTTTAACAGTTACTTTAGTCTGACAAAAGCCGAATGACGAATTAGCGCTTCCAGTCAGAGACTGAGGCTACGTCCACACGTACACGGGTATTTTTGAAAACGGAGATTTTCCATTTTCGTTTTAAAAAATAATCCCGTCCACACATAAAGGCAGAAATGAAGGAAAACGCTGCTATGAACATGCCAAAGCAGCAGGTGGCGCTAGATTCCTAACCGTGCAGAAATGTTGGCCAATCAGAAGTCTAGAAGCCTCGGTGGGAAAAAGTAAACAAAGCTGGGGCATAGAAGCAGAACCGAGTCGTATGTGTGGAGGGACAGTAACTGTGTGTATATGTAAGCATTTAAACACTGCAGAGAGTAGAATTAACAGTAACAGTCTTGTAGAAATTCATTTCACTGAAACAATAACGTGGCGCAGTGTGACGCATGCACCAGTTTATTGTATTTCCAGACTTGCTTTCGGCACAATTTACAGTGCACGCTACTCTGTTTTTGTCAGACTTGAAATAGCCGAAATACCTTCACACTACGGAACTTCTATGGCTCTTCCGTTTGACAATCTCTCCGGCATTGGAACCATCATCTGTTTTCTCTTCGGTCACGCTCGGTTGATTTTTCTAGTCGGCACACTCATTTCCTCCATTATGCGCTGGCTCCATTACCCGCTGGCTGCTTCCCAAACAAACACACGTGCGGCTTGGCACTTGTGCTGTACGTAACAAGTCACGCGACGTGACGCTGCGGCCGTGACGCTGCGGCCGTGACGCTGCGGCTCTGCGCTACTTAATTTGGATTGGCTGACCTTTTTTTTTTTTTTTTTTGAGGACAAGAGCGGCGAGGTCTATCGCGATAGCTTAATTTCTCTATCGAGTAAAAGTTATATCGCGATACATATCGTTATCGTTCTATCGCCCAGCTCTATGGATACAACAGCAAATCAAGTGCTTTAAATGATAGATTTTTAATAAACTTTGTTCATTCTTTTCATTTTTTTCTATTACTATAAATGAACAAGGAGTTCTCAATACTAAGATTTATAAATGCTGAATCTCTCCTGTCTACCAGATAATGTTGGGTAAACATCTCTCTAGGCCAGGCGAGGGGAACTCCAGGCCTCAAGGGCTATATCAGCTCTGTTTGGATCAAGGGCACATCTAAAACCTGCAGGACACCAGCCCTTGAGGCGTGGAGTTCCCCCACCCCTGCTCTAGGCCATCAGACGCTGCAGACTAGTTCCTAGGCAGTGACTAGTTGCTCTGCTGTGATTGGGTAGTTTTTAAATCAGACTGCCTACTAATCACAAGGGACAATGAAAATATGAACAAGATCTTTTCCAAGAGCTTCATCAGTCACCTATCCATGAAACAACTAATCACAGCAGACTATAGTGTCTCTTCTAGTTGATTTGATCTAGCACTAACCATTAGAAGTAAAATCAGTAAATCTACTGTTTTTGGTTCCAAAGTGCTGATATTTAAGGGCATGCCACTTTAAGACTGAAGACCTCCCTCTAATCATCTCTTATAATGATTTCTTTTAAAAAGGTCAAGGCACGCACTAAATAGTAACAATGTAAAGGCGCTTGTGGTGAGATGAGGTTCATTACAAAGACCTATAACAATTTTGATGAAAGGCTCAGTTTAGACACTGTCACAAGCCCTTCCCAGGGCTCAGTGTAAATGGTGAAATGTGAAACAGCGGTGCTGGGAATGGGACGACAGAGGCGCAATGGGATGAGGGATGGGGGCAAGTATGAGCCTATTTATACCTGGAGGAGTAATATTCTTCCTCTAGCTCATACAGGTCGATGGCAATCTCGTCACGGAGTGACATGAGCTTCTTGTCGCACTCTTCCTGTAGCGAGCGGAGCTGCTGGTTCTGCAGGCTGATGGCGTCATTCACGGAGGGGAAGTCGTTCAGAATTAGGAACTGCTTCAGGTCAGAGACCAGCTTCATGAGGGACTCGCCGGCACGTACCTGGCACAGAAACATAGAAGAGGGGAAGCAGGTTTGAAAATGATCATAGTGATGACTTGTTAAAATGTCAATTTCTGCACAGAAAAGATTTTTCGCTAAGTGTAGAAACCGATTCATTCACAGGGCTGTAATGCGTCTGTCAGTTACATACAAACTACAACATTTCAATACAAAGGATACTGCAACAGTAAAGTGCAGCCCCAGATGTGACTCTTCGACTAGTGCTAGTGCACACATCAACATGTTTACAGTAATATGATAAATTACATGGATAATATGTTAACCTTTCATTCAAAGGAGTCTTTCTTGGAAACAGATGTAACCAGCTTTGGATTTTTTCTTCCCCACAGGTAACAGAAATAAAAAACAATAAAGCCCTGAATATGTTGCATACGAGTGTGTTGTCAGGCGTTTTCTGCAGTACTTACAATGTTGGCTGCTCTGACATGCATCTCATAATGGTCCTGCTCTGCCTGAGTAGGTCGGGATACCTGTGTCTCATCCTCAATCTGGACAAAGAGATAAGTGGTAGAATATTATACTCGTCATAATGGTGTGTTGTATTTGGTCCACTTAATCAATGTAAACCAATTTGAAACCAATAAGTGACATTTAAACAACACTAAGCTGGTACTAAGGGACGTAAAGTGTGGAAAGAAAAAATATTCTCCACACCATTACACCACCAGCACCAGGATGGATCCATGCTTTCATGTTGTTTACACCAACTTCTGACCGTACCATCCAAATGTCATGGCAGAAATCGAGAGTCCGACCAGGCAATGTTTGTACAATCGTCTGTTGTCCAGTTTTGGTGAATCTGTACAAACTGTAGCCTCAGTTTCTTGCTCTTAGCTGACAGCAGTTCCGTCCAGTGCGACTTTCTGCTGCTGTAGCTCTTCTGCATACCTCGACTGTAGGGACTGGTTATTTTAATTACCAGTGCCTTCCTATTAGCCTAAAATATTCTGGCCATTCTTCAGGCATTAACACTGCACCTTCACACAGAGAACTGGCGCTCGTTGGTGCTCGCTTTGAACTTCAGCAGGTCGCCTTTGCCACATTATGATGTTCAAATGCGAGTAACAAGGCACGAAATGAGTTGTGAGCAGCTCTGATTGTAGTAAAAACACGAAAATACACAAAGAGGGAGGTGACAGTATGTCTGTTACCTTTGCTGTCTTGACTATTTCTGTAAAGTTGTCCATAATGGAGCGGATGTCATCTTTGAGCCTCTTGTTGTAGTTTTGCAGTAGAGTCTCTTTGCTCTGAGGAAGCACTCTCTGAGTAGTCATCGTGCCCGGGTAAACACACACCTCACGTCACCTGTGTACACCGAAATAACACACGCGGGCGCCTTTAGGCGATAAAGTTTACAATAAAACAAAAAAGGCTAAACACATCATCAACGAGCACGCAAGTAGCTAGCACCGAAAGGCGCGTGCTTTCAAAACAAAAGCGAAGTCTCGCTCTCAAACAGTTTTCACATCTGTACCTGTATACGAATACACTTTAGTACGGATTATTGAATTACTGTTACATACCGTTTCTTACCACATATTCTACAATCACTTTTGTTTTCATGTAAAACAAACTCCTACGTTAGCGCCTCCTCCTTCTCTTGAAATTTGTGTGCTCACATCCGGTATCTCCCTGTAACACCGCACTCTACCGGTGCCTCCGGTAATTGCTCTCATGAATATATATATATATATATATATGAATATGACCCTCAAGCTCCCAGGCCTCTGGTAGAGGACCCGAGCTTGAAGGATAAACCGCCCGCAGGGGCGTGCTGGGTGGTTTTTTTTATTTTTATATATACACAATTTAAAATTAGTTTATTAGTTTAAAATTAGTTTAAAATTCCCAATGACATAAGGTAGCAGCAATGTATTTGAGTAAAATATATAAATAACCAAAACAAAAAGTACTTTTAAAAATTCATCTAAGATGCCATTTTTGTGATTGCATAAAGTCAACATGTTGTGTAAGAATGTGATCGGAGTTTAAATAGAAATTAAATTAAATTTAAGACAGCGTGCAATCCCAAATTGGACATTTCTGTAGATGACCAAAGTATGTCTTAGATATAATAATGTATTTATTTCTTTTACCAACAATCAGTCCACTAACCGATGAAAATAAATCTTTTTTGCACACTAAGCATTGGAGGACCTACATTTAAGAAGAATGTACTTCAACCATAGTCTAACCATATGACCACAACTAGTTCATTTGGTAAAATAAATAAACCAATAGATACATAAATAAACAAACAGTTCTCCCTTCTTATGAACTACATCCAGAAGAGCAAAAAATGTAGGCAAATATAAAAACACCCAGGGGACCATTGTTAAAGACAGCATAACTAATTCAATAGAGAGAAAAAAAAAACAGTTGATCTTTATGAGGCAAGATGTGATCATTATTATTTATGTAAAAAAAAATTTTTTTTTTTGTATGGAATGAGTCATCATTGTAAAGCCCTCATTGTATAGCAAAACCCAACCCATTAGCCTCCCTTATTATGTTGGTCAAGGTAATGTTTCATTATGCCCGAGGTATATTATTAATAACCTAGAATTATATATATCAAATTTAAGAGGTACAAAAGATAACACTTAACTCGTGGTGGACCAACTTCATCATGAACTGAATGTTTTGACGATCATTTAAAAAACAAAAACCACATGCACACAATTTTGATTTACATTCATTTAATAGTATCTCATGACAGTTTTCAAAGGCAGGCTGTGCAGCATAAGAAGTATTTTGAGTGCTTTCCTGTCCAACAGTGTTATCAACTGTTACTCCAAATGTTTCTTACACAACACCGGTCACCCCCCCCCCTCCTCAAACAAACAAAATAAACAAAAACAAACTTACAGCTGTGTTACAAACAAAACACATTCTTCAAGAACCGTGACACTCTGTCAGTGATTATGTGCAATCGTCTTGTTTAAAACTGGGATGAGAAAAGTAAACATTTATATCAAAATACCGAACACTTCGAAATAAAAGATTTTACATTGCAAAGGAGAAAAACATAATTTAAGCTTTGGGTTGAGAAAGGCTGGATCCCTTTTGGGAACCAAATAGGTCTTCCATGATTCTATAAAGAACAAAGACAATTAAATACGTCTGAATGGCAACGGAAACAAATCCAACAGGAATGTCATCAATCAGACACCATATAAGATTTCACTTGGACAACACTACATTTACCCTGACTGGAACTGCGAAGCATGAGTGCCGTAGACAGTTGTAATATTTATTTATTTAATTTGAAGCTGCAGTCAAAAGTTTTCACTTCAGTTGTTCATAAATGTGTCACAGTTAGGATACAGAAGTCGACAACAAAGACGCATTCCTGTGCTCGATGACAATCTTGTGCGTGCGTGTACAGCAGACAGCAAGAGGAAGTTGTACATGATTGTACACAGGTATTTGGTGCTGAACACGAGTACAGTAAGATATGTGAATGCAGCAGTGTCTTTATTTTCATTTAAGGAGGGCACGAAGGCAAACGTGATGAATGCTGCTGATGTTCTCATGTGGTTCTGAGGTGCAGCAAGGGTGTTAAGGCTTTGGAGATGTCATATTGTACAGTGAGGACAAACAACGGGAATGGTCTTCATTTATACAACATAAGAATTACCATAATAAATGTTATATGACTAACATTTACTTATAGTTCGTACATGATGTGGAACAAACTGTTTTTGTATGACATGATTGTGACGGCAAACGTAACGCACACGTTTAATTTACACTTTGCATCAACATCCAGCATCTCCTTTATGAACTTCGAAGCATAAAAGACAAAAAGTAACTGTAAATGTTTAACTGTAAGGCATTTGCACATTTCTAGTTTAATGAAATATTCCTAGGCTGTGTCTTCCCATCTTTCAAGCTTCTATGAAGTTACTGTCACGTCATTCAAGCTGACTACTAAAATAAAGGAATGAGGCATTTTCAGATCAATGAAGTTCAAACTGTCCAGGAAATTTAACCGCCACGGCTGCAGACAGTCTATGACCTCCCTCACTGTGTGTGATATTTCAGCGCCGACGCACACCAAAAGGAAAAAACAAACAAAAAAAAACTGAGGTAGGCGAGAAAACAATCAAATGCTTGACCATAATGTAGTCATTGTGTAAATAAGAACAAGAAGGAAAACGTGAAAGGCAGAGGGAAACAAAATAGTGTGAATGTGGGACTGATGTCAGTTTACTCAAAGTAAAGATGACCTTGCACTATTTGAGTTGGTTAAGAATGAGATCCATGCAGGCCTGCAGTCCCGCTGCAGCGCTGGTGACAGCATGCGTTACGCCTGTTACACTTTGCATATTTCGGTAGGCGCGGATTCCCACTGCCCTGACCTGTGAGTGTGCGTTCAGGGCTTTTCTTGCGGTGCCTTGAGGTGAAAGGGTGCAGAGACAAATGGGTCTACAGCGCTCACGTCTGAGGTCCACGAGTGCAGAGGTCCAGCGGGGACAGATGCTACAGCAGCCTGCTTGCTCGCGTTAGACGCCGCTCTGTGAGCTGCTGCTGGCTGCTGGGGCACAGGTCCTTCAAAGTGTCGGGAGTATTTGGCCAGAGCTTGAGGACGGAAAGGTTGCTGGGCAACCTGTTCTAAGACTCCTTGATCAGAGGTTACAGCGTGAGCTCCAGCTGCGTGGGGGTACGAGGTCTTTGGCTGCGCTCCTTTGGGCTCCTTTCTTTTTCCGAATGGAGCCTGAGAGAAAACGTCGAGCTGCTGCTGCTGCTGAGCCGCGAGGGGACCGCGTGGAAATGGAGCGTTGGCGAATACGTCACTTGTGTCTTCTTGCGCAATCAGAAAGGGGGCTTTGGAGAAGATATCTGCAGCGCCCTCCATCTCCTTTGCTGCCTCGTGTACATGCTGGAAGTGATTCTGGGCAAAGGTATTTGGAGCAGGTTGATCGAAGGTTGTAGCTGATTGTGCTGCTGCTGTGCTGGAGTGCAGAGATGGATGGAGAGCTAACTGAGGCCCTTGGTCTTCTTCATCCTCAGAGTCCTGCAGCAGAGGTCTAGAACCGCTGCAGTCATGGGGGGCTATGTGACTCTCAATGCCTTCACCGTCCTCTTGCTCGTCCTTGTGCGCTTCTTTTTCTTCGTCTTCATCGCTGGAGTGCACACAGCCCTCATTCTGTGGAGAATCTGCTCCTACAGCTTCAGTCTCTTGTCCCTCCTCAAGCACAGAGTAGCCATTACTCTCCCCTTGGAGATCTGTTCAAGCAAGCAAAGATAGAGGGGGAAAACAAATTGGAGGTAAACAAAAATGTTAGAATACAAATGAGAAGGAACTGCCATCTGTGGTCCAGCTGCCCATTTATCTACCAGATCCGTCTCGCATAACAGATGGACTCTAAAATCTGTAAGTCACTGATTTTCGAGGATGACTAAACAATGAGAACCCATCACAAGACTACAATTCTACTCTGAACAGGTCACAGTCACAACACTACCAGTTCTACTAGTACATCACCACATTAACCTTGTTTCCACGATTCTCAACTCAACCTTCACAAGTAACGCCCGGTGTTACAGGAAAACAGTGGCAGCAGTTTTGCTTTAGGTTAAAACTGAGTCAGTTGAGGAGGAGGGAGCATGAGAAAGATCTGTGGAAACAAGGGGAAAGAGCCTTCACAGCAAAAGTGAAAAATAGTTAGCGACAGACAGACTGCACAGAAGACAGATCAGTCTTACCTCAGCAGTGTTGACAGCAGTTGTTAACGTGCAGCTCAGGGGGAAAGGTTAGTTGAAGCAATTAAAGGAAAAGACCAGCTCTTTCGGCTCTTGTTTTGTTTTACTTCTTGGGCGAGCTTTTCCTCCTCACTTGTGTTTTAAATCGTCCACGCCCTTTCCGTATGACTTAAGTGTGAATATGACACAGTTTGGAGCTGACAAAAATATCCCACAGTGTGACAGCTCACGTAAGTGTGTAGAAAAACAGCTTCTCATCTCTCACAATACAGCTCATAGTCTGTACAGTCAACTTGAGATATTACCTGATTAACAGACACACAATTTAGGAAGGCAAATTAGAAAAGTGTGAGGAGGAATAAAGTTTTTAGGTTTCTGAAAACTGGTCTGATCACAACAACCACTCTATTTATGAACATTACACCGGGTGATATGAATAGGATTCATGACAATACCCCATTAGCCTTTTATGGCTAAGAGAACACCAAGGGAACGACGAGTCTGATGATCTCCATCAGTGATACTTCATTAACACTTTGATGATTATAGATAGTCTGTTTGCATTTCAACCCAAAGAGCACAGCAACACACGTAAAAGTCTGCAACCAGTGGCAGAGTGCTGCAGGATGCAGAATTATAGTGGACTGCAAAAATATGAACCGCAATATTAAATGGAAAGAAAATGGGATGTAGACATTTAAAATGGTTAAGATCAGATGTAATACAACTCACACACAAGCCTTTCTTATGATTATTTAATGAACTATAGGAGACAGAGGTGAAAGGTATCCCAGTGTTATCAGGAAGTTAGTTCCGTCATTAGCTCTGTTAAATAAAATCTATTCAGGCATATACAGTAACTTACATGTACCAGTACTAGTGTATAACCTAACAGCTGCAATGGAGAGCAACACATACTATCCAGTCAAGCGATTCAAAAGCACTTAGTCTCATGTTTGTTTGGTAACTAAACCGTGAGCACTAGATAAATGTTTGACAAGAACTAAGAGAGAAGACAGAAGGACAGAGTCGACAGTTTTGCACTCTTAAATAAAGCCTCATACACAAATATGTTTTATCTATACATCCTTATACAATTTTTACATATTTTATAATGGTCCTCAGTTAATACATTCTTTCTAAAGCACTATCAATAATAGTCACTTTTAATCATAACATGATAAAATGTTACACACTAAAATCTACCTTTACCAATGCTGACAAGTGCAAAAAAAAGAAAAAAGAAAAAAGTGTTACTTTATGTATATTTACATTTCTCTTTCATCTGGACAGACTGTCACAACTGACTTTATGGTATATGGTAACAAAGGATTGGCCAGAGAAGATTGAGAGGATGTCAGTGGGAGAGGGAGGAAGGATATTTTCATGTAAAGTTCCTTCATTAACATAATACCTACACAAAATAATGACATTTACGTCACACTTCCCTCTCTGTGACGGTGGTATTCTGCTAAAAATCTGCTCATTTATACGACCCTGAGAGCGGACCAACACAGAGGAAAAACAGCATGATAATAGAGTCTTGTTTAGCTTTGGCATCGGAACAGGTCAAATACCTTCATTCCCTTTTACTTCTGCTGTGCTTACCTCAACGATGGGTCACAGGTATGAGAATGAGCTGGCATTAGTGGTGTTGTAGATAATGCTGACAATGGTGGGAAGCTGTGCTGTGGCAATGGAGCCGAACTCACCAGCTGTATTAACACTGACCTCAGCAGTTTCAGGAAATGATTACAACTGACAGATTTACAGGTGTAGCATTAGAATACGCTAGACACGCTGCTTAACATCCAGAAAGAGGGGACAGTATACAGGTATGCTCAAGCCTGTGAAGCCACTTGGTCGGTTTACACCAGTGATTCCCAAAGTGTGGGCCACAAAGGTACTACAGGTGCCTGCAGTAATAACAGAAATTACGCTCAAGTATGTACAAGTATGTACATATTTAAATGTATTTATTTATATAAAAGTGAATTAACACTGGTGATCGGAGGTGGTGAGTTTGTGAAGTTTTTCATCACTCTGATCTAAATTTACGCTCTTGTTTTGAAGTCTGAGTCCCAGTGGCAGGTGGCCATGACACTTTGCATGTGATTGGGCAGCATTAGCAATTTATAGCAAACAGCCTGGGCTGTTTATGCTTTTTTAAAATAGAAATGTCAAGAAAAAACACACCACCCTCTCGTGTTTTGATTAGAGCGAAGATTTAACACTGGGTGGGGCCCGTGGGATTTTCTGGTTTTTAAGTGGGCTGCAGCACTCTTGACTTTGGGAATAGCTGGTTTAGACAAATAGATCTATAAAGGAATCATGGCACATGATGGCTTGAACAGATTTGACTTTCCATGACTATGCGCACTCCAACAGTGTGAGAAATCTTTAAAACCTATCCAAAACTGACACTTCTTCTTTTATATGTAAACTGGTTCAATCCGAACAAAAGCGCAGCTCCAGGTTGCATCTTTGTTTGGTCAGTAGTTCAAAGCTCTCATAGGAAAGTGCATCAAATTATCTACAGCATTCTACAGTCTTTAGTCAGACCCCTGACACATATAACCATGCTTAACATGTGCATACGATGATGGTCGACTATGGCCGTGCACTCTGTGAAGGATGTTAATGGGAGTAAGAAGAAAGCATGAGGAAGACCATGGTGTAGCCAAGACAGAAGCGGACGATATGCTCAGGCATTAATGAAAAGATTTTTACCAGTGTGGGAATGTCAGCGGCTAGCAGAGACATATGAAACCAGCTATCAGGCAACTAGAGATGGAGTTGAGGCCAAGGAGGCACATAAAGAGAATACTGGCTCCTCTTGGTCCTCATAAGGTGCTACATTAAGTGTCTCTGCGTGCCCATCTTTACCCCCCAACCCTCCCCCCATATCCCTTTGTTAGGATTGCACACTGCCCCTTCGACCTCTCCCACCCCCTCTAGAGGTCGATGAGCTGATCCACCAGCAGAAGGGAGCGAGCCAAGTTGGGGATGCTGGACTCTGAACTGCCACTGTTGGTGCGCGAGTGACCACCTGGAACGTGCCAGAAAGAAAGAGAGATAGAGACAGAGATGGGCATGGAGGAGCCGAGGGAGAGTGTGAAAGACAAGCAAAAGAATAAGTCATTTTAACAGGGATTGCATGAAGAAATTAAAGAGTGGGAAGATGACCAGGATGAGGGAAGAGAGATGCATGAATAGGGGGTAGAAAGAGAAACAAGCAGAGAGTGAGCTGGGATAACTTTTATACAGCTGCATCATTACAGGGGGAGGGGGGAGTTAGGGAAAGCCATACTAACATGGGGAGACTTTCAAGATAAACTAAAAAGAGTCAAAACACCTGCAAGATGGCGAAGCACTGGGAGTTAAAAGATGACTAATGTGAGAGCTCGATGAGATAAGAAAAAAGCCACCCATACAAGACTTCTCACATCAGAAATCCCAGGAACAAGCTAATGGTGACTAAACTGGGAGGGGGGGCTAGCTCATTCATCTTCGTGGCTCACAGTCTGGGTTTCAGCAGGTGTGAGTGCTCATCTCAGAATTAGGTTAGCCTTACCTTGATTTGAGTTTTTGGAGATGAGCACTGGAATAGGATCAAACTCGTCGTCATTGCCCTTCTCCCCACACGACATGAGGAAAGCAGAGTCTGTGGTGAAGGAAGAGGAAGTGAAGTAACGATGGAAGCGGGAAGAGGTTAACTCGGCCAACGAAAAGAGCAGGAAATAAAAAAAAGAAGGAGAAGAAAAGAAAGGAGGATGCGAGTAGATTATAAACGGAAGCAGCCAGGGCAGTCAAAGTTTTTAAAAGCCATTCAGTTTTACATGGCTTTTAGCATCTTCTACAAATGAGTCAAGGGTCTGGCGAGGCTGTCATTTAGTGTCCAATTCAATTTCCACTTTTGCTTTTTACTGTTTCAACAGGCCTTTCTATTGTGTGGTTGATCAGGGGTCTGCAATTGTGTTGCCACAAACACTGAAACCCCGAAACCCCGCCCCCCCACACACACGCACGCGGAAAATAAAAGGTCTTACCAGAAGCAGTCTGACCAGCTGGCAGCTCCTCCAGGCAGGATCCAGCGCCAGGAGGAGCAGAGGAGCAAGAAGAAGGGAGAACAGAAACAGATGGGTTTCCATGACAGGTATGAGATAACAGATCACAACCCAGCAGAGAATCCTCCCCAGTGAGAGAATCTGAGACAGCGGCCAGAGAAAGAAAGGGTATGAGAAAGTAAGACTGTTAGTGCAAGGAGCAGAAAAAGATGCATTGTATTACTATAATAGCTTATATGTGCAAGCATAAAGAGTTTAAAAGCTATGTTAGCTTCATTTAATAACAAACAATAAAAAGAGGCGTCTCTTTTTCAATGATTGAGCACAATTTTTATTTCTATAGCACTTTTCAAGATAAACGTGGCAAAGTGGGTCACAGAAAAATGCAAGCAGATCTCACTGAATAGACCACTTAACACCCTAAAGCTTAAGCAGGTTATGGTCCATATAACTGAACTATCCTAAAGCAACTGTTCTAGTTATAGACCAAAATGATTGTGATCTGGAACTAAGGCTGTGCGATATGCCCAAAATCTCATATCCTGATATAAGAATTCTATCGTCCTGATAACGATATAAATCACAAAAATGTAACATTTTCTGTAAAATCTGTGAATCTCGGGCAGCTCGTCTTGCGGGAAGTGTTTCCAGCTGCGCGTCATGTAGCTGGAGTCGAGTGTTTTAACCGATGCATGAAACTACACATTTTTAGACATAAGTTGTAACAGCCGCCGTTTTCTTTGTGAGTATTTATTACACGGCGTGCTGCGGGGAAAAGCCTGTTCTAACGTTTGATGCTAAGGTTTATTTTTTAGCACCTGGCGGCTCTTTTTTAAATTCTCATCCGTAAATAATCTGCTCTTTCACGTGATTCAGTTTATTTTGAAAAGTCTCAACAGGATCTTGAGCTTTATTGTGAAAGGTTTATGTGGAACATAAACAAGCGGACACACGATGCTGTTACCGTCGTTGTTGCTAACCAACGCATAAAAACAGGCGCTTGTCCATCTTTAGTGTGGTTATATAAAATATAAGAGAAAGAGAGAACTTTAAGAAATTAATATAGCCACTACAAGGACCATCAAAATGGTGAAAAATATTGCCGTAAACAGTTTATTTTGCGACACGAACAACCCTATCTGGAACGCCAGCAAATGTTTGAGTTAATATAAATCAATAAAACTACATCTTAGGATTGTCGCAGAACCTGAACTTAGTTAACCTTGGGTAAAACAGTGATCGGAAAAAGTGCTATTCTGAGGTCCAGGATGCTAACCTGGCACACTGGCAGGAATGAGCTCTGGCTGGCCCAAATGTCTCTGGGGCTGGGGAGCCTCCAAACCAGGAATCAGTGAGTCCACACACACCTCTGCCTTTACTACATAAACACAACGTAAAACAGTAATACAAAGACGTTGTTATTAGTACAGAAAAGAAAGAAGAACATCTTCTTTGTTCCTTTCCCAGATGATATGCCTGACTTTGTAAGGATGTTAGAGAAAAGAAAGGGAAGGAAGACATATGCAGAGCAAATGAGGAATTTTTGGGGGCAAAGCATGGGACAAGAACATAGCTGGTACCATTTGTGGTGCTCTCTGCAGCAGTGTTGAAGGAGTCAGTCAGGGTTAAGAGGTCAGGGAGCAGAAGAGAAGTATCAGGGGACTTCTGTCCCTCAATCAGCTTCTCTGTGAGTGAGCCAGAGAAAGAAGAGGGAGAAGAGAAAGGGACAGATGGCAACAGAGAAAAAGGCAATGAGAGAGGATTTTCCATAGAAATGACAAAGAAGCAGAGAAACTACACTTTGCGATGGTGCATGATGGCAAAAATCAACAAGGACAAATGCATCCATCTGCCTTCATGGTCAGCATTTTTAGAAGCAAGATTCATCCAGCAAGAAAAAAAAATTAAGGATATCATGTAAATTTCGAGGTACTTTCACGTCAATATAATAAAATTACTGAATCATTTGTTAGTTTATATCAGGGTTGTCAAACATAAGGCCCTGGGGCCAAAAAAAGCCAAGCAAAGACTCCAATCAACTGCCTCTGGAAGATATAAGGAACAGCATAAATGTTTTGACTTTTAAATGTGTTTTAATGAGTTTTGCAGCTTTTCCTACAGATATGACTAGTCATACTATACAAAAGAAATACATTTTACTAATTGATTGCAGATTTTAAACATTTTTTATTTATTTGGTCAAAGTGAGCTGTACGTGGCACACAACGTGAAATGAGTTTGACATCCCTGGGTTATAAGTTCCTTCCTCAATAGCATTCAGTTGCCAAAAAAAGTTAAATTATGGCAGCAGATCTTTAATGCAGAAAACATTTCTCATGCTCTTTCACACCTTCAAAAACTTCAAGTTAAAGCAACCAATGAAGACCTTTCTTTTTATTTTCCACAACATTTTCAGCTCATTTTTGGAGCAGTGCACAAAAAAAGAAAATAAAACCCACAGTTGATGTTGTTAAGTTGTCGTTACCAAAACAAATAAGATCTGATTTTACTAAGTACTAAGTGTGCTGCATGCATGAAGTGTATTTCTATTTATTATAGTATAAGTGTATTTCATGCAGTTACTAATTTTTCACTGCAGCCTTATACTCACAGGAAACTGCTAGGGGCAAAGAAAGGGTTGGGGGGGGCATCTAGGACAAGGAATGTGTTGGCTCAGAAAATGGCACAGCAGATGTGACCTTCTGACCCCTTCGCTATAGGAAAGACGCCAACGCTGGTGAAAAGCTTTTCACAAATCCTAAATGTCAAACATTTGATTTTCACAGGGAACAGTGAAAATATGCAGTTTTAAAATGCTACATACAGTATGTTTTACATGCTGTTGCACTCTTGCCACAAGGCTGTTTTCACGTTATCTCAGATGGGATGTTGTGCTTCTTTAGCAGAAGTCAGAGTGTGTTTGCTTGTGTGCATTCTATCTCAGTAAGGGATCCAAAGAGTCAAAGAGATAGCTTAGGCTGGACAGAGAAGATTACCCACACCCTTATTACGTAACGTTTTTATCCTCTCAGTTCAGGCCTTAAACAGTATGTAAACAAAAAAAAAAGAAAATAAAAAAAAAGGTAAAGAGGCATGAAGCATACACTTCCAGAAGAACTCAAGACTAAACAGAGAAGAAAATAAAAAGCTGGACCGTCATTTCAACAGGAGAGTGCGCTTAGCTTTCTCTTGTTCCTAGCAGCACTGGTAAGCAGGCTCCACTAGTAGTAAAGCAATCCAATTAACAAAGGAGAATTTGTCCTTCGCGTTACCAGGCAACAGAGAAGGAGAAAGCACAGACCTGCAAATGAGATGCGATCTAGCTGTAGCAACACTGTCTATTCATGAACGCTGACAAGAAGCCACTGTGAGGCTGCTCGCTAAGTCAACAAGGTAGAACTGTGTACTAATCCAAACCACAAAAACTGGCACTTGGAAGCTAACCTGTGGATGGTGTGAAAGCCAAGAAACTACCTGAGCAAATACAAAGTCACTCATGAGGTATATTTGCTAAGAGTCCAGGAGAATCAAAGGGATGGCTCGTTGTGCGTCCTGGTGTGACCACAATATTATAGAGTGAGAGGCAGTTAAAAGGGTCTGAGAGACAATAGTGCTGACGCTACACTTGGTGATGGCTATAGATCAATACTGCACAGTGGACTCTAAAAATTGAGACAGCAACATATAGAGCAGCTATAACCTACACAACAGAAATTTTCTAATAATATGCAAGAAAATAGGGATGCTTACTCAAAGTCAGTGCTTGGAATCATCAGTTGAAGATCTGCAGTTTAAAGCTGATACTCTGACTTGACTATTTGCCTGCTTACAACAAGCGCAAGCCTCTAGGGCTGTCCTGGACACTGGCTTTAGTAGTATCAACAGCTAATACTTGAATATTTCAATATTAATTGCGGACGCTTTTCCTACAATGGATGCATATAGATGTAACAATAAAAAAAAAACAATCACCATGCAAATAAGATTAAGATGATGGCTGCGCTGTGATTTCTGATGGTTATAAACTGTTTTCTTTTAATAGAAGTACACAAGCCCACAGACAAATCCTTATGATAGATTAACATTATACGCATATACTCAATCACTGAGACAAATCCAGCTGGTTCAGAAGCATCCTTTACAAAGCTGTCAGAGGCATACTGAGAAAAGCTAAACAAAGACTTACCTGGAAAGGCATTGAGGCTGGGAATGAGATTTTCATTGGATCCCGCAGCTTTCTCTCCAGCTGCAGCAGCTGTGCACAAGCCAAAGGAGGAGAAAAAACAAACAGGTTTTAGATCATGGAATGATTCACTAATGCTGTGTGTGAACAAACTGAACTTACTCTCAGCTAGCTTTGCAAAGTCTTTGTTAAGAAGCTCCTCTGCTGTTAGCTTAGAGAAGTTATCGTCGCCAAAAGGATTCCAGGCGGGCTGAGTGTGGGGGACAGTGAGTGCTGAGGAGGTGTCCCCGTCACCTGGATGGTATACACTCTGTTGGGACGAGCAGGGGGACCCAGAAGGAGTAGTGCTTGCTGATCTGCAGTACAAAGATAAATATAAAAGACAGTAGGAGCACACAGTGAAACTACACAAAGGCTGTTAAGTCAATGCACACTGGCCTCCTGATGTATGCGGTAGTAAGGAGAGAGAATGAACAGTTATTTAAAGACTGAAGTGAGATATTCTCGGGGATCTAAAAGAGTTATTTGTCCTCTTTCTGGGTGCTGTGATATGAATGTACTGTCTATTGCACGTCGATCTTCACTCAGTGTCATGAAAGAACAGTTCATCCTCAGATCACTGAGGGGAGTTCATTCTGCTCACTTGGACTTGTTGAGGCTGGCTTCAGCTGCGGCTGCCTGAAGTAGCTGGGTCGACTTGCTAACGGGGACCCCAAACACGGCACTGTGGGTGACATCACTAAGGATACGTCTGTGGCCACTCTTGGTGGCCGTCTTTGGCGAGGAGGGGGGTGTCAGGGAGCCAACTTTGTGGATCCCTCTGCCAGTCGTCTGCAATGAGAAAAAAAAATGATGCAGAGGGGTGAAAATGTGTTAGTAACTAAAACCTTTTCTCTATGGTACTGTTCAAAAGTCTAGAGTCTTTTCTTTATATTTTTCTAGAAAAATAGTAGAAGTTCCTGTGGTCTATAGAAACACGTGCAAACATACACGGAAAAAAATTATATAGAAGCACAAACAGAGTTTGTACAATTCTAAACAGATTGAAAGTCAATATTTGGTATGACCACCGTTATTCTTCAACACAGCCTGAACTCTGCTAGATAAGCTTTCTTGTAATTTCTGGTCTTTAGAAGTACTTCTCCAGTTTCTTGAAGGACAATTAAAGCTCTTCATTTTTCAAAGAGTCAGCTCAAAAACAAATGGTATGTTTTTGCAATAGGCTACTGTAACAAAGTGCCTAAAGATACAATTTAAAATTGGTTCTGCTCATAAAAGCCAAGCTGTCTCTTAAGTGTAGATACAACACTGGTTCATCTATTGAGTTAGCTGTCTTTTCTATGTTTGAACAATTCAAAGGTCAGTATTCCTCTGAAATGGTCAGATACAAGTACTGGACTAAAAATGAGTGAAAAAGGCCAAAGTCCAAAGAAAAACTTTAAAAGTCCTTCATAAAGCCTGGAGAACTATTGCTCAGGACCACTTAAAAATTACATGCAAGTCTGGCTGCTTGGAAGCAAAACATAAAGAAAAAACTGAAGACTTTTGCACAGTTCAGTATTATAAAAAAAAAAAAGAAAAAAAAAAAGAAATAAATAAATGAACCAGATACAAACATTAGAACAAGTAAGAGCAACTGGAAAAGAAAATTGATCAAAGAGATTGAAGATTGCTCCAAACTACAACTCTATGAAAACAGGAAACATTTACAGGAGAGGAAAACATGAAACAGTCTGACAGAAACTCATGAAAATTCTATACATTATACATTCAGTAAAAATGGAATGAGATTTTTCGAATATTTTGCCACCGAGAAGAGGAAAAAGTGAGCAAAAGTCTGGATGTGATTCGTTAGAGACGAGCCAATAATCAGCCCCGACCCAAAGAGTAGCAGACAGCAGCAGGAGTAGGACGTTACCACAAACTCTGGACCACGAGCTGCAGGACCAACAACTGTGGACTCGGGGATGGGTGTGAGATGGGCAGCTGCAGTTTCAAGGACTAAATGCTGCTGCTGTTGGTGTTGATGCTGCAGGGTAACAACTTGAGGAACAGGTTTATATTGCAGCAGACTGGATGCTTGTGATGATGTTTGTTGTTGCTGAAGTTGGTGGTGGTAGAGGTTCTGTACCAGGTGATGCTACACAGGAACACCACACAGCTGACCGTGAGCAAGGTAAACTGTGGCCCAACTGAAATATTTTCTGTTATGTATTGCAAAACTAAACCAGATTAATTTTTTCTGTTCTGCTTCACCAGCAAACAACATGAATGCACGGAAGAAAACCTACAACAAACCTATAAAAATATGGAAATATTTGTTGCAGCTCATAATAAAGTGGGAATCTCAAAGGGTTTGTTTGAACAAATGTCTGTTAAATTGACATTTATTGATAAATGAGGTAACAGAATGGGAATTTAACAGTTTTCTGAGGAATGATTCCTAATAAGTAAATATGTAATTTTGCAGTACAAATGCAACGAGTTTGTCTGTAAGCTTAGTAGTTCACACTATCATTCCTCAAGAACGTGTCAACGAAACACGTCAACAGGCGTGTACTAAGAAAGAAAGTTCAGCATAGCCAAGATTTTCTTTTCCTGTTAGCTGGCTTGATGAAACCTAACAATCCAGTCTGAGACAACAGGTATGATGGTAGTGGTTATTAACTTTCTTTGTTAACCTAGGCTTGCTTCTGGTGCCAAGAGGGCAGCTGACATGTCATTTGATACTTCCTCCACACAAAACAAATGACTTAGCTCCACCTACTCTGATCAGAAACATTATCAGAGGAACAGGTAGTAGAGATCTAGAAAAAGAATTTAAAATACACCTCCTATTGCTGCAAATAAGACAAGCGAGCAGTGATGGCAGAAAATCATCAATCGCAAGCTCTCCTAGCACTAAAATAAAGTGAGGTGTATCAAAAAGAATCATCTTATTATAAAAAGCTATCATTTTAAAGTGACAGTAATCGAAATAATGGACATAGAAGCTTGTGGTAAATTTTTAAAGTACATGGCTGAATAATAAGTTTTACAAACAAGACAATGTTAACAAGTTCTCAATGTGTCCCCCTCCAGACACACAACATGTCTCCACAATACTCAAACTTGCCACTGCTGCTGTTATGCTACAGACCAGCAACCACGTGACACTCACGAATCTCCTATTTCTAATAATAGGCATTTCCACTTTTGCTGGAGAATGGGGAATAAAACCACTTTAAAATCAGACGATTCTTTTTGACACACTCTGTATAAATGCTGTTTATTTCCAACTGCACATTAGGGTTTCGAAACTTGAAGTTTTACCAAAATTCAGACCAAAATTAAACCAAAACTCTGAAGATAACCTGCGCAGGAATAGGTTGTGTGTTCAGCATCAGTTACTATGGTGATCTAGTCAGGCAAAAGGAGAGACACTGTCATAACACTGAAAATTTGTTGACAGCAGATCTAGTTAAAATCTTACAAGAATGAATGGAAAAGGAAGCTACAGTAAGTTGGTTAAATAAAGAGCTGCAAACAGCACATTTCCTGCCTCTCAGCCAGGTAACTTCCTCCAACCCTTTCACTGAGGTGTGGTGCTAGCAGTCTCATGCTATGTGCAGCATGAGAATCAAATCACAATATCTCACAGAATGAATGAAAATTACACTTACTGCCTGTCAACTAATTCTTTATTTTCTCATTGTTATTTCTTTATTCATCTGGGGAAAAGACGGCATCCATAAGTGTTTTATTTGGGAAGTACAGTTGCTGTTGGCCCTGGTTCTTCCTATCTGTAACATAAGACACACTATTGCAGGATTCCTTAATATCATTCAGCTCCTTCTCAAGATCGGATCTTGACTGATGCCAGCTTCTATATATTACAGATTTCTACATATTACAGGACTACAGATTGTGACAACAGTCCTCCTCCAGCTGTGGAGATCCATTGCAACATAAAAGCCTGAATGTGGAGCAGGTGGAGAAGTGTTTCATGTTGCACTACGACAAGTTCACAAATCCTAGAGAGCAGAACAAGGACCACCATTGCCAGCTGTAGTGTAAGAAACTAGAAGTGGAGTTCATCTACAGGATGAGGCATTAGATTATATTTATAAAGTATTTGTATAGGACAAACCTATAGGAAGTATGTGACTGTACGCATAAACACCATGAACACAATCTAATTGGTAAGAAACCAAATCAAACCAGGCCTGAAACCTTTGAGATTACCACCTTAAGACTGGGAGCAGTGTAAATGTGTAGCTTTGGCTTGAAACACACACACACCAGTGATGAACATAATCATGTTGAATTTAAGCTTCACTGAAACTAAACAGAGCTCTTAAAACTGATTTTGAACAACAAACAGGGCAGCTCAGCCAAAAAACAATATCACTAAAATCCACAGAAATCAAAATAGTTCATCATGCAAAACACAGACAGCCCACACCTGAAGTTTGTATTTTCAAGTGTGTCTCATTATCAAGCCCAAACCCTTTGCGTGGTATCACACTCTTCTTGTTATTGCTTGCACAGTGAATATGCATTTTATGAAAAATCCCTGATGCTGTTAATTCTTTGAAAACAAAGGCATTAAAATGTCTCACCACGCGTGCACAGCATTATTCAATGTCATCCATGAAACAGCACACATTGCAGCTAATCACCATTTCCATTCTTGCTCTAACAGTCTTCCTACCTGCTGAGTGCTCTGTGGGCTTAAGAAGGCAGAGGCTTGCTGCTGCTGCTGCTGCTGCTTCATAAGCAGCTGCTGATGCTGAGATGTAGCCTGCGGCTGCATGTTAGCAGACGGAGCCTGTTGAGCAGGTTGGACAGCAGCTGAAGCTGGAGGAGGGACACTGATACCGACACCTGTAAGGGAAGTTAATACGATATATGAGAAAATTATAAAAGTATTCTTGATCATCAAATACGACACAGATTCTTTTTGTGCAGATTCTTACATGAACCAGCTGTCATCCACACAAACATTGTTGTGCAAGTGAGTGAGAAAATCTTAAATCACCTCACTCTCGAGTTATTGGATTCACAAACTTGGGTATATACGCCACCCGCCCCCACAGTGGGGTGACACAACACCCCATCAGCCTTTTTATGGCTGAGGGGCAAAAACTAATTGGACCGATACCAATCAAAAGAATGACTTTGAACAACACATAAATAAATGTGAGGGTGAATCATGCCACCATCTATTCTGTCTCTGCAAGTTGACCAGAAGGGACTTTAAATAAAAACTAAAAGCCTTTAAAGAGCAGACTAAACCAATAGGAACACAGCATATAAATATATAGTGAATTATAGTGAAATTCTTGAGGGATTCATGAACCAAAAGTAATTCAACATAAATAGTGTTATTAGCAGGGTAACAGTCATCATAAATCCAGGCTTTGATCACAATGGTTTTAACCCTGACATATAGAGAAAATCATAGTTTAAACAGCTCCTTGTACCTATAGCCTGGGGTGCCCCAGTAGCCACACCAGGCCTCTTGCGTGGGGTGAGTGCTGGCTGGATGGGAAGAATGCCTGATATGGGCTGGGGCTGAGCCTGGCCAGCTTTGGGCCGCTGTCGAGGTGCAATTGAGGTTTCCGTTGTAGGAACTGGGTCTGTGAGCCTGATGGAAGAAGAAGAAAACTCTGCAGAGTAACGCAAAGTTTCTTATGACAATAATATTAATAAAAATAACACACACGCTTTGCTTGTCACTCACCTGGCTTTGTTTTGACTCTTTTTGGCCACTGCTTCACTCGCTTTGATAGGCTCAGGAAGTTTTGCAGGAATAGGAGAATTCTGCAGAGGAGAAAAGATTTATCAAAAATGATCAAATCTTTTCACATTTTTGATTAGTATTTTCCATAAATGTATAATTGTTTTGTGCTTTGTTATTACTAAGGGCCTGGTGACAAAATCTGTACTGTCATTAATATCACTGTGTTCTAGATAGCTGTTTCTAGCTAGCTAGGAAAGTTTCAAACTCAAACTCAAACTCCAGCACACGAGATGTAAAATCAAAGACATGTAGTAACAAAAAGAAAATCTAAGTTACTGCTGAGCACACACATATTTTCATCTAATACTCCCACTATTGCTCTCGCCGTGATGACTCACATGTAGATTTGGGACGGGACACTCTCGTCGAGCCAGTTTAAAGGCAAAGTAGGATACTTGGTAAATGTCTGGCCTCTTTTCAGGATCAGGTTCCAGCATGTATCCTGAAACACAAAAAATGTTCTGAGTTAATTTGCATTTAAATTTAACTGCACCTAGACTACACATATTCAGAAAGCAGAACGGTCGCATGATCTAAGCAAATAGAGTACTTACTAATAAGACAGTGCATTTCATGTGAGTAGCGAGAGTTGTCTGGGATGGTGAAACTGCCATCACAGATAGCCACTTGGCTCTCGCCGAATGGAAGGGTGAAGTAGCACAGCTTATAGAGAAGACAACCCAAGGCCTGCGCAGACAAGGAAATGAACACATATAAAAACATATACTCTGTATGACGTCATAGTAGTTAGATAATATTTTTAAGTTAGCCTCACCCAAATGTCTGCTTTTGTTGTGATGACATTTCCCCCATAGAGGTTGACCATCTCTGGAGCACGGTATGACAGCGTAGTATACCTGCAGTAGCAGTAATGTATGAGAACAGACCAATGAGCTTCTGAAATATAGGGAGAAAATAGGGTAGATGGTACATCAAGAGGAAAAAAACAACTAACTTTTTGATTTCATCCTCTAAAACTGCCACCCCTTCTGTCTGTGGATTTTGGAAGTGGTTGGTGGCACTTCCAAAGTCACAGAGCACATAGTGTCCCCGGTCATGAAGAAGAATATTTTCCACCTATGTGTGGAAGACAAGATAAGACTTGTGAGATGTGATGTACAGTGAAACAAACGCAAAAAACAAACAAACAAACAAAAAATATTCCAAATTACTAGTGTGATAATTCATTAGATAGATCTGTGCTGTCAGTAGTATTCGCATACAGAAAATGTATTAGGCTTGCCTTGAGATCTCGATGGATGATTGGAGTCTTGCACTGATGTAGACGAGTGACCGCCTCGCACGTGTCACAAAAGATCTGTAACACCTCAGCTTCAGTGAAGCCCGTCTGTAGCCGCTGGTTCATTAGGTTCACCACCTGGCCACCTAAATGAAAAAAAATTTAGTCAATAAAAAGACATAAATTCCTTTTTTTTTATGTAATTATTTAAAGTTTCTAGGTAATATTTAAGGCTCAAATATAAGTTTACTCTGATCCCAACACATCTAAAATAAATGACAAAAACATACATTAATCTTTATCATTCACATGACACTTCAAAGCGGTCAGCTTTTACATAAGAGAAAAAAGTAAAGAGGGCATCATGAATGTATTGCTTTAACACATTAACATTGCTGTTTATAGCATAACAAAATTAATACATTTTCGACACTACACAATTTAAAAACCCTAACGATGCTCACAACTGCACAGGCATGTTAACATTTTATCTTTCTACAAATGACACAGCTAAGTTAAGCACCGAGTAAAACACAAGTTCTATTGACCACGACAGCTATCAGCTGAACATTTGCCTTTGGAAAAAAAGAAAAGAAAGGATGCTGTAAGAGCCGAGGGTAATGGAGCTTTGATTTCAGAGATAGAAAGGCATGGGGAGGGGGTTGGGCGATTTACCTCGACAGAAGTCCATTAAGATCAGGACTTCCCACACATCACCAGCTCCGACTGCAGTTATGCTGGAGTCCAGGAAGCCGACTATATTTTTGTTACCCACCAGGTCCCTCTGTGTAAACAAACAGAGAGAGAAACAGGAATGATGAACAACAAGAGAGGCAATTTTCAAATATCATGCAGTCCTAAGAAACTTTATTTGATAGATCAAAAAATACATCAATGTTTGTAAATTCTCAGTTTAATTTTAACTGCCAAAGGACTTAAGGTAATGATGATAAAATCATCTGATAAGCATGTCACCAGGGAGTGGCTACAGGAACTGGTCTGTTTCACTTACAGTTAGGAAACGGACATGCAACTGAGCTTACAAGGCAACATTTTAAACAGAACTTCATGTTCTAAAATGGAACTAATTACAATCCTGAGTGCTGCTTTGTTATCACCACTTGACACAAGTCAAATAGTGTTTTTGCATAACTTTTTTTTTTTTAATTTCGGGCATTCTGGGTTGTTCATATTTGCATTTTCTGTATCAAATTACTTAACACTAGATAGATTTTTGTGTTTGTTGCTGAGCAGGCTAACAGTAATGCAAATTGCTGAGTTTTCTCCAGTCAGCTTTGGGGCAATCACACTCACCATAATTTGTATTTCAAGTTTGCAGATCTTCAAATCGTGTTCGTTGTTGACATACATTCTTTTTAGTGCACATCGTGCACCTTGATGAGTCCTCACCAAAAAGACTATGGCAAAACCTCCTGCAAAGAGAAGAACAGGAAGAATGGACAAATTGAAATGCAGAAATAGAAAAACCACCATAGTTATGTCTCTTGCATTTTTTGCCACCATATACAGTGCAATTATAAGTGGCACTGCATTGGTGCTAAAACCCAGGGCGTTCTTTCTATGAGACAACACTGTCTTGCTCAGTCTGGTTTGAGTTTATTTCTCAGGACAGTGACCATCTGTTGACAGTGACTTGATTTTTACTGAGGAAAAAAAGACAACCTTGGCAGATCAAATAATCATAACCTAAACTACAAGGAGCCTGATAAAGTCACAATAAAAATAAAATCTATCAAACATGTGCAACGAATCGCTTTATCCAGTTTAAACCACTGGTGTCAAACAGCCCTGCAGCAGGGTATAATTCAACCCTGTTGGATGGCCTGGGTTTAGCATACAGGGAGTGCAGAATTATTAGGCAAATGAGTATTTTGTCCACATCATCCTCTTCATGCATGTTGTCCTACTCCAAGCTGTATAGGCTCGAAAGCCTACTACCAATTAAGCATATTAGGTGATGTGCATCTCTGTAATGAGAAGGGGTGTGGTCTAATGACATCAACACCCTATATCAGGTGTGCATAATTATTAGGCAACGTCCTTTCCTTTGGCAAAATGGGTCAAAAGAAGGACTTGACAGGCTCAGAAAAGTCAGAAATAGTGAGATATCTTGCAGAGGGATGCAGCAGTCTCAAAATTGCAAAGCTTCTGAAGCGTGATCATCGAACAATCAAGCGTTTCATTCAAAATAGTCAACAGGGTCGCAAGAAGCGTGTGGAAAAACCAAGGCGCAAAATAACTGCCCATGAACTGAGAAAAGTCAAGCATGCAGCTGCCAAGATGTCACTTGCCACCAGTTTGGCCATATTTCAGAGCTGCAACATCACTGGAGTGCCCAAAAGCACAAGGTGTGCAATACTCAGAGACATGGCCAAGGTAAGAAAGGCTGAAAGACGACCACCACTGAACAAGACACACAAGCTGAAACGTCAAGACTGGGCCAAGAAATATCTCAAGACTGATTTTTCTAAGGTTTTATGGACTGATGAAATGAGAGTGAGTCTTGATGGGCCAGATGGATGGGCCCGTGGCTGGATTGGTAAAGGGCAGAGAGCTCCAGTCCGACTCAGACGCCAGCAAGGTGGAGGTGGAGTACTGGTTTGGGCTGGTATCATCAAAGATGAGCTTGTGGGGCCTTTTCGGGTTGAGGATGGAGTCAAGTTCAACTCCCAGTCCTACTGCCAGTTTCTGGAAGACACCTTCTTCAAGCAGTGGTACAGGAAGAAGTCTGCATCCTTCAAGAAAAACATGATTTTCATGCAGGACAATGCTCCATCACACGCGTCCAAGTACTCCACAGCGTGGCTGGCAAGAAAGGGTATAAAAGAAGAAAAACTAATGACATGGCCACCTTGTTCACCTGATCTGAACCCCATTGAGAACCTGTGGTCCATCATCAAATGTGAGATTTACAAGGAGGGAAAACAGTACACCTCTCTGAACAGTGTCTGGGAGGCTGTGGTTGCTGCTGCACGCAATATTGATGGTGAACAGATCAAAACACTGACAGAATCCATGGATGGCAGGCTTTTGAGTGTCCTTGCAAAGAAAGGTGGCTATATTGGTCGCTGATTTGTTTTTGTTTTGTTTTTGAATGTCAGAAATGTATATTTGTGAATGTGGAGATGTTATATTGGTTTCACTGGTAAAAATAAATAATTGAAATGGGTATATATTTGTTTTTTGTTAAGTTGCCTAATAATTATGCACAGTAATAGTCACCTGCACACACAGATATCCCCCTAAAATAGCTAAAACTAAAAACAAACTAAAAACTACTTCCAAAAACATTCAGCTTTGATATTAATGAGTTTTTTGGGTTCATTGAGAACATGGTTGTTGTTCAATAATAAAATTATTCCTCAAAAATACAACTTGCCTAATAATTCTGCATTCCCTGTAAACACTGTGTGGTGAGTTAGCTGGCTGGCACAATAGTCACAAGACCTTGAAACAAAACTGTGTGAGTAAGCAGCTGTGCCAAAAAGATGCAAGAAGACAAAACTGACAAGACAGGAAGTGAGAGAATATATCATCCCACGTTTAGTCACAATGATGACAGTGACAACCATAGCAACTAAAACCACCAGGAATCATACCACACTAATAAATAAAGCACAAACTGAGTATCTCTCAGCAGATATCTGGATATTTTAGATTCAATTATCATTGTTATTATTATTATTCTACTACTATCAGCATTACTCAATACGAGCTGCATTGTTAAAGACGTTCATAGAGTACAGCAATTTTTTTTTTAACAGGAAACCACACTAAATATGAAATCATGTGGGCTTCAGTCCTCCATCCTGTGTGGGTCAGCATGAATGAGGAAACTTAGTCATTTTACTGTTGTCAACATGAATTAAATGACTTGAAGTTTCACAATGAAGTGCTAAATTCTCTGCATATAAGAAAAAGGAGCTGGCAGAGCACATTGCTCAGTAATTAGTGTTATGACATGAAAAGCAATTGCTTGGATGAGATATGAAGTTTAATTAAGAGCTGAGGCCTGTATTGAATCAGAATAAAGAGCAGAGACTAGGCGGGCACGTGTGTGTATAGCCCAGCAGAGCAGAGGCATCTGATCCACTGCTGTCTTGCACAGTCTAATCTGAGATGCCTGTTAGAAATTAGAGGGATTAGCGGCTGTCTTAAGTAACATTTAGCAGTGGTCTACTGTCTCAGGAGACGGGGTGACTAAATAAGTCCAGCTAAAAATAGCCACTACTCCTTGACGTAAAATGATTATAACACAGTTGTAAATGCACACAAAAATAAACCTTTGGGCTCTGCAATGAAAAGTGTCACCAATGCTTGTAATGTTCAGTTACAATCTGTCAGTGTAATGGAACTTGCATAATAAGCATCTAGGCTTTAGACTAAGACACAGCACATGCCCTCACCACTACGATGCTGTTTACAAACATATGCACAACACTGCAGTGACAGGGAGAAAAACCAGAGATCGTCTAAAGAGAAGGTGGCATAAACTATCTAATCTGACTTAGAAAAGTTTTTTTCCCACTCTGTTAGAAAATGTGATAATTATGGAATACAAAAAGGGAATGACTCGCACATTAATGACAGCAGGATCTGGGGGCACTAATGTTACCAGCAGTAACTCTATACATCAATACAAAACAACACTTCCTGCTGACCGTAAAGGGAGAGAGCTGTGTGTCAGGAAATCCAGAGGTAAGTCAGTAATAAATCACAGATTTACCCAAGACCTAAAGCTAAAAAAAGATAACACTGTTCAAAGCGTGCACCTCCAAACCAAAGTTACAAAAGAAAAAAAAGTTACAAAAGCAGCACAGTGCGCCACCCTCACTGCTTTAGTCAGCACAGGGTAAAGTGTGTTGCCACAAAGTTCAAGAGTGACAACAAAGGGAGTTGGAGTAAGAGGAGGAAAAAATAATTAACTACATGACGCAGCCAGATAACAGTGACTGCAGGCCCAGACTTCAATGAAAAGCATCTGAATAAACAGGTGTATTGCCAGTAGCTGTACTCGAATTACAAAGAGCAGCTCTACTACCAGATCAAAATGCAGTGAAAGGAAAAAATAAATAAATAAATAAAACCTTGCATCTTGGGGAAGCTGTATATATAATTATGGTGATGATGCCATTTAGTAGGCCTAAGAATTACACACCTGAATTGTGCTTTTCTAAAGTTATTATCTGCAGCAAGGCCAAACTGAGCTCACAGAAACAAAGAAATTCCCTAACATCCCAGTACAGGGCGGGTCTGAAGTTTGCTGTGGAACTCATTCATAAAGCCAGTGTGCGGCCAAACACATGGTTCCCATCTATAGTACTGATAAATTAATCAGACTTTTTTCATCTATTATTTAGTAACAGGCCCTCTTAGCTAACAGAGGACATCAGACTCTCATTGCAAAGACAAATGACCACAGGGAAAAGGTTTACCTCTTTCACAATATCCGTTTAGCCTGTTCTAATAGAAATGACCTAAAAAAGGTGCAATCAGTCCTCACCACACTAAGTTAAGTATTTGGATTAACAAATGACCATGCAAGAATATTTTCACCTGGAAAAGTTTGTGTGAAGTTATGTTTGAGTTTCAGCTTACTGTAAGGTCACATTCTATGTGCCAACACATCCTAACCAACAACTTCCAGTTAATTTTAACTTGTGCAGTCTACATCTGCCAGTCCCTCTGTAAATATCCATACAGGTGACTCAGCATGGCGTTGGCCCCTTACAGCACAGCAGGAAATCCAGTTTTGCTATGTTCCTCCCAGCCTTCAAGTAAAGAGTGTAGTAATGCAAGGATAATACACACTGAGAGATGTAGAGCCCATCATCTTTACATCTTAAAATTTCAGCCTAGTCTGTCTTCCTCCTAATCTGCCTGTTGTTATTATAATTGTTATTATTAAAAATAAACAGATAAGACAGGTTTGGGCAACCTGGCAGCAAACAGGCATGCAGAGGACTGCCTAAATGTGTAACCTCTAAACCCTGACCAGTAAATATTCATTAACCAATGCCATTTCCACTTAGTAATGTATAGCAAACATGATAGCTTATCATTGTGTTAGTAACATTACTCTGACTGGGCCAAAAACAAAACAAAAACAGGCCCAATCGTTTAAATGAAGCAGTCCAAATCACAATTAAAGTGTTTGTAGTAATCCACACAAGGGAACGCCACGTAGTTCACCTTCAGCGATTGTTTCCTCCACGGTTACTTGATATCTTCCAATGCTGAAGACTCGTCCGATGAAGCTGCCACCGCCGCCGGAACCAGCGCCTCCTCCACCGGCTCCAGGACTAGGCCCGGAGCCCCCAAACTCCCGACGGGAATCAAAAAATTTCTTCATTTTCCCTTGACACTGCCCAAAGCAGGACCGAGTCCAAAAATGTATAAATGTCGCGACAACGACAGTAGTTGGACAGAGTCAGTCGCTGAGGTGCTGGCGTTAACGCTTCAACAGCTGAATGAATGCTGCTAGCTGGCTTCAAGCTAAAAGCTAGAGAAACTAGCTGGACCTTAAAATATCCCGAACACTGCTGCCTGATGCTGTTCAGCTAACTCATGGTTTGAACAGCAGGCGGAGTCAAATAATGCAGAGAAGCCGCTTTCCACTCTATACCAAAATCAGTACTAGCTACACAATGAGCCGGACTATGAGCCCGAAAAACCCAGTCAGCTCACCTAGCTAGCTAGTCAGCTAGCTAAGCAGCCAGGTGCCAGCTGTCAGTCAACAGACTAGCAGCCAGGTAGATTCCTGATATCAAGTCCAGGTCGTTACACATCTCGGTCGATATTCTCCCGAGGGAAATGTTAGTCCACTTGCTGCCTTATACCTCTGTATCGTTGAGAAAATTTCAGCTCTTTACTGTTTGTATTCGTGCTGCAGGTTAGAATAAGCCTAGTCAACTAGGTTAACTTAATGACAGCGCTAACACAGTCACCAGTACACGCTAATGGCAGAAGTCCTCCCCATCTCCCCTGAATCCTGCTGGACTGCTCCTCGTGTGATTGGTCAAATCAACAGCGACTTCCTGTTAGTGCACCCTGCTTGTCCCGGAGCTGTGGATTGTCAACATAAATAAAGGGCGTTTTGTTTTTTCATCAGTCTAATTTACTAATAACAGTAAAATAAAAGGAAACCAATTTAATCTTTAATCTCAAATTTGTGAACAAAGACGAGGAAATATCTACAGAAGGGGATTTTTTGTGTGTGTGATTTTCTTGGTCTTTGGAGCTAAAAGAGGCCACCCAAACACACGAGATATCAATGGAAAGCCCATGAGGCACTCTATTTAGTACCACAGGACTAGGTAAGGTAGCTCAAATAAGTAAAAAGATATACACCAAAAGCAAATGTCCATTCCAGATAACATAAATGAATAGGATAGTTCTCAATATTTAAATACAAAAACCAAAGTGAAACAAGCAAACCCACAGTAACTAAACTAAAATAAACTGAGAACAAAACATCAAGTCAGTAAAACAAACAATAAAGTTGGCCAGTTCAAACATCCATGATAATCTTACATTTTTAAACACAGATATTATGTTAGAGTTTTATAATAAAGATTCATAATTACAAACACATAAAGTCACTTAAATTCAATTCACTTTGGTTTTATTTATTATATAGCACCAAATCACAGAAACTGTTGCCTCAACTGTTGCCTCAACCTTACATTCCTTATAATGTAAGGAAAATTACAATAACATAGAGAAACACCCAATAATCAGATGACCCCCCTATGAGCACTTGGAGACAGTGGGAGGGAAAACAGCAACTTGTTGGGATGAGGGGAGGGAGAGAGGACAAAAGACACACTAAAGAGAGCCAGATATTAATATGAATTTCATTAATGATCAAATGTAGAGAGGTGTGTAAACACATAGAGAATGAAGAAAAAAGTCCCACGACATGGTAAGGAAAGGATAAAACACACCAACTGTGCTGAAAACTGTAATAGTTATGCATCTGTTTAAATGCTGCTGTGACATGCCATATTTACCATCCATTTGTTACCACAGCACCAGACGTAATTATAACAAAGAGTTGACGCCAGTCCACTTCAGCACTTCTCCACGAGTGAATTGTCTTTACTGATATTTGTTGACATTTTAAGTTATGGCCAACTATTCTAAACTTTGTGTTTTTAATCTGTGTTTTTCACTGCCATAGGAAATTGTTAAATAAATCCTATTCTTGCCTGCTTGAAGTTAAACACATTCATATTCTTAGTTGCATTCTTGTTTCAGGCCAATGCAATATCGAAATGGTCAGTTTTAATACTGTCATCTGAAATTCAAAAGGTGAGATTATATTTTATTTATAGCTCAAGTTTCGAAGACTGATCTGAGGTCTTGGCTGCTCGTGTGAGTGAAATACTTTTTCCCGCAGGGGGCGCTGTTTCATCACAAAATAAATATGGACTTGTAGACTTCTTCCCCCTATCTCAAGGACCATATTTCCCTTACCTTGATGGAAGGTTTGTGTGTGTGTGTGTGTGTGTGTGTGTGTGTGTGTGTGTGTGTGTGTGAAATAAATTGGAGCAAAACTTTTAAACAGGAGCCACTTTTCTTATTTATACGTAAATTCCTGAAAGACAGTCAAACTCAAAGTGTTTGCAGCATAGATCCAAAATCCCCTCTTGTGTTTGTCATTCACACTGTAAATAATTTAAATATATAATGCATTATGGAAAAGTTCAACATGTATTTCCATTCATATCATTTTCTCACAGCTCCCTACTTATGTACTGTATTTGGACATGCATGATAACTTGTTTACAGAATATAGGACATTCATTTGAGTGCAGCTATTATCTTGGAATAAATGTAGCTACACATTTAAACATGTGGTGGCATTTTGCTAAAATAATTGAGCCATTAAGCTGTTTCAGCTGCAGAGTTGTTAGTGCTCCAGTGATAAATGACAAAGCTCTGATGCATTCTTTCCTCTGTGATCATCTACAATATGTTGGATCTCAGCTGACCGAATAGCTAAAGGTAAACAGACTTTGTTCTCATTTTGTGTGGTCCCCCGAGAACCAAAACATCCTTACAATTTGGCGTCTGGACTCAGATAATGTGAAAAGGCGAGGTCAGAAAAGCAAACATAATTTATGTGTACCAACAAGTATTAGAATAGAGCTGAATGGTGCCTGTGACCGGAGCGGAGCTGCAGTTACATCATTAGAGGAGTTGTATCTGCCACGTTGAGAGAAAAAAAAAATCTGAGCTCTCACAGGCTAGAAGACATGCCAACCATATCTTTCTTCTCCATGTGTGAAATTGCCAAAACAAAATACCAGGTTTGAATTCTTGGAGATCAAAGGGATATAAATATAAACCTTTTATTAATAGTTTTTCCTGTGGATCACCTTTTTCTAGAGTAATTTTAAAATAAGCAGAATGGAAGCAAAGATTAATTCTGCGCTTTTACCTCCGCCTTATCTCACTGCCTTCCCCCAATCCTCTCAGATGAAATTTATTAAAAGATCAATCCCAGCATATTACTTTTTTTTTTTTTTTTTTGCTTGAAAGTATCTCCTACACACATACACACACACAAACACACACGTGTTGTGTACAAATTGCTATACTAATTAGAGCTGGACGATTCGATATTGTGTATTGGTCTGATACTGACATAAATTACTGGATCAGATATCGGAGAGAAATAAAAAATGTCATCCGATCCATTAAATATCAAAAAAGCACCTCACAAAACTTGCAACATGGCGTAACTCGGCTCATAGCCGCTCTATCACGTTGCAGCAGTATGCATCACGTGATAGAGCGGCTGTGTGTATTTGTAGCCTTGCTACCAATCTGGCATTTCATCTCCCAGGAAGTTATCCCAGAGAGAAGTAAAGCAAGTGTGTAAGTTAATCTCTGAATGTTTGTAAAGCATTCCCGCGTTAAGCTTAACAACCAATACATGGAGCGACTGCCTCTCTCCCTCCCTCTCCTGCTGCTACTTCAATCCTGGAACTGATCAATGATCAGCTGATCGGCTTTTGTGTTACGAGTCCATCTCTCTTGTTTGTTTATTGCCCACTTCGCGCCAGAAAGAGGAAACCAGCGGCTGAACAACAGCAGCACGTTTAAGCTTGATAAGCTGTTGTTAGAATTTATTTAATATTACTTTGTACACCAGGATCTTTTTCTACGTAGCTGACGGCTGGTAACTGTGCAGGGGCGGATCTAGCAAAGTTTAGCCAGGGGGGCCGATAGGGCATGAACAGGGAAAAGGGGGCGCAAAGACATACTTTTCTTTCTTATTCTCATTTAAAATGTCTAGCTTTTAATAAATAATTATCCAAATCTTACACCCAAAGTTTTAATCTGATGTAAAATGTATAGAAGTCCATTACTGTATATAGTAACTGTTAAGTCTAATATACCCTAGTAAGCTATAGTACCTTTTCCTTTGGGAAGGTACCATCTGTGCAGTCTGCAATTTTGTTGAAGAAAGATGTTGAATCTATTTAATTATTCTTGAAAAATAATTGATTTCTGTGCATTTCTTTCACACTGCATCAAAGTTGATTATGTTAATTAAGCATCATGAGGTGGAGGGTGGGTGGTTCCCTATCTTTATTTTTATTTTTATTAATTTTTTTTGCTGGGAGTTTGCAACCCTATTAGTTAGGTTGCTTACTCTTTAAAATACCAGAATAGGGAGGATGGAGTAGGTTTAAGTTCATTAGATTGATCAGTATTGCTGAACTATGAAATATTTTAGGTGCAGTGTATTTTTTGCATACAGGGATAACAGAATAGCTTTAGTGTTTTTTGGGTTTTTTTTAACTTGAGTATGAACTTATACAAAAAGCAGCAAGATATTAAAAAAACAGTTTTATTGATTAAAAAACACACTATATCGGATTCATATCGGTATCGGCAGATATCCAAATTTATGATATCGGTATTGGTATTGGACAAAAAAGTGGTATCGTGCCATCTCTAATAATAATAATGACATGGTTTGACCTTCAAGGTTCTTTATTTGTCACATGCATAGTTATACAAGTATAACACACAGTGAAATGTAGCCTGACACGCTCCTCGACATGTGCAAAAATTGGGGGGGGGGGGGGGGGGGTGTAGAGGAAGAACATTATATATATATATATACAGACATATAGTATATACACTGGGTGAATGTGCAGTAGTAGCAGCAAGCAGGTGAATTCTGTACATTAATATGAATAGACATCTGACTATTTTACAGGATAGACAATATAAACATATTTAAAATTAAAGGAATTGAAATGTACATTGTGCCTTGGTTTAGAGTGTCTGGAAGAGAGTCCTGTCTCAGTCAATTATAGATGATGTGAGAGGGCGGGTGTGTGTGTTTAGGGCACGGATGGCTTGGGGATAGAAGCTCCTCTTGAGTCTCTCTGTCCTTGCCCGGAAGATGCGGAACCTTCTACCAGATTGCAGAAGTTGGAACAGTTTGTTGCCAGGATGGGACGGGTCCTTCAGTATCTGCGCTGCTCTAGTCCGGCATCTCCTGGTGTAGGTGTCCTGAAGCGGGGGGAGAGCAATCCTGCAGCAGCGTTCTGCTGTACGGATCACTCTCTGGAGAGCTTTTTGGTCCTTCACACAGCTGTTCCCAAACCACGATGTCATGTTCTGTGTGAGGATGCTCTCCACAGCGCCTGTATAGAAAATCCTGAGGATCTTTGGAGAGACCCTGAACTTCCTCAGTTGTCGTAGGTGATACAGGCGCTGCCTAGCCTTTTTGGTCTGGACCTGAATGTGGGCAGCCCATGTCAGGTCTGAGGAGATGTGGACACCAAGATACTTGAAGGACTGCACCCTCTCCACTGGCGCTCCATTGATGATAATGGGCTTGTAGTCTCTGTGCTGACCCCTTCTGAAGTCCACCACCAGCTCCTTGGTCTTGCTGACGTTCAGCTGGAGGTGGTTGTCCTGGCACCACGATGCCAGATTCTTCACTTCATCCATGTAGGCCGCCTCATCGTTGTTGGAGATGGCACCCAACACCACTGTGTCGTCAGCAAACTTCACAATGGTGTTGGAGCCATGGGTGGCCACACAGTCTGAAGTGTAGAGGGAGTAGAGCAGTGGCGAGAGGACACATCCCTGAGGGGCTCCTGTGTTGATGGTGATGCTGTTGGAGAAGCACCTGCCCACCCTCACCACCTGAGTTCTGCCAGTGAGGAAGTCCAACACCCATGCACACAGACGGCTGTTAAGTCCCAGATCCCTCAGCTTTGTGAACAGTCTGCAGGGCACTATTGTGTTAAACGCTGAACTGTAATCAACAAACAGCATTCTCACATAGTTACCCTGTTTCTTGTCCACGTGGCTGAGAGTGGTGTGTAGGACGTGGGCGATGGCATCCTCTGTGGATCTGTTGGATCTGTAGGCGAACTGCAGCGGATCTGTGGTGTCTGGGATGGAGGAGGAGATGATGTTCTTCAGCAGCCTCTCAAACACCTTCATTACTACCGAGGTCAGTGCAACTGGCCGGTAATCGTTCAGGGATGAGGGTTTGCTGTTCTTGGGCACAGGGATAATGGTGGATCTTTTGAAGCATGTGGGGACCACAGACTTCGCCAGGGACTCGTTGAAGATGTAAGTGAACACACCTGCTAGCTGGTCAGCACAGCAGCGCAGCAGACGGCCGGTGATGCCGTCTGTCCCCGCCGCTTTCCTTGTGTTCACTCTCCTCAATGCCGCTCGGACATCATGCTCCGCGATGCTGGTCACCGGTCTCTCGCTGATGACGTCACTGTCCTCGGTAGTCAGGCGGTAGATAGCATTAGCCGCCTGGCTAACCTCGAAACGGGCGTAGAACCGATTCAGCTCGTTGGTGAATGCAGAGTTGGCGTTGATCGGCGCAGTGTCCCTGGCTTTGTAGTCCGTAATGGTGCGTAGTCCGTGCCACATACTCCGTGTGTCGCCCTGGTGGAAGCGGGACTCCACACGTTCCCGGTACCTGCGTTTGGCATCTCTCACCACGCGCCGCACGCCGTATGAGGCCGCTTTGTAGGCGCTCATATCGCCAGTGGCGAGACCCGCGTTGTAGGAGGCGGTCCTGGCGTTTACTGCAGTGCGGATCGATCTGTCCATCCACGGTTTCTGGTTTGGGAATGTGGTGACTCTCGCAGTGGGGATAATCTCCTCCGCTAGCATATTGACGAAGCATACTGCTACTTCCGTAAACTCGTTGATGTCGACTGCGCATGCTCTGAACATGTCCCAGTCTACGTCGTTGAGTGCGTCCTGTAGCGTAGCTTCTGATTGGGCAGTCCACCGTTTTACCTCCCTCTTGGTCACGTCTTCCCTCCGTATGCTTTGTTTATACTGGGGAATGAGGAAGATAGCGTTGTGGTCAGACTTCCCAAAAGCCGGGTGTGAGACAGCTTTGTAGCCCTGCTTGTATGGCGTGTAGCAGTGATCCAAAATCCGATCCCCTCTCGTTGGACACGAGACATGCTGGTAAAAGTTTGGCATGACTTGTCTGAGGTTCGCTTTGTTAAAGTCTCCTGCTACAATGAGGGCTGCTCCCGGGTCCTTGTTTTGAAGCGAGCTCAGCACATCATGTAATTCGGACAAAGCCATACCTGTGTCCGCTTGGGGTGGGATGTAGACCGCCGTGGCGATGACTGAGGTGAACTCACGGGGCAGATAGAAAGGGCGGCACTTAATGCTCAGGAACTCCAGATGTGGCGAGCAGCCGCTGGAGAGAGTAGAAATGCTCCTGGCATCACACCACTTTCTGTTTATCATGAAACACACTCCCCCACCTTTGGTTTTATTCGACTCTGCCGTTCTGTCCGCGCGGAGCACAAAGAATGAATCCGACGGAGTTACGGCCTGGTCCGGCACGGTGGGGGTCAGCCATGTCTCCGTGAAGCACAGAATGTTGCAGTCCCTCATGTCACGTTGGAAGGTGACCCTTGCTCTTAGGTCATCGAGCTTGTTCTCCATGGATTGTACATTGGCCAGTAGGATACTGGGCAGTGGTGCGCGATGCGCCTGCTGTCTCAGTCTGTTCCTAATACCAGCGCGTTTTCCCCGGCGCTTCTTTGTTCTGTGGATAGTCGGAGCGGAGCGGTCAGGAAGGCGTCTGGCGTCTGGACGTGGCCGCGCCATCTTGTTCACCTTTATCTTGCCTTCACTCCAGATGGCTGCTCTCAACAAGATGGCCTTTTTCAGTTCCAAATGACCTTTCAGTATCTTTGCATCGTTGTTATAGTAATATCATGAAGCATATAGTTCATTGTCGATTGTCTAACCATAACAACTACACACCACAGCTATCTGTTCAGTTTGTCAGTCAGTCTGAATCTTGAATGGTAACTTTAGTAGACACAAGCAACTAAGGCAATACATCTGCCGGCTTGTTTTGGCAATCAAGCCTGTTTTAAAAGTAGCCGATTATTAGACTTTTTGGAGCGAGTGAGTCGTACCTACATGTGAGAGGGAGCTGGAGTGCCCTCCTTCACTCAAGCAGCAGACACAATGAACATCTGGATCTCATCCCCCTGTAAGGGAAAGCTAATAATCACATACCTGAGCAATCACTCTTGACTTTTTTTTGGGTTCAGCAATGGCGAGCTCGGAGCTTTAATTATTGCCTCCATTTGTCAGCAGCGTAAAGCTTTCCATAGGTACGGTCCAAACTCTGACATTATATAATATATAATATCCTGGACTCTGGAAGCCAAGCAGGTACATTTCTGAAAGAAGTCTGGCTCTCTTTAAAAATTCTGACACTGTGCAGTTGAGTATCAAATGGAAATTTTTAGGGGAACATGTTGATCACTTCCTTTCTACTGTAGCTTGGTCCGGGTCATGGTTAATATCATAGCCCATTGCTTTTAAAAAAGCAAAACAAAAACCCCCACAGTCCCAACACTCTCTGCATTGCCCTCTAATCTTCACCAGAGCTGCACATTCACTTTAAATCCTTGCTGGTAGTGCAGGCACAGGAAGGAGAACTCTGTTTCCCTTTAAAATATTCCAGCCTCATGATTCATGGATCAGGCCTGTGTGCTTTTTTTTTCCTAACAGAATTTTCACAACTTCTCCTTCACTTGATTTGCCACCCATTTTCACCTGTACTGTTTAGGGAAAGGGAAACACACACAGTAAGTAATAGTGCAGAAAATTAAGGACAGACTTCCTTTTTGGATTTTAAGTTTGGCTGCTATGTGTAACGCCTCATCGCCAGCCAACACAAACTAATTTCATTTTCATTCCCCTTGAAGTGCTAATTAAATAGAAAGCATATTTTAAAGCCTCAAAGGATAGAGACATCTTTTCAGCTGTCAGTACCAAAATTTACAAAGTGCATGATCATAAAAAAAGGACCACTACGTTGGTTGTATTCAGAGTCTGAATGAGATGCTACCCTCAGAAATCCTGCAGCTGAATCTTTGCATTACAGATATACTGGGGCGAGGAGGCTATTATAAGTTGCCATAATGGTCTGATAAATTCACAATAATCACAGGCAAGTCTGCGGTATTAACTCCAGTATTTTTTTTAAATCCTGGCTACAGCCCTGCTTGAGCCACGGCAGTCAACAGGCAGAAAAACAGTATGTTAAGACCAACACAGACAGATAATCACACTTTGTTTAACATCCACAACGACACGCGTGGATTTAGATTCAGAGGGCCAGGCGATGCACACACCTTGTCGTGAGGAAAACAGCACATACCCCTGAGCCACTGTGATGATGGCCGTGTTCTCCTGAATTACGGCACGTTTGTGTATCACCTGCTCTATCACAAACTGCTGAATGCACGTTTTATGTCTGTGGCACAGGGACGTGCGTCTCCTGACTGGACGCGATGACAGGCAGGTAATCTGTCACGCTCACACCGTGCAGCAGCAGCGGCTTTTGGATTAGTCTTCTGTTTGCAAAGGCGGCAGGTGCGCCGACGGAGAGTGGATGGTGCTGATGGCCGTGGTGACAAACAGCCAGTCTACCTGGAGCAGCCGTGCTATCTGATGGAACTCGTGGCAGCTGGTGCAACAGTGCAAGGGAAAGAGAGGCGAAAAAATCAAATCACATCTCTGACCCTTGGATAGAATTTGGATGTGTATTATGTGTGTGTGTGTTAGGTTTGAATTGGTCTGGTGACTTATTGTTCTGTTCTCAGTATAGTTGGTAATGTAACTGTAGTGTTTTGAGTGATTATCTTGCAAGTTATGTGTGTGTGAAAAAAGTTTTGCACCATTAAATGGCTCAGGGACTCCTCTCTACTCATTAGCATCTCTTATCAGCCCACCCAGCCAACAGCAATCAGTACCGATCAGTTGAGGCAGGAAGAATCAGGGATGAAAGGAAGAGGCCACGGGTAAACTTCCTGTGGAATGCAGTCTTTTCTATAGCGAAGGGTGGAGTGCTTCTTACAGACAGGAGAGGGGAGCATTAACCCTTTTATTTAAAAAAAAAAATTGTGGTCACAGAACACTAAGCAAGAATACTTCCCTGTGTTAGTAAACAGAGACAGTCGTTTCAAAAGATAAGGCTTTTTTTCAGGGCTGAGGAAATGGTCGTGGTATGTCAAAGCCCTGAGTGAAACAGATAGCATTTAAGTCATTTGTAGCAGTCACGAGTTGGCTGTCAGGCCAGGTGATTTGTTTCAAATGACGTATTTCATCAAGTATTTAAAATAGTCTTCAGTCAGAGTGGGCTGAAGCAGCAGATCTGGGCATAGCTTAAGCTAAGCTTTAAATCCCAATTCTTCCACAAATGCTCACATTAAGATCCACGGCACTATACGTAGGAGTACGCTATTAATTTTGTGATACTTATAGAAGGGCTTCTTGTTTTCTTACTTCCTCTTCAAGATTTCCTGCTCTTTTGTGTGTGTTACTTTATCCAGTTATTACTGATACGTGACATGACCAGAGGCAGAAACACCCAAAAATCTATAAACTTCATATTATTGATTTAAGCAGGAAAAAAGATTGTGAATGTTTATTGTATGTCTTTAGCTGTTTCTCTGCTCAAAATACAATCAGGGACATTCTCTAGTCTTATATCAATTTTATATAATTGTTTTTTTTTATTATTTCCATTTATATTGTCTTATCATTGGGAATTACTGAAAACAGATACTCAGATTTAGAAGCTGCTGACCATCTCAGTGATAACAGATTCAGAGTATAAGGAGATGACCCTGAGATCAGCATCCCTGTGGGGGAAACAAAGTCTCTTCAATCTTAGCTGAGGCAACTTTCTCATATATTAATGTGTGCCTCTGTGTGTTTGTTAATGTTCATCCCAGAAGAATTCGTCTTTAAAAAAAGAAAAAGAGTCTGAAACTCATCACTGCTTAAAATCCAACAAGTCTTCTTTTTCTTTTTTTTATGATTGTAATTTAAAAAAAATATATTTTCAGGTCTAATATTATATATATTATATATATAGGTTTGAGGAAGTGTTTTTTTTAACCCTTCTTATTCTTTCTCTTCATCACTTTATCCTTTATGTTGCCTTTGTCCCAGGCCCTGTTTTATGCACAGCACTGTAGTAGCATGGTATGTGATGTCATACGTCACCTTTCAGTCTTTCCTCACTACTCATAAGTTTGTCTTAATTCACCTTTATTGATATTATCATTGTTATTATTATAAGCTCAGCAACACTGAGTCATCAGTGGCTTTGGGGGAAAAAATGCATTTTTATTACCACTTTATCAATATTTGAAATGCTCCTGATTGAATTTCTTTGGCTTTATCATCAAAATATGCGAGCTATCTGCTTAAGTGAATTCCAGCTGCTGTTTAAATGCAAGCGTTGCTATTGTTTTTTATTCGATGACCAAAATAAGGAAAAACAAAAGCACCGAAACAAACCTTTAACGTCAGCAGTGCTGCTTATAACTGAAACCTTTGGCAGTGTGGAGCTCCGATGTAATTATTTTTTGTGTGGAAAGTTCACACTGGATTTAGACTCCACTTTCTGTAGTAGAAAATAAAGTTGCTCGTTCCCTAGAGGGAATGAATATGATATCCTCCCCACTTTTAAACTAACTCTGGCACAGCGGGCTGCATTCGTCAGATGTACTACAAACCTCTGGTGGTTTGTAGTTTCACACTAATGAGGAGGTCAGCAGAGTCCTTGTGCCTGACCTCGGAGCCCCATGGGGGACACCGAGCGGGACTAACAACAGCGAAATGGATATGAAAGCACTGATACATGAGACAGCGGGGGTTTGGTTTGTGTCATTTCAAGCTGTGCATAAAAATACTGCTACATTTCTAAGTGCTGTTTAAGTTTTAGGTGATTTTTTTATATTGTTGCCTTACAACTGTACGCAATGCTTTCATGGTCCGATTTATCAACTGACAAAAAAGCTACTGCAAAATAGAGATCGTCAAGGCAATCAAAAAAGAATTCTGTTGAAAAAGTTACAAAATCTCCGCCTCTTTGGCTCTAATTTAATGTCTTATCTCGCCCAGTTTCCATACATGTATACGCTTGCACAAACTTGCTCATTTACTGAATCCCGTGGTAGGATCGTCTGATAAGCTAAATGGAAAAGTGTCCTAAAACAGCTCATGAGAACACGAGAGCCGCCTAAGTGGACTTCTAGTTGGGCTATGATGGCACTCGGTGATTAAAGTAATCTTAACACCAATCAGTTTGCTACTCAGGTTATCTATAACTGCAAGTTTCTAATACATGAAATTCACTGCAGGAGGAAGATTACATGTTTTTTGGTTTTTAGGGATTTTTTTCTGTAGTTTCAAATCTCCTTTTGTGTAAACTTTTTTGCTGCTTGTAAAGAGTGGACAAAACCATTTGCAAAAGTAATGAAAAACAATCAAATGGAAATGAATAACCCGCAGGAGCAAGAGTAACAAAATGCGTCATCTCCAGGACTGAAACTGCCGTGAGGTCAGGAGGAACTGGCAAGTGTGTTGTTGTTTGTTGGTTTTGAGCTGAGAGGCAGCAATAGCCCACTTTCTTCTGACCAACTGACATGGACTTGCTATAATTACCTTATATTAATCTTTATATGCATCAATTATAACTGATGTGTACTACTCTATAAGCAATTATCACACTTCACTGCAAAACAAATAAATGTCTGACGGAGCCTATTTTTAATTTTTACTTTAACAATTGTTCATAAACCACCCGCACTAATGAAAAGCAATAATTATACCATCCAATTAGCAACCCGCTGCAATATCAGAGGAGTATATCATTAAATTAAGTAAAACACCTAAACCCATCAGAGAGCAGTATGTAACTGAATGTAACTGAATTGAGATTTACTCAGAGAAAATGTAAATCACTTCTACTTAACATTAAAGTTTCTCAAGCTGCCTGCTGATTGATTTACTAACCATCATTAGAGAGATAAATGCTATCATGAGGTAATCCGGGAGTTTATGCAGTAAATCTTTAAACAGCAAAGCTACAAGTACACAGTGTACAGATATGCTAATTTTACTTTGAGTCAGATTTCTTCTCTTCTGTTAAATGCTAGTAACTTCCCCAAAATCAAGTCATTTATTGTGTTGACTTGTACCTTCAGTCACAGGACCAACAAAATCCTGTTAAGACAGCAAACCAATTACCCTAACCTCTAACTAATTGCATAATAAATAACCAAATAAAGCATGATTGGGATTAATAAGTGCTTTCATAGCTTGTTAATGTTAAAAACTATATTAATGAAAGCCACCTGGTCCAACCATTTAATCCCATTAATTGCAAACACATTTTCCTCATTCAGTCTGTATTTGTTTAAGTGATCAAAATACACATGTGAAAGTTTCTCATCTTTGAAACGGCGCTGAGTCATGAACCGGGTTCAAGTCATCTCTCACCGGACACTCTTAGCGTACGTGCAGATCATAGTTCTCTCAAAAGGAGGCTCAGTCGAAGCCCACTTTATGCCTGGATGAAGGGAAAGGTTGACAAACATAAGACAAATGACCAGTCACTGTAAAATGAGATGGATGGTGTGAAATGAAGCAGGTATTGAGCGGGTTGTCATACGCATCAGCAATGTTTCCTGAGCCTGCCATCTCATCTCTGGCCTCCAAAATAACACACAGCTTTCTGGCAGGCGAAGCCGTCCAGACTGAAATAACAACTGAGAGCGAGTAGGAGGATAATGCTTTCTCCTGCTTAAAGTCTAGTTTTTTTTTTATCTGCGCTCCTGGACATTTTTCAAGGGAACCCAGAAATTGTAGATTAAAAAAAAGTAAAGATATATGATATATTTTTAGATTTTCCAAATCAAATAAAACCATACCAATACCACCATTAAAGTGAATACATTTATAATCAGACTTTTACTCACCAACGTCTTTGTGGCAGTTTTAGAAATGCTCCTGTTGCTTACCCAGCTGGACTCCGTTCTACTTCTGCAATTCCAGACATCAAAAAATTAGTCAAAGTTGGAAGGTAAAGTATTTTCATAACCAACACGAGTGTTGGGCTTTAACTATTAAAATAGAACCGAGAGTTCTGCTGAATAAATTAATTATTACAGCTGTTACTTTGGGAAAACTGACAAAATAATATGAAAAAAACTGCTGCAATGATATATTACCTCATATGCCAATGAGATGATGATGATGTTTAATGTTATTCAAGACTGGCACTGTCAGTGCTGTTTAGATTACAGCATTAAGTCCTGAGTTTAGCCTGACGTTTCAGAGTTGCCTTGTTTTGTTACATTGCAGAAAGAAAATGAGAGCAGGAGAGCAATGCAAGGTTTCCTTTTGATTAGCCACGTCAGTAGTTCTGGGTCTTTACAATATACAGCAAAAGTTTTGAGCCACTTCTTGTTTCTTTATATTTTGTTAGGAAAATGACAAGTAGTTGTGCAAATACATACAAACATACATTCAAATACAGTATATAAGGCAAAAATGAGCTTGACAATCAATATTTGATATGGCCACCTTTCCATTTCAGCACAGCCTGCACTCTCATAGACAGCAGTAGTCTTCAGGAATAGTTCTCCAGGCTTCTTAATGACATTTAAAGCTCTTCTTCTTTGGATGTTGGTTGCCTTTTGTTTTGTTCTCTATAAAGATGATCTTGCACTGCTTCAGTAATGTTGAGGTCTGGGGAGGTCAGTTAAATGTGATGCTTTCCATATGGTATTGTAGGGTGGATTATAATTGGACAGTACTTTACTGTATTCGTTAAATGAATTCATTTTGACAAGATCTCCAAAACGATTGAATGAATGGCAGCATCAGCTGGTGAAGCTCGCTGTCGTACCTCTCTCCTGACCTCCTTTGTAAAAATTGATGCCAATTTGAACCAAAAATTTAAAATTCGTCACACCATTAAATCTATTTAAACTGATTTTCAATTCAGTTTGGTAATTTGGCATACTTCAATCCACCATCCACTCTCCGTTTAAGTCATTCAGCCCTGCAAACATACAGTTAGCCAAAACAGGACTTCCAAAGGAGCGATGCACACATAGCATGAGCACTCTTCAAAAGGAGATGACCTTATTGGGGAGATCTGTTGAATGTAAATTAGGCAGGTGTTCACTTTTTCTGGGTGGAATCAAGCAACTTTCTTACTGCACCTCATAGATTTTATTTGGACATCTTTTAGTAAGATTGATGACATTACTCTTAAACTGAACACATTAATAAAAGGAGGTCAGACAGAGCAGTCACAGGGTCACAGTAATATCATAAAACAACTTTAAGTGCGTGTCTACTGTCACTGGCATGGTAGTGCCAGCAAATGGAGGAAGTCCTAGGCAAGGAAGGATTATTTATAAACAATTTCCCCCCTGAATTGGTGACATTATGAGATCACCGAGGAGTACAATCATATCTGTCAGGTCACAAATCTAGCATATGTGCCTATAATACCGTCGGAACCATAATATCGTTATATGACATCATATTTTTGCCAAGCAATAGGGATGATGAGTGAACAGGGAGCAAGGCCCCAAAAAGGGACCAACTCTCATCCAAACAACCTTAAACTAAGTACTGCACTCAGTTTCCCATGAGTACAAGTGCCAAGTTTGACGTGAATAAGATTAACAGTTCCCAAGATAGGGAGGACAGACAGACAGACAGACAGACAGACAGACAGAGATTCCCTGATTTAACAGTGAAATCCATCCAGCTTGGACCTTCATTACTCAGCATAGAGATTGCGGCATTTTAAGAGAAATTTTTGTGCCTTCAGACAAAGTGGTTTAGATTATCTACCGAAACTGTCTAACAAACTGATTGTGTTTTTTTCTTCTAATTAAACCCCATTTTCAGATCTCCGCAACTGCTTTGCTGATGCGACCGATAGAAATGTTGGCCAACACAACCAAACAGGGCTAAAGTTTTAATAAACTGCTATTATACTTTGAGTTTCATCCACGAGGAACAAGTACCCATTAGTAAAGTTGTCATAATGTCTTGCAAGTGTCAAAGTTGATTAAATGCCGCCTTGTTCACTAAAGGCAGCACAGGGAGGTGGTGACCTGTGGTATTTACTGAGGTTGTATATCCAGTATAATCACTTACTAAACATAGGTAATCGACTATGTTTGAATAACAATAACTTGGCGTATGTTATTGTGGGTATTGTGGGAACCCGATTACCTCAACCCCTGGCACTGCTGTGTGAACCTGAGTCTCTGGAAGCCAGTGTTTGTCTCCATGTTTTAAACTCATTTTCATCAAGAGGACAGATAAGATTGATCCAGAGGAAATATGGAGGAATACTCTCTGGCTTTAAATAAAAGGATTCTGGAAACTTAAAGGATTTTGTTTCTCTCAGCTGACCCAGTTCAATAAATCATTGACTCCAGCTATTAACTACTGTATGAAAGAGGGATGTGTTTGTCTCCTTTAGAAGTCAACAGACGTTGTCAAAGTAAACCACATAGAAGCAATTTTCTCGTGTTTTTCCTGGGCTGTGGTGGATTATAAATCATAGTGCCAGAAGGCCGGGTAAAGTGGTGACAATTTGAAATAACCTCTGTTCCAATAGATCGCTGGTAGTAGCCAGCATCGGGCTGGGAAAGGATTAATGAAGTATGAGATTGGGCTCAGTGCCCTGCACGAAGTCGAGTCACCGCAAAAGTGGAAGCAAAAGAAAGTTCACTTCACCTCAAAGACATAATTTAGCCCACTGTATGTGCTGGCCTCTGACCTAAGGGAGAAAAGAACACCATCACTTCATTAATGTTATTTGCCAGCATAAAACCAAAAATGGTCAGCCTTTGGTTGCTGACAGCATTAAGTACACAGTCAGCATTACTTCTTCCAAAGCTTCTCTGCTATGACAATAGCTCCTATATAGGTCAATTAAATATCCTCAAAACACCATTTACAAATCTAATCAGGAACATCTAATATGTCCTGTAATCCTTCCAATTATCATGACTGAGGAGACTCGGAGTGAGCTGCACTGTGGCTGTGTGCCACTATGTCACTGTCAATGTCATCACAGCCATTAGCGTGATGTAATCCCGAGGAGCTATCAGCTTCTCTCCAGAGATGTGATCATACTTAAATAAATAACCATAACAGACCCAAAGGTGCAAGGCACACTGTCTAAGGTATAATTTATTACTTTCGCACATGTTATACACACCTTTAACAGTAGATAGAAAGATAGAGAGATAGTTGAGACCCGTAACTGTCAGATGGAAGCGTTTGACTTAGCTGTAGTTTTAATCACAAACACAGCAGTCTTCAAATGTGTGTTATGGTTTGAGAGTCATAACCGATCTGGGGAAAGTGAAACACTGATTATCTGTGACAACACAGCTGCTTGCAGAGCTACACTTGTGCAAGAGTGTCATTAGTTCTCATAATATGACTCAGGCTGAAAGTACTTTTTTTAATGTTTGCTTTTCTTGAGCAAATTCTTTCAAATTAGGTAAGAGTATCATGATCTAAATGCATTTCTAGTAGGAATGGTTATATTTTTACATATTTACAAAACAAAATATACATATATACATTTGTTTTCAATTGCAATTTAAACATGCAGAAACCATACTACAATTACAGTCAGCTGAATGCATCAACTGACTGTAAAAGGTGAAGCTGGCAGGATAATTCCCTTGTTTAAAACAGTTGTCTGTTCAGTTCTTTCAAAGTTTGAGCTAAAATGTCAGCTGCAGACAGATCATTTGGCTTAAAGTCACTTCTGCTCAGTGCCGTTGTCCAATTCCAGCTTTCGTTTTGTGTGTAGACTCCCAAAAGAGGAGTCTACAAACAAAATGTGCATCTGATTAACTGTAATATTCGTTTTGCCTCATATACAATTCAGGCAAAATCACTGTCAGAGGTGGCGAAAGTTCAGACATTCTGTAATTAAGTAGAGGTAAAGATACTAGTGTTAAAAAAAATACTCCAGTAAAAGCTTAAGTACTGATTCAACTTCTTTACTCAAGTAAAAGTGAAAAGGTACAGGCTCTGAAATGTACTCAAAGTAAGAAAGTCGCTCTTTGGAGGTCTAAGAAGCTTGGAAAGAAAAGCCCCTGGATTTCTTTAAGTTCTTCTTTGGAGGTCGTTTCTACCAGCTAGTTTTATGCAAAGCTAACTGAAACTTGTTATGTTAATGTAATCATAAAATCATATTAGTTGATGGAAATAAAAACTTTATTTTAGTCTAAATTTGGGGAGAAAGTTAACAGAAGGAGAGAAAAATAGAAGAAAAGGGGGAGAGAGAGAGAGAGAAGGGGAGAGAGAGTACAAACAATGTGAATCTGCTTCAACACCTGCTGAGAGGAAAAAAACCAGCAGACAGACCACAGCAACAACTATCATATACATTAATAACAATGACAATACTACTGAACAGCGCACAGTACTAATAATACAAGATATTTTTAGAGGCAGCAGCTGCCCAAGATAGTGTGTGTCTGCGAGTACCTGTGTGCACACCTGTGTGTGCGTGAGCACGCTTGTGTAGGTTTCTCCATGTAAGTGTCTAATAGTGGGTGTGGGAGGCTACAGCCCCACAAGACCTGAAGCAGGCATGGAGGAGACCTGGGCCCCAGATTTTCCTAGGCCCCCCAGAGCATGAGAGCCCCAGGATTATCACTACAGGGACAACTGCAGCCTCCAGATAGAGAAGAGAAGAAGAGAGTCTTGGGGGAGGTCATCCAGCAGCCAGAGTGCAGAAGCCCCAGGGGGCTGTGGCGACCAGCCTGGAGGCTCTGCCAGCAGCTGGCTACACCAGAGCAGACTGAGGTCTGGGGCTAGAAACCCGAGACCCAGAAGCACCCCACCCCCAAGCAGGGGCCCGACAGAGGGTGGGGCATCAGTACCTGGGAGGGAGTGTGGCAATGGGAAATAGGCCCCCACACCTGGGGGAGCCTGAGATGTTCTAACAGAGAGGTGGAGTCTAAGACCTGACCTTACACACTAACATATACAAACACTCACACAAATACCCAAAAAGGAGACACACAGTAATGAATGTCGTCTAATAAATATTCTCAGCTTGAATCAGATAACCAGAACATGAGCAGAGAAAAAGAAGGAGAGTAAACAAAAAAGAGCTCAGTTTCCAGTTGCCTACATTGTAGAGGGTGACTTTGTCTCTTAACAGAAAACGAGTAGGGAAGAGGTTAAAGTGGGATTCAGCACGTGGGGGATGCCTAAATGAAATGGCTCAGCATGGGGAGAAGAATCATAATGCACAATAATTTCCATTGCGAGCTTCAGTAGATTTTCTTAATGTACAGGCTGTGATCAGCTGATCTAAATCCATCATGGTACAGCATACTAACCCGTTTATTCTGCACTAACCTGTAGAGTATTTTCATGCAATCTTTAAATAACTCAGTTACTCTACCTCAGTCTGTCTTTTGCAGAAGGTTTTGCAATATGAAAAAACATAATGTTACGTGGTAAATGGACTGATTCAGCGCTTTTCTACTCTCCCAGAGTACTCAAAGCACTGTATACAACATGTCACATTCACCCAATCACACCCATTCTCTCAAGCACTGACTCTAAACTGAAGGCTTTTCTAACAACATTCAAACACATTCATACTCCGATGGATGCATCGGAGAGCAACTTGGGGTTAGTATCTTGCCATGCAGACTGGAGGAGCCAGAGATCGAACCACCAACCTTCCGATCAGTATGCTCTACCTCCTGAGCTACAGCCACCCAGACATGTAGTCTGGGGGTGGCTATCTGAATTAAAAACACGAGGACTTACATGTAAACTTCAAATGTCCAGTTTATCAAATACCACTGAGAGTCCTTATATTTAAATCTGACTCCAGCTTGTTGGTCTGGTGAACAACTCGTCACCTGACTCAACTAGGCTCTCCTCCACACTGTTCTTATTTAGTGCTTTACAAACCTGAACATTACGACTAACAGGTGGATTTTCCCGTTTGAGTGCAGCTAGTGAAACAGTGAACAGAGACAGAGAAAGTGGACAGTATATCTTTGGTTCCTTAACATCAAACCCATTGTTGCCGCCAGGGACAGCCACAAGTGCTCCCCTTAAACGTATTTTTTGTTTTAGTGTCCTTATTTTCCTTTGAGTTCTCGATTCTGTCGCTAGTTAGCTAACTTCAACTAATCTAAGTCCATTACCCGCCACTCGCCAATCAAGCAGATGATGTCACCTTGTGTATTGACAGAAGATGGTACTTAATATGTTTTTAAAACTTTCCAAATCCAGCTTCACAAACAATGTTACAGCTATGTCAGTTTTTGAGAGCAGGGCTTCATGATTTAAATGAGCATTTATATATAACACATGTTCATGTTCCCTTTAAAGGCTTGCATTGATGTAAAATAATACCTCCCCTCTTAACCGTTAAGCCTAAAGTAGCGATCCTGTTTTGAAAATGTAAGGAGTAGAAATTACAGATATTTGTTTAAAAATCTAGGGAGCAAAATTTAAAAACTGTCAGAAAAAAAACTACTCAAGTAAATTACAGATACCTAAAAATGTATTCTTAAGTACAAAAACAAAGTATTTGTACTTTGTTTCTTCCCAGCTCTGGTCACTTTTACTATATGAATATCATAATAGCACTATTATTGAACTCACACAGATAATTTATACTTCTATGTTAAATCTAAACCACAGTACGGTATATCATAACTACAAATCCCTCTGAAACCCCATGAGATAATCTGCACTGTAACCCGCCATGCACCTGCCTGGAAATGTAGCTAAATTTTGATGTAGCCCACAGCTATTGTGATTAGCTTTTTCAGTGCCAGTTTCAGTAACATTTCTGGCTACATTTTCACAGTGTTTTTGTGAGTTATAAGTGTGAGAGTAATAATAGTTACCTCAATATAAGTAAGGAGTCATATATGTCAGCAAATTTCTGGCAGGAGATGGTTGAAACTACTGGAATGGATGTATGAATGAATGTGCAAAGAATTGGAAAAGTTAAAAAATATGCTTTCCTCAACAAAACCAAGGACCAATATTTTTGGATCAGCTGTTTTAGAATTGCAGAGTGCTAATCCTTGCACTGAAAATTGCAGTAAGTACACCCTTTTTCTTTTTTTCTTGGCTAAAGTTTAACGCGAACTGTCGTTTAGCATTGCTAACATGGCAGCTAGCTTATTAAAATACCCCCTATACTCTGTTGTGTCTGTGTGAAAAATAAACACATGCAGCCAGCTATTGTCATGGTATTTGCCAAAAAATGTGGACTAACATGGTCAGGCCAAAGATAAAAGAACCTAATGACAGTCTGGCCAATAAACAAACCCAGAGTGGAAACCAAGCAATTAACTTGAATCTCTGTGACAAATGCTCAGACTTACTGGCAACTTTGGTATTTTCCACATTTATGCATGCTGTTGCTTGCAATAACAATGTAGGACAATGTTGAAATAAGACCACCCCAACTGGTCACCACTGACCATCCCCGAGCCTGCTTCTTCTTTCCTCTTAGAAGGGGGTTTTTCCTTCCCACAGACCCCAAGTGCTTTCTCACTTTGCAAGCTCCTTTGACTTTCTCACAGAGGGTTTCTCTGTATTATTGTAGGGTCTTTACCTTACAGTTTAAAGTACCTTGAAGTGGCTGCTGTTGGCGCTATATAAATACATTTTTAATTTAATTTAATGACTTGGTCCACAACAGCTAATTAGCCATAATGCTTTCTTCCATGAAGGGCTATTTCCACAGTTATTTAAAGATATATTTCCACTGCAGATGTTTTGACCAAGATGAAAATATGTTGGTGTTATTATAGTTTTCCTCAATTGCTTCGTCACACACCTCACAATATTTCCAAAAGATCTCAACTCAATTTTTCATGCGTCAAAATTAATTACATTTTAAAATAAATAATTGACACTAAAAGTACAAAGTCTTTTGGCATTGTCTAAACGCAGCTGTTCAAAATGTTTATCTATTTAGTCAGTATGACAGTGAAAATTATTGTGTTCCTCATCTTCCAATCACCTAAAAGTCTTGCTACACTTTTTCTTTCCACAGACACATATGATATGATTTTAAGAGCATGAGGTTTTCGATTCTAATTTGGATGATACGATAATATTTGTCCTCCGGTAAAGAAAATACAGCAAACTACACCAGCAGTAACAGAAAAACAGCCTTAAATTTCGCATCAGTACACCATGGAACAAAGAATGCATGCACAATATATTGTGTGCATCAATGCTGGAAATCACTGGACAACCTGTTGCTCCTGGTCCCTGTGACCATATATTCTCATCGATCTGAGCCTAATGCCTTGCCTTGCCTGTAACAGGAATAAACCGTTGCTACACTGCGTCCATCCTCTGCACTATCTTCTGTTGTCTTGCTGCACTGCCACGCATCCTTCCTTTCCTCCTCTTCCATTGGTAGCAGTAAAATGTCTATATCAGCAGGCTTGTCTGCATTCACAGACTACTGTAATTCTTTGGCTCTCTGGGTCTAAAATATATTTTTTAATACTCACACTCATGACTCACATACGGGCTCCAGAGATTTTGATAATTAGATAGGCAGTTCTATCATATTTTGGACAGTAAAACAATTCAGCTGGTACAGACATAATCTATTTTGATCACAAAGACATTGTTGTTCAACTGCAGATGGCTGTTCTGAGTCATTTGCCATAATGCCCTAAAACAGTTGCAAATGATAAGAAAGAATGAGAGATGTTCTGTCTGATATACAAAGTGAAACAAAAGATTTATATGTTAAATGTTCTTCTGAAAACTTTGAGAGACCATTCAAGAAATAAGCAAAGGCAGCTGAGAAAAACGATAAAAGAAACCAAACAAATATTATTTATAAATGTAATTTAGTGTAAAACAAAAAAATAACCCAGTGACTCTCTCTGTTTTGGTAACTGCATTGTAATAATTTAACTTAAATCAGTGAAAGCAAACGCCCACCAGCCCCACCCCAAACCATTCTCACCAGATTTTGAACTCAAACCTAAAGTAATATTTTGTGATTTTATGTATAGATCTCCTCAGTTCCAAATAAGATTACAAGTTTAGGACGTTTCAGTCCTCTCTCAGCCCTCGAGTAAAAAAAACTTGAACTGGATTCAATTATGGCTGCGCTGTGGCAGGGGGCTGACCCAGGGGATGGCCATGTGGAGACCAGCGTGAGGGCCTGAGAACAAGAACTGGAATGTCAATGTACCAATTCACAAGCAACTGTAAACTGCATTACTGGGTCTGGAACAAACCCCGGGGGTATATTAAATAAAGATATAGGTTTATGCAGCTATCTCTTTTTTTGCTATTAAGAACATATACCTTGTGTCTCAAGGGAGCAAGCCTTTGAAGAATGTAATTGAACTGAAGGTTCCTATTGGTCTCAGAAATGTTCCCACACACTCCCATTGGCCATGTGTGTGTGTGCATGTGTGTGTGTGCATGTGTGTGTGCGAGATTAATCATACTGGTGTAAAGAAACCCAGACATTTCCAAGTTCAAAATGGTCTCATATAGGCACACCCTTCAGTCCTCGGTTCTCTATCCGAGCCCTCCTTTCCCATTGTCTCCTCCAGTAAAAACACCCCGCGTTATCTCCTGGATAGCTGATAATGCTAGTCTTGTAAATGCAACACTGTTTGTTCAGCCATTATGGACTAAATGCACTAGAAAAAAAAGTGTCTGTACTTTGCAGCCACAATCGGAGTTAAACTTATTACACAAGTCTAAAAACAGACCTGTTCTCCAAGACATCCATCTGGGCCAGCTAGGGTGAGGCTGCTCCTTGCGTGCTCAAACTAGACCTTCTTAATCATTAACATCAAAGTTTCATCATGTATTCCGTGTTGCATAATTTATGTACTGATAAGCAGTCAACGTGGTATGCTGTGATGTCTAAATGAGTTCACAACATCACTAGTTCTAATGTTTTTTTCCTCTTTTAAACAAACACATTGCAGACGGACGTCAGGTTCAGGGCACCAGGTAAAAGGTGAAATGCAGGTTTATCTGATCTGGAGTGGAAACTACAAGAGATCTGATCATCAGATGTAATATGTCTGGACTTACAAGTGGCGCCTATCTGAAGTGACATGCCATTCTGTGGCTCGTGGTCAGACCATATACTTAAACTTAGCTGTTTTTTTTTAAAGCAGGTACTGTGTCGCCTGATCAAAGACATGCTATTACAGGTCATTCAGATCTGAAGTTAAACTTAGCATTAATATCCCATCAGTGAGTCTGTAACCATCTAAGAAGCATTATCTAATCATCTAATCTAAAATGGATGTAAGGCTTTGAGTCACTCTTGTAAAAGCAATCCTCGTATAATGATGTACTGTTAGATTTGATAGTTGGAGGGAAGCTGCTGAACAGCTCGCCAACCTAATCACTCATCTGCCTCCTTATCTGCATGGCCAAGAAAAGCGCAACACAAAACAAATCAGTCTCTGCCCATTAATTTGGCTTTCATAGACAATGAAATGCTTTCTTATTTCCTGGATTTATGATGCTATGTGTGTGTGTTTCTTTGTTTTATTTTTTTAATCTTCAGGGTCAAAACACGGTCAGATGCAATACTGCCATCTGCGCTCTACCTGTTTTAGGAACCACAGATGGAGGTCGAGTTTACACAGCACACACAGCAAAGCCATTCATTCAACACACCGACATGCAGCACTGGAAATTTCCTTTGTACTGTGATCACATCAAGTGTTAAAAAAAGCTCAGTGAGGAAACTTGATTCACCGTGGTTATGGAAATTGTCAATGACATGCCAAAGAGTACACACCTGTTGTGAATTAACACATAGGTTTTACCCACTGTGTTTTCATGTATTAGTGTTACATTGATGTACTATAGTTACAATTCTGAAACTAGTTAATGGTGGTCAGACGTTTACAATCATTCCAGTGCAGTTTACTAGTTTACAATGTTTACAATCATTTTTTTTTATTCCACATATGATCACCACAATATACACACAGGCTCAGATACATACAAACACTCTTAAACTTGGTAACAAGTGGTGCTGGAAGTTCTACAATGTCATTTAACTTGACAAGACCAAGGCCAATTAACTTCTTGTTAGTAATCATAATTGACTACAACTGTTTGTCTTTGCCAGCATAAAAAAGATTTGTTTGACAGCACTCATTGTATTGACCAATACTCAAGACAATGGGACAGCCCAAGCAGTTCAGTGAAGGTCTAAGAAGCAGAATTTACACAAGTTGGAACGGTTGCTTTGATCCATTTCTAAACAACAGTATGTACAGTTCTTTGAACTGCATATATATAGTCAGTTCAAAGAACTGAACTACATGCAAGTTGTATCATCACTTTGCTGGGGTCTGGAAGAAGAACCAAACTGTCACACTCAGATGAGAGGAAATTCTTTAAGATGTTTGAGAACAAACCAGGAACCCCCAAGACTCAAGTCTGCCATGAAGTGGAAACTGCTAGAACAAAGTGTCACTGTCCAGTGAAGTGAGTTTTACATCCACGTGGACTGAAAGGCTCCGACCAAGTAAGAAAGCCTCTCCAAAACCGACACTTTCAAACTCAATTGAAATTTGCAGCTGCTCACATGGACAAGCTAAGTTTTATGATCAGAAGAGACAAAGGGGAGGCTTTCAAACCTAGGAACACTACACAAGTGCATGCATGGTGGTGGTGGTAGCATTGTGCTCTGCTTTGCTGCCAGTGGTACCAGTACATTTGACAAAGTGGATGGAATAATGATCAAGAAGGACTATGTCCAGAGTTTTCATCCTCACCTCAAATCAACAGCTGGGCGGTTGAAACTCTGAAAACAACTGGGTGTTCCAGCAGAACAATGGTGGTTTTGAAATGGATAAAACAGGCTAAAAAGTTAAAAAGCTCAGTCCGTGCCAGGAAATTATCTAATTTAAACAAACTCTATTGATTGTCTTGAGAAAATCCCGTCATAATTGTGCCAGAAGCTTGTTGATGGCTACCAAAACGACATTTGCGCCAATGATGAGTGGATGTAAAGTTCTGACCACAACTCTAATGTCATTTGACTCCCTTACAGACAACATTTAGGAAAGTTCATTGACTCGGTTTTTGTGCATTACGATATGCGATTAAAGGTCGAGGGAGTGAGTCATTGAGAGAAAGATAAAATTTGTCGCAAACTTGCTGAAGAATGTGAAAAATGTAGGTGTCATTAAGTAGTGAACTCCCCCATCATCGTCATCAGCTTAGGAAAGTATGAGGTCACCTGATTCCTGACACTCAGTAAATATAAGAGCTCAGCCTCAACCTGCACTACAGATAGACATCATATTGTTGCACAACTGATACACAAGCAGTCAAAATTATTAATTTTTAGCAGTGATATTAAGAAAACTGGAACGTGCTGGCATTGTTGTACAAGGTGACAGTAGGGATGGGTACTGGTATCCGGTGCCATTATGGCACCGGTTCTGACATAAACGGTAGTAACCAGACCGAAAAGCAGCGCACATTTCAGTGCTTTATTTCCCTGAGATGTCATACACTTTGGATTCCAGCCAATCATTTTACCTTTGCAAGCGTAGCAGGCGGGCCCAGGTGCGTACGTTTTTTTTAGAGCAGAGCTACAGATTAAAATGCCCAAGGCGAAGCGGTCAAAAGTCTGGCTGTACTTCACAGCAAAAGATGCAAACTCAGCAGCCTGCAACAAGTGCTTTAAGCTGATACTGTGATACTGTCAAAGGAGGTAACACCTCAAATCTGATGAAACACCTGGCGACGCATAGCGGAGAAATGCACCGTATTTGATAGCTTGCTGCAGGACCTCACACCGAGCACATCTACTGCGGGTGTGGTGCCTGTTATCGGTCCTGGAGTTAGCAACATCCCCCAAGAACCCGAAGAGTAGAGTCTTGGCCCCTAGCCCTGCCAGTGTAGCAGAAATGATGACGGATGATGATGGCAGCAGCAGCCGTTCTTCTCTGCATGAGTAGCTTCATGTTGTTCGTGTGTAATTTACGCTGAGTAGGCTAACCACATTATTACATTAACGCATGTAAGGTGAACTAGCAAACACCGTCGTAGTTACATGTGGCTGTCTTCTTGTTTGATGGCAGATACTCCCTTCACCTTGGCCAAAAAGGCTAAAATGACCAAAGAAAAAGTGGGAAACAGCTAAACATGAGAGGTTTTTGGACAAGGTTGGTGGGTTTTTTTCCCCTCATTGATTAAGCACTGCTTCCAGCCAAGAGTGATGCCATAAATCCCCTATAGCTGCAGAAAAGGCTAACATTGTTATCTTTTTACAAAAAAGCAGCTAAACATGAGAGGTTTTTGGACAAAGTTTGTGTTATTCATTCTTTAAGCACCGGTTTGAGCACCGTTTAAGCACCGGCACCGTTTCAAAAGTACCGGTTTGGTACTGGTATCGGATAAAACCTAAACGATACCCATCCCTAGGTGACAGTCAGCCTACCTCTCAAGGAGCAAATAGTCTTTGGCCTAAGCTTGGTCCTGTCCCCGTGGCATCAGGGATCCATCACAGTGGAGGAGGACAGGGGAATGCTGGAGTCAACCAACCAGGCAGCAACCCAGGAAGCTCTAACTCAAGAAGGAAGCATGATTTTACTGTCAGATAAATGAGGAATTCAATTAGAAGACATCTGTGAGGCATCAGAAAATAGTAAGGAAGAAAAAGACAGTAGAGAGAGAGACAGATGAAGAAAGACATGAAATACTGGAGATTTGCTATGTCAGCTCTACCTTTATATACAGTATAAAACTGTCAACACACACAAACTACTCTGACTACAATATGGCTATAAACTAACAGTTAAACTGCTGATTCAACAGTCGAAAATAGACCAACACTAATCCAATCCACTCCAATCCAGACACTGTGCTGCATCAAAGACCAACTGTCTTGGTTTCCCATGGCTCGCTGTAGGTAACAGCATTAACTCTTTCCATGCTACAGGAAAAGTAGGCGTTCGAAAAAACGCATGAGAAATCACTGAAGCATATTTAATTGACTTTTTATTTGTGGCGTTAACTCCAACTGAACTCATCTTTTCCAGTGCAGTCCTGTGAAAACAGTGCGCACAGACTTCATCATTCCTTCTATTAAGGCTAAGTGGGTCATGACAATAGACAGGATAATCAGATCACTTTATTTGATTTTAACCACTACATACTCTTGGCAGTATAGCACATCTCTCTCTTGGTGGGAAGGGCCTCTGTTTAAAATCACACACAATCTCAAGATTAGTCAGTGAGCTTAACCTCCTGTGTGTCCACATTTCTGGTTCCTCACTTGGAAAACTGGCCATCATTTCAACATAGCATGGAAAAATAGTCTATGAACAAATATTTGTTTTCACTTTAGCGGCTTGCATCCTTCATTTTGCTGCCCCCGCAGACATGTCTCACTTGGCACACTGTTGGGGTGGTGGTGGTGCGTGTGCGTTGGGATGTGGGGAGAGGCCAATCATTACAAAATGGTTTATGCAGTTGGCTTTTTGAACATTAGACACGTACACACACTTAGAGTTTGAGGCACACACACACACACACACACACACACACACACACACACACACACACACACAGAGCGCATGAAGTAATGGACAAAACTTCTGTGCATGGATGCGGATGGAATCATGGTCCGCTGTTCAGCTTAATATTTGACCAGAAAGTGCCTGCTCAAGACTTAGAGTGAGGAAAAAAAAGAGCAAGAACAACAGTAAAACTGCCCATGTTAATTCATTATTATCACACCGAGTGTAACGCGTTACTGTAATCACATTACATAAAGCAATAATGCATAGCATTAATGTACTAAATTCAGTAGCACAATCACAGTTACAATTTTGTCATTACTTGTAAGGTTTAGTTATTTGCACAATGGGCAGATAGACGAGTTTTTGAAGTGCAGAGACTTTCTGTGCACTTGAGCAACAATCAGCTGATTTAAGTTCATGTGCAAAGAGGAGGAAAATGATGGAGCAGTCTATAACTTGTGAGGACTGGCTGTACAGATATTATTTTTATTTTTATTACACAAAAGAACAACAGTGCAATGGTGAAGCTCCAATACATCTTTGAAAGATTCTTCAGAGATGATTCAAATATGATACCACTAACAGACATCATACATGGGGTGGCTGTAGCTTATGTGCTGGGTCACCTACTCACCAGAAGTTGGTGGTTTGATCCTTCTCTGCTTCAGGCTACAAGCCAAATATCCTTCGACAAGATACTAACCCCATGTTGCTTTCTTGTGATTCTCGTGAATCACAAGAAAGCAAGAACATCTTTATTTACAAAACTGACACTCGGTTTTCCTCTCTTGCTTGAAAGTGCTTCAGCAGTGTGGACCAGTGCTGCATCTCCTCCAAGCTTACAACAGTAGAGTGGGCCAGGCCACAGAAGGGGGAGTAATTGCATTCATAACACATTTATAGATCTGTGCATACTAACAAAGGAAAAGTCATAACTAAAATGTATGTCACGAACGCAAAAGCTTAGAAAATGTGATTTTGCTGAACAGAATTTAATTTTCAAGTTGAAGTAAAGTTTATAAGAACACAGTTCTTCTAGAAAATCATGCTTTAATCTACCAGCCTGCTTTAGAAAGCAGAGTTACAGTCAGAGAAACACAACCACGAAGCCACTGAAGGCTGTGTTCACTATCACAACACAAACCTCAAAATTCAAATTTCACCATCACTGTTTCAACATCTAACTTGAATATCAGATTTTGGCAACCTCGCACACTCATTGCTTTTAAGTCAGCTGGAAAAAATAATAAAACAGCCATAAGTTATAAGTCATCGTATCTTTAAAATGAATATATTTAAAATATACATGAAATGACTATGTGTGTATGTAAACCAACATAAACTGACTTGGTTCTATGTTTCTGTCTATGCTAATTTTATCTTTTTGGTCCAAAACTGCCCCGCCTATCATAAAAGCACAGCTCATGAGACGAGAAAGGGACATTTTGTAGTGGTATTTATTTTTATTTAAAGTGACTGTAGGATAAGTTATTTGGTGCCAACTGAATCAGGGATGCAATAAAGAGTGAATCTGTGATTTAAATCCATTAGGCAGGAGGAAAATATGCTCCAGTGAAAGCTGATGTTGATATCTGACAATTCAGAGGGATCATATTTCTCTCTCTGGCCCGCCCAGTCTCATCAATTAATATCTGATCGGTTGAGGAGAGGGTAAGTGACGGAAGGAGAGGTAAGTGACGGAAGTGATGTTGTAGGTGACGTCAGACGCCGGAGATTTTGGCGGAGAAAAAGCAAATGGTAGCATAGAGTTTAACAAAGGTTTTCCAAGCTTCAGTATTTCCAAATATTTTCCAAATATACTAATCAATTGTCATATAACTAACAACATCTGTTTTATCATCTCTAACACCCTGGAGGACAACGGGGAGAGTTTAGACGCTCTCCAAGATTACATCGACCGCTGTTTTCAAGATTTAGTAATGCATAAGGCCCAGAGTGCATCTTCCCCGGCCAAAATCGAGACGCCGTCATCGAAGAGAAGTCGCCAGGCAGACTCCCCCGGTACAACATCGCCTGCCGGCAAAGACATCGCAGAAATCCTGGAGTCCATCGACAAGCGATTGTCCAGTTTCGATGCGAGGCTGTCCCTGGTGGAGATCTTACACCGGGAATTTAAATCTCTGAGAGAATCCCTGGAATTCAGCCAGCGGCAGGTGGAAACGCTTGCCGCTGAAAATGCCACGCTACGGGAGTCGGTTAAATCTCTCACCGATAACGTGACCCAGCTAAACATTGAAAATAAAAAAATAAAAGAGTCCGTTATCGATTTACAAGCCCGTAGCATGAGAGATAATCTTGTGTTTTCTGGTATTCCAGAAACTGCCGGAGAGGACGCAGAGGCAACGGTGAAAAGCTTCATTAAAATCCACCTGAAGCTGCCGGAGGACACCGTAAAGAACATCGACTTCGATAGAGTACATCGCTTGGGGGGCGTGAGGTCGCGGACCGGGAGACCACGGCCTATTGTGGCCAAATTCAGCCAATTCAAACAAAAGGAACAGGTGAAGAGTCGCGGCAGAGAGCTGAAAGGAACGGACTTCAGCGTGAACGACCAGTTCCCCAAAGAGATCCTGGAACGACGCAAGGTCCTGTTCCCAGTTCGACGTAGCTTTATCCAGAAAGGCTCCCGTGCTGTCATCGCTGTGGACCGGCTCTACGTGGACGGACAGCTGTACCGCGACCCCGGCACCACACCGTGGTTATACTGACTGCACTCCAGATAAGAACCCGCTACACTCTTTTCTTATTCATTCACACTTTCTCCTTTAAAATGTGTTTAACCTAGTAATATCAGTAGGATGTCATAGCAGATATAATACCGTCACCCTCCGTCATTGCTTTAATTGGAATGTTTCCGTTTCGTTTCCTTTTTTTTGTTGTCGCTCACAGTTCATGTGGTTTCTTTCTTTCTCTTGTCTTTCACTGCTGTGATCACCTACTTCCCCACTCACCTACAAACAACACCCTCTATTTCTCCATATTTTCACAACACGATCACGCAAACACATCAGCTCAACGGCAGCACATTCACAACAGCCTCACAGCACGCACAGACTTGCAGGACACATAAGCAAGCCACGCTTGTTCATATTAGTGAATATTCACACACATAGTCAGACTTATGGAGTCTCTCACCACACTTCTTTTTCTCTTTCTATTTACAAACAAGGGATGTTTCCATATTCTCTCCACCTGTCTAAACGAAACACCCAGCATACATCATTAAACATACACGCACAATTAAGGGCATGCTGAGGTTTGTCACATGGAATGTAAATGGAGCTGGCACCAGAGGAAAGAGGTTAAAAATATTTAACCAGCTTAAAAAACTACAGGCAGATGTTGTTTTATTACAAGAAACTCACAAACCTGTCACAGGTTTAAACGAACTTAAAACACCTGAGTTTCCTAACGCGTTTGCAGCCGGTTATAATTCTAGACAACGGGGAGTAGCAATTTTAATACATAAAAATGTTAATTTTACAGTACTCGATACAGTTATAGATCCAGAGGGTAGATTTCTAATTATTAAACTATCAATATTGAACAAAAAACTATGTATTGTTAGTATATATGGTCCAAATGTTGATGAACCCTCATTCTTCCACGGTTTTTTTAGTGCACTCTCTGAACACCTTGATTGCACACTCATTCTTGGCGGTGACCTCAACCTTGGACTAAATGAAGAAATGGATAGGCTCAACACAACAGGAACTCAGCGTAATTGGCAGTCCACAAATATAATCAAACAGTATATGAACGACTTTGGTCTTTGCGATGCATGGCGCTCTCTTCACCCCACCAGTAAGGAATATACTTTTTTCTCGCATGTTCATCACTCTTACTCTCGTCTGGATTATTTTTTGGTCAGCAGCTCACTGCTGTGTGACATTTCAGACACTGAGATTCATCCTATAGCTGTCAGCGATCATGCTCCTGTATCTTTAACACTAATGCACAAGAATAATACTACGCCAAGTAAAAACTGGAGATTTAATATATCACTACTTAAAGATGAAGACTTTATTAAATACTTTAAAAAGGAATGGACTTCATATTTAGACTTTAATGACACTCCCGGAATATCTGCTTCTGTTCTATGGGAAGCAGGGAAAGCTGTGATGAGAGGTAAAATAATTTCTTTCTCATCACACAAAAAGAAAGAAGAAAACAAAAATATTCAGGAATTAGAAAAAAACATCAAATCACTAGAAGAAGCCTACGCGTGCGACCAAGATCAGGAAACATTGAACAAAATATGCAAAACAAAACTAGAATTAAATGAAATTATTAATAAAAAAACACAATTCCTTATACAAAGACTTCGCTTGCAGAATTTTGAACACAGTAACAAATCAGGTCGATTTCTAGCTAACCAGCTAAAAATAAATAAAGAAAAAACAACTATATGTGCTGCTAAAGATTTATCGGGGAACACAATATATGATCCTGGAAGAATAAACAACATTTTTAGGGATTTCTATGAAACTTTATACTCACCACAAATAAACCCATCTAAAAATGAAATTGATCTGTTTCTTGACAACGTAACTCTTCCAAAATTACTAGACAGTCAAGCAATGGAATTGGATTCGCCACTGACGCCAAGTGAACTCCAGGAAGCCCTGATAAGTATGCCCAATAATAAGGCTCCAGGTCCAGACGGCTTCCCTGCAGAATTCTACAAAGAATTCTGGACAATTTTGGCACCAGTATTCCACAGCATGTTGCAGGAAATCGAGGAAAATGGCAGACTACCACCAAATATGAATTCTGCCAACATTAGTCTCCTGCTAAAACCAGGCAAAGACCCTTTATTTCCCTCAAGCTATCGTCCAATTTCTCTTTTAAATGTAGACCTTAAAATAATCTGCAAAGCTCTCTCAAAGAGATTAGAGAAAATGACCCCCCTCTTAATTCATCCTGACCAAACTGGTTTCATAAAGGGTCGGCACTCCTCAACAAACACTCGTAGATTACTTAATTTAATAGACTACTCATACGATAAAAACATCGAAGCCATAATATTATCTCTAGATGCAGAAAAAGCATTTGACAGAGTTAATTGGAAATTTTTATTCGCAACTTTACACAAATTTGGTTTTGGAAACTCTTTCATAAACTGGATAAGAATATTATACAATTCCCCAACGGCTCGTATCAGAACAAATGACCAGACATCCTCCAGCTTCTATCTCCTGAGGGGCACCAGACAGGGATGCCCACTCTCCCCCTCACTTTTTGCAATTTTTATCGAACCTCTAGCAGCAGCATTTAGACAGGCTACAACAATTAAGGGCATAAAATGTAAGAACATAGAACATAAAATCAGTCTCTATGCGGATGATGTGTTGCTTTTTCTGCAAAACACACAAACCAACCTCTCTGAGGTAATTACTTTAATAAACTGGTTTTCAAGAGTTTCAGATTATTCAATTAACTGGCCAAAATCTACAGTTCTCCCCATTAACTGCTCCTTCCATAATTCTTCCTCTGCCCCACTGCAATCCGGAAATATTAAATATTTAGGTATTAATGTCTCTCCTAAGCTTTCAGACTTAACTAAACTAAACCACATCCCACTTCTAAAGAAAGTAGAAGGCGATCTGACTAGATGGAAATCTTTACCCATATCACTCATGGGAAGGGTCGCCACTATAAAAATGATGATCTTGCCAAAAATAAATTACTTATTTTTGATGATCCCTAACAAACCATCACAAGATTGGTTCAGATCTCTGGATTCATATATTTCCAAATTCCTTTGGAAAGATAAACCCCCGCGTATTAGCTTAAAAACGCTACAAAGAACCAAGGATAGAGGAGGATTAGATCTGCCTAATTTTCACCAATACTTCTTAGCCAACAGGCTTCAGTTCATCTCAGAATGGTTAAAACATACCTTCTTAGTTGAGCCCTGGCTAGATGTTGAACAGGCACTATGCAAGGATCTAGAGATTTCAGACCTACCATTTATTAGCTCAAACATCAAAAGACATGAATGCTTTAAAAGTATCAACATCAGCTTTTCTCTAACAGCATGGTGGGAGTTCCTAAAAATAACGGAGTCTTCATTAATCCCATGCAAACGTACACCTATCTGGAATAACCCTGACATATTACAAAACAATAATATGATTAATTTCCCAGAATGGAGTTGTAAAGGAATTAAATACTTAGAACATATATTAGAGGGAACAGAATTTATTCCATTTGACAGACTAGTTGAACAATATGGGATCAACAAGACAAGGTTTTTAGAATATCAACAAATTAAATCCATAGTAAAAAAGAAATTTAACCTCAGTCAAGTTGAATTACAAACACCACTAAGTGCGGCACATTTTCTTACTCTTAAATCCCCCAAATTATTATCTAAAATATACAGAACACTTTCTAAATTAGATGAATCAATATCCCTTCCTACTGCAAAGTGGGAAGCAGATTTATCAGTCAACCTAGACCAAAACTTCTGGTCTCAGATTTGCTTAAAAACTTTTAAATTAATTAAAAATCCCAGTCTGCAATTAATACAATACAAAATACTTCATAGAGTGCACTATACAGGTCATCGGATGTTTAAGATGGGCTTTACATCTTCCAACAACTGCTCACACTGTCAAGGCAATACACCAGACAATTACATCCACGCTCTTTGGTTCTGTCCACCAGTGCAAAAGTTTTGGCGCGAGATATGTGAAGACTTATCAAAATGTCTGAAATGTAACATTCCAACTTCCCCCTTAGTGTGTTTGTTGGGCAGCTTAGATAATGTCACTTCAGAAAAGAATATAGCCCATATGATCTTCACTGCCCTATGCATAGCCAAGAAAACAGTCCTCATGAACTGGAAAAATAAAAATAATCTTAATTCTAACCAATATAGAAATTATCTATTAGATTACATTAGTCTTGACACAGCCTCTGCCACCACATCAGATCAATTGCTCTGGGCCCCTTTTATCAGCTCCATCACCTAGTGGGGGTGGGGGGTCATAGTTTGGTCCCGCCTTCACTGTTGTGATTGGTGAGGGGGTAGGGACAGGCTTAGGGCGTCGGGGGGTTCCCCGGAGGCATCTTCCTTGGGGGGCTCAACCCGGGGTAGCGGTCACGTCCGGTTGAGGGCTCTGTTGGCTCTCAGGTGACTGTTTCCTCGCGGCTGCGTGCAGCGGGGCTAGGGGAGGGTCTGTGCTGACGGACGTGGGTTACTGACCTGGCAACCTGGCTGCCCCTGGGTGGGTCCGGGATGGGCGTGAGGTTCTGGGGGTGCTCCGTCTCTGGGCGGGGGCCCGGGCCGGGCCTCGGGGGCTCGGGTCCTGGTTGGTGTGTTGCCGGGGTTGTGGGCGGGTGGGTGCATGGGGGCCCGGCCCTGGAGCAGGGTGCCGCCGGTGCATCGAGCCGCCTGGGGGGCTCTTCAACTGGTGGGGGGGATGGTCACATCTGGCAGGAGCTTTCTTCTCTCAGGAACTCTCTGCAGGAGGGGGAGATACAGGAGAGGTGGAGGAAGATCTCAGCCTGGGCGTTTACCGTCTTATGTAGTCTGGAAGATGTGTGGTTGGTGGGGTGGGTGCAGTTTTCTCTGTGGTGGGGTTGGGTGGACTGTCCAGGGCTCTGTGGAGTCGGGGGGCGCTACTGCACTGGGCCCCGGTCTGATGGGCCTGGGCCCCCCTTCCCTGGCGGGTCGCGGAGGGTGGGAGTGCCTACTGGGGTCAGCGGGGGAGCTGGCCCCAGGGAGGGGTTACCTGCCCCTCCCTTCCTTCCCTCCCCATCTCCAGCTGCCTCCCTCTTCCCGCTCCTCCACAACCACCCACACATGCAGGGCCTTGGAGTGGGGGTATGTCACCAGGGTGCAGAGGAGGCTACCCCCCCCCCTGTCCCCTTCTGGCTGCCTCTGCCTCAATTTTATCCCACAACTTAGACATTCACATTATTCACACTCTCATTACACATACATATAGGATCTTGGGGGTGGGCACAATCACGGAGTCCAAATCACCATCAGGGTGTATACCTCACCCCTGACGTCGTTGCCCACCTCTCAATTTTAAATACACTTAGTCATTGAGGGCTAGCAGGAGGGACCATGCGCTTACCTGCTGCTCCTTGGCAGGTAGCTCCATGCCCTCCTGGGTTTTAATTGCACCTTAGAACACATATGCATCAACACTACAATGAGCGGGTGGAGGGAGGTTTGGAGTCTTCTCCCACCCCCATTCTCTGCGGCCTGCTGGAGCGGGGGGGCTAGTAGGAGGAGTTGGCCGTCCGACTGCGGTCTGGGGTGTGGGGCCTCCCTGCTGCTGCGGAGTCGGGGTGGTCTGCCTCTCCCCACCGCAGGGAAAAGGGTAACACCACCTGGGTCTGGGTGCAATTCCCCCCTCCAGGGGCAAGGGTACCTAGACCCGGTTTGTAGAGTACGCTTGGGGAGTGTGATTGTGTGTACAGCGTCTCTTTATGTCTGTCTCCACGTTGGTTGAGTGTGGAGTGAGTGCATATGAGAGCATGAGGGTGGGAATGGATGTTTGTGTCTGTGTGTGCCTGTATGTCTGTGTCTATATGTCAGGTTGGGTATCAGACGCCACCTCTCTGGGGACACCTCAGGCCCTCCAAGGTTTGGAGGCCTATCTCCACCCACCACCACTTCCCCTGCCGGTGGCGGACTCCCTCAGGTGTCGGTGTGTTGGTGGTTCTTTGTGTCTGGGGGTGGGCGTCCGGGTACACACCGGCTCACTCCTTGGCGGCCGCTTGTCGGGGCCTGGGGCCTGGGGCTCGCTCGGGCCCCTTTGGAGGTGGGGTGCCCCCGGCCTCTCGGCCTAGGGCTCGGTCACTCAGGCGCAGCTGGGGGCCGGCGGAGCTCACGGGCGCGTCACTGCAACCCCCCCTGGCTTCTGCTCCGCGGCTGCTGAGTGAGCCCTCATCTGGGACTCTCCTCAGCTCTTACTGGAACAGTGGCGCGGCTGCCCCTCTGTTGGTCTTCCATGGTCTCTTGTGTTCTGGGGGCCTCTGGATGTCTGGAGTTTTGATCTCCTCCATACCCGCTTCACACCCTGGAGGATGGGGCTGTGGCCCCCCCACACTCCCTAGCAGATCATTACATGGAGAAACCTTTGGAATGCAAGCATGCTGATCCACACAGGTATGCACACATGGGTATTCACAGACGCGGACTAAAGCTTTCTTGGCTGCTGCCTCAAAGCACACTGTGCGCTGTCTATCTTGCGTGCTGCACAATATCGTTTATTACTTAGTAAATACTGATATCTATGACTAGCTAGTTTATTGTGATGGTGCTTTGTTTTCTCTATTATTATGTTGCTCTTTGTTGTTTGCTGTCTCCTCTGTTTGTTTGTTTGTTTGTTTGTTTGTTTGTTTTTTCTCCATACAGGTGACCCAGGAGTTTTTTTTTTTTTTTTTGTCTCTCTTCCCCCCCCTTCTCACCGTCTCTTCTCCCCTTGGGTTTTCTTTCTTTCTCTCCCCTCTCTCTCTCATTCATTCCCCCTGTCCTATTTATTAAAAAAAAAAAAAAAAAAAAAATGACAAAGGATGAACTGAAGCTCTGCCATCACGTAATGTCGCATACTGCTGTTTCTGATGTCATTTAAAAAAAAAAAAAAAAAAAAAAAAAAAAATATCTGATCGGTTCCTAATGACCTACGTAGAAACACTGTGGGCAGAGTGGTAGTCCTTCCCACCTGATTGCATTCTCATTTATCTGTGGCTGACAAGCTGTAATTATAGGAGCAATAAAAGTCTCAGTATCATGTAATTCCATTAGAAATCTGTCTTGCTGCCGTAAACTGTTATCAGCACCGTGTAATTTTGGTTTTCTTTCCCACTTCTCTACCCTTTGGCTGACCTCACTGACACTGCTTGAAACCCATCTTGACAAACTGGAAATAAGATAAGAAAATGAGCTCCACAAACACTTATAAATCTTTGCAAGAGATTTATAAGAGAAGGTGGACAACAATATAGCCTGCCTGACATTCAATTCATGGTTTTATTGTGGTGTCTAATGCATCGTCTGCTGGTCCGTGTAGTTTAGAAAGCAAAGGTTGAGCATTTTATGCCTGTTTGTCTGTAAAAGGCAGCATTTGCTGCCTATTATTCTGGTTCGGCAGTAAGGAACTACCTCTAATGACTTCGGGATAACAAGGAATGTTTCTCAAACTATGTTGGTTTTTTTCCCCCACATAATGAGGATAAGTTTCCCCTGAGCAATGAGATGTCCTGTTTGCATTTTTGGGCTGGTACTAAGCTGCCCTTGCCGCAAAGGAAGAACCAAACACAGGGGCTGGCTGTTCTATTTAAAAGTCAGAGGAACAGGTTTAAGCTTGTCGAGTGCCTACATATACCATTAGCTATTTGAGTAATGTTCCAAAGCAAAAGGAAGCTGGCTGAAGAGATGCTATCGCTGGGCACACAGTCATGTTTTCATGCCATTCATGTCTCTCAGCTGTCTCAATCTGAAGCCTTAAACCTCTCCTACCTATCTTCTACTTCATGCTTATCCCTCCTCCACCCACACATTCTGACATTCACATCTATCATTTTGCTCGCTCTCTGTCACTCTGTCTCCCCGATACAATTCAAGCGTAAACTGGCTGGTCGAGATTCTTGCAAATGTATGGGTAAACTGGCACTGTTGTTGCACCAGAAAGCAATGTTGAGGTGTGCCTTTCAAAATCTTAATCTAACTGGCAGTGAGGAGGTGAGCATGTCAAGGGATTTGCGTGCAGCACAGGAATTTCAGAACAAAGGAAGGCAGATGCCGCCTTCCCCTCCTGCTCGCTTGTCAGTTCATCTCTAAAGTCCCTTGGGATCACCACCAGAGCAATCAGAGAATGAAGCTTAGGTAATATCACAGTCTACTAGTTTATTTCGTGAAGCATAATTCAAAAAATAGACTTATAATGCTCTAGCACGTTGTACTTTTCAATGAGGGATCACTCAGTAGTAGATTACACAACCCAGTTCCCCTTCCTCTACATTTCCTTTTCTCAGCTTTATCTTCAATCAGCACGTTAAGCCTTATTACAATATGCTTTACATGGCGCCAGGGGCTGAGCCCTCTGACAAAGTCTCAAAGGTGCACTTATGCTGGGAACTAATGAATATTCACTTCACTTCTCATTACCTTAACATTTAAATGAAATATGCTGCAAAACCTGCAAAGTATTTTTCTTCCACTCTGTTCTGGCAGAGCTCATGTGAGTACCTTTAAATTTACAAAGCCAGTCACTGACGACGGTGACACAACGATACAACAGCCTCCTAAGAAAAAATGAAATGGCATAAGCATGATTGTTTTGCTCGCATCAGCAAACTATGAGAGGCTATATGCCAGATAGATACACAGAAATGGCTGTTACACATTATTTAACTTACAGGAATTTTTGTTTTTGGCCTCTTGTTGGAAGCTGAGACGTTCTGTAAACACAACAGTGACAAATAATCGGCTTAATGGAGAAATATCCCGTATTTATCATACAAGCACATTATTAAGTGAGCTTATGGTGATTGTAATTACAGCATTAATCTTTTCTAACAACTTGTTAGAATATGATTCAGCAGCATCTACTGTACTTGTCAGACATGAGCTGAAGTGCTGAGTGCAGAAGCACTAATGATGCATGCTAGAAAAAACAAATAATGAACTTAAAGACATTTCTCTGTTCTCTCTGGGTACATTACTACAACTTGTCCGGTTCACTGCCTCGTACAAAATGGGTTTGTTGTTTTCAGTGATATTTAAAAATAGCAAAGTGGACATAACCTGCTGTGGCCACCCTTTGAGTTACAGCATTAAAGGAGAAACAAGGCAAGGCAAGGCAAGGCAAGGCAAGGCAAGGCAAGTTTATTTGTATAGCACAATTCAACAACAAGGTGATTCAAAGTGCTTTACAGAGACATTAGAAACAAGAACAAATAAAAAGCATGATTTAAAATTGAATAAAACAAGCAAATAAACTAACTAACTAATTAACAAACAAACAAACAAACAAACAAACAAACAACAGTATATAAAGTCAAAACAGATGAAATCAGAACAGTAGATAAAATCAGTAGTTAGTGTAAGTTTTGAAATTTAAGCTTAAAGTGTGGATTTGGTGCTTTATTCAAATGCAGCTGAGAACAGGTGAGTCTTCAACCTGGATTTAAATAAACTGAGTGTTTCAGCTGATCTGAGGCTTTCTGGGAGTTTGTTCCAGATATAAGGAGCATAAAAGCTGAATGCAGCTTCTCCGTGTCTGGTTCTGACTCTGGGAACTGATAAAAGACCGGATCCAGATGACCTGAGGGATCTGGATGGTTCATACTGGGTCAGGAGGTCATTGATGTATTTTGGTCCTAAACCATTCAGAGCTTTATAGGCCAGCAAGGGACCCTAATGCAAAGGGCAAGTCTCATCTAGGGCTTTTAAAACAGGTCAACTGTAATGGGCTAAGTTTCCATTCAGCTTAAACACTCCCAAGAAAATCTCCAGGACTCAGACGATTGGATTCCAGAAGTTTTTACTGGGCACTTTTGTGAAACTGTAAACACAATACAATGAAATATACTGTAAACACAATACAATGAAATATACTGTAAACACAATACAATGAAATATATGAAATGTATTATAGATGCAATAAGCTCAAAGCATCTGGCTAATTATCACAGCTTGACAGCCTAGCCGCATAGCTTATATGAGACACAATAAAGTTAACCGAATAACAGACAACGGTTCAAAACGCTTCACCGCTTAATTGTACAAAATGAATTATACTCACAGACTATGCCTTAGCGAAGAGAAAAGGATTAATCCTGTAACGGCGGAGCTGGCGGTTGAATGAGCCCACACGCTAATATCCCGAGTCACACAGTAGATTCACTTTCTGACTCTCAGCGTAAACTGCTCTCGTGTTGTCATGGTTACGAAAATACACACACCGCTCTAAGCTACGATAGCGAGATAAAGAGAACACAAAGAACACATTTCTGGGGGCATAACACTCCCCGCTTGGGGTCTTTAAGAGCCCACATCAATTGGCAGAGTCAGACTTTGGAGAAAGAAGCAGAACTACTTCTGTAATGGGACGAGAGAATCCTCTTCTATTTCCATCTTTAACGACCTCCACTTCGACTCTCCGGACCAGACCGTCCTTCCCTGGAAAGGCTTTCGTGATGATGCCCATGGGCCACTCATTTCTCTCTGCCCGATCATCCTTTAAGAGAACTACGTCCCCTTCTTGAAGATTCGGCTGTTTCCCTTGCCACTTGTGTCGAAGTTGCAGTGTTTTGAGGTATTCACGCCTCCATCTGTTCCAAAACATGTCTGCCAGGCCCTGAACTTGTTTCCACTCCTCCCTGAAGAGATCTGCTTCCTCGAACTTGCCTGACGGCAAAGGAGGCGCGGAGCCTGTTTTGAGAGTCAGGAGCATGGCTGGTGTGAGGATGCAGGGCGACTCGGGGTCGGATGACACTGGAATGATCGGCCTTGCGTTCATAATTGCTGCTACCTCGGCCATAAGCGTGGTCAGAACCTCGTGCGTCAGGCGAGACTTTCTCTGTTCAAGCAGCATGCAGTCCAAGATACGGCGGGCAATGCCGATCATCCTCTCCCATGCGCCACCCATATGGGATGCATGGGGTGGGTTAAACACCCAGGTGCAGCTCTGTTTACTGAGGTACTTCTCCACCCTGTCGAACCCTGAGTTTTCCTTGTCCATCCCTAGCTCACGGGAAGCGCCGACGAAGTTAGTTCCGCAGTCCGAGCGTATCTGCTTCGCGGGGCCCCTGACCGCAAAGAATCTCCTCAAGGCGTTAATAAAGCTGCTGGCACTCATGGCTTCGATCACCTCAATGTGCACTGCCCTGGAACACATACACGAGAACATCACCGCCCATCGCTTGGAGTTCGAAACTCCTCCTCTTGTGCGGCGTGAAACGATGCCCCACGGTCCAAAGACATCGACACCTATGTAGGTGAAGGGAGGTGCTACTTGTAACCGTTCTGCCGGCAGGGCTGCCATCCGTTGATGTTCGGCCTTCCCTCGCAGCTTCTTACAAGTGATGCATCCGTAGAGCAGACTGCTGATACAGCGTTTGGCTCCCACGAGCCAAAAACCTGTGGCCCGAACGGCACCTTCAGTAAGATGTCTCCCCTGGTGTTTTACTGCTTCGTGATAGAGGGGCACAAGCAGAGTTGCGAGGTGATGCCGGCCAGGAATGATGATGGGATGAGTCTCGTTCATGCCTAAGCCTGACTGCTCGATCCGACCTCCTACCCTGAGTAGTCGATCCTGGTCCATAATGGGATGCAATCTCCACAAGCTGCTGGAAGATGGTATGTCGACTCCAGAACCGATACACTTGAGCTCTTCCGCGTAGCACTCACCCTGGACACTCTTTACGATGCACACTTTGGCTTTCAGCAGCTCCTCTTCTGTAGGACGACAGATGTGCCAGCCTCGACATTCGCCCTGCGTCGAGCGAGCGAAGGAGCTAGCTACGTGGATCAAATGTGCGATGGCTGCATGGAGTGTGCTGAACTTGGAGAAGCGTTCAAAGCGTTGAGGGCGTACCACGCCTTTAGCAACATGGGTGAGTTTCGTTGTCACCTGTGGACGCACTTCGGCATCGATGTCGGGGTCGACAAGATTGTACGTCTCTTGAAGCTCGGATGGATGCCCTGATGCGTCGCAAAGAAAGGCTGGTCCTTTGAGCCATGGTGTACTGCTGAGCAGGGCTGATGCTACAGCTCTTGACCCAACGTCAGCTGGGTTAAGATGCGTTGGAACGTACTTCCACTGGCCGGGACAGGGTGACTGAAGGATACGTTGGACCCTATTGTGTACGTAGACATAAAATCTCCTTGACTGGTTATGGATGTATCCCAGTACGACCTTACTGTCTGTGTAGTAGGTGATGTTGTCATACGTTGTGTCCATCTCTGCGACTATCATCTCGGCGATCTCGACGGCGAGCACAGCAGCACAAAGTTCAAGTCTAGGGACAGTTAGGCTAGGTTGGGGAGCCAACTTCGATTTCCCAAAGACAAACCCAATCTCAGTTTGTCCCTGCTTGCCAGTTACCCTGATGTAGGCTACGGCCGCTATTGCTCTGACGGATGCGTCGGCAAAGACGCAGAGTTCTCTCCTTAGGGCTCCTGTGGTGGAGAGGGACGTATAAGGCCGTGGTATTTGGAGCCCCTCCAGGTCTTGAAGAGACTGTTTCCATCTAGTCCACTCGGTCTCCATGTCTTTGGGAAGGGGTGCGTCCCAATCTTCCGCTTGCAAGGTGAGTTCTCTTAGGATCCGTCTTCCATCAACTGTGATGGGTGCTAGAAACCCTAGGGGGTCGTATAGACTGTTCACGGTCGAGAGTACCCCTCTGCGGGTGAACGGCTTCTGATCGATCTCGATCTGGAACGTGAAAGTGTCCGTGCGCATGTTCCAGAACAGTCCCAGGCTACGCTGGATAGGCAGATCATCGATGGAGAGATCCAGGCCATTGAAATCCTGAGAGCGATCCTGGGAGGGGAATGCTCTGATGACCGCGGAACAATTTGATGCAACCTTGTGCAGCCTGAGGTTGGAAGCCGCGAGCATCTTCTGCGCTCGCTGGAGAACTGCGATGCCTTCTTCCTCTGTACTGAAAGACTTTAAGGCATCGTCGACGTAGAAATCGCGGTCGACGAATCTCCTAGCATCGCTGCCGTAGTCGGCCTCTGCTGCCTTAGCCGCCCGCCGCAGGCAATACACTGCGACGGCAGGCGAGGGGCTGTTACCAAAGAGATGCACCCGCATCCTGTAATCCACGACGTCAGAGGTAGGGTCATTGTCTCTATACCACAGGAAGCGGAGAAAATCCCGGTGGTCTTCTTTCACGATGAAGCAGTGGAACATGTGCTCGATGTCGGCGGTGATCGCAACCTGTTCCTTCCTAAACCTCATAAGAACACCTAGTAGGCTGTTATTAAGATCGGGACCACTGAGTAAGACATCGTTGAGCGATACTCCCTCATAGGATGCACTGCTGTCGAAGACCACGCGGATCTTGTCCGGCTTCCGGGGGTGGTACACGCCGAACAGGGGCAAGTACCAACGCTCCTGACTGGGTTGCAAGGGAGGGGCAGCTTCTGCGTGCGCCTTCTTGAGCGTCTTCTCCATAAACTCTAGGAAGTCGGCTTTCATCCGTGGTCGTTTTTCCAGTGAGCGCCGAAGTGAGACGAGGCGTTCGAGAGCCTGTTTCCTGTTGTTAGGGAGTCGCTGCCTCGGTGACCTAAACGGCAAAGGTGCGACCCAACTGTTGGAGCTGTCTTGGCAACACTCGGCTTCCATTATCCTTAGAAACTCCAAATCTTCCCTGGATGGAGCAAGTTTGTGGTCGTTGGGAGTGCGAGCGAAGACGGTTTGCCCCAAATTGTCTCCGATTAGCGTCGTCGGGGTTCGCGCTGGATGTTGTTGATAGTCACGTGCTTGTTCAAACACCTCTGTTACTTTCATCTGGTTGTTACATGGCTGGAGATGGCTTGTACGACCGTTCCCTAGAACGGCTGTTTTGTAGCTTCTCACCTCCGGTGGTCTGTGAGCACCTCCGAGGCACACGTCTCCGACGATGACCCATCCCAGGTCAAGCCTTTGGGCGAAGGGAGCATCTCCTGGGCCGCTTATTTGCTCTCGGACCTTGTGGACCCGTAAGATATCTCTGCCCAGTAAGAGAAGAATGCTGGCGTCTGGGTCCGGAGGTGGTATCTTGTCAGCGATGCGTTTTAGGTGGGTATGATGATAGGCCACACCGGGGGTGGGAATCTCCGCGCGGATGTTGGGAATTTGGTTACACTCGAGGAGTGTAGGCAGAGAGATACTCAGTTTCTCGTCCAACGGCTCTACGGTGTAGCCGCTGGCTCTCCTTCCTGATGTCTCCGTACGTCCCGCGCAGGTCTTTAGTGTGTATGAGTACGAGCGCCCGGAGATCTTGAAGGCTTCGAAGAACTCTGACCGCGCGAGGGAGCGATTACTCTGCTCATCCAATATAGCGTACATTCTCTTGGCTTCCTCTCTTCGTCCGTTTGGGAACACCCTGACGAGACAGATCTTAGCACACGCTCTAGCACTCAGACCTTCCCCACATACCTGTGTGCACGTTGCGTTGACCTCCTGGTTATCAGCTTTGTCCTCCTCCCCGCTATCCTCTGAGATGGAGGGGAACGATTTAGATTTCCAGGTAGGTGGGTGAGGGTGGAGGGCTGTCACGTGGGCAGCGCTACCACACTCGGTGCATGTTATCTTGGCTGTGCAGTTCTTTGCAAAGTGTTCTGTTGACGAGCAACAGCGAAAGCAGACGTAGTGTTCTTTCAGAAGCTGTTTGCGATCATCTAAGCTCTTCTTGCGGAAACCTCTGCATTTCCTCAGAGGATGGGGTTTTTTGTGCAGGGGGCAATGTTTATTCGGGTCAATACGTTCCCTGCTTTCCTTAGACTCGAACTTGGCAGTGCCTGAGACTTGTGTTTTGTGGGTGTGAACGGACGTCTTCGTGGGCCTCTCCCATTTATTCATTCTCTCGTTTGGGGGGCTTGGCGTGAAGAGGTTGAAACTTGGGTCCGTACGTGCTTTCGCCTCGGTGCGGATGAAGTTCACCAACACGGAGAAAGGTGGGAAGCTGACGAAATGTTCTTGTTTGTATCTCGTCCCGTGGTATAGCCACTTTTCTTGTATGCTGTATGGAAGTTTCTCGATGATGGGCTTAATTCCTCTGGAGGTATCCAAGTACGACATGCCCGCGAGGTAGCCATCTTCTTTAGCGGCTTGTAGCTCTGACAACAGGTCGGCTAGATCCCGGAGTCTCCGTGGATCTTTTGTTGTGAGCTTTGGGAAGCTTTCTAGTTTGCTGAACAGAGCTTGTTCGACGGCTTCTGGGGAGCCATATAGTTCGTCGAGGCGCCCCCATGCTGAGCACAGTCCAATAGTTGGATTCCTGATGTTGACCGTTTTTATTCTTCTTACCTGCTCTGTTGACTCCTTTCCCAGGTGTCTGGTTAGGAGGTCGAGTTCTTCTGCAGCAGACAGGTCTAGATTGGCAATGGCGTTCTGGAATGATGTTTTCCAGGCCCAATAGTTTATTGGCTGGTCGTCATATGCGGTGAGACCTGAAGTCACCAAGTGGTTACGAGCGAGATATTTGATGAGGTCAGTGGTTGTAGAATGGTCGTAATCACCTCCGTAGAGTGTCCCGTGGATGGGCTGATGCGTGGGAAACGTAGAATCTCGTTTGGGGTTCTGCTGTAGGAGTGGAGTTGGAGGGGGGTAGAAGGGTGATTTGGAGCTCTGTCGTGTTGGTGCGTCGCTTCTCCAGGGGCCCTGAAGAGCTTGGTGTGGCGTAATAGCAGCAGGAGCGGCAGCTTGGGTCTGAGCCGCGTTATGCGGGTGAGTGACTGGCTGAGAAGGGGGAAGGTTATTTTCTGTAGCCGATAGACCCTTGGCGCTCAGGCTGGCCTGTTCGGAGACAAAGGCGGCTACGCGCTGGTCTTTGACAGACTGGTGGACCAGGCTGTTAACTTCGCTGCGTACTTCGAGACCCATATCCTGCAGACCAGCTACTAGGGAGTTCGCCTCAGCAACGGCGGCATCCCTTTCTTTTTCATCGATTAGTGCGTCGAGGCTGGCTTGAATACGTGCTTGCTCCACTTTAAGCTCGATTTCTCTTTTTGAATGTGCCGCTCTAGCTTGCGCGGCTTCAGCCTTTGCTTTTGCCATGGCAATGGCTATGCTGATTTTTGAGCCAGACGATGTACCAGATGAGCGACTGCTCCTTGAGCGCACACACTCTGACTGGTTGTCTCCATTTCCTTTGTCAGCATTGCTACGTTGTGACATTGCGTGTCGTTGGGTCTCCAGTATCGGGAGATGTCGGCTGCGGCGAAGTTTTCCGAGGCTATATTGGAGGCTGCTTATCTCTCGATAATGAGTAGCTCCGTACAGGGGCGATCCTCGTATCCCTATTAGCTGCGTTGCAGTCTTTTCACTGTAATGGGCTAAGTTTCCATTCAGCTTAAACACTCCCAAGAAAATCTCCAGGACTCAGACGATTGGATTCCAGAAGTTTTTACTGGGCACTTTTGTGAAACTGTAAACACAATACAATGAAATATACTGTAAACACAATACAATGAAATATACTGTAAACACAATACAATGAAATATATGAAATGTATTATAGATGCAATAAGCTCAAAGCATCTGGCTAATTATCACAGCTTGACAGCCTAGCCGCATAGCTTATATGAGACACAATAAAGTTAACCGAATAACAGACAACGGTTCAAAACGCTTCACCGCTTAATTGTACAAAATGAATTATACTCACAGACTATGCCTTAGCGAAGAGAAAAGGATTAATCCTGTAACGGCGGAGCTGGCGGTTGAATGAGCCCACACGCTAATATCCCGAGTCACACAGTAGATTCACTTTCTGACTCTCAGCGTAAACTGCTCTCGTGTTGTCATGGTTACGAAAATACACACACCGCTCTAAGCTACGATAGCGAGATAAAGAGAACACAAAGAACACATTTCTGGGGGCATAACATCAACCATTAATTATGTTTTTTTTCTATTTTGTGTTTTATAGAAGAACTTTGTGGTGGGAAAAGGCAAAATCTTATTTTAAAAAAATGAAGAATTTTACAATAAACAGGAAAGCGCAGCGTTCCCACTTTCAGCTTCCTTTGTCTCCTGCACAAAATACTCTTGGACCTGATTGTGCAAACATGCCAGTGGGTTCTCAGCGTTGCTGATAAATATCACGCTTTTGCAGTATTCTTATGTTGTTTGATGGGGTGGTGATAGGCATAGGGTAAGAGAGGTTAAGAGTTCAGTTAAGAGTTAAAGAAAAAAAAATGCCTTAAAAGGAAATGTAGTTCTTTGTAATTATATTTAAAAAAAGTGAAAGGCTAAACAAATTTATCGTATTGATTCATTTCTGTGAGAATACCAAAAGAAAAAAATAGAAAAGAAAAACAAATCCTGAATCTACATGTTATTACACTCTCCGTTTGCCACGAGTCAAATGACTGTAACTACTCTGTTGCCTGTGTATAATGTATAACTACTGTTTTCAAGGCTATCCACACTTTAGGTGGCACTGAATTGTGACCAGAACAGAAATTTTCAATGCTGATAAAATTGGAGTCCAACAGTCCTGAAAAATTAGCCGTTACATGATATGAGATAAGAGCCCTGAGAGCCACAGTCATTCCTGCAGGGACTCACAAAAATATGCTCACCAGCTTGGGCACAGTTGCACTCTGGGGCATTTTGGAGAGCTCGTACTTCATCACACCCTGTGTCGAGTGATACAGGACCAAAATGTAATAGGTTCTTCCTTTGCCAATGTTTCACAACTCCAGGAAGTTTCATGAAATTGGACTTTTCTTGCTCTATAATCCTGCTTACAAAATTGAATCCTCAAATTACAGTCTGAATAATAATGACAAATAGAGATAGACCAAAGGAGCAGGCCACTTACAAAATCTTCACTTCAACTCTTCCTGTGGTGTTGCAGTAAAAGTAAAACAGAAGCTGAGAGATAAGTGTTCAAAAGTGGAAATATGAGATTTACACTCTTAAAGTATCATCATACAGTGTAGTAATACACATGTGTGACATTTCTATTCAAACATATACATAACTACTGACAACTATGTAATAAGATGCTGTGTAAGTGATGCTGTGCATGCAACCTCTGCCTGAATATTAATTAAAATAAAACAATGCTATAATTGTAGAATTATAAAAAAGAAAAAAAGTCACATGTAAAAAAACTGTGTGCACGAAAAAGTGCAGGAATGTCAGCTTTGGTTTTATCCATGCTGTTGATGTGTGAACACTGAGTAAAACGCTTCCATCTCCACGCTGAGTGGTGGTGACTGCCTGATGAGTACACCGAATATGCCTTCACAGCGGCGAGGATGATGGCAGAAAAAGGAGAGTTTGTCAAAAGAAGGTTCTATTATTGTAGAGAAGCAACAGCAAAATAAAAATGATTAAATGATGTCCCAAAATATCCTCTCTTTGGACTTTTAGTAGTCAATGTCGTGACAAATGTCATTTAGCTACAAAAACGCAAACCAATGACTGGCTCACAGACACGTAACGGGTATGGCAGTCCATTCTCCCTGCAGCACGGACTACACTACCCATGAGGCTACATTCTTTAGGGCGATGCCTGTAACACTCTGCCTATTGCCTTCATATTAAATCATTTAAAAAAAATATTTCTTCACATCATTATGAGATGCGAGATCGAGACACAGGCATTTGAGGTCTTAATGCGTGTTTTGTTTGGGTTTCCACCGGCGTGGAATTACCAAAAATAGAGAGGGCATAGCCGAACATATGAAACAGGAAAATACAGCTGACCAATTCACTGAGTAACGTAATGGAATACGTTACAAAATACATTTTGGGGCATGTAATCTGTAATCTGTAGTTGAATACATTTTAAAAGTAACCTTCCCAACACTGAATGTGAATTAGCAGAGTCCTACTGCAAACTGTAGTTAAAGTACTCCCAAACAGCTCCCAAGCAGGTTTCATTTAGGAGAAGAATAAAAAATGTTTTCATGTGCTGGATTACATGAAGGACGCTCAGCTGTCTTGTGCAGAAACAGTTATTACAGCGAGCGCTGAGGAGAACAGAGAGCAGCAGCAGTACAGGTTAACACATGTAAATCCTACATCCACTCTGATAACAGTGTGTCCTGTGAATTCCTCCCCATACGTCACTCACCGCAAGCAAGACATTACGTACGGTATGTAGCAGGCCTTAAAAGAGGAAAAGGCATGTTAACTATGTAAGGTCTTTCTCTTGAAGGAGCAAAGAGAAACTCTGTAGGCCCTTCTTGTGTCTCAGGAAGACGCTGAGTCTTTACATTCTTAGACGATGCTACGATACGAAGCTAACAGTGAGCAGCTCTAGTAAGTGACCTCTAAGTGACCGCAGCTAAGGAAACACTTCACTGCATTGGACATGTATACCAGGCATTGGTATTACTGAATATTTTTTGGTATGCAAACACTTTTACTTTGATTTCTGTGCAGGTTTATGTTACCTAGCTATCAAAATAGTGACAACAATGTCTGACACTGCTTTTTGTAGGACCCACCAAGCAATTGCAGTGTGAATTTAAGCCCAGAACAGAGACTGGACTTTTTCCTACCACAAAAAAAAATCCATATTTGTTTATTCTTTTCTTACATTCATTCATCGTGAAACAGAAGGTGGAGAAAAAAATCCAAAATGAGAATAAAATCATAAAAGCTCAAAAGTCTCTCCTTTTAACCAAAAGAGAAAGCATGAAGTATTCCCCCCAAACTCCCATAATCCTTTTCTCACAGCCCCTTACAAAACACAAATGAGCCATTCATCTACTATTCAATTTTTTTTTTTTTTACTACTTTCCAGCTTTTATTCTGCATGATAGCTCAGCTGGATCTATATAAGCAACACAATGTACCGAACATTTCAAAATGTTTTACAGAGACAGAGCAGGAGTGGAGAACATTTGTAAGCTTTTTCCATCTGTGTGCAGCATTGGAGCTGAATTTAACCTCACCCTGTTTGGACTGGACTCCAGCCTACTTATTCCCAAAGATCAAAGAGTTCTTTGGGGTTTATATTCTTTAAAGAGATTTCATATATGTTTTGGGCAGAAATTGTTGAGCCGTGCTTCGAAATTGATTCTGTACCAAGGAGCCAGTGAAGATGCTGGAAGACAGAACTAATTGAGTGTTCAGAAATAAAACACTGTTTTAAATTGTTTAAACAGACAAGAAGCATCAAGAAGCATCATCTTACAGGAACATTTTATTATTATGTTAATCATAACCAGGAGAAAGGTTGCACTTTAGTTTTTCCAGTAGTCAATGTTAAAATGATTCAAACCAGACTGACTGCAGAAACTTTCCCTGGAAAAATGTAATAACAATAAACACAAACAACACAGAAACATTTCCTAACAGTATGCACATTCACAGTTTGAAAGCTAGAAAAAAATGCTTAAACAATAAATACCTTCTTTCAAACAAAATGCCTGGTAGTTGATTTTTTTTTCTCTGAACAGAATTTGTTTGAAAATTACTCTAGATCTGAAATTGCAACATTTCAAGCTAAAAAGAATAATAAATTTTGATGATCTTCTAGTACCTGCACTGTGAATGATGCAATTAAAAGTGACTGTAATGTATTTTTATAGTTATTGCCTCAGACATCTGCATATAAACTTAAGGTAATAAGGTAAATAAATAAGGTAAAAGTAGAGAATGATTAAAGTAAATAACTTCTTTGGTAATCTTAATTCACATATGATGACAGCCTACAGTGAGAACGTTTGGGGCATCCTTGCCTTGGTTTCTAATTCATAAAAAAAAATCATATATGATAATCATTTCACAACAGAGGTTACATTTGCCAATAAAACCTTGTGCTAAGAGCAATTAGTTTTAATTTGAATTGATTGACATGTCTTGCATGTCTACAATATTTGGGACACAGGCGGCAGAAAATGTTCGTCAAAGTTTGCCGTGTTCTTCTTAGTTTTTCTGCTTGGGTTAAAAAAAAAGCCTTTGGCACAACTCTTATGACTTTATCTAGTAGCTATATTTGCAAAACAATCAGCATGGCACAGTGTTGTATGACTGCCAAAACCACTTCTGTTGGCTTGTTTTCTCAATCGCTATCTTGATTTTAAATATATATAAATATAATTTTTTTTTCTTATGTCAACGTAACTGATCACATTGTTGGTGAGTATGAAGACAAGGCTGGTAGTGTAGTTCAAACTGAACTCGGCACATTTACACTGGCATCAAGGCGAGTTGGCAGTAGCGTGCATACACTGCTCAGCTGAACCTGTCAAAATCTTTGCACAGCGTTGTTTGTTATACCCCAGTACGCTGTCATCTGTAAGCTGTTAAAAATGTGATGTGACGGCTCGCAGACTTCATATTTTTGGTTTACTCAGTTTTAATTATCCATTAACCTCCCAAGACCCGAACTCTTCCACGGCATGCATTTTTAATTTCTCTTTGATATTTGGTCACATTGGGGCCTGATGAAAGTAAAAACAAAGAATTACCTGATTTTTTTTAACCTTATTTTTGTTTTTAAGAAAAATGAGAGCCACATATGAGGATATTCGTTTAAAATTTTGATAGAACAGTAGCAGTATAATGTCCTCGTAAGTGGATATCAGGCCAAAACTGAGTATTTTGGTCTAAATAACCCAAAATGTGATGTCCACATATGTGGATGCCAGGTCCTAGGAGGTTAAAAGAGCACATCTAGGACTCTATTTACAAAACACCCTTTGACTGGAAGGAATATGATTTGCTCGAGCTTAGTGTTTTGGTCCTGAAAATGAAAGGACACTTTCTAAAATAGAGTCTCGATAAACCTTCAGGAACTGGGGCTGAATGAGCTGACCAACAACTCTCCTTTACTTGGACACTTTGCATTGTGAAATATCGTTTCACCTCCGCTCCCTTATCGCTGCTATTTGACTTTAGATTTATTGTTCCTATAGGCATAATGGAGTTAGATAAGACGTCGAGTTTCTCATTTGAACATTAGGAAGCTTGTCTCTAAAGCACTTGGCTTATAGCAAGTATGTTAGTGTATGTGTATGTATATGTTAGTGTTCATAATTATCAAAAAAATGACAACATGATTATTTTTCATTATGAACTTATGTGTAAGGTGTGGTGGTCATTTACGTATGTCTCTAAAAAACATGTGTTTAAGTGCTATTTTCATTCATTTGTTTAAACAGGAAAACGCACTTAGGACAAACTGTACTCACAATGACATGTAGACTGTATGTTAAAAAGAAAAATCTGATTGCTGAGATTTGAAACAGTAAATGGACTTCACTCTTCTTTTCAAAGTGCTTTCTTACTACAAGCCTCCTCCACACAAGTGCTTTGTTCTGTGCCTGGACACTTTGCCTAACATTGACACTCCAGTGGATGCATCAAGGGCAACTCGAGGTTCAGTATCTCGCACGAGGATGCTTTAATAAGTACTGGATGATTAATTTGTAATGATAGCAGGGTAATTATGATAAAAGACATTTTTAAATGTGACCTTATAAAAATAAAGTATTCATTAAAAGCATCACATATCTTCTGTTCAGTGGCAGTAAAACCGTAATTTAGCGACAGTATGTGATAATAATTTAGCTGTTTTCCACAGTCTTGCATCCATACACAGTTTTGCATTTACACCCAGATAAACAGAGACGCAGAAAGCCAGCAAATAATATGAAGACGAGTAATTTCCTGGATGTATTTAAATAAACAAGTAACTGCGATCAACAAATAAATGCCGACTGAGTGCACAGAGTAGGCTATTACTAATTTGCATTGGGTAAGTTCAACAGTAAAAGCTGGATTGTTCCTTCCTCCAGTGGCAGAAATTAATTCAGGTAGTAAAAAAAAAAGCACCATTTTATTGAGTTAAATCTGGAAAAGTCTTTCATTATGTCAGACTTATTCTCGTTCTGCATCATTTACATCCAAATGAATACATTTGTATTGTTGCACAGTGCATGACCTACATGTTTTCTGTAATCACGCGTCAGCTAGTGTCCACCTTTGAACCAAGCCTTTGTTTTGATGTCAAATACACACACGGACAGTTTTCTGACTGCATCCTCCATGGCTGTGATGCAGGCAGGCAGAAAGACACCTATCAGCTGGCTCTGACCTGACCCTTTGTTGTGGAGTAGGTGTCTACAGGTTTGAGTCACACAATGACAGCAAATACCTGGCAGTGATGAATTCATGTTTTATTTTTGTGCAAACTGTAGCTTGTTTCAGTCAGACACGTTTCACAGTGTGATGAGCTATCACAGTAAAACGCTGGATACATTTAAAGACCAAAATATTTCTGCAGGTTTGTCCTTAGTACCTGCTCTCTGCCCACACGCCGGACATTATCTTCTGCCATCTTTGTGTCGAGGTTTCTAAGATTCTCAGTCGCCCAGCACGCATGCTGGGAATGATGTTTACTCGATACATATAGCTTTTGTGTGGATGTACTAAAGTGCATGTTTGTGGGATTTTAAAAAATGGAGGAATGCAGCACATAGGGGTTTGTTCTGGAGCAAGTATTAAGTGCAGTCGGTTCATACTAAGGTTTCATAGACCGAGATTATAGGATGAATAGGAGTCAGTGTAATGTCCCCACAATTTTACCAGAACAAGGAAGTATGTGTAATATGGCAGCATGGGTGTGTTTGTTTCATCTTTTTTATCGGGTGACTCTATGTACAAACTGTAAACGAGAATGATCTGATTACAGCGCAAATGATTTGCGGTCTCACCAAGTGCACCACAGCAAGACTGCAAACAGCAGAAGAAGTGATGAGGGAGCTTTTTTTGACTCTCACAGTACAATAAACGACTTGGTCTGTATTAAGAACATTGCATGTGGGCGGTGTAGTGTAATTCAGCATACAATGACTCGCCTTGATCTGCTGCGGCTAGAGCACTTTTCTCGCATGTGTACATGACAAGTTGGTGGAAACATTTACTTTATTTGTATGTATTTACTGAAGTACCACTCCAGAGGATGCAGGCTGGTGAAAAAGGGGTTCTGTGGGCCCAAATAAGGACTGTTTATTTCTCTATTACCCCCCCCAAAAAGGCTGATTGACGGGATCCTCATATCTTAAGCATTACACACTGGGCTTCATGCAGCCACAGAAAATGGGTGGTGCACCTTGTTTATAAGTAAGGCCCAAAGTGCTCACTCAGACTGGGCAGGGCTTTGACATTAGCTGTGGCTGTACCTATTGCACACTGGAGCAGGTCAAAACATCAGTGGAGTTGACATCTGCGATGTCTAATTTTTCATTAACGTGTAGAGAACTGGAGCCAGGCAGAGAGACACAAAAGCTTCGGCTGTAACTAAACACTAGACACGAATGTGCCATAAATAGAAGAAACGCAACTGAGCAAATCTAGGTTTACGAGGGGTGCAGCAACATGAAGTCTCTCGCCTCTCAAGATGATTTGGTGGATAAGGACGACTGACTGACAAGTCGATTCCAAGAACCACTCGTATCTTACAATCTTGAACACATTCATGAACTGCAATCTGTTGAAACCTGTCTCGTTTTTGTTGTTGTTTTTTGCAAACACGTCCCAAGTGATAAATAACAAAAAGAAGAGTTCTGTCGTCAAATCTCAAAGGTCACACACACACACACACACACTGTGATCGTGCCAATGTAGGACTTAAGTGAAGAAAATGAAGGCTCAATTCTATGTCTATGTTCTCATCTTATTATCTGTGTTGCTCAGCTTGCTCAGTTTACCTCGAATAAAGGTTTTGCTCAAATCTTCAAATCATCTTACTTAAATGAACGCATATCAAATTTACAAAAAATCGCTACACAATTACATGTAAGTCACATAATGCAGCCTGACATAATGCACTTTGTGTGTCCTCTGTATTCCTCATGTATGCTCCCACATATATCTGCACTTCTATTCTTGTGCCCCTATTTCACTTTTTTATGCTCAATTACCTGTCTGTTGTTTTGGCTCACATTCTTCTTTTGTACTGACAAGACTGTCATCGCACAAGACATCAAATTTCCAAAGTGGATAATCTGCATCTGACATATTTACCTAAAAGATTTCACCCAGCGGAGGATCTCACCTGGACCTCCATCACTAATCCAGTGAGATCACAGGCATGAATGGGATTTTATGGTGATTAATGTCAACTAAACTGAATCTCGGTGCACGGGGTTAACATGCTGCTGACACCGGCTGCAGTCGCTGATCCCCACAGGCCCAGATGATAGCTGAAACAGAGCTCTTCCCTTTCTGTGTCTGCGTGTCTTTATCTGTGGCGCCAGCACCCTGCACTCCTGCCTTCCCCACTCTGACACTGATTCAGATGATGATCAGAAGCAAACCACTCCTTTTATTAAGATGCAGAGCTGCTGTCAACCTTGGCCTCTAATTTATTGTTTGCCTTTCAGCAGTAATGGCAGACCTTGTAGCTGTATTTTTTTACAGCATGTTGTAATGGCCATCGTCAACAGTCTTTGCAGATTTACAACCTCGTATTGACCCGCTCCTGCTGACAAAGGTTTTGGCGGTTTGATCACAAGCAGCAGAACAAAGGAGGTCACATTTATTTTTGCTTCAGTGTTTACTAAATGGAAACACCGGCATGGTTTTTACTCATAATGTGTCGTGACAGTGCCTTGCTTTCAAAACTAGCCAAACAAGACACTCAATTATGCAGCCTGTTGTGTGCAGCCTGTATCCTGTTTTGTATTTCGAAGCGGTGTCCTGTATGGGTACTTTCAAAGAAAACAAGCAAAGCTTCCTCCATGTTAACGAACAAATGATAAAGTAGTGACAGGCTGCTTACAGGAGGATTTCTGTTGGTGGACGAGTGAGCGACAGCGAGTAATTAAGCTCCGCACACACGCAAGACAAAACCTATAAAACACAACAGAAAAACCAAAGGGTAAATTAACTAAGCAACCGCTGTGGCCAAGTAAAGTAAATAAACCACACATCAGCAAGATCACTTCTCTGGGATCCCCTACAGCCCTCAGCAGGAAGAGTGGTTTAAAAAACAAACAGATGGACATGCTTCATGGAGCCTGGATTGTGCCACTGGAAAAAAAAAACATACTCCACTTAAAAATAATTCTGGATTACAGACGCTTATGTGGGTTATGTTTCTTCTCACATTTCATGCTTGGAAGGCATTAACAATTGCAATCTAGATTTTGTGGTGTCTTTAAAATAAACAAGCAGGTTTCTTTTATTATGTTAATATATGTAAGCAGTGAGTCATAGCCAATCAGGGCTTTAATTAAACACAGGAAGCATTTAGAGTTAACCCAGTCGCTATGCAGGTTTGTAGTACAGGATCTAAAGAGTGAAAGAAACTGATAGGGCAATCGTACAAGCCTAAGACAGATACTGGGAGGTAGATCGTGCAATCATGTTTTTTTTGTTGTTGTATGAACATAAGCTTGAGATTGAAAGCATCTGTCTGCATCCGGGGGGGTGACCAGAACAAAAAAGCTGCACACTCAAAAAATAGCCTGACATTGTTCTTGGACATCCCAATGCTTTGTATGAGAGGACAGAGGTCTCAAGCCCTCAGTATTCCCTGTATGAATCCCCCAGAAAACCTCAGCATGTGGTTCCGCTCAGAATTTAATGAGCGTGATTTAAACATACCATGATAGTTACGGAAGGCTGTACAAGGCGGTCTCCAAACCGCTCTCCCTTCACCTCAACACATGGTTTCACACTATATATCTGCTGGCAGAGGAACTGCTCTGGGGCTTTGTACCCCACAGGATGCAAACACAAGGAACAAATGTTCCTGGTTACATATCTGTCATTCACTTGCCTGTAATTCCTGGTGTATGATATGTTTTATGGTCATTAATATAAACTACAGCACATCAGATTCTTTTTTGCTTTTTTTTTTTTTTTTTAAAATCAAGATACAGCCGACCCATCATTAGTTCCCCGAGTTGTGTTTTGCTCTCGGAGCCACTCCTTCTAGCCTTGATTAGCTTCTCAAGCTAATGGAGAGTTTCCTGTGCTTCCACACACACATGCATGGACGCACACACACAGACACAAACCAAACAAACTCGCAGGAAGCCTTCAGCAATCTAAATATCTGATTTAAAGAAAAGTCACAACAATCCAAAGCACTGTGGAGCTGTGGTGTGAAAATAAAAAACTGAAACCATTATCCGATGCAAAACTCCTCATCGCAGTCCATGAATTTGTAGGATGACAAGTATGACAGGGATTAAAAATCAAATGAAAAGTGGAGGTAAATGTACCCTTTTGTGAACTCCCTCGTACTGCTGGCTCCTCTTCCCCTTTTGTTTGACAAGATGTAGCCATTACACTTCTCTCTTGTCTACTTATGGAAAAGCAATGGGCGACACTTCCAGCACATCCAAACAACTTGAAGAGTCACATCTCGTATTGAGCAAATGATCAACAAATGAGCCCTACTGAACGTGAGCGAGCTCTGACGTCGATAACTTTATATTTCCTGGGGATTGTGCTATTAAAAGTGAGCAGGAGAGCAACTGCACGGATGTTTCCAAGAATGGCAGCGTTGGCAAAGAGAAGATGGATGGTACCGCGGATTGAAATGTGAGTTTGTAAAGTCCAGGCGGCTGCCACAGATCAGGCCTGCTGTGCTACATGCTGCAAGCTTTAACAAAGCAGTGTTTTGAATGTAAGAGGACTGAAGCATATCGCTTTTGAGGTTTCCATGGTGAGGAGAGAAACATTCCCAGGATATAGTATATATGGGGTGTGAGTGTGTTATAAACAGGCTTCCTAAAGCTTTATGAGAGTTCTGATGATTTACACACTGCCACTGTGAGCTGAGCAAATCCTTGACTGCTACGCTCACTGTAAATTATTTTCTCTCTAGGAAGTGTGTTAGATTTAACTCCAGAGCAGACAACAGGTGAAAGTGTTACATTTTAGTGGCATATTTTTCCATGCTGTACAATGTCAAACCACTGCATGCATATCGCTGTCATCTCAGAATCCTCAACAAACTGTATTAACCTTGTCAGTTGTGTGACGTGAATGAAAATGCAATTTTTTTTGCTTGCAAGCGATTAATTATGCAGTATAAGTGACTGTGTGCAGAGCACCCTAATGCTTCAGCTACAGGCCTGTCTGTATACATGGTGAGAAAGCTGTCACGGCTGAATCCACTATCAACAACTGAGCTCGTGCCAGCCGCTGTGCTTGACTACACTAGGACCAGCTCCAGATCGACCAATGGCATCTTCTCACGCAAAGACAAATGAGCAGCTGTCAAGCTGTCAGCTCCACAGTGATGACCTTCATCTGCAGAAATGCTGTCAGATGGGGCCTCTTGGTCATCAAGTTTAGAAAGGCACCAGTGTTTTGCTTTTGCCCGCTGTTTCCTTTTGTGAATGCACTTGCAACTCCTTAGCTTCCTGTCAGATGAGTGACAAAGTGACCCAGCCTATCTAAACCTAAATTGGGCAGCAAAGCAGGCGTGTATATGACCGAATAACAAAGCACGCCCCTCTTATATCCCTCTTATAACAACTTGTTTTAAATGACACTGCTATATTTATAATAAACCCTTAAAGGAACAGTCTGACAATTTGGAAAATGTGTGGGGTTTTTTTTTTCTTTGTTTGCATTTTGCCAAAAGTGCTGCTGCAGAGACTTTATTATCACTGGCCATTTCCTTAGGTGCACTGCTTATTTAATACAATAGCACTAATCCAGTGCATTTAGGCATGTAGAAAAGGTCAAGATGACCTGCTGAAGTTCAAACCGAGCATCAAAATGGGGAAAAGAGGTGATTTAATTGATTTTGAAAGAGGCATGGTTGTTGGTGCCAGACAGGCTGGTCTGAGTACTACAGAAACTGCTGATCTACTGGGACTTTCCCACACAACCATCTCTAGAGTCTACAGAGAACAGCCCAAACAAAGAGAAAACATCCAGCGAGTGGCAGTCTTCTGTGAGAAAATGCATCGGAGGAGATTGGCCAGACTGCTTTGAACTAACACGAAGGCAACATAAACTCAAATAACCATTTGTTGCAATTAAGGTATGCAGAACAGCATCTCTGAACACGTTAAACCTTAAAGGATGGGGTACAGCAGCAGAAGATCACATTGGATGTCATTTCCTTTATTCTATTTATCTATTCAAACTTTTTTTAAGCAGGAAGTCTCTTGATATCTCTTTCTAAAATGCCCAAGAAGGTACAACAATACAGTGTTACGAGTCAAAAAATTAATAAAACATCAAAACACAAGGTCCATCTTATGAATAGCAGTTACATTCTTCAGTTGCGTAAGTCTCCATGTGAGTGCTGAGTTCTCCCAGAAGCATTTAACTTGCTCTGAAGAGTAGTCCATGACCAAGTTGCAAAATAAGAAAAAATCCTGAGGTCGCCAGTCATAGTAACTGTTTGCAGGTATTAAGAGTTTACGCAGCTAAAGATGGCTTTGCACATAAAAATATATCTGTGCGGTTGTCACCTTAAACTTATTGAAGGCCAAGAAATCACATTATGAAGTACACTCGGATCCGTGCTGGACAACAGATTTGATATGAAATGTAATGAGCTGTAATACACAGATTCTACACAAAAGTGTACACAGGACTCACCATATATAAAAATAATATTCTTGTCATGCCTTGGACTCCTTATTAGCAAATGAGCATTGTTTAAATGCCACACCCTAGCTGAGTACTGTTGCTGACTATTTCAAGTGTCTGAGGAATGTTTCCAGCACCTCACTGAATCTATGCCAAAAAAAATGTAAGTAGTTCAACCAGTAAACAGTGCCTAATAGTGGATAAAAAGTGTATGATGGTAACAAAAAAAGTAGCCAGGTAAGGTGATCTGGCAAGCTTAAGTTTAAAATGTAGACTGGAAAGATGGGAACCAGCTTGCTTGGCTCTGTCATTAAGAAATAAAATTCAGTTTTAATATTATGCTCCATTTCTTTAATGTGCAGAAAATACAAAGTCAAACAAGCTTACAGCAATGAGAATAAACTAAAACAGGGAACTGTCGTGAGCTAGCTAAAAAACGAGCTTTTCAGTGTGCATTCAGTTTAATACAGCTGTTGTTAGAAAAATAATAATTATTAACATCTTCGGAGAAGGAACTGCAAAATATGAATGAATCAAAACTCTCTGGAATTACCAAAGTGCTAAAAAGTGTCAGTTTGAATGTGAGTACTTTCCTGTTTATCCTCATTAAGCAGAAGTAAAACACAAGGCGGGAATAATCAGAGAACAATCACAGTTGCACCCGAAGCGTCACTCAGACCAAAGAAGGAGCTGCTCGGCGACAAGACACTGCAGTAGAGCGCTGGATATCTGAAGTGAATCGCATGAAAGGCATTCGCCCGATTGTTCTTCTTCAGTGCACCGGCTTGAGCAACAGCGAGATAGCAATCTATTATTTTCTTTACTGCTCCGAGTCAAAGAGAGGGCACTTGTTTCCTGTTCTCTGCAGCTGGTAATGTCTCGTGCCTTGTGGTCTGAGAAGCTGACCACAAACTGCATTACAAATAAATCTTTGGAGCCCATTAGAGCCGTACTGTTAAAACTGAGATAATGAGGGGACGATCGTAATTAGAAAGCGGCTAAACTTGTGAGCTACATATATTTTGATGTTTAGTGCAAAGCTGGTGTTCGACTGCCCGGAGGTGTGTGTTTGACATTACCCAGCATGTGACAATCAGAACAGGAGCCAGCGGCAGCTGTTACGTTGTTGACACAGTCAGGTGACAGATATTAATGTGTTAACAAGCTTAGCATAGCTGTTACATTCAACACAACAAAAGTGGCATTAAAGAGCCATTCGTCATCGTTCACCTTTAACCCTACAATTTTGTAGTATTAACCTGATGTGTTGTTACACATTTTATCTGCTGTCACACAGGAGTACTTTGTTGCTCCGGCTTATACAGATGCATGACACATAAAAGGAAAACCTGAACCTTTGACTGCCTAAGTGAGAGGATCTGGTGGCTCTCTGAGTAGTTTGGTCCTACTCTCGTCTAGGTTACATTGACAAACCAAAAAAGTTGTTCAGAGTTGTTCTTTATGCTGTGATGAAACACTTCTATCCTCAAGTTAGTTATGTCATCTCTTTTAGCATGATGATCCCTCAATTCACAGGGCACCAAGGCTCACTGAGTAGCATAAACTAAAACTAAGTGAAAATTTGACAAGTTAGAAAGCTCTTTCCAAAACCTACCATCAAAATACCAAATGAGGGGAAATATCTTTATGTGAATGGAGTGCATCTCTCCAGCAGAGCTTCAGATATTTGGAAAATCGGTTCCAAGAAGTATTTAAGCTGCATGAGGTTCGCCTCAACACCTTAAGATGCTCTATGCTGGTTTTTCCTTTAATTTGTCACTCCCGTTTTTATGTCTGCGTGTGTGATTGTTCACATGTGTGTGGCTGTATCAGGGTACAGATCCCTGTATGGCTTTGACACACAGGCACACTTTTTAACTCCTCCCCTCTGCCTTCAGCCAGGGTGTGATTACAGCCAATACAATCTTGGGCAACCTGCACTGAGAGAGAGAGAGAGAGAGAGAGCGAGAGAGAGAGAGAGAGAGCAAAAGAAAGATCGGCCAGCTGCTCTGGTGCACTCTGGTGGTTCTTGTAACAGCGTCACTGTTTGCTTGATCTCCAAACAGTCCAAGTGTGGCACTGAGGCTCATGCATGATCCTGCGACAAAACTAATTCCAGTGGACGTATTTAAATGGAAAAGGCTGGCTTTTCTTCTCCCAAACTTTTTATTTTTTTACTTGATATTTTGATATTTTCCTTGGATTTATGAAAGGGCTGAAACTGTGTGAACCAGTATTGTTTTGGCTTCGCGGACAGTTTGGATTCATCTTTTCTCTGGAGAACGTGTTTTTGTTGCCTGCACAAACTTCCAGAAACAACAACATCTTCGGAGGTGATGACGAGCCACTGCTACTCCCTTCTGAGCACTGCCAAACAAGACTCGCAAGGTGTGAAATGTGATCACTAACTGCACAGAAAAGACACTGTCCAGTGAGACAAACTACCTCAGATTTTTGTAAAATCGTTTGTATGATGCTTGCATGAGGCTCCTACAGTCCCTCAGTTGTGCTGACTTTGATGTGAAAATCTAACACTTTCCACCTCTTGTGACTAAGTTCCCTGACTAAGCAAAGATGAACAATTTGAACACATCATCCTCACTGAACACGACAGGCGCCATATACGCACCCATGGGAAAAGAGATCATCGTTATTCTTGTCTTCATCATACTCATCATAGTGGTGGGAAACCTGCTGGTCATCATTGCAATAGCACGAACTCCGCAGCTTCAAACGACGACAAACATCTTCATTATGTCCCTAGCATGTGCGGACCTCATCATGGGGGTCCTCGTCGTGCCTCCTGGGGCCACTGTTGTGGTGACAGATAAGTGGCAACTTACTGAAACATTATGTGACCTTTGGACTTCTATCGATGTCCTCTGTGTGACGGCGAGCTGTGAGACACTTTGTGTCATAGCAGTGGATCGGTATATAGCCATTACCAGACCGCTACGGCATAAAGTTCTGCTCAGTAAGTGGCGTGCCAGAATAATAGTTTGTATAGTGTGGGTTGTGTCAGCCCTGATTTCCTTTGTACCAATAATGACTTTGTTATGGAGAGACGAAAATGATGTTTTGGCGAGGGAGTGCTATGAAGATCCCGCATGCTGTGACTTCGTGACCAACAAGACCTATGCTATAATATCCTCTATAATCTCTTTTTACATTCCACTGCTCATAATGATATTTGTTTACGCAAAAGTCTATTTAATAGCATCCCGGCAGGTCCAGCAAATAGATAAGAGTCGGATGCGCTTCCAAAATGAATATCCAACATCACAGACACAAGTTGGCCCCCAGCTCAACAATACGCCGTCATCGTCCAGCAACTGCAACAGTGCAGCGAGGAGCAAGAGTACCAAACGCAGGCCGTCACGGCTAATACTTGTCAAAGAGCACAAGGCCCTCAAGACTTTGGGCATTATCATGGGGATCTTCACTGTTTGCTGGCTTCCTTTCTTTGTCGCCAATATCATTAATTCTTTTAACAAAGAAGTTCCTGATAAAAAACTCTTTCGACTATTAAACTGGCTTGGTTATATCAACTCTGGCCTCAATCCCATCATCTACTGCAGGACTCCAGAGTTTCGCACTGCGTTCAAGAACCTGATGGGCTGCCCATGGATGTCCACTCTGTGGATCAATTCTTTTTATAAAGAACTGCGGACTCGCTGCCCCTGCTTTCTATGGGAAGCTGAGTCAGGCACGGCAAGCCCTTTTCAGAAGACTTCAACCAGTAGGACTGAGGGTAGTGACAGCCTGGCCAGTACACAGGCAAGCAGCAGAAGTGAAGAGACTTCCCCTGGTCCTCCACAGTCCAACGGCTGCACACAGTACAGTGACTATTCGGAGCCAGAAACCACGTTGTAAGTTCATTTATCTTGTTATGACTTCACAAAGCAGTCATTTCTTAAAACAATGGTAAAAGCTCACATATGTGAACTTAAAGGCATATAGTTTACTACTAATACTTATATTATAATACTTAAATATAATACTAAGTAATAAGTATATACTAATACTTATAGAATTCCACCTCCTCAAGTCAGGGTTAAAGAACAATAACACCTAGCAATATTTAATGCTGTCATGTAGAGGGGCAATCACCTCAATATAGAATTAGGTTCTCTTATTCATAAAACTCCAGTTTAGTTTATGCGAGGACACTTATGGTTCTCTGTTTTTCTGCATTTAAAGGACAGTGAGGTAAACCAGAGATTCAATATATATTAATATATATATAAATTAATATATATTTGAAAATAAAAATCATACTAATTTGAATGAAAAGGCAAAATTTATCTCTAGCAATTGGGAACTGTGACAGTTACTTACATTAAAAACAGTGTTATAATTAATGAAATATGACATTTTAAAAATATACCTTAATGTTTGAAACACTCATCACTTGCTACCAAACTCCCCTTTAGGCTGTGTTTCATGACATTAATTACAATATTGTAATTAAAAATCATTTCTCGCTTTTTTTCTTTTTGTATTATGGTTGATACGCCCAGTTTAAAGCCATTTAAAATAATCCCAGGACCACAAACAAAATGCTTTTTGATTTTTTTTCTTTGCAGTTTGACAATGAAAGAAATGTAATAAAAGCAGAAATCCATATTTAGACATGTTCTACTACACCGTTGTGCTATAGTCCAGAAGTAAAATATACTGAGAATAACAGTGCAGAATAATAAACAATTTCAGAAGTATTGGCAGCTGTTAGGCTCTTAAAGTGTTACTGTAAGAGTTCAAACATTCAAGTGAAACTTTATATTTGTTTTTCATGCATGATTAAATAAACCTTTGAGGACTGTACCTGTATTGCTTATTGCGCCACGCTACCTATAATCAATCTTTCAACTCAGCTGATGTCAGTGTGGCAAAAATAACAAACAGATGTGCACAGCACAGTTCCTGGTAGTATGCGCATGTGGCTACTAGGTTTGTAGGTCATAGAGATTAAAAAACAATGCAATTATTGAATTAATTAAAATAGTATTTTCTAGAAAGTGTCATAATTGTAAATTTTTATTTGTAAAAAATGTCAACCCAAAATACTTTGGTTACGCCAAAAATGTGTGTAAAGAGGCTTTGGAAACTCAGTGGGCGTTGTGCAAAGGTCTGATTCGGAGAACTGCATGGTACATTTGAGAACATTTTAGTGTGTGTGCCTGTCAGTGGGCCTCAGTGTGCCCAGCCCAACAACCCCTGCAGCAGATAAATCTTTATCACTTATGCACAAGACTTCCCTCAAAACTCGAGAGACTGTTTACAAGAGTGACAGCCAATGAGAACGCTCTCCTTAACACACTCTGACTGTAGGCGGACAGCCCAATATTCAATTCATTACTACCCTAATGCACAACCCCGAGATGAAACCAGGTCTTTCACAGATAAAAATAGTAGGCGAAATTATAAGTTATGGCATCATCTATGTAGTGTTTATGTAAGAATTATACCTCTCACATAATTTAATTACATTTTTTAATGAATTTGAATTATGAAATAACTGATCAATTATCATTTTAACAAAAGAATTTAAAAAAACCCACTTGAATATTCAGAATATTTCTTAGTGAATTTACAGCTGAAATAAAGTTATTTTCAGAGCCGTACCATCTTAAAGGCAGACAAGACAAAGGCCGTAACTCACTTACAATTACACCTGCACTACAATGATCGTTAAATATCTCATCGCTGTGTTTAGTTTCTGTCGCCAATATTTATGATTACTAAATTTTATTGCGAGCTCTTGCATGAATGGAATTAACTTTTGCATGTACATTTATTTTTTTATAAATGCAGTGTTTCAGGTTACAGTGCATTTATATGACTTCAAATTGGATCAAACAGTGAAAAAAAAAGTCTTTATGTTGATACATTTTATTTAATAAGTTGCACAACTCTATGCCGCATATGAATTCCCATGACTGATCCACTTTTATGGAAGGGCCGTGCTTCTGATTTTAAATATTTACCCTGAACACTATAAATTATTTTTCTCTTCCCCTTTAATGGCATCCCCTCAGTGGAATTTTACAGACATAATCAATGGGGCTACAAAACAGGAGACATTTAGCAGCATATAAAAGCCATCCATAAAAGGAGCCTGGTGTGTTCTGTAGTAAATCACCCCAAGGGGAAGGCTCAGCAGACTCACTGCACGCTTTCAGCAGGATTACAAATGTAAGTGAGACCAGCCGTTCAAGAATGACTTCGACAGGTCCAAGGCTCAAAGACCGCCTTAATGAAGGAATATGACAAACCGTTTCAGATACAGTCTGTTCACTGCCGAATTTGTTGCTTCAGTCGCCATCATAAGCGACTGTGGACCTCCACACAGTAATCCCTGTCAGTTTCTCCACCTCTTTCAAAGAATACAAAAGAGCAGTAGAGCAGCATGTTTCCTTTTCACCCTGGGACAACCAAGTTAGTTAAGTCAGGAGCTGATGTAACCCAGAGTGGAAAAAAAGCAAAGCCCAACCACTGATACGAATGGTTACTAGGCTGTACTTCACAGAACAGAGATTATCAATAGTTACTTTGTTTTCATAGAAATACATGCTGGCATATCAGTGATGCCCTCATCAACATCCAGACCAACCATCAGCTTCTGTCACGTAATGCTGTGGCGTATGACGAGACCACTTCTGCAAGGATTCTCTTCAAAACATCTCTCCTTTAGTCATGTTTGCTACATGACTAAGGGTTAAGGGTTTAGTTTTTCCGTGTCTCCCTTTGTTTTTATCTGCCTTGTTTCTCTTAACATTAGCCCTAATATGCATACGAGAGGTGAGTCTTCGTGTATCTGAAAGGCAATGCTGTGTATTACAAGCAGAGCGAGTTTGTTAGCACAGTTTATCCATCACTGAGAACATTAAAATTAAGTTAACAGAGAGTGGAACATTTGATTTCAAAGAGCAGCAGCCAACTAGGTTGTGGACTAAAATACTTTACGTATGTGGAGCAGAAATTACGGCGTCTGTTAGATGACTGATAGACTGATTCAGAAACATAGAGCTCTGCTGTGCAGGTCTAATATACCTGAGGTTTACAAAAGCCACACAACCATGTGCTGCCATCTAAAAAAGTCCACGCTGCTCGGGCAACACAGATGAAGTTTCAAGAGATGTACAAAAGGAGGGATGTGGAACTCATTTTACACTGTGGGGTACTTTGACCTTAACTGGGCGGAACGAGTAAAAAAGTTTAACTACACATTGCATCATTAAGATGTCTTGGCATAAGAAAAAACCAGAACATAAATAGTCATTTCTGTTGTAGATGGTAAAAAAAAACCCTGAAACTTTGTGTTATTTAAACGTTTATAAACACACCCTTTACTTTTTTTTTTTAAAAGTGTCCTGTGGGCTAGATTGGAGCATTTGGTGGGCCGATTCTGCCCCCCCAGGCCATATATTTGACACCACTTTATTAAAGTCTCAAATGTATTGGATTTAATAAAACTGCATCAGGTTAAATATGAAATAAAGTGATGCAAGAAAAGTAAAATTAATACACAAATTTCATAACATTAAAAATATAGTACACTTAAAATGTAGGAAACTGAAAGTGTTCAAACTCATTTCTGTAGGAACTTAATCACAAGTGTACAACACTTAAATCAAGTAGTACACCTGATGTAACACCTGATCTTATGTAAACAGATATGCCACATGAACTTTTTTAGTATAGCAGAGAAAGCTGATTGTATATAATTTCATTTTTTATCACATTTCAAAATCCATATTCTCCGCAGAGGTAGTGGAGTGTTGCTTTGATAGTAACTGCCCCTCAACATGAACGCCGAGCAGAAGTCATTAATCACTAAGAGTCTAGGTCACGACGGCCCATCTCCTAGCTAAAGCTTAACAATGTTCTGAGTGGGTATGCAAACATCAGAAACCACATCAAACATACACAGCAATCAAAGTCCTAACAGTCATAACACAGCTGAGTGATGTGAAATTAAAGATTAACAGTCCCACAAGCCTTAGCACTAAGCTGAGAGGAACTATCCGCAATCAGCAAACTCAAGTGCATATTAAACGAAACAAGCATGCAGGCAACATGGGGAGTAGAGCAAGTCAACTAAAAAGATGACTGCACTCAGTTTAATGGCAGTATTTAAGTACCGGCAGTGCTTACACCTATGCAGTGCATATTTGAATATATGCTCATATTTTTAACTTGTGAACCTTCAAAAGAACAACAATGACGAACATAGATGACGAATTCCATTTCCAGTACTAACGCCAGCTTACTGAAGTCCATACAAGAAGCTCCACAGGATCTTGTAAATATCTCTGACATATAAAAGTTAACAACTTAGAGTTTAGCAAATCTAAAAGGACATTTTGTATATACGCCTGACATTTCAGGTTCCTACTATAAGTGACTGAGTGTGTCTTACTAGAACAAACTGTATCGTTATGCCAGCTAAAAATGTACATATAATTACCCACACATGTATGCTGTATTCTCCAAGAGCGCCCGATTTTTATTAATGGACGTGTTGTTAGTGTAAAATATAGTACACGGTAATTGTAGACAATTTAAAAACTGTGTAAACACATATTTCGGCTGTGTTGTGTTTACTAGTTAAGCGTGTCGAAGCGTGAGGCTTAATGCAACATACTCTGCAGCCTGTTAGAAACAAGCTTTTTACCTCTCTGGGCAGCCAATGTGTGGTGACTCAAGTGTCATGTGACATTACAATGGCCTAAAAATGGTGTTGCACATTGACAGACTGCAGTGGAACGTGTTGAAGCCACTTAGAGTTTTGAAGGTGCTTCGGGAGCAACATGCACAAATGCTTGGTTTTGTTTTCAGTGCCGTGAACCCTGTAATGCAAAGGCCTCCCTGCGCTTTGCTAATTGGGTCTGTTCCATAATATGCACTTAGATAGCTTAGAGTAAGCTCAGGCCTAAGAGAGCATGAAGCATGGAGTAGGGAAACACAAAACATGGTGGTACTGACCTGTGGGAAACCTCCAATACCCTGGCTGATATCACAAACAATAACACTGCAATATGATCTTTAAATGGAGGCATCTGGGATACTTGACAACATATATACACACACAAACATATGCATACATATATATATATATATATATATATATATATATATATATATATATGTATATATATGTGTGTGTGTGTGTATATATATGTATGTGTGTATATATATATATATATATATATATATATATATATGGAGAGAGAGAGAGAGAGAGAGAGAGAGAGAGAGAGAGAGAGAGATACTCTCCACTGTATATTTATTTCTGCTTATTGTGCCCAAGGTTAGTGAAACTGCTTGGCTGACATGTACTATAATGGCTGCACAGATAGATCTATATTTTAAATACATTATTGCGTCTTTAATGCGTGCTTGTGTATCTCTTTGTCAGAATGAATCCCAATGTGACCAGTTGAAACTTGCGTTAGCTGTATTTAATTTTACTACATGATTCAGTCTTTGTATTTATCCATTTAAAACAAACAAACAAAAACCCAGGATAGATACATATATGATTTAAAAAAAAAAAAAAGATAGTTACTGTAAATGTGATTTCTTGTGGGCAGCATGGTGGTTTGAATCCACCATCTGGCTGGGGCCTTTCTGTGTGGAGTTTGCATGTTCTCCCTGTGTTTGTGTGCCTCTCTCTGAGAACTCTGGTTTCCCCCCCACAGTCCGATGACGTGGAATTAGTGAGGTTAACTGGTGATTGCAAATCGCCCATAGGTGTGAATAGTTGTCTGTCTCTGTGTGTTTGCCCTGTGAAAGGCTGCCGACCTGTCCAGACTGTACCCCACCTCTTGCCCTATGATAGCTGGGATAGGCTCTGGTCCCCTGTGATCCTAAAAGTGGATAAGCAGGAGAGAATGGATGGAGGGATTTTCTTTTCTTTGCTTTGGCTGCTTTGAAAACTATTTTAACAAGACAAAATAGTCCGTAACAAAACTGTCATTGTTACATTTAGTAGAAACTGAAAGTCATAAACTGCACAACTAACTAAGGACTTTCTATTTGCATTTAACAGTGAATCGCATCCTGCTATATAAAGACAGCTTCAGATTCGGCAAACACACACGTCAGATATGATGAATGGATTTTTCCTAACTAATGATGAGCAGAGGCTACTTTAGCTTTAATGGAGGCTACACAATATCTGCACACATATCTGTGGTTTTGTAATTCAAAATAACTGACTTAAGTATAGCTCTTTGGCTCTATTATTCTTGAAGTTTCTTCCCATTAACTCCTTTTGACCCCAGAGTCCTGTGTACCAGGTTCCAGGTGGAAAGATGCATAAAGACGAAAAAAAAAGCTTAAAAACCATGAAGGTTTCTCAAGTTCAATCTGGACTGGTGATAAGGAAAAAGGAGACCTATTGCATTCAAAATTCTTCTAAGCGTCTCTTATCCATAAAGCGCAAGACTGCTTATCTTGGCTTTACGGTTTTGCAGCTGATGCCGACTACAGTGCAGATGTTTTTTAAATGTAGAAGTGTCAAATAATCAACTGAGGCTCAAGGGGTTAAACCATCCAAATACCGCACACTGAAGCCACAAGACACAAAGTAGACAACAGTGATGTCACTTTCCAGCAGTACATAATGTAAGAAAGGAGTTCTGATGAAACCACATTGTAAACTGTATGGTAGCTGTTTTCTTCCCTATAAGCATTCGTATTTCTGTGCAGCTTCCAGTGGAAGGTAGATTATGTCTTCCTGTGGAGACATGTACAGCTGAAGTGATAGCATCAGAATTCCTGTCTTGTTTAAGGGAAAAGAAGTTTCACAAAGGACAGAATGATGAGGGCAACTATGCAGTAACTTTCTGTAATTAGGAAGAAAAAATAAATAAAAGGGAAGAGGTGCAGCGATGATATCAATGAACACGAAAACACCGAGATACTTACAAATAACCTGTAAGACAACAAACAGCGGCTGCTGTCTCCAAGTCCTTCTTTATCTGATCAAAACTAAAATGGTGTGCAGGGCGAGACCAACACAAACCAACAAGTCATACAGAAACACACAGAGAAAAGCTCAGTTTGCACGGTCACATAACACATGGCTGCACAAGTCAAAAATATGAGGCGATTCACGACACGATAGTAATCTGGTCTCGAATATCAGGTACTTTTCAATACAGATAAGGCTTCTATTTAAAGCAAACAAAATGAAAATCGAAAATATGCAAGTGACATAATCCCAGGTGCGGCATATTTAGACATTTTATTCTCATTACTAAGAGACAGCCTAAAACAACAAAATGCCATGCGATGCTATTTTACCAATAGGTATGGATTTTGTCATGGAAACGCTGGATGCTAATATATCCATCTGTTTTCAGATTCACGTTGCAGGAACAGGACAGATGAAGAGTGAAATGTCAACCTACTGAAGCGAACTGCGTTTCCAGCTGTTACTGTGATTTCTGCAAAGTCTGAGACCAAACAGCAAAGAAAAGCTACAGAAAAGTTCAATCCCAAACCCTGAAAAGCACAGCAGAATGAAGCTAGCCCCAAAGACATGACTGGATTGACTGTGGAGAAACAGATGATTCGGTCTGAATGGGAACACTGTGACTGTTTTTGTTGTTGTTGTTGTTGTTGTTGTTGTTTGTTTGTTGGCGTACAGCCGAGATTAGGTGGCATCACGGATGAACCTCCCAGAGTCCTCTACGTGTTGTTTGGAAAAAGGCTCTCTGCTCCAGACTGACAGTGTTTGACATCAACACTGAAATGCATTCCAGTACATGGACACAGTGTCACGTGGCTTGTGGTTTCAAAAATGTCAGTATAAACTAATTTTTGTACAGTATATTATCTGGTAAGTTATGTAATGACGATACACTGAATCTGTAGCAAACTCGACTAAGCGATCATTCTGGCAAGCCTGTCTCCACTGTAGGAACATTTTCTTTACAAAAACCTTTCAGTTTAATATCAGCTTAACCAAAGAACTATGAATAGAAATACTCCATTTTTGTCTCGGTTTAAAGTCTTAATGTTTCTATTTTGAGTCTGTATGCACACAACAGTGAAACTGGGATTTAAAAGCCCATGTCTATGTTAAGTTGTGCCATGGCTACGAATAATGGATGACAGAACCTTACGTCTGGATGCCTCAAACATCACGCTGTCTAGAATCTTTTTGTGGGTATGTCCTTGTACAAGGTACAGTATTACGAACTGCAGGTAAACACAGCAGCATATGCAACATGCCGTGCTGCTAGTTTATTTTCTTTGGCTTGTGGCCACAGTATAAGCCCAACACCGTCCCCTGAAATGTCCACACGCACAGAAAACCTTCTGCCCACATTATGTATTACTTCATTGTCATAAGGCACCTTGTGGTGTGATTTTACATAACATCATCTGTTGCATTGAAAAATAAAGTATTTTAAAACTGTGTAACATTGGTCATGCGTGCTGTGTGTGCAAACTCACCATTCTGGAAGCAAACAACAAATGACTGTAACAATATAATAATTATTATTATTAACTTTTGCTGTATGTAACCGTCACAGACAATGACTTAAGAGGGATTTAATTATTTTTGTCCTTCATAGGTGGCTTCATTTGAAGTGGGGTTTTTTCGGATGCTGTAGATGTGAAAGTGTAGTACTTTAAGTACTTTCACAAGAAAAAAAAGGAAAAAAAGTCAGAAAAAATAAACAGCTTTGTGAACAGGAATATTTGTTCCCCTTTTCCTAACCCTTTGATCTACTTATGGCCCCTCGGATTTATCTTGGGAGGCCCTGAGGGTCCCGACCTTCACTCCATGTTCCACAACACTGAGCAAGTAAAACTACCGTTGATGTGAGCTCAAGACACAAATCTAAACAATGCATTATTGAAATGTTATTTTAAGTAATCCTCCCACTATCTAAACCACTGTCATCTCTGGCTTTGGCTACTGTTTGAGCAGGCAATATCTCCGTGTTATGAGAGGAATTTACAAGATTTGGGACTTTAAAAATAAACCAAGAGCAGAATGTAAGACATTTGAAAATAAGCCAAAACTGACATTAGCCCTGCCAGACGGGCAGTGTGACTACCAAAAATATCATTCGGAGAGAGAAAAAAAAAGCCACACAACAACTCAGAATGGAAATAATGGCCCTGTCTGAAGCCACATTCCTATCAGCTGATTCCTGTTCCAATGTTTTCCATGAGTGGTATCAGACCGAAATCAATCCTAAAGTTTTCAAGGAAAAGCCACCACTTAAAGTACGACTGGGAGGGTTTGATAAGATACAAGTACAGGAAACAAAAAGACTATAAAAACAGAGGCGGAACATCTGATTAGGAAAATATTCTACATAAGAAAATGAATTCAATAAAATCCTCTTTTTTCTTCTGCTTTTACTATTAAATGTGACTGAGGCAGTCTTGGATCTGCTTGGAAGTTTAAATGACTTTCACTCTCAATTACACATGTAAGTCCACAGCCAGTGTCTGAGACGTGTAGCTCAGTTTTCTTCAGGATATTTTTAGAACCTGCTTCAGATAAATGAAAAAACAAAACAAAATAAAAACCTTTGACACTAAGCTTGGACATCAATAGTCACCAGATAAGGTTTCTTAAATCTAATTGTGTCTGCTGCATCTTTAATTTAATAAACTATCGTGAACTCTTCCTGACAACGTGGGAGTGTGATCAAGGCACAAGCCGAGCTTCTTCTAACGTGTCGTTTCCTTTCTCACTAACAGCCTCTTGACGGGAGTAGATTTAAGAATCCAGATATTTTTCCCAGAGTTGGAGTCAACAGTGTTGTCGGGTTTTCTTTCTTTCTAAATGTCTTTCTCTGTCACATTTTCTTTCTTTTATCTGTGTGTTCGTTTTTGCTTCAGAGGCCAACTCGGCATTCAGAAACAATTTGACTTCACAGAAATATTCCAACTTCAACAATAACACCCGGAGGCTCAAATATCCAGCAAATGACAAAGTCAAAGGTGTAATTTTTGTTGTCATTCCCTGGGATAAAATGACTGTACCGATGTGTTTTGTGTGAGAACCACACAAAGATAAATGAGTTTTTTAAAAAACGGGGCAAGGATAAAAATATTTAACAGCCGTGTGAAAAGACCAGAATCCAATTCCCCACCTAAAGCTTACATTTTTGGAATCTTTTTCTATTTCTTTCCTGGAAAAAAAAGAAAGTTGTTGTCATGTAATCTATAAAAACCAGGACTGGACAGGCTGGACAAGAGCATCTTTAACTCCAAGTCAACCAGTTGACAAGAGTTGATGGCTGATTTGGCCATCTACTGCCATCTAGTGCAGTTATCTGTGATTTCCAGCTTCATAAAGTGAACTACAAAGCCAGGCTCACTTATCACCTCCATCAGATGTTTACTTTGATTCTGCAATTTCATTTAATGCAATATTCACTGCTACCTCTTTATCCCCTGGAAATGGCTTTCTTTCCTTAGTTCGCTGCCTGGAAGGAAACCACTATTTCCCAGCAGTATTATGCAGGAGCACAGTAATAGCCTGAAGAGATTTACACTGCACGCTGGATTTCAGTTGGTTTCCAAGGAGGAAAATTGCACATGGAACTTTAATTTCTCATGAATTCACATTACACATGAACTCCACCATTAAGACTAGTCTGATCTGTGAAAATGATAGTGGGATAAATGTCATCAAATGAATGCATTTGAGTAAACATATAAGAAATGGATGAGTGGAAGCCATGGATGCAGGAAATAGCCTCATCTGCAGATATATATGACCGACACAGAACACTCTTGTACAATTAATGAGCAAGCCTCTTGCTTACTTCTTCGTTTTTGTTTTTTTTTTTGTTTTTTTTTTTTGTGTATTGTAATAGGGCTAATTTATGGCGGCTACGGGCCAAGCTCCCAAACAAGCCTTAATAAGGACACAAAGCTGAGCTTTAGACTAGCGTGTTGTCGGTGTTAGAAGCTAAAGATGCATCTGGGTCTTCACTGATAATAGCTCATCCTTTCTTTTTCCAGTGGCTTTGATGGCTTACCGTCAGGGCAAAAGTAAACTCACGGGAGCCACACATTAGGGAGCGACAAAACTCATCCATCCCCGTTGCCTGGGCCACAGAATCCAAATATGTGCTGTAGCTTGGCAACAGTGCCCAAACAAAAGGTTCGCAGCTCCCGCCGGTCTGAGTTGTCTGACCGCCTCCGAGATGAGCCGACCCGGCAGCAGCCCTGATGAAAAAGGGGTCAGCCAAAATGGAGACCCAGGAGGTCAATGCCCACTGTTTACCAATACGCTCAACGCACCAGTGAGTCCCGAAACAAGGTTGTTATCCGCCTTCGCCAGAGATACCCAGGCCAGGAAAGTTGAGCTGGCAGGCAGAGGTGAGTCTTATCACGTTATATAGATAGATAGATAGATAGATAGATAGATAGATAGATAGATAGATAGATAGATAGATAGATAGATAGATAGATAGATAATATAACTCAAACAGAAACAATGTTGTGCAACTTCAAATTTAATTTTAATGTAATTTTAAAAAATGCTTATGTCATCTCTGTGTAGTTAGTAATCTCTCCTCCCCCCCCCCCCCCCCCCCCTAAAAAAAATACCGCAGGTTTTTTTAAACCACTATTCTAGTGGTAACTACATTAACTACAAACGTACACTTTACTCAAATGCACTGATGATCTCATGAGTCAGATCCAAACTTAGCAAACTTACATTAATATAGACAACAGCTATCGACAGATGTGAAGATCAAAGATGCAGACATTGTATGACATATTTACTTACTTATACTTACTTTTTAAATAAATAAACTTAGATATATAACTTTTATCCACAAAGTGCAGTTTGATTTTTAAATGTGAATTTAGTGAAGTACATCTGTTATAATTTAACACAGACAACATATGCTAATATAGGTGCTTTTATTATTATTATTTTTGTTGTTTTTGTTTTGTTTTTTGTTACAGGCTTGCTTTATTGCACATATAATGTAATGTGCCTCCACAGTTCTGCAATGTAGCTGGAAATACGTGAGCCGCATTATGGCAGGCAATATGTGAGCAGAAAGAAAAATACTGCTATATACACCGTGTAGCCTCCTCAGATTCTAATCTGAGCAGAGGACTGGTTCGCCGGTCACCAGTCAGTATCTTATTCAATGTAATAAGATACACCGAAGAAGATATTCAGTGCATCAGACACTGTATACTCATATCTTTATAGAAAGCCCGGTGAGCAGTACATTAAGATTTTCAGTAAAATCATTAATTGCCAGTCATGGCCTTTAACATTTATATTTTGTGTCAATGCTAAAAACAGGAAGCATTCATGAGATTGTACCAGTGGGTGTTTGAAGGGGCTTTTTAAAGCCTGGAGGTTGCATTTGCTCCCACTTTAATCAGCTACTTTGAGCCTAATAGAGAGCAGCTGAAGCTCTGCGTGAGCCTTCTTGAAATAGCTGCTAGAAACTCAGTTCTTGCCTCGCTTTGTACCTCATTTTCTCAGCCTTTGCTGACGCATACAGTGCAATAGCTGCTAAGGCCACAATTACGTGAGCATGTTGCAAGTAAATGATCTGTACCTTAAGATACTACTGCACTTGTTTAAACATTTTAACTCTTTGTTGCCACTTGTTAGAAGGCAACACAATTATTAAAGGGATTTTAATTTCAGTTTTTCGGCTCTGAGGGTGCGTTGTATTTTTGTGTCAGATTAAATATATTCTGTTCTTTGCAATACATGTTTTTGCAGAGTATTACAGCGAGGAGGGAAAACCCTTTGAATTGCGTCTGGTTGGAAAAATAAAGCAACAGTTGAGCACTGATCCCACTCTTCATCCTGAGTATCCCTCTTCTCTTGGACTGAGAGAATTCACCAGGAAAGCCACAGAAGTTGCCCTTGGGAAGCATTCTAGGGCTATAGTGGAGAACCAGGTAATGTCAGCTACACACAGACAGCTCAACTCATTTGAACCTCGTTTTGCACAAAACAAAAACTAGGACTGATCATGCAGTCAGTCAGCACCGTCATTACTCGGAAAGACGTTATTTGCAGTTACTATAAGTAACTGCAGAATAAATCAATAGAAGATCAGCAAGCAAACATCATTTATATCAAAAAACTCTGCTGCTGGTATTTCCTGGCTTTCGCTGCAGGTGTTAGGTGTCCAAACTCCTGGTTTTACTGCTGCTGTTCGTCTTGGAGCTGAACTCTTGAGGTGCTGGTACGATCTCAGTGCTGACTGGTGTGGCCCGGTTTACCTCTCTTCCCCCTGTGATGGTAAATAAAAAACCGCTTCTACTGAACAACATTTAAAGTGGAACAATTATGCCCATTTCCAGTTACATAATTGTATTTTTGGACTCTTCTAAAGTTGCCTTGCATAATACACAGTTCAAAACAAATCTTATGTATCTTCTTCTGGGCCGGGGTGTAGGGCTTTATTTTATATATATATATATATATATATATATATATATATATATATATATATATATATATATATATATATATATATATATATACACACACACACCAATAATTACAAAAGAGTATGTCTTGTAAACAATCAGCGCTGTTTCCATAGCAACACAAGATTTTGAAAATGAATACATAAAGGAGACAAAATGTCAAGGATTCCACATCATTAGATAAATATCTGTCATAGAAAAATGCCCGCATGGAGCTCTGTGACTTATATCTTTATTTAATTGTGAAAAATAAGAAAAATAGTGAATAATAACGGTGGTAACATAAAACCACAGTCATCTAAGATGATCCACAACACTTGCGACAATGTTCAATGGACAGATGAGCCAAAATATGCTGTCTTTGGAGGAACACTCCAACACCAAAACCTCATCCCAGCCGTTAAGCATACACTCAAAAAAGTCAACTAAGGCAGTTGTTTGATTAATTCAATAGACATTTGTCTATTTAACATGAACATATTGAGTTTAGGTTTTTAAATCATTATCAGTTGTTGGTTTAACATAAAATAACAAAAAGTTTAATGAACTAGATTTGCATTCTTCAGTTCAATTAAATATAATTATTTTAAATCAACAACTCTAAAACTGATGCCTAGTGCGCATGCTCAAACTTCCCAGAAGTGAAGAGGCGGGAAAGCGGAGAAAGTTATATGTGTTCAGTGGACTGCCATTTCCCTCTGCGGAATCTTCCACAATACAGGTAAGTAATAAATAACTCAAAATATCTTAGTCAAACGAAGTTGTTCTGTCCGTTAATTGTTTAACAATGTTTTTAATTCCAAATGTGTAAGTTGTCATTAGACAGCGGGAGTGGAGCAAATACAGTGAAAATCTGGTATTAGACGGTGCCAATCGGTACTGTCTAATACCTGATTTCTAATCCGCTCTGGGTATATTTATACTATTATTAGCATTTCCACTTCATTGTTTTTCTTTTTTTTTTTACCCGTTTTTGCAGTTAGTCTTATAGTGTTTTTAGCGGTTATTGATATGTTTAATTCAATATTTAACACGTTTCTAATTCACTTTCAAAGTAAATGAAGTTAGCTAAAGCTAGTATGGTTGTCTCATTGAACTTCTACCTAGCTCTGTTAGCATTCACTTTGGTTTTAAATGACGGTTATTGCAAGACATGGTCTTTGTTCACTTCTTTTATTATCATTTGCATTTTTTCTTTCTTTCTTTCTCTCTCCTTTTATTTTAAGCATTCGGCCTCTGGCAGTAATGCAAGTTAAACTAGCATGCGCGAGTTGCTAAATATTAGCTGTGTTCAAATTCAGGGGCTGCATCCTTCGAATTGACTTGAATGCTAGTGCATGGGAAAAAGAGCATAAACACGAGGTCAGAGGAAAAGGCAATGGCGGATAGTTATGAAAATTGCCTGTCGGACCTTTACCGCAACTACCAGCATCTTTATTGCATAGTGTGAAACACTGCTATTACATATGGCAACAGATTGGATATTTATCTGTGAATTTTATATTGCAAGAGGTATTTATATGTATTTGTATTTTTTTTATACATTTGCAACAAAGTAAAAAAAAAAATCCACTGTGGAATTTTTATAAAATAATTTTGTCTGTTTTCTTTACCATAGTAACACCACAAAGAAAGCTGACCCCTTTTTCTGATTGTTTGTGCCTCCTCATGGTAAGCCTTTTACCATCATATATTTTTTATGATAGTTTTATGATTTAATCAAAGTGAAAAAAAGGTGCCAATAAAACCATCCTTAAAACTGCTTTTCTTTTTTTCTTTCAGTGACTTGTATGTGGCAGTGCAAGCGTTGTTCCATCAGGGAGAGTAGTAGGTACAAATTATTATTTTTTATTTTTTTTGTGTGTGTGTCCCGTTTGGATCTTTAGCCATCAGAATTGTTGTCTTAAGGCCAAGAAAGATGCCAAGCGGATTTATTTTACCAAGTGGATCATCATGGCCTTGCCATATTGGTCCATTTGATTGACCTTTATTATAATTATGAATTTATTTTATTTTCAGTTGCTACAAACGGGACAGACATGACTGGGGGATAGGACAGGGAGAAAGAATGAAAGAAAGAGAGGGAGAGAAAGAAAACCAAAGCAATATGACGAGCTAAATAACCAGGGCTGCACATAAGTGGTCCGCAGGTGCGCATTCGCTGTCAAAATAAAAAACGCACACAAGATAAGAAGTTGCAACGCGTGTTTGCGTACATAAGATTTTCTGGAGGAGGACAGACATTTGTTTAGAACTCTTAAAGATGTCGAAGAAGCTCCTTTAAGCAATTACTGTGATGTTCCTCCACCTCCAAAGAAATGTCAGAAGGAGTCCAAACCACAAAAGAAGCGCGTATTCTCGGAAAAGTGGTTGCAGGAGGTGAGCTGGCTTCAAACAAATGATGAACGCACAGAGATGTGGTGCGGAATGTGCCGTGAAAATCCCACTCTAGGACAAAAACACTGCGTTTTATATGGACGCAAACGCGCGCTGCAACTTCTTATCTGGTGCGCGACTTTTATTTTGACAGCGAATGCGCACATGCGGACCACTTATGTGCACCCGTGTAAATAACATAATGTTCTGCCGGGTGTGTTGTTGGTTTTCTCTCGATTTCTGAGTCGACAAGCGCCTTTGTTACTGGGACCAGTCATTTTAAGAAAGGCCCCCATTAGAAGCCATGAGAAATGCAAGAAACGTATTATTGGTCAGTCTGCAATATCTTTCCCAGAACAAACACCACTTGCAAATAATATACTAAAAATAAACCTGAAAAATCTGTTTAGAACAGCGTACTGTGTTGCAAAGAGTGAACTACCACTGGTGCAATTTAGCAGTCTTTGCAAACTTCAAAAAGCAAATGGCCTAGATCTTGGTTCCACTTGCCTCTTACTTGTGACTTTAGTGGAAATTTCAAATTCAGGATCTGACACAGACTGATTCATGTTCTACACAGACAGCACTGATGTCCGCATGGTCTTCTAAAAGCAGCTTTAGTCAGCTTAGATGTGAAGTGAGTGAAATATACAGTTGAGTTTTTAATCAATGTATTTGTTCTCTATTGCAGATTGACAAGGAGTTTCTGCGAATCACCACAAAGCCTCTGCTATCTACTTTCTTTGCCGAGCTTGACCAATACGCGCCACGCTTAATGGAAATCTTTCTGACCAAAGGAGGGACATGTGGAAAGAAAATAAGAGGTCTCATGCTTGCCATCTCCAAGGTTTGTATTAGGATTGAGTAGACTTTGTCATAGGCAGCAAAAATAACTTTTATTTGGAGATGAAGTTGTCAATTTTGTTTCGGCTTAACAACATGCCAGGTTCTAACCTAAAGAATAATTATGCAAGTTAACTGATTACCCTAGCTTTAAGAAAAACAGACTGGTTTTGGCTCATATTATCTCCTCCTCCTCTCCAGCATGACAACATCCATACCAGACGAGCATGCATCTTGAAGTCTTTGTGCATCCACCTAAACGAAGACTATGAGAAGTTAATAAAGGAGTACTTGGTGAGCCATTGTGACAGCATGTTGTCTGTAACATTCTCATACAAATTGTGACGTTGCCTCAAATGCAAATCATTAAAATTAAAATTTTGAGATTAGCAACAAGACACCTGGTATTGGGGAAAGGATGTCTTGAATACCAAACAGTATTAAGCGTTGCAATAAAGAATTTCTGGAATTTGGTATTGGAAGGAAAGAAATTTATGCCTACTTAAACTTGATACACAAACATACAATGCATTTAACATGCATCAAGACAATATTGCTTTTGAATCTGTACTTGGATTAAAACAAGTCCTGTTGTTTTTTCATTGCTATGGTCATCAGTATTTGTAAATAGAAATGTCTATGAACTTTGAGCTGTTTAGTACTAACACTTCTATACCTGTTTTATTTTAGCAGCTGAGTTAGCCTTTTCTCGAGTCCTGTCCCCCTAAGTTACTCTTGCTATGTCCGACAAACAAATGGTTTCCTCTGCGCACCAATGGGTACCCAAATGTGCAAGCAGACATGCTTCATATTCATATCGGTACATTTACCTGGGAGTGGGGCCATACACACTGTTTAATCCATTCATGTTGTTTTTGACTTTGTGAATGGAAAGAACACAACTCCTCCAGACACAATCTCTCGGCGTATCGGTGGGCACACTGCTTCACCATCTTGCTTGAGGTTAATGTTTGTCAGACACAGTAACGGTTGCTATAATGTGTAATTGGACAATGGCCCTTTCGGGGGAGGGGCCGGTGAGAGGTCAATTATGCCACCTCTTTTGACATGAGAGGTGTATTTTATAATTTATGTATTGGAGTAATTACTAACAACTACTTTAGTGGTGTAATTTTCTGTTTATTACTTTGACTACTTGGATTTTATGAACAGCATAGAAACAGTTGTTTAAACAATCTCTTAAATTTTACTTTGTTGTCTTATACTTTTTCATGTAGGATACAGACAGCGAGGGAAAAAGCTGCATGGAGCAAACTGTGATGGGGGTGTACGTCATCCAGAAGGAGGGTGCTGAACCTGAAGATGACCCAGAGGACGTTGGTGTCCTGATTGAGGGTGTGGAGGCTAACACTGATTTGGGTAACATTGCACAAGCATGTGCTCTGTTGTTTGGACTCATATACTGTTTGAACCTGAGCTACCCACCAGAACTTAAATGCACCTTTGAAGTCCTCCAGAAGATACTTTTAAATCTTGATGGACAAAAGCTGTCTTCAAAGGTACAGTTTCTGAAAAACAAGCTTATGGGGTGAGAGCACTTGAAAATGACTGATAGGTCTTGAATGGTTCATTGGTGCAATGGTGATTTCCAATATATAATGTTAATATTTGAGTTGTTTATATTTTTTTCTTTCATTTAAATTTTTTTTTAAGTTTTTGGATTCTCTCTGTTGGGCAATTCACCTTTTATACAGCACTGCAGATGATTTTTGTTTGTCCTTATATACAGTAGATGGCTCAAAATGGATCAGAAGTACTGACAGAAGTACTATGTTGTGTTTATGTATCAAGGGCCTGTAAAGTTTAAGACCACTGCCACCTGTTAAGTTTACTGTATTATTGTGTCCATTTTGCTTGCTAGCATGTTTTAAAACACAGCAAAACTATATTGCTAGCTGTGGAGGACTGCAACCAAAATTTAAAAAAAATAAATACAGAAATATAAAAATTGGTCAAACTAATAATTATTTCAATGAGATACACCAAACAAATATAGATTTTCATCACCTATGGAATTTTTTGTTGTTGTTGTATTGCCCCCAAATTATTTCTAATTATTTTATTTTATTTTTCCAAATTCACACATTTCTATTTTGTCACATGTTTTAACTTGCCAAGTGGGAGATGTATTTTTATCTTTTAGTTTAATTTTTTAAAATGCAGTCGATATATTGAGCAAATTTTGCATCTGTTTTTAGTTGTGGAAGCTTTGGTTCCAACATATTACCTATGTAAATAAGTATTCTAACGTTTTACCTTTTGAAGTGGCATAATGCTTGCAGGTGTACAAAAATGGTAAGCTTTTATATTGTCCACTAAATCCAGTTAATAAAGATAATGTTATCATAATCTGATTGTGACTTTTTTTGTAAAGTAGTGGGTTTCTAAATGTGTAACAAATGTAAACAAATCTAATTGAAATAATTTGGTTGAAATGAGTGAAATCATTGCCTTGATTAACAAAGTAGTTGTTGAAACAACAATTTAATTCTGTTTTCCTAAACTTTTTAAATTGTGTAGAATGAATTAAAACAAATTTCACTCTACATACTTAAATAAATCACTTCAAATCAATGTAAGTATAGTATGTTGATCCAACGTAATCTGATTACATTAAACCACCAAATGCTAAATGTGTTGGTTTGACATGATCGAAAAGGGTTTATTGTACTTGGTTAAATTGTGTGCAAAAAGGGTGCCATGATTAAATTGTGTTCATCCAACAACAGATTTTTTTGAGTGTAGACTCATAAAACACTTCTTCCCAAAATGCTGACTTTTAAGTTATTTGATTATTTTCCGTGTAATTTTGTCACAGAAGTAGAATTGAAAATGTAAGCTTTAATGGAAACTGGTCAAATTTTACAGGAGAATGATTGAAAGCAGATGCATAAATAAAGGACATAAAATTCATTCAACTTAATGGCTGTGTCATGGCCTGAAACCTTTTTGTAAGGATAATTGGTTCCAAATTCCTCTACAGCAATCCCCCGACTTTTGCTGCCATAAGTGAGTCCACGAGTTACTGAACCGAGCCTTACTTTTTTCAGTCTGAGCTGTGAGTGATTACTCATTGTGTTTAATAAAGATATGAAACTGCTTGCCTTGTATTACACTGATTAAGTTAGGCTCCATCGGTCACTAGTTATTACTTAGATGAAGATCAGACCACATTTTTTGAGTAATTAATTCATAAATCCTGGTTCACATACTTTTCTTGTGAGTGTACATGCTGCGGACAAAAGTGTCATTGATCTTTAGGGGTTGGTACTGCTTTTATATCTAATAAGCCAGTATAATGTTTTGTCTTGATCCTCCCTGCAGACTCATTGGCTGGTATCTTCCAGGCAGCAGGGATCCAAGAGATCCGTGAGTATTATTACTGGGATGACAAGCAGCGGGGCATTTGTTTGGAGAGGCTTCTGGAGGATTTGGAGAGTGCTCCTGAGCACAGTGTTGTTGTTCTGTCAGCGTCTGCCCACTACCCGACCGGAGCAGACCTCTCTCAGAGTCAATGGGCTGTGATTACACGGCTCATTACGGTAACTAACTTGTGCATTTATGCTCTCCGACAGAAGCTGAAATTATTTTTATCAGACAAGCAGCTTTTCACTCATACTTAATTTAATTTGCTCTCCTGGCACTGTTTTTCAACAGAGCCGTAGACTTTTCCCCTTCCTCTTGCTGCCTACACAGGCACTCTGCTGTGGAGACATGGAGCGTGATGCTTGGCCTGTGCAGCACTGTGCATCGCTGGGAATGGAGCTTCTCTGCGCTCAGTCATTTTCCCATTGCTTTGGACTATATGGTGAGAACGTATGTGCACTGAAGGGGCCACACCTATCAAAATGTGCTTATTGCACAAACGAACACTGCACTCTGCGGTGAGAAAACAACTGCGCTGCCTGGAGCTGATACAAGTCAGTTTGAACTCTTTCTTTTCTGAATGAACCGACTCAAGGTAATTGACAAGAGCACCTCTTTACTTATCTTTGAACCATAATCGTCATCAGAAAAAGGCAGACTTCAGTAGCCATAGAGAGGAAAAATATTTAAAGGCCAAGCTTTACTATGCTGAGTGCATGAGATCAAATTTATCCAGTGTGCTCCAGGGACTGTGGATTGTTGCTGCATTCCCTGACTTTTTCTTCACCTAACCTGTCAGAAGAGCACCCTCTCCGTGTTGTGTGAGTTGAAGAAGTGAGTAAGAATATAAATAAATAAGAAACAAAAAAGGGAAAAAATTGCTGTTGTTGGACTTGCAGCCTTCACACTTGGAGAGAGTTGGCGCTTGTTTGCAACATTAAACTTTATTTCTGGTTTTAATATAATTTGACTAAAACATAAAAATGCAGAGGTTAACACATTTGCTTACATGTGAAGGAGGGAGGAGAAAAACAAAACAGCCGCAGGGGGTCACAAGCTAGTGTACTCCTTGTGCCGGTCCCACGCTCAGATAAATGGGAGGGTTGCATCTGGTTTCAAATCTGTGCTAAATCAAACTTGCAGATCCATCTGCTGCGGCGACCCCTTGGGAAATAAGGGAGCAGCTGAAAGTACCTGTGAAAAATAAAAATGCATATATCCTCATTAGAGTCTTTTGCAAATCATGTTTCCAGGGGAGTTCATGTTTTTAGAAAGGGCTCCTCTGATCTTCGTAATTGGCTCTGGGATGAAATGTCGAAAATGAAATGTGCTGTTTTTCTGCGCTCATCTTTTAAACACAAGTTAGAAAGAATCAAAAAAGTGGCAACTAAACCTGCTTCATGTGCATCCAAAAGCATCTTTGCAATCTTTCATTTGTGACCCAGTGAATATTTACCAGAAAAAATGGAAAAACCTGACAGGCTTGCGGTGTATACTGATGCAAAGCATTTCTTTTCAGCAGAGCATAACGTTACTTCACTGCTGCTGGGACATTCTGTAGATTTCTTCACGTTGAGCTCATATTGTTTCCTTCACCAGGTGAAGCTGTTGGACACCTCCTGTGCGTCTTAAAGCAGAACTCCGTCCTGCTGCCCGTGCGGTCTCAGGCTGACAAAATAGTGAGATCACTGTGGGCCAGGCCATCCGTAGGAGGAGCACATGTTGTCACCACAGTGCTCAGTAACTCAGCCCATCTTGTTGAGTGGTGAGACATGCTGCAAATGATCTGGCATTTGAAGAATTTGGCCCGGACATTAGCTGTTGCTGTTTCATCAGTACATGTGTTGTATGTCTCTTGATGTTATGCATACACGCCCCTTTCCACCCTCATTTTTCATAGTGCAGATATTGAATTATATATATATTTTTCTCACTGTGTTCCCCAGGCAGGGAGAGGTTAAGCACATTGTTGAAAGGTGTATGCTGATCAGAGCCATTTTAAGAGAGAAGCTGAGGCTTTTGGGAACTCCTGGTCGCTGGGACCATCTGACTCAACAAGGTGGACTCTTTTGCTGCACAGGGTTAAATGGTAAAAACTGAAAAGCACTGTTTCAGCCCTCCTCTCAATTTTTTTTTAGAATTATGTTTCTCACAATCTAGAAGGACAAATGATTCACTGCATCAGCCTCGAACAAGGACAACATAAATGCTGTCTGATGTTCATAATTAGTTTTCTCAGCTCTTGCTTTGCCGCGATTCTCTGGAAGATCCTTTGAAACAGCTAATTGGCATTTGCAACACAATTTTTTAATGTATTCATAAAGTTTATCAGTGTCTGATGCACTTATTCAATCGCACACATTATGCACACATATGGCTTATACGAAGGCCATAACCCTGATCAGTCTACATTGAATTGCTGTTTGTGATTTTAGTTTGGTTCAAAAAATATAACTTGAAAACTTAACTGCTGAAGATATATTTTATGTAGCATTCATGTTTTAAACAGAGCTTTTCTTCACATGACAATAACATAGGTTGATACACTGATGAGCTTTCATGATTTTGCTTTTTTGTGACTGTTTTTTGGCCTTTTTAGGTGAGCAAGTAGAATTTCTGTCAAACAGGAGACGGGTGTACCTGCTTCCCGGCGGATGTCTAAACGTGAGCGCAATCAACTGCCGCAACCTGGACTATATAGCCGAGTCCATCCATTTGGCTCTGACCTCTTCACTCTGACCACGCAGCTTTTATCAGCATCCAAATTCTGTGGGCTTCACAATGAGTTTGGACCTTTCAAGTGTTTCATTAAAATGTTCCTTTTTAAGTTAAGTGTAATTATGATGTTACTTAAAAAAGGGATGTTTATGTTTCCAGTGCTCTGTTGGGTCAGCCATATCAGGAGATCTGCTGGAAGCTGTGGAGTGATTTTCCTGTTCAGTCTGTTTACATTAAGAGTTGATTGAGGTGTATATTTATATATTCTCACTTTACATATACGGAATGTGAACAGAAGGTAGTGTAGAAAACAAATTACTTTTTTTCCTTTTTATGGAAGATGTTTGCAGAAATTGTTTCTACACCTCAGTAAAAAATAGATTCATAAACAAATAAAAAAGAGTTAGTCACCGAGAGCTGCTAGACAGACTTTGTGTGTTTTGGACTTCTAGGGTAGCTTTTTGCCTTTAGTTCAATCATAATTACTAGCTGACAGCTGGCAGCAGTTCATCTTTAATGAAAAAATATTAGATTTATAGCCTTCTCAACTGAACATGATTATGAAAGTGTCTGGATATGAAGTGTTTACCTAATGTTATTGATAAATAAAATTTTTGTTAACCCTCAAAGTCAATGTACTGCTAACCTTGGACCCTAATGGTGCCCCATCATAATTTGTGATTTTTGGCTTTAAAAAATTGTTCTCACACATATTAGGAGCTCAAGCTCATACAATTTGGCTAATATTGCCTTACTTACTTACTTACTTACTTAACAGTTGCATGACAAAGGTAAATGTGAATACACTGGTGCACAGAACCAACATAGTTTTACAATTATCATAAGTCAGGTAATATGAAATATATCGATTTACTTTTGATAAAATGCACTCTTTGATAAATTAAGTCACTCAGAAACTCATCATCACCATTTGAGGCGTACATATCACATGTGGCCAAGAGGTAAAATTTACACAACCCCATTATACAGTGTAGGTATCGTTAGTTTGAGCAGGTTTTGTATGTTTCTGTGCTTGAATGGGTGAATCCACAGAATAGATCACACAAAATCTGGTGATCATTTTTGCCATCATTATGTTTTTTTTTTGTTTAGTAGTGGCTCCATAGTGTAGCGTCAATGTCAGTGTCACTTTTATTTATGTACGTTTAAAAGGTTTTTACATGTACACTTAAAAACCTGCGTAGGTCTACAGTGACGTAAAGGCAATAATAATAAAATGTTACAGAGAAATACAAATCAATGCTGACACACAGACCTGTGAGACGGTTGTCATTGACCTCAGATCAGCAGACAGCTCGTTCCAAAGAACAGGAACACAGCAACTTTAAGCATCCTCAGCACACTGAGATCTAATTCTGGGATAGTTAAAAGATGTGCATCTGATGACCTGAGAGGTCTAATTAGTGTGAATGCTTGAAAAGCATTCACAGTATTGTTCTTCTAATTAGTGTGAATGCTTGAAAAGCATTCACAGTATTGTTCTTCTAATCTTTATTATTAGTGTGAATGCTTGAAAAGCATTCACAGTATTGTTCTTCTAATCTTTATTATTATTAGTGTGAATGCTTGAAAAGCATTCACAGTATTGTTCTTCTAATCTTTATTAGTGTGAATGCTTGAAAAGCATTCACAGTATTGTTCTTCTAATCTTTATTCTATTTTATTCTTCCGTACGTTTTTTGAAAGCCTACTCCTTCAAAACCGTTCAACTTAGAAAAACCATTCAAACATCGTTAGATTCCTATTATTTTGGACATGACTGCTTCTATTTTTCTCATTTTTAACATTTATATTTTTAATTTTATTCAACTTTATTCAACAAAAATTTCCCATGTATTTCAATGGGGAGACCCTTCAAATTCTCATTCAACTTACTCATTTTTAAACTCTTACTACTTCCACATACATTGACATAGAGCCACCATTCAAACTTTAAAACGAAGACAAGACATTCAACTATTCAACTTGTATTTATCTTTTCAATATCTATTATACTTTTTCTTCAGTTCCAGTTTAAGTTTCATGATGTTTTTTCACCCGTTTCAAAATTTATAATGGGTGTGTATGGGACGGAATGTTGGGGCTAGAGTGAGAGAGCTCAACTGCTAGAGTGAGAGGAGCAAAAAAATTAATCTTAAAATCTTTTTTAAAACTGCTGCTGTGTCCACAGCGTTTGCTCTACAGCCGCCATTTTACCCTCAAAACGTAGCCATGGCTGTCCTCTTTCATCCAATGTGTTTACTATTGTCCTAGGTGTTATGGTTCTTTCATAAATGTCACCAATGCACAGCCTCCTCCCTCCAACTCTTCCATAGACTCTAATGTTAAAATGGCTCAGAAGGTTCGTTTGAAAATCAGAAGAGCATGGTGTCTTTCCACTGTCACCACGTCCATATAATAAGCTCCACAGGCATGAAAACTGAGAATTAGGTAGACTAGACATTGCTGTCGCTCACGGTGAAAGAATTTTGTCAATACGACTTTTACTTTTCATTTGGGAACGATTTGTTTCGGCCTGACTTTTCTGTTCATTTTAAGCAGCAAAAGTGAGGCGCATGTCTGTGTACGTGTGTATGGAGCCATTGGGTGCGGTCACTATAGCAACCAGGCTCACACCTGCCTGCTTAACGAGCTCTGCCTGCCACTGTACCAAGATTCATCTTAAGCACTTCTCTTTCAACTGCTGCTGTGTCCACAGTGTCACAGCCATCATTTTACCCTCAAATTGTCGCCATTATTGTTCTCTTTCCAACACCGTATCTTTCAAAGCTCAGGCATTTAAACTTTTTAAACTGTGTGGATCAAAGTGGAGGGATCACATTTGAGTCATTCAGTGATTCAAAGAATATGACCTTTTAATATTCATTCAGATGTTTTCTGACTCTAAATGTTCTTTTCTCATTTCTTAGGGTTTTCTAATTTACATTTAAAACATTTTCAGTTTTCTGTGTAACCTTCAGCTTTTAGCAGTTCAGCACCTTTGTTTTCAGGTTAAATTCGTTTTTTTTTTTTTTTTTTTAATCTCATTCAATATTTTTAACTCAAAATTCAGCAATTAATTCATTTCAGTGCATACATTCAGATTCAAGCATTCACACTGCAGTTTCTTCAGAAAATGCACTTTCTAGTTCTATTTTATTCTTCCGTACGTTTTTTGAAAGCCTACTCCTTCAAAACCGTTCAACTTAGAAAAACCATTCAAACATCGTTAGATTCCTATTATTTTGGACATGACTGCTTCTATTTTTCTCATTTTTAACATTTATATTTTTAATTTTATTCAACTTTATTCAACAAAAATTTCCCATGTATTTCAATGGGGAGACCCTTCAAATTCTCATTCAACTTACTCATTTTTAAACTCTTACTACTTCCACATACGTTGACATAGAGCCACCATTCAAACTTTAAAACGAAGACAAGACATTCAACTATTCAACTTGTATTTATCTTTTCAATATCTATTATACTTTTTCTTCAGTTCCAGTTTAAGTTTCATGATGTTTTTTCACCCGTTTCAGAGTTTATAATGGGTGTGTATGGGACGGAATGTTGGGGCTAGAGTGAGGCAGCTCAACTGCTAGAGTGAGAGGAGCAAAAAAATTAATCTTAAAATCTTTTTTAAAACTGCTGCTGTGTCCGCAGCGTTTGCTCTACAGCCACCATTTTACCCTCAAAACGTAGCCATCGCTGTCCTCTTTCATCCAATGTGTTTACTATTGTCCTAGGTGTTATGGTTCTTTCATAAATGTCACCAATGCACAGCCTCCTCCCTCCAACTCTTCCATAGACTCTAATGTTAAAATGGCTCAGAAGGTTCTTTTGAAAATCAGAAGAGCATGGTGTCTTTCCACTGTCACCACGTCCATATAATAAACTCCACAGGCATGAAAACTGAGAATTCAGTAGACTAGACATTGCTGTCGCTCACGGTGAAAGAATTTCGTCAATACGACTTGTACTTTTCATATGGGAACGATTTGTTTGGGCCTGACTTTTCTGTTCATTTTAAGCAGCAAAAGTGAGGTGCATGTCTGTGTCCGTGTGTATGGAGCCATTGGGTGCGGTCACTATAGCAACCAGGCTCACACCTGCCTGCTTAACGAGCTCTCTCTCTCACTCTGCCAAGATTCATCTGAAACACTTCTCTTTCAACTGCTGCTGTGTCCACAGTGTTACAGCCATCATTTTACCCTCAAATTGTCGCCATTATTGTTCTCTTTCCAACACTGTATCTTTCAAAGCTCAGGCATTTAAACTTTTTAAACTGTGTGGATCAAAGTGGAGGGATCACATTTGAGTCATTCAGTGATTCAAAGAATATGACCTTTTAATATTCATTCAGATGTTTTCTGACTCTAAATGTTCTTTTCTCATTTCTTAGGGTTTTCTAATTTACATTTAAAACATTTTCAGTTTTTTTCCATCTTCTTCTTCTGTGTAACCTTCAGCTTTTAGCAGTTCAGCACCTTTGTTTTCAGGTTAAATTCGTTTTTTTTTTTTGTTTTTTTTTAATCTCATTCAATATTTTTAACTCAAAATTCAGCAATTAATTCATTTCAGTGCATACATTCAGATTCAAGCATTCACACTGCAGTTTCTTCAGAAAATGCACTTTCTAGTTATATTTTATTATTTTTCCGTACGTTTTTTGAAAGCCTACTCCTTCAAAACCGTTCAACTTAGAAAAACCATTCAAACATCGTTAGATTCCTATTATTTTGGACAACATTGCTTCTATTTTTCTCATTTTTAACATTTATATTTTTAATTTTATTCAACTTTATTCAACAAAAATTTCCCATGTATTTCAATGGGGAGACCCTTCAAATTCTCATTCAACTTACTCATTTTTAAACTCTTACTACTTCCACATACATTGACATAGAGCCACCATTCAAACTTTAAAACGAAGACAAGACATTCAACTATTCAACTTGTATTTATCTTTTCAATATCTATTATACTTTTTCTTCAGTTCCAGTTTAAGTTTCATGATGTTTTTTCACCCGTTTCAAAATTTATAATGGGTGTGTATGGGACGGAATGTTGGGGCTAGAGTGAGACAGCTCAACTGCTAGAGTGAGAGGAGCAAAAAAATTAATCTTAAAATCTTTTTTAAAACTGCTGCTGTGTCCACAGCGTTTGCTCTACAGGTATGATTTTACCCTCAAAACGTAGCCATCGCTGTCCTCTTTCATCCAATGTGTTTACTATTGTACTAGGTGTTATGGTTCTTTCATAAATGTCACCAATGCACAGCCTCCTCCCTCCAACTCTTCCATAGACTCTAATGTTAAAATGGCTCAGAAGGTTCGTTTGAAAATCAGAAGAGCATGGTGTCTTTCCACTGTCACCACGTCCATATAATAAACTCCACAGGCATGAAAACTGAGAATTCAGTAGACTAGACATTGCTGTCACTCACGGTGAAAGAATTTTGTCAATACGACTTTTACTTTTCATTTGGGAGCGATTTGTTTCGGCCTGACTTTTCTGTTCATTTTAAGCAGCAAAAGTGAGGTGCATGTCTGTGTACGTGTGTATGGAGCCCTTGGGTGCAGTCACTATAGCAACCAGGCTCACACCTGCCTGCTTAACGAGCTCTGTCTCTCACTCTGCCAAGATTAAATCAAAAATGTGTGTTACATCTAAGCAGTTGTAGTAAGATTAACTTTTTCAATAGGTACAATAAGACAGGTTTGACAGGCTTTTGCCACAGATTAACAGTATGTCAGTAGTTAATATAGGCTAACTGAATAGAGACCTGAATTATTGCCCTGTTAAATTCAAGTTGATTGTGTATTGGTGGACTTGTCTTCTCCACACAGGTTTTTCATACCTCGGCAGTTTTAGTCAGTTGATGACTTTAAAATAATCTTTTCTGACTGGATAATTAAAGCTCACAGCATCTACCTGTCTGTAGTGTATTTTCCCACATTTTAAATAATCGAATCTCATTTAATGTCTCTGTTTTTAGTCTGTATAGTTTATCTCCCCACGAATACGCTCAAAGTAGTCTTAAAATAAAATCCATAAAACAGTTCAAGATGACATACTTTTTATTTGCTAATTTAATGCCAGTTGCCCTCTTTCCTGAGTATAAGCGAATGAGTGACATAAAGAGAAAAAGTACCAATTTGTATGCTGGTGAGTCTTGTGTATTTTTTTCTCTGTCTCTCTATGACAGAGAAATATATATGCTCATTATTGATGTTCAAACTGATGCTCAAATTTCCAAGCACCACCTGAACGCCTCATCAGTCTTTAACTAATCACTGCACCAACTGCCGTCATTCCGCTTTGCTCTCTGCTGTGGTAAGTACAATACACTCAGTACAGCACTGTTTTAATTTTATGATGGTAAAAATACATGTTTGACATTTAAACTCACATATCAAGTCTTTTTAAAGTTCAACAGAGTTCAAAGAATAAAGAAAGCAAAAAAAGAACCTTTGCTACCATTTATATAGGTTTATGACTTTTGCTGTTAGCAGCAGTGCTAACGCTAGCTTCAATGCTAATGCTAGCTATAGTGCTAACACTAGCCTTAGCAGTTGTTAACTGACAAAAAGAATATTCTTGTGATATTCCTGTGATATTTATTGGCGGTCAGTGAGACAAAAGTAACAAATGAGATTTATTATTGCCATTGTGGCTCAGTTTTAACAGTAAGAGTACTTCATGACTTTTGCTGTTAGTAGCAGGAATGCTAACGCTAGCTTCAATGCTAACGCTAGCTTCAATGCTAATGCTAGCTATAGTGCTAACACTAGCCTTAGCAGTTGTTAACTGACAAAAAGAATATTCCTGTGATATTCCTGTGATATTTATTGGCGGTCAGTGAGACAAAAGTAACAAATGAGATTTATTATTGCCATTGTGCCTCAGTTTTAACAGTAAGAGTACTTCATGACTTTTGCTGTTAGTAGCAGTGCTAATGCTAGCTTCGATGCTAATGCTAGCATCAATGCTAACGCTAGCTATAGTGCCAACACTAGCCTTAGCAGTTTTTAACTGACAAAAAGAATATTCCTGTGATATTCCTGTGATATTTATTGGCGGTCAGTGAGACAAAAGTAACAAATGAGCTTTATTATTGCCATTGTGCCTCAGTTTTAACAGTAAGAGTGCTAGTTCTACCAGCAGTGCTAACACTAACTGAAGTTAGTGTTAGCACTTAGCGATGCTAAGGGTAGTAACAGTCTAACAGTAGCCTTATATAAGTACTTAAATAAATACTTCAGTTAATTAGTTTGAATTATAAAATGGCTGCTGTATCAGCTGGTGTGCTATATTACTCTATAATTACCCTGCTGACTATAAGTTCAGTGTATCATGTCGTGTGGGCTTTGTTTTTTTGTTAGTCTGATAAAACTGTACAGACAACTAACATGTTATTTCTTGTCTTACACTTTCAGGAACTTGACTCACATCTGTGCTTTGCCTGGTAGGTGTGCACATACTGTTAGAGAAGTACACCAAAATTTTAAAAAAATAATCTGACTAATATAAGCTTTAAAGTGATGGGTTCAAACTTTGTGCTAGACCTTTTAAACACATTTTTATAATAAAGACACATAAGTTCAGCTTAACAATTGGGCTAAAATATTTTTTTCGTACATTTTTGCACATTACATGTGATTAGTTAACAATTCACTCAGTCATATTTGTATTTAAAAATATTATTGCTGAATTTAATTAAATATTTATTCTTTTAAAAAGTGCCAAATTGTGCAACTTTTTGCACATGGCAGCCGACAACAGTTTAGCTTGAATATTTGTTTTGTCCTTTTTCAGTAGTCACAATTAGTTCATACAATTACCATGTGATATAATTTTATTAAAAATTTTTTTTTCTTGTTTTTTGTTCACAGTGTGCAGAAGAAGAACAAGGACCAGATCTCCAGTCTTCTATCTCACATCCCAACCCCCCAACCCCTCTATCTTCTGTCCTACTCCACCTGTTGTCTCTGCCTTCTTTCCATCTGTATTTCACCCTGTGGTTTGTGAGAAATTTTGCCAAACCAAGAATCTTATTGCGGTTTGATTTAAAGCCGTGTCTCTCCTGCTCTGTCTGTTCTCTCTGCTAAATTTTCTCTCTACCTGTTTTTCACTCTTTGGCTTGCTGCTGAAAAATGCACAAGCCAATAAAACAATAAAGAGTGCATATTTTGCCTCAACCTGAGAACAAACTGAACAAACAAAGAAAACTCTGCGGTTTGATTTAAAGCCGTGTCTCTCCTGCTCTGTCTGTTCTCTCTGCTAAATTTTCTCTCTACCTGTTTTTCACTCTTGGCTTGCTGCTGAAAAATGCCAAGCCATTAAAGCAATAAAGAGTGCATATTTTGCCTCAACCTGAGAACAAACTGAACAAACAAAGAAAACTCTGCGGTTTGATTTAAAGCCGTGTCTCTCCTGCTCTGTCTGTTCTCTCTGCTAAATTTTCTCTCTACCTGTTTTTCACTCTTGGCTTGCTGCTGAAAAACGCCAAGCCATTAAAGCAATAAAGAGTGCATATTGCCTCTACCTGAGAACAAACTGAACAAATAAAGAAAACTCTAATTCACGGTTTGATTGTGATTTCCCAGCCGTGTTTCTCCTGCTCTGTCTGTTCTCTCTTCTAAATTTTCTCTCTAGCTGTTTTTCACTTTGCGCTTGCTGCTAAGTTGTGCCAAGCCAATAAAGAGAGTGCATATTATTCTCTTGACTGACAAACTGTCAAACAAACAAAGACATCTGTTTCTGAGAAATAAAAACTGAAATATAAAGACAAAGAAAACATCTCCTGCTCTGTGCCACTCTTATTTTATAAACATATTTTCTAAAGACTAAGAGAAACACTTGTGTAAAAATGCCAAGGAAGCAGAAAAAGTCACAAGCTGCAAAACAACGCTGGAAGAAGTTCCATGAGTTTTATGAAGTACCAACATGTGAACAAGCTGAGTGTGATTTTCCTCAGAGCTCTGCAGAAGACTTTGTGTCTGCAAAGACCAATGCTGATGGTGTCAAACAGGCAGGTCAACATGTTCCTGCACATGTACAACAGGTATCCTATGCAGATGCTGTAAAGATTGGATTGCAGCATGAATTTAATGATCATCAGGTAAACCATAGAGACCAACCTGAGGTGTCAAGTGCCCCACAGGTGGGTTATGCTGATATTGTAAAAAGAGGCCGTCACAGTGATGTGGCAGGACCATCTCATGCAGAAAGAGTGAACTTTGAAAACCAGCCCTCTGTTACACATATCTGTGCATCTCACAGCCAGGCTCATCCCAAATATGGAGACTCCAGAAACAAGCAGTGCACATGTAACTCACTCACATTTCTTGCTTTCCTTCATGAGAATGATAACATGACTACAGCTGACCTTAATCTGGTCTTGGATAAAGGTGATGTGATGTACAAAGAGGCCAAGAAAAGATTTCCTAAAAATATTCATTTGGCAACCGATGAGCTGCCAGACAAAGTTGATGCTCGCTGGTCTATGTATGATGTCGACATGACACAGCCTTCCCGGTATGGGACATTTGAAGAACCTCCAGAGGAGGCAGTAGATACCTTTCTCAGCTTAGAAGCAGGACTGAGCTGCCTGTTGTCAGATGTGCAGTATGCCTTATTGATTATGAGTGGATTGTGTATCGCAGTGTTCCGATCCACATCAGGCAAATATGGTTTCTTTGATCCACACTCCAGAACACCCAGTGGTCTTCCTCTACTACTACAGTCACGTAATCGTGGTACAGCAGTGATGCTGAAATTCACTCTCCTCAGTGACATGATTAAGAGGATCCAAGATTCTTATGAAATGATGGAGATATCACCCTCTTGTAACTATGAACTGAAGCCTGTGCAGTTCTACAGTATGAGCACAGTCAACCTGAGTGATACTATCACAGACACAGTCTGCAGACCAACAGCTGCCACTGCTGTGGCATCTACTCACTCTGATACAACTGTTGATGAAGCAAACTCCTCTACTCCAAGGAGAAACACAACGACTGATCTGACTGAGAACATCTTTTGTCAAATGTCCATTTGTACGCCACCGGTGAAACAAAAAGAAGTCCACGTGACTCAGTTCACATCATATGAAGATCAGAATGAACCTCCTAATATACCAACTGAAGAACTATGCAGTGAATTAAGTTTCCTTCCATCAAGGGATGCTTTTTTATGTCAATCAAATGCTGCAATAACAAATGTTGCTTCCTGTGATCTTTCTGATATAGTTTTACAAAAACTGAAAAAAGTTAATAAACAACAAAGGCAAAAAATGAGAAGAAGATTAATGGCATCAGAGAAACCCAGAAATCAGAGAAAAGAAAACCAAAAAAGGAAAGAACGACAAAAGTATGCTTCAAACAAAGAGTACAAAGAAAAGAAAAAGTCTTGCACAAGCGAGGCATATAAAAACAATCCTGAAGTCAGACAGAAAAAACAACAGTATATTAGAAGACGTTACTGTGAAAATGATGAATTCAGACAGAAACAACAGCAATATATTAGAAGACGTTACTGTGAAAATGATGAATTCAGAAAGAAACAAAAACAATATGTTAAAAAACGTTTTTCTGAGAATGCTACAGTTAGAAAGAAACAACAACAATATATTAAAAGACGTTACTGTGAGAACGATGAATTTAGAAAGAAACAACAACAATATATTAAAAGACGCTACTGTGACAATGCTGAATTTAGACAAAAACAAAAAAACTATATCACTAAAAGGTATCAAGAAAACCCTGAATTCAGAGAGAGACAGAGATCTCGAGTGACTCAGCGTTATGCACGTGATAACGCATTCAGAGTAAGACACAGACAACTAATGAAACAACTAATGCGAGACAGGTATCAAAGTAATCTTGCATTCAGGATTATGCACAACATGAGATGTGCAATGAAAATAAAAAGGAAATACAGATGGGTGAACAGACAAACCCAAGAGAGTGACAACAGTGTGATCAACGAGGCCATATCTGTGTTCAAATCACAAATCAAAGCTGGACCATCATGCCCATGTACTGTATGCTTCAAGGCTTCATTTCCAAACCAAGTGCGACCCTGCACAAGGTCAAAGTATGTCAAAAACCCACATGTGGTTGCAACATGTTTGACTGGAAGATTTGTTCATGTTTGTGATGAAAACTGCAGAAATGAGCAGTGCAATGTTCCCGATGAGAGAAAAAGAGAGTGGATTTGTCACACCTGCCACGATCATCTTAAAAATGGATCCATGCCAGCGCTTGCTGTTGCCAATAAACTGGATCTTGCTGATACTCCACCTGAACTGTCTGATCTCAACATACTGGAGAGACATCTCATAGCCAAGTGCATACCATTTGCAAAGATTATTCCTCTTCCCAAAGGCAGACAAAGAGCAATTAGAGGAAATGTGGTCTGTGTCCCATCCGAGGTACAGGAAACTGTTGAAGCATTGCCTCGATTGAGAATTAATTCTCAGGTCTTGAGAGTAAAATTGAAGAGACGCTTGTCTTACAAAGGTCATCAGCTGTTTCAGACTGTAAGCTGGTCTAAACTTGTGCAAGCACTGCATAAACTCAAGCAGATTCACCCACAGTATAAGGATGTGAGCATCAGAGATGATGCTGAGCTGTGTGATCCAACACTTCCTGATGAAGATGATGATGATGATGATGATGATGATGATGAAAACATGAATGAGGACGATTATGATGAGGCTGATTTAATGGAAATTGACAGCTGTGAGAAAAATGCACTGAGTGAAGCACAAAATATAAATGAACAGGACATTGACATGTTACCCTGTGATGGTGAACAATCGCATGAACAGATGAGAGATGATTCAGAGCAAGCAGATGGACTGACTAATGGTGGGTTTGCACTCGAGTCCTGTTTGCAGCCCCCTGATGTGGCTGAGGAGATATTATGTTTCAGTGAAGGAATCTACTCTGTTGCTCCTGCAGAGAGAAACAATCCAATAAGTTTTTTCAAAACACCTAAACTGGAGGCCATGGCCTTCCCTGTGCAGTTTCCTACAGGCCAAAACACACTTGATGAAAGAAGGCTGATCAAAGTATCCCCCAGTGGGTATTTCAAATCAAGACTTTTCTGCATTGATGATCGTTTTGCCAAAGACACAAACTATTTATTCTTTGCACAGTTTGTGACTGAAATACACTTGGCTACATCCAGCATGACAGTACAGTTAAGGAAGGCAAAGCCTCTGACCAGAGATGGTAGAAAAATAACCTCAGGCATGTTACAAGATAAACATGAGGTGGAGAAACTGGTGCGAAATAAAGATGCAGTGAGATTCATGCAGCCTCTGAGAGGAACCCCAGCCTATTGGGAGAAAACAACAAGAGATCTTTTTGCCATGATCAGACAGTTGGGAACTCCCACGTTCTTTTGCACATTTTCAGCTGCTGAAATGCGCTGGCCTGAAGTGATCGAGGCAATAACAAGGCAGCAAGGTGAACAAGTGAATTTTGAAGGACTCGACTGGTCAGCAAAGTGTGACATCCTGAGAAGCAATCCTGTCACAACAATGCGCATGTTTGACAAGAGAGTTGAAGCATTATTCAGAGATTTACTCTTATCTCCTGCAGAGCCACTTGGCAAAGTCATTGACTACTTTTACAGAGTTGAGTTTCAGCACAGAGGAAGCCCACACATACACTGCCTCCTGTGGGTAGAAGGTGCTCCTGTTTTTGAGGAGGATGATGAGCAAACTGTTCTTGATTTTATAAACAAATACATCACAGCTCAGCTGCCTGATCCACATAAACAACCTGAACTGTACAAAAAAGTAACAGAAGTGCAAAAACACAGTAAGAACCACACAAAGACGTGCTTTAGGAGTTTAAGCTCCGGGTGCCGTTTTGGTTTTCCCAAACCACCCTGCAATGAGACAATGATCACAAGACCCAGTGAGGATGATGCACTGGAAGTAGAAACGGCAAAGAACAAGCTCAGACCACTGAACCAGCTGCTGAATGAACCTGAAACTGCTTCCATGAGTTTAGAGCAGCTCTTGGAAAGATGCAAGTTGACACATGCAGAATATGAGAGATACCTGAATAAAATGAACATGAGGAGTACGATCATACTAAAGCGTGATCCAAAAGACTCTTGGATAAACGGCTATAATCCACATCTGCTTGAAGCCTGGAACAGTAATATCGACATAAGCTTTGTTTTAGATGCTTTTGGTGCTGCAAATTATTTAATGAAATATATATCAAAAAAAGAGGGCGGGCTATCTGAGTACCTGAAAACTGTCATTGAGAACTCCCATAAGGACAGTGTAAATGAGTGCGATGAAATGAGAGCCGTCATGCAGGCATATTCAAAGAAGCGAGAGATCAGTGCACAGGAGTGTGTTGCTCGTGCATGTGGTCTTCACATGAAGCAATGCTCACGTGCTGTAATATTCATTCCAACTGATGATAATCCTGTGAAAATGAGTCGTCCCCTGTCAGTTCTGGACAACACAACACCTGAGTCTTCCAATGTTTGGATGACATCTTTGAATGACAAATACAAAGCCAGACCTGAAACACCAGAGTATGAGGAGATGTGCATGGCAGACTTTGCTGCTACTTGCAGGATTGTCTATGGCCAACAGAAAAAAGGTAAAGATGTTTTGCCCCTTCTCAATGAGATGGGGTTTGTGCAAAGGCGCAAAAACAATAAGCCTGCTATCATCAGATTTCACCGCTGCTCACAAGAAAAACATCCAGAGCAATATTACGGAAGACTGCTTAAACTGTACCTTCCTCATCGTTCAGACCACGAACTGAAAACACCATCGTTGCCAACCTATCAGGCTTTCTATGGTGCTGGCTGTGTACAGCTACCAGGTACTGACCATCTTGAGTACGTGCAACACATTGTCAAAAGAAACAGAGAAAAATATGAGAAAAACAGTGAGGAGATCGAGAGCGCTGTTGAGGAATATGAGCAGAACAGAGGTGTGACTGACGAATGGTGTAATCTGGCACCTGAATCAGATCTCGTAAGGTTGCCACTTGTCGAACAAGAAAGAGAGCGAGACAATGAAAATGAACAGGAAGATGTGCCCGACTACAGCCGTCAGGCTGATGCTTCAACAGAAGTCAGAGCCATCAGGGAACCCCCTGCTATTGATCCCACATTGTTACGTCAGATGTTTCAAAATCTGAATAAGAAGCAAGCCTGCATATTTTATGCAGTTAGAGACTGGTGCATTAAAAGAGTCTGTGCTCTAAATCCAGAGCAGTTTTTCTTTTATATTAATGGTGGTGCTGGAACAGGAAAATCACATCTTATCAAATGCATCTACTCAGAAGCATCTAAGATACTGAGCAAAGTGCCCAGATATGCAGACGACGTTGACATATCAAAACCCACCGTCCTGTTAACTGCTTTCACTGGGACTGCAGCTTTTAACATTTCTGGAACAACACTGCATTCTCTTCTCAAGCTGCCTAGAAGCTTAAAACCTCCCATTCAGGGACTTGGCAATCAGCTGGATGAAGTCAGATCAGAACTTTTGAATGCTGAAATAATCGTCATTGACGAAGTGTCTATGGTGTCAAGACATCTGTTTGCATATGTAGATGCAAGACTCAAACAGATCAAAGGGACTCGGAGACCCTTTGGAGGCATGTCAGTCATTGCTGTCGGAGACTTCTATCAGCTACCCCCAGTGCGACAGTCTAAACCTCTCTGTGTGCACGACCCGTCTGAGATCGACCTGTGGCGGGAGCATTTTCAGATGATCACTCTGACTGAGATTATGCGTCAGAAAGATGATGTTGTCTTTGCTGAGATGCTGAACAGAATTCGTGTAAAAGGAAAGTTGGATGAGCTTTGCGAAGCAGATAGAAATTTGTTGTTACAGGCCATAACTGAACCAGCCCATTGTCCGACTGATGCATTGCACATTTTTGCAACTAATAAAGAAGTGGATGCACACAACTCTTCAACACTGGCTCTGCTCCACACTCATATCATTGACATCCATGCAGATGATTATAGAAAAGATCCTAGAACTGGCAGAATGGCACTTCAAGACAGACCATTGAAAGGAGGTAAAAACGAGTTACCAGACACACTGAAAGTTGCAGAAGGAGCTCGTGTCATGCTCACCAGAAACATTGACATACAAAATGGTTTGGTTAATGGAGCTTTTGGAATACTACTTAGAGTAGTTCACTCTGAAAACGACCAACACATCATCAAGCTTGGACTTAAAATGGATAATGAGACATCTGGAAAGAATAACCGCACACCAGCAGACGATATGGTGTACATTGAGAGAGCAGAGGAGAATCTGAAGCAGAAAGGAGTGGTACGAAGACAGTTCCCAGTGAAGCTGGCCTTTGCATGTACAATACATAAGGTACAGGGTATGACAACTACATCAGCTGTTGTCTCTCTTAAGAGCATTTTTGAGCCCGGCATGGCCTACGTAGCTGTCAGTAGAGTGACGTCTCTCAGTGGACTGTATCTTCTTGATATGGAGGAGAAAAAAATATTCACCAACCCAGAAATCACTGCAGCGCTTGAGAACATGAGACAAGCCAACCTTGATGACATGATGCCTCTTCTACACGTGAGGCAAACACTGAGCAGGTCAGAGGTTTTCACCATTGTTCATCATAATACAGAGGGACTGCCAGCTCACATTAATGACATCAAAAGTCACCATGAATTGTGTCTAGCAGATGTTTTGTGCCTAACAGAAACACACCTGCGGGGCTCTTTTGTCGCAGAGAGTCTCCACTTGGAAAATTACAATTTGTTCAAACGCAACAGACACCTGTCCTACACAAACTTTCCCCAGATGGCAAACAGAAGTGGTGGTGGAGTTGCTGTTTATGTGAAAAGTGACATTCAAGTGCATGAAAAACAGTACATCCATAATGTAACTGACCTTGAATTTCTGGCTTTAAAGGTTGAAGCACCAGTCAGTGCTCTGATTGCAGTTGTATACAGACCTCCAGACTACACTCTGAGGCCATTCCTGAAAAACCTGGTAAGCCTATTAGACTCATTGGAGATCATGGACTGTCATCCCATCATAGTTTGTGGTGATTTTAATGAGAATGTTTTATCCAGTGCAAACAAACTAATCCTGGAGCTGTTTGAGTCTAGGGGATACGCACAGGTCATCACTGCCCCTACCACAGAGAAGAACACACTGCTTGACCTAATTTTCATTTCTCAGTCAGATCGATGTCTCCATTCTGGAGTCATGAAGACATACCATAGTTACCATGACCCAGTATACTGTGTATTGTCCTGTGATGATTCATGATCTAGATCTTTGAATACAGTAAGTAATATCTATATTTTTGAATGACTTAAGAAAGTAGAGCGATATTTAAAAGTTGACGCTCTGCATTGCAGTATAATGGTTGAATTGTTTACATAAAATACAATTACATGAATTAAGTAATGATATCAGTAAAAGATGACAATTTTATTTATTACAGAAAATCTAAAATTCACTAACAGTAACCTATAAATGTCAGAAAAATCAAATATAGCAGTTTGAAACGAACAGTGTAGGCATATCCTCTCTGCAGCCAGGCTTCAACATCCTGCCAGGCTGCCCCAGTCTCACTGTGGCTGGGAGGGAGGGAGGGTGGACCAGAGGATTGCCTACACAACACATAAATGTTCAACAGCTTCTTCATTGTTTCTGAGAGAACAATAATGACTAAAGGTTGCTTTTTAAAAAAACAAACAAACAAACAAACAAACAAACAAACAAACCTAATTACAGCAATAATGACAGTTAAGCCACTTTATGTGTGCCTCTATTTTGAAATAATATTTACAAAAATATTATTATTTTGGTTTGTTATAAACTTTAAACTTTTTCAAAAGTACACAATTATATTTTTGGACAAATTTTTCTATGAAACATAAATTTTTATGAGCTTTTATCATGTTTCTGGCCAGTGCAATCATCAGGGTGGGTCTGGGTTGATAACTGCACATTTCTGGCCAGAAATGTTTCAGCAGTGTTACATATGTAGTGCATATGTTACACTTGCTTTCTGTTACCAGCTGATACCCTACATTTGTATAGACATTTGATGGTGTGAGGTTGGGGAGTTGAGTGGGAGGGGGGGGGGTACGGTGGGAGTCGAGGGGGGGGGTTTCCTTTCCTGTTAGGTTTCCTTTGTTTTTCTTTTTTTTTCTTTTTAAGAGAGACACAGTCCTCCTGTGTCTTCTCCAAGCTTCACATGTAAAATCCAACAATGTGAAGCACATAGCAGCCAGAAACTGTAATGCCACAGATCAGAGAAACTTCATCATCACCATCTTCATCGCCATACGATCAGAGCGTGAGACTTCACATCTGGAGCACAGGAGAGATTCTGTGATAAGTCTTCCTTCTAGCTTGTCCCACAAGCAGTCGGTGAGATTTACTAACAACAAAAAGGGTTAATGACATTATTTCCATGAAAACATGTATTCATTCCTTGTGAAGTGTTTAAATTGTGTTTTCACTTGACCTTAGGAGTGTTAGAGTGTATTGTAATGTCTGTACTCAGGTGTTTCCCTCTGTGATCCATCCCCTTCAGAGCCGAGACACTCAGGACTGAACAGACTGCACAGTTTCTGTGACTGAGCCTCCAAAACACCTTCTTTGAAACCACTCATGATAGAAGGGCTTCATATTTGCAGCAGCACTACTACAGGTATTCAGTTTATTACAGGATGTGTTTGTTTCCTAGGACCAGCTCTGAGTGCACACTACCTAACATATACACCTTTCTGTTTATTACAAACCAACTACTCTGGATCATACGGCCAGTTGGCAGGAATGTTGCTGCAGGAAAACATCCCTGGAGATCACCATCATTGTCAGACTGACTGTGCCTCCTCTGTGCAGTGTCAAGATCCTCCCTAAATGAGTGTGTAAGTTAACATTTTCATTATTTTATTCCCTTTGACAAGACAAGTATCACTGATATTTACATTTACAACTACATTTTCCTGTTTTCTGCTCTTCTTTTAAAGTCCTCAGCTATCCTGCTTCTGTGCTGCTTGCCACACATCAAACACTGGCCGGATGACAGGGAGGATCCACTCTGAAGTCACTGGACATGATGAGGATCATATGGGACTTCATAGTTTCACAGAAACATTGTGCTCTGTGATTACAGGTTTTAAATGGACATAATGACTGCCTCTCTCTGATCAACAGGCTAAAGGATTGTTGTCATTGTTAGTGCTCTGTACAATGTATGCTTATTTAGTATTTCATCACAGAGCAAACCTTTTTTTCTTTAACATATTTTTATTTTTTTATTTGTGGGGATAGGTTAATTGATTAATCCAAATTGTCACTAGGTGTGAATGTGCGAGTGAATGTGAGTGTGAATGGTTGTCTGTCCCTGTGTGTTGGCCCTGTGACAGACTGGCGACCTGTCCAGGGTGTACCCCGCCTTTCGCCCTATGACAGCTGGGATAGGCTCCAGCGCCCCCCGCGACCCTGGAAAGGATAAGCGGAAGCGAATGGATGGATGGATGGATATTTTTATTTTGTTCTAATGTTGAATTAACTGTGGGGATTTTTTTTAAGTGGGCACTCGGGATGTCATATGACCAGAAATGTGGTAACTGGAATTCAACAGTATGGAAGAAAAAATCTGCTAAGAACAAAACACACACAAAACCCCCCAAGAAAATTCAAATTCATTCCATGTAATCCAATCTAAAACATTTTAAACTGCTGAACAGCAACACAAACAGCGTTAAAAAACAGTGTTAACAGAATGATTATGATGATTTTGTACCAAAGTTTCAGGTCACATGGCACACCTAGTGTGTAGTGTGGGGTATCAGCTGGTAAGTATAGGTTTTTTTTTTCATATTTGTGTCCTTAGAGTTCAGATAGATAAAGCCTTGTGTATAATAATTAGTCATAACCACAACTCAAAGTCAGGGACTAACTAATTTTGGGACTTTGTGTCTGAGCCCAGGTTAAAACAATGTGTAAAAAAGCATTTAGTGGCATGGCTGAACAATGCTGTATTGATACTTATTTATCCATGTTCACAAAAAGGACTAATGTGTTTATTTGATTATTTGCATGTGTTAAACTGTGTCACCACCTTACGCTTTCATTTGACTTTACTCAAAAATCTCTATACAGTTCTCTTTTACCACTGTGTGGACTCTGTTTACATTAAAACATAAAGAAGAATGAGTAATAAAAAGATGTGTAGACAGATTAAGTAGACCGATAGAAACAGCTGTTCAGCCATGTTCTAAGAAACCAACACAATTTAAAGGTTCAGGATTGTGGTTTTAAAAGTTGAATTTTCATTTATTTCATATCTTGCTTATTATTTTTTATTTAGTTATTTAATTTAGTTATTTTTATTTATTCTACTAGTCCTTTTCAGAAAGAAGCTGTAAAATATGACTTAAGATTTTTATGTTATTTTCTATGACATACAAAACAAATTGATGTATGTAATACTATTAAACATGATATACACATGTGTATATGTCTGAAAAACATTATGCTGTATATTAAAGTTTGTATTTTCTCCAGAATTTTTGTTCATCTTTTAAGTTCATTTCAATTAGAAGAATTTGAACTTTTAATATTCATTCAGAGGTTTTCTGACTCTAGATTTTCTTTTGTCATTACTCATCTTTTTATTATTTACATTTTAAACATGTTTAGCTTTTTTCCAACTTCTTCTGTGTGAACATCAGCTTTCAAAAGTTCTGCACTTTTGTTTTCAGGTGAAAATTTCTGTATTTTCCAGCTCATTCGGAATTTTTAACTTAACATTCAGCAATTAATTCATTTCAGTGCATACATTCAGATTCAAGCATTCACACTGCAGTTTCTTCAGAAAATGCACTTTCTAGTTATTAGTGTGAATGCTTGAAAAGCATTCACAGTATTGTTATTCGAATCTTTATTATTATTATTATTATATTTTATCTATTCCGTACGTTTTTTGTAATCCTACTCCTTCAAAACCGTTCAACTTAGAAAAACCATTCAAACACCGTTAGATTCCTATTCTTTTGGACAACACTGCTTCTATTTTTCATATTTTTAACATTTATATTTTTAATTTTATTCAACTTTATTCAACAAAAATTTATAATGTATTTCAATGGGGAGACCCTTCAAATCCTCATTCAACTTACTCATTTTTAAACTCTTACTACTTCCACATACATTGACATAGAGCCACCATTCAAACTTTAAAACGAAGACAAGACATTCAACTATTCAACTTGTATTTATCTTTTCAATATCTATTATACTTTTTCTTCAGTTCCAGTTTAAGTTTCATGATGTTTTTTCACCCGTTTCAGAGTTTATAATGGGTGTGTATGGGACGGAATGTTGGGGCTAGAGTGAGAGAGCTCAACTGCTAGAGTGAGAGGAGCAAAAAAATTAATCTTAAAATATTTTTTAAAACTGCTGCTGTGTCCACAGCGTTTGCTCTACAGCCACCATTTTACCCTCAAAACGTAGCCATCGCTGTCCTCTTTCATCCAATGTGTTTACTATTGTCCTAGGTGTTATGGTTCTTTCATAAATGTCACCAATGCACAGCCTCCTCCCTCCAACTCTTCCATAGACTCTAATGTTAAAATGGCTCAGAAGGTTCTTTTGAAAATCAGAAGAGCATGGTGTCTTTCCACTGTCACCACGTCCATATAATAAACTCCACAGGCATGAAAACTGAGAATTCAGTAGACTAGACATTGCTGTCGCTCACGGTGAAAGAATTTCGTCAATACGACATGTACTTTTCATATGGGAACGATTTGTTTCGGCCTGACTTTTCTGTTCATTTTAAGCAGCAAAAGTGAGGTGCATGTCTGTGTCCGTGTGTATGGAGCCATTGGGTGCGGTCACTATAGCAACCAGGCTCACACCTGCCTGCTTAACGAGCTCTCTCTCTCACTCTGCCAAGATTCATCTGAAACACTTCTCTTTCAACTGCTGCTGTCTCCACAGTGTTACAGCCATCATTTTACCCTCAAAACGTCGCCATCGTTGTTCTCTTTCCAACATCTTGTCTTTCAAAGCTCAGAGATGTAAACTTTTTAAACTGTGTGGATCCAAGTGGAGGGATCACATTTTAGTCATTCAGTGATTCAAAGAATATGACCTTTTAATATTCTTTCAGATGTTTTCTGACTCTAAATGTTCTTTTCTCATTTCTTAGGTTTTTCTAATTTACAATTAAAACATTTTCAGCTTTTTTCCAACTTCTTCTTCTGTGTAACCTTCAGCTTTTAGCAGTTCAGCACCTTTGTTTTCAGGTTAAATTCGGTTTTTTGTTGTTGTTTTTTTTAAATCTCATTCAATATTTTTAACTCAAAATTCAGCAATTAATTCATTTCAGTGCATACATTCAGATTCAAGCATTCACACTGCAGTTTCTTCAGAAAATGCACTTTCTAGTTAGTGTGAATGCTTGAAAAGCATTCACAGTATTGTTATTCTAATCTTTATTATTATTATATTTTATTTTTCCGTACGTTTTTTGAAAGCCTACTCCTTCAAAACCGTTCAACTTAGAAAAACCATTCAAACATCGTTAGATTCCTATTATTTTGGACAACATTGCTTCTATTTTTCTCATTTTTAACATTTATATTTTTAATTTTATTCAACTTTATTCAACAAAAATTTCCCATGTATTTCAATGGGGAGACCCTTCAAATTCTCATTCAACTTACTCATTTTTAAACTCTTACTACTTCCACATACATTGACATAGAGCCACCATTCAAACTTTAAAACGAAGACAAGACATTCAACTATTCAACTTGTATTTATCTTTTCAATATCTATTATACTTTTTCTTCAGTTCCAGTTTAAGTTTCATGATGTTTTTTCACCCGTTTCAGAGTTTATAATGGGTGTGTATGGGACGGAATGTTGGGGCTAGAGTGAGACAGCTCAACTGCTAGAGTGAGAGGAGCAAAAAAATTAATCTTAAAATCTTTTTTAAAACTGCTGCTGTGTCCACAGCGTTTGCTCTACAGGTATGATTTTACCCTCAAAACGTAGCCATGGCTGTCCTCTTTCATCCAATGTGTTTACTATTGTACTAGGTGTTATGGTTCTTTCATAAATGTCACCAATGCACAGCCTCCTCCCTCCAACTCTTCCATAGACTCTAATGTTAAAATGGCTCAGAAGGTTCGTTTGAAAATCAGAAGAGCATGGTGTCTTTACACTGTCACCACGTCCATATAATAAACTCCACAGGCATGAAAACTGAGAATTAGGTAGACTAGACATGGCTGTCGCTCACGGTGAAAGAATTTTGTCAATACGACATGTACTTTTCATTTGGGAAGAATTTGTTTGGGCCTGACTTTTCTGTTCATTTTAAGCAGCAAAAGTGAGGTGCATGTCTGTGTACGTGTGTATGGAGCCATTGGGTGCAGTCACTATAGCAACCAGGCTCACACCTGCCTGCTTAACGAGCTCTGCCTGCCACTGTGCCAAGATTCATCTTAAGCACTTCTCTTTCAACTGCTGCTGTGTCCACAGTGTTAAAGCCATCATTTTACCCTCAAAACGTCGCCATCGTTGTTCTTTTTCCAACATCTTGTCTTTCAAAGCTCAGAGATGTAAACTTTTTAAACTGTGTGGGTCCAAGTGGAGGGATCACATTTTAGTCATTCAGTGATTCAAAGAATATGACCTTTTAATATTCTTTCAGATGTTTTCTGACTCTAAATGTTCTTTTCTCATTTCTTAGGTTTTTCTAATTTACAATTAAAACATTTTCAGCTTTTTTCCAACTTCTTCTTCTGTGTAACCTTCAGCTTTTAGCAGTTCAGCACTTTTGTTTTCAGGTTAAATTCGGGTTGTTTTTTTTTTATCTCATTCAAGATTTTTAACTTAAATTCAGTAATTAATTCATTTCAGTGCATACATTCAGATTCAAGCATTCACACTGCAGTTTCTTCAGAAAATGCACTTTCTAGTTATATTTTATTATTTTTCCGTACGTTTTTTGAAAGCCTACTCCTTCAAAACCGTTCAACTTAGAAAAACCATTCAAACATCGTTAGATTCCTATTCTTTTGGACAACATTGCTTCTATTTTTCTCATTTTTAACATTTATATTTTTAATTTTATTCAACTTTATTCAACAAAAATTTATAATGTATTTCAATGGGGAGACCCTTCAAATTCTCATTCAACTTACTCATTTTTAAACTCTTACTACTTCCACATACATTGACATAGAGCCACCATTCAAACTTTAAAACGAAGACAAGACATTCAACTATTCAACTTGTATTTATCTTTTCAATATCTATTATACTTTTTCTTCAGTTCCAGTTTAAGTTTCATGATGTTTTTTCACCCGTTTCAGAGTTTATAATGGGTGTGTATGGGACGGAATGTTGGGGCTAGAGTGAGGCAGCTCAACTGCTAGAGTGAGAGGAGCAAAAAAATTAATCTTAAAATATTTTTTAAAACTGCTGCTGTGTCCGCAGCGTTTGCTCTACATGTATGATTTTACCCTCAAAACGTAGCCATGGCTGTCCTCTTTCATCCAATGTGTTTACTATTGTCCTAGGTGTTATGGTTCTTTCATAAATGTCACCAATGCACAGCCTCCTCCCTCCAACTCTTCCATAGACTCTAATGTTAAAATGGCTCAGAAGGTTCGTTTGAAAATCAGAAGAGCATGGTGTCTTTCCACTGTCACCACGTCCATATAATAAACTCCACAGACATGAAAAGTGAGAATTTGGTAGACTAGACATTGCTGTCGCTCACAGTGAAAGAATTTTGTCAATACGACTTTTACTTTTCATTTGGGAACGATTTGTTTCGGCCTGACTTTTCTGTTCATTTTAAGCAGCAAAAGTGAGGTGCATGTCTGTGTCCGTGTGTATGGAGCCATTGGGTGCGGTCACTATAGCAACCAGGCTCACACCTGCCTGCTTAATGAGCTCTCTCTGCCACTCTGCCAAAATTCATCTTAAACACTTCTCTTTCAACTGCTGCTGTGTCCACAGTGTTAAAGCCATCATTTTACCCTCAAAACGTCGCCATCGTTGTTCTTTTTCCAACATCTTGTCTTTCAAAGCTCAGAGATGTAAATTTTTTAAACTGTGTGGGTCCAAGTGGAGGGATCACATTTTAGTCATTCAGTGATTCAAAGAATATGACCTTTTAATATTCTTTCAGATGTTTTCTGACTCTAAATGTTCTTTTCTCATTTCTTAGGTTTTTCTAATTTACAATTAAAACATTTTCAGCTTTTTTCCAACTTCTTCTTCTGTGTAACCTTCAGCTTTTAGCAGTTCAGCACTTTTGTTTTCAGGTTAAATTCGGGTTTTTTTTTTTTATCTCATTCAAAATTTTTAACTTAAATTCAGTAATTATTTCATTTCAATGCATACATTCAGATTCAAGCATTCACACTGCAGTTTCTTCAGAAAATGCACTTTCTAGTCTTTATTCTTATATTTTATTATCTATTCCGTACGTTTTTTGAAAGCCTACTCCTTCAAAACCATTCAACTTAGAAAAACCATTCAAACACCATTAGATTCCTATTCTTTTGGACATGATTGCTTGTATTTTTCTCATTTTTAACATTTATATTTTTAATTTTATTCAACTTTATTCAACAAAAATTTCCCATGTATTTCAATGGGGAGACCCTTCAAATTCTCATTCAACTTACTCATTTTTAAACTCTTACTACTTCAACATACGTTCACATAGAGCCACCATTCAAACTTTAAAACGAAGACAAGACATTCAACTATTCAACTTGTATTTATCTTTTCAATATCTATTATACTTTTTCTTCAGTTCCAGTTTAAGTTTCATGATGTTTTTTCACCCGTTTCAGAGTTTATAATGGGTGTGTATGGGACGGAATGTTGGGGCTAGAGTGAGGCAGCTCAACTGCTAGAGTGAGAGGAGCAAAAAAAATAATCTTAAAATCTTTTTTAAAACTGCTGCTGTGTCCGCAGCGTTTGCTCTACAGGTATGATTTTACCCTCAAAACGTAGCCATGGCTGTCCTCTTTCATCCAATGTGTTTACTATTGTCCTAGGTGTTATGGTTCTTTCGTAAATGTCACCAATGCACAGCCTCCTCCCTCCAACTCTTCCATAGACTCTAATGTTAAAATGGCTCAGAAGGTTCGTTTGAAAATCAGAAGAGCATGGTGTCTTTCCACTGTCACCACGTCCATATAATAAACTCCACAGACATGAAAACTGAGAATTTGGTAGACTAGACATTGCTGTCGCTCACAGTGAAAGAATTTTGTCAATACGACTTTTACTTTTCATTTGGGAACGATTTGTTTCGGCCTGACTTTTCTGTTCATTTTAAGCAGCAAAAGTGAGGCGCATGTCTGTGTACGTGTGTATGGAGCCATTGGGTGCAGTCACTATAGCAACCAGGCTCACACCTGCCTGCTTAACGAGCTCTCTCTGCCACTCTGCCAAGATTCATCTTAAGCACTTCTCTTTCAACTGCTGCTGTGTCCACAGTGTTAAAGCCATCATTTTACCCTCAAAACGTCGCCATCGTTGTTCTTTTTCCAACATCTTGTCTTTCAAAGCTCAGAGATGTAAACTTTTTAAACTGTGTGGGTCCAAGTGGAGGGATCACATTTTAGTCATTCAGTGATTCAAAGAATATGACCTTTTAATATTCTTTCAGATGTTTTCTGACTCTAAATGTTCTTTTCTCATTTCTTAGGTTTTTCTAATTTACAATTAAAACATTTTCAGCTTTTTTCCAACTTCTTCTTCTGTGTAACCTTCAGCTTTTAGCAGTTCAGCACTTTTGTTTTCAGGTTAAATTCGGTTTTTTTTTTTTTATCTCATTCAAAATTTTTAACTTAAATTCAGTAATTATTTCATTTCAATGCATACATTCAGATTCAAGCATTCACACTGCAGTTTCTTCAGAAAATGCACTTTCTAGTTGGATTATAGACACTGAGCAAATTACAGATGTACTGTTTTAATCAGTTTTATTAGACCGAAAAGGATCCGAGCTGTTCTCCCCATCATGGTTTCCGTGCTAATGTACTAAAGAAATTGTTAGTTGTTGTTGGCCAAGGTGGTTAGCAAGAGCTAACGATGCTGAATCACTGAAGATGTTTTACTTGCTAATGCTAGCTGTGTTTCTGTATGAAGCGTAGATTGTAACTGATCCCAGAGCAGTCAAAGCAGACTGGCAGCAGCTTGCCTCACATGCTGATCTCCCATTAGTTTACATTCATATACCTGCAGTTTAGGCACACTCCCCCCCCCCCCCCCCCCCCCCCCGTGTTTAGATGTTATGCCGTCACCTGACGTGATTTAGACACTTTGGGGGTTGTTAAGTTGTTTACATATCAATTATATTTTCACCAGTTGTTTTTGCTGTTGAGAATTTTAATTATAACTTTTGTATTATGGTTTCTCAACAGTACTTGTTTGTTTTAATTAGTTTACTGGGGTTTTTTTTAAAAAGATTTTTCTAAAAAATAAATAAATAAAAAATTGATAACTGTAAACCACCACGGCAGACCCGATGGCATTTTCATGCATCGCAGCATCATTTATTCTTACAATAGTCACACAGTTGCTGTAACACCACATTCAACGGCTGCAGCTCTCCCGCTGCCAGCCATAGTAATAATAATGCTAATATTGAAAAAGGAAACATCACAAAAACACTTAAGGTCATGAAAATTAATTGAGATTTAGCAGTTCAATGACGCATCCAGCTTGTTTATTGAAAAGTATCGGTATCAGCGACACTGACTCGTATTTACTTGGTATCGGATCGATACCAAAATATGCAGTATCCCACACCACTAGTTAACAGCACATGGCCACGCCCTCAAAATAGCTGCAGTTTTCTGTGAGATTGAAACAAGCACAGCTTTCAGCGACAGCATGGCCACAAGATGGCAATAATGTGAAGGATGGATACATATATTCATTGCAGATGAGAAGCTGTGCTGTCTAAGGACAGGATTACTTTGCTTGTTGACTTTATTAATTTGTCAAACAAAATGCCAGGTTTCCTGCCTTATCCACTGTTTTCAGATGAAGGAATAGTAAGTATGAACAAATTTACTTTTGCAGACTTTTTGGACTATGTCCTTGTCTCTGTCCAGTTCTAAAAGGCTTCTAGATATCCAGCAGTCAATCAATGCTGCTTATTAATTTGTGAACAGGGGTTTTGATCATCAGAGGAAAATATTACTGCGTATCATCTGCATAAAAAGGTAGGATATTTTACAAATATTTATCATACTGCAACATGGGAGCTGGAGCTAGGGTTTAAAAATCAAAAATCATAAAGTGAAAGATCTCCAGTTGAAGCCTTGGGTGACACATAATTCCCTTCAGGTCTGTGTCAGGAAGATCATCTGATATAAAGTAAATCTGCCAAATCAAACACGCAGCAACATACAACAACCTGCAGGCTTGACCCCTTGTGAATAATTAAGTCAGCTTGAAACTTTCCTGACACCCCCCTCCCTGTTTTACCAACTTTGTTTTCTCCTTCTTCCTTTTTTCTTCTCCCCCAGGGCATTTTTTTATTTACAAATAACTGGAGATTGTACTTTTATCTGTCCAGGATCCCAAATTCCAATGTAGACTTAGTCCCTAGACAATAAATTCTAGATGGTCTGGCAACATTCGCTACATTATAGTTGTCAGTATCAACAGTGGTACTAAACATAATGGTAATTATGAATATTTATCTATTTATGAACTTCAAGCATGTGTAGTGGTGCGAGTCTATATCCCACTAAATCCCCGAACTGTCATAATGTCACATCCTTAGACCTAATTTTTCAAGATGGGCATTCATTATGTTATCATATCCTTAAAAATGAAATTATTATTGTGTTAGCACAGAAGTGTTTTCCCCATAACATTAAAGTGCCTCTATAATTCTAATCAATTAAGTAATTCTTATGCTGTAAGACCATCATTTTGGTATCATATGTGACTTACAGTTGAATTGTTGTAGCACTTTTTTTCACCCAAACATACATTTTTGGTTACTTTTTTTTTAAATAAAGGACAATTAAGATCTCTTTTAAGGTCTTTTAACTTATCTATAAACTCTAGTTTTTATAACATACATGGTACAATGTTTTACTGTGGCTTAATTTATGCTGTAAGTAACAACACTATGTTCTATAATATGATCACCAGTCACTCAGCAGGGCTTAATTGAGAGCTTGTGGATTAACGGTTAACCTTTCATATTTACTGAAAGCACTCCTGCTTCGTGAATTCACTGCAGCTACTGTGAACATCATTCAGACAAAATACTCTGAATTGTGCTGATAAACATGCTGTAGACTCAGCAGATTTCAGCTGCCTTTATTATTCACCAAGGCTGAACAACCCTGACTGCTGTGACAAGCATCTGCACTTCACTCAATAGGTTCTGATGTACCATTGTGCACCACAAACAACCTTGAAGGTTGTTTGGCCAATGCTCTCAGGACACGACTGCGCGATTAAGAACTGAATTGATATCCGACTGCTAACAAGAAAGATAAGATTAGACAAATGAGGAGCTTTTATCCAACTAACATCGTGTTCTGAGAAGCGCTGTTGTCATTTGTGAAATTGAAATGTAAAATATCAACTACTTTTCTCAATGCTACAGGTAAGAGAATTTTTCTGTATTGTGTCTGTGTTTATGTTGGATCATTCGGGTCCTCTACCTGGCATGGTTCGATTTTTTTTTAAGCATCTCCTTTTTCTTCAATTAAGAAACATTTCCACTTAGAAATGAGTGGTATTTTCTTCTTTGGTTATGAAAAACATGTCTTTTTTTTCTTTCTTTCTTTTCTCTTTTTTTAGGAAAACACATGGCTTTTATCCAACTAACTTTATATCCTCAGGGGCCCTATTTTCATTTGTGAGATATGCCATTATTGTGCGTGTTGTTCAGTTCTGAGTAACAGGTTACAACAAGGTATTTAATGGAGGCAGTGTGCTAGCCCTTTTCATTTCGGTGACCCTGAGAGAACAGCGAGGATAATCAACATGCACCACCATCACAGAGTCTGAGCCATTAAATCCTATCTAGACCTCTTTGAGTTGTATCTGACCATTTTTGCATGTACACAGTGTTGCAGATATTTACTCCTATCAGGGGTTTCAGGTTTTTGTTAGTAATAGGTTACAGGCATCGTTATAGTATGCTTGCAGTTATCCAGACAATCCTGAATAAAGAGCATTACTGTAAATCTGACAGTTGCACAGAGTAAACAGAAGAAGGTATTTTTTCCTTCCATCTAATTTTTAATAGAAATCACTCAGGTTTTTAACAGGTGGAACTTCAGGATTTATTAATTGTTTGTTCTGGACAGCCCTGCCTTTTGTCTAAGAGAGTAAAAAACATTAATTGGTGCTTCTTTATAGAAAGACAACCTTTATGAAAGGTTTGCAAAGTGATTTATGAATGCAGATTCATCCAACCATCCATCTTTTCCTTATCCAATTCAGAGTCACAGTGGAGATTTATATATAAAAATTCATCTGTAAATCCCTCTTACACTGTTTGTGCTTTGTTTTATAGACACGTGCAGTTCATTTGTATTACAAAAGGAACTCATTATGGGCCTGATATGTATTATCAAACAATATTGTTGCACCAGGATAAGCCTGATTACTGAGCTGGCACATTACACTGATTATTAACCTTGTGGGTTTCTCTGGGTGAGACATAAAACAGAGAAAATTGCCATTATCTAGTGAAGATAATCATGTCAAATAGAAAAGTCTTGGACTTTTGTATTAGTAGTAACTTTAAGTCATCACTGAGCAGACCCAGGAGAGTCTTTCATGACCTCCAGGTTAAATAATTTCAGCTGACCTGGTCTTCAGGTCCACTTGAATGTGTACGTATGGATGATCACTGATCAGTTATGACCCATGAACACTGAACAAATATGAACAAAATCAAACAAAACCAGAGCAAAACACAATTGAAACATAAATGCCTGACAGTTACTGTCAAACTGTCAAGCAGTAATAATAATAATTTCAAGTGGAGAATGAATCACACAGAAATTATCTGAAATGTGTGATTGTCCCTGACAGTAAAAATTGTGAATACAGCCATGAACTGCAGATTGTGAGCATTTAAAATCTTGGCATTAGTTGACATCATTTTTTAAAGGTAACGATGGGAGTATGGCCTGTTTAAAGACAGGTGACTCCAAAGAGTCAAAAAAGTTGGTGATAAAAACAAAGATCAGTCTCCTGATTTTGCAGAGGAGTTGTTTGAAACTCAATTGCTGTGCATACTAATGCATATCAGTGCGTAACTACTAATACAGCCTCATTGTTTATCTGAAAAAGCATTTGTTAACACCTCCAGTGTCCAAATTATAGAATTTAACCGAGGACTTTGGTCATGGTCCTGTTGTTTTGCTCGTTTTGTTGTGTTCTTAGTGCTTTCAGCATCTTGATTTTCTTGTGCCTTCTGTGCTCGTGTTCCTCTGTCTCTGCTTTCATGTACGGTAGTTTGCTACTTTGTTGTTGTGCTTTTTAAAGTTTAGTTTTGTCATGCATCTTGTTCTAGTTTTCCTTCCTGCTCTTTTTGCTTCTTTTCAATTTTGGTATTCTTCAGTTCATTATATATTTATTATTATCTAATTTGGGTGCTTTTTAAAATCAGGAAATGTCAGACGATGATATTTGTAAAGGTGAACTGGAGGTTTTTAGCATGTTATCAGAAATATTTTAACAGTGTCGCTCTAAAACATTCAATGGGCTGCAGTAAATTAAAAAACATCATCACTGAGCACCGACTCATGTGTTACTGTTTAGTTGTGACCTGATCTGTAAAAGCCTCATTGTGTCTGCATCAGTGAGTCTATCAGTAAAAAACACTCATCATGCAGCCTGCTTGCATAAGACAACTGAAACTCATTGAGGTCAGATCACCTTAATTCACAGACAAAAACCACTGCCTATGAACTAGATTCATCTAAGATGAAAGCTGCCAGGTGCCAGATGCTATCATTTTCTTTCAAAGTTTATTATTAATTAAGTTTCAAGCTGGTATTTGTGAAATTGTATTGTTTAATATAAGCCTTTAAGCATAGTCCACAAATTCTCAAAAGGGTTGAGCTATTCCAGAAACGTTATTTTTGTGCGTGCTTTATCTCACTTCACTGTGGACAGTGACATCGGTGTTCCAGCAGTTTCCGGTTAGTGGCTGGCTTGCGCCTTGGTGGTTCCCGGGTGTTCCTGAACATCCTAACCAATTTCTTCTTATTTCAGGGTGACAATTTGTTTTGTGTTTTCCAAACTTTGGCCAAATGATGTCAAATCTGAATAAACTGCAGTTAAGTGCAATTGTTTAAACCGAGGATCTGGGAAGCTGTTTATAAAACCCATTAAGACAATTTAGTGTCTGGAATTGCCTCTCCAAAGCCCCAACCTCGACTCTACTGAAGATTTGTGGACTATACTTAAAAGCCAGGTGTGTGCCAGGAAACCAGCCAGTTTACATGGACTCTATTAATTCTGCCAACAAGCCAGAATTATACTAGAATTTTGTTGACTTCCAAAAATGCCTGGGCGAGGTGCAACTTGCCAAAAGACATTTAACTACGTTAGTGGTGATGTCTGTATAAATTTGAGCCTGTATGTAAACTTTTGACCCGCACAGGGTCAAAAGTAAAAATCCAAAATAAATTCATTAAAGATGTCTACTGAACAATCATTCCAACCTGGAAAATGAACAGAAATCCGTAAAAGCCCCAAATTACCATCACATTCGTGCCCATGATGAGTGCATGCAAACTGCAATTGCATTTCAAATGTCCTAGCAATAGTTCAAAGAACTTGAAGGTTGAAGTATTTGATAATTCTGCAGGTAGGTGAAACACCACAGTGACTCATCATACCTTCTTCTTATTCATTGCTCAGGGTCTGAAGTTTTGATTTCTTCACACCGGCAGTGGCCGTGGAGACAAGTAGTCTAAAAATTACACAGTCCCCATGAAGCTCAGAACACAGTGACAGATTCTAATGCTGTTCATTCCTGCTAGTGCAAAAAAGGTCACATGGTTGTCACTCATCAGCAAGTTTTAGTATATGACAGAAAAAAAATTAAAGAAAGAAAAGAAATTCATGCATGTTAAGTTGTTCTTCTCTCACAAGAAACAATCTTCTGGGATGGTGCACTCTATAGCGCTTGACTAAACAGCATCTGTTCATTATTGATTCAATGAAAAGACACAGTAAAGCCTTTTAATAAATCCAGGCAAGTGTTAGAATCTGACATGATCAAACTAAAGCAGTGTTCAGTCTGAACAGCTCTGAAAGTCTCCGTTATTGTTAAACGATGGCAAAGATGGCTGCAATATTCTCCTTTAGCTTATAGTATTTTCCTATCCCGAACCAAAAAAAAGGCTGCCCTATAGTTTACTAAAGAGGTAGGAGAGACCGGGGATAGTTGTAACGTGGGTCAGTTGTAACACTTCCAATTTCTCCAATCAGGGCTAAGTTTCAAATGATGTGATTCATCCTGTACATGCCCAATTCAGTTCTGCTATCACATGTGAAAAATTAGCACATTTTGTCAAACACAGACAATTTAACATGAAAAAAAAGTAATTTGTATGCCAAAAAGTAAGTATTTCTACTTTATTTCAATTTCTAATAGCATTATCTGCTTTGCAGTTAAACTCATCAAACTTAAATTATGTTGGGGATATATTCTGTGTAGGTCTTTAGTGCTAATGTTTTAGCCGTTGGCTGTAATGTTGGCTAGTTCATGGATAGGAGTCTGGGTCAGTTGTAACAGCAGCAGTCTGGGTTAGTTGTAACAATAACGCAGATGTTACAACTAACCACACTATTACTTTAACTTATATTAAACAAGTTGGGGCAACGACATCAGCAGAGAGAGGTTCACTGGTCGCATTTGTATATGCGGTTAATGCCATTGGCAACACAATTCCTCCACTGTTTGTGTTCCAACACATACATTATGCAGACCACTGTGTCAGAGATGGACCAGTAGGAAGTACTGGTAGTGGAAATAAATCAGGATGGGTGCACGAAACAGATTTCCTCATCTTTCTGAAGCACTTTGCAAACCACACCAAGGTAAGCCATGATAAAAAGTAATGGAATTGCGGTGCTGGTGCACAACTACATTTTTTCAGCTTCATTGTTATGTTCAAAGGTTGGTGCAAGAGTTGTAGGTTATAATGCCCACTGAGCCAATGAGGCCAAACTCAAGGAAGACCAACCAAAATTAATGAAATATTCAGTTGCAGAAAATTCCATAATTTGTCTTTTTTGGGGGGGTTGGAATATGTTCAAAACCTTGATTTCTGCATTCTGTCACTCACACACACACACACACACACACACACACACACACACACACACACACACACACACAGCTTTCATTGTGTTACATTTTACCCCAGGATATGTTACAACTAACCCAGACTGTGGGGTTAATTGTAACATTTCACTCTTTGTGTTTGAGACCATACCATGCAAAGGGTAATTGTGCTGCAGAGAAAATAGCTGCACTATTTAATAGCGACGACATGTAAATACTTTGCATTACATTTTGAATCCACTACCTTAAAAGAGCTCTAATTTACAGACAGAAATGTCAAAAATGTTACAACTATCCCCTGTCCCCCCTATTTAGTTTTAAAGGCCAAAAAACAACTTGTTATTTTCCTGCAGTGGTACTTTGCCAGTTAATGACTTCAACAACAGTTCAGGCTGCTGCTTTCTTGGCACACTTTGGGCCCCTTTTGTAGCAAATGAGGATTGTTTAAATGTCACAGCCTGTCTGAGTGCTGATGCTGACTATTTCAAATCTGTGAAGAATGTTTCCAGCATCTTGTTAAATCCATGCCACCAAGAATTGAAGATGATTCCACTTTAGTTCCACAATTCCTCTGATACCGGTGCTCAGTGCTGTGTTTTGACTACTTTGAGGACCCTCAAGGATAAATCCTAGCTTAACGCTGACTTTGCAGATACTACTCACTGGTGGCTGAGTGGGAACTGCATGGTGATTTTTCCATGCAGAATGAAAAGTGAGGAGAGTTAACCTGAATTGATCGCACTCACTCGAAACTCTCTAGCTTTAAATGGACGGTTTGAAACCCCAGACACACTGAGCACAGCATCTGCCGTGGACGTCACACCAGGATCCCCCTGATCAGCTGGCTTCAGGTTGTTGATTCTCAATCAATTTGCTAATGACAACAAAAAAGCTCGGATCGTTTCGCCTCTGCCCCCGAGAGTTAGTTTGCACAAATCAAACATCGTGCTTGCAGAACCTCCACCTCTGACTGTTCTCCACACAAGGGCCACGAAAAACTGAGACATCACATTACGCCACCTCTTTATCAGTCTGCCCCTCTGTTCCTTTTACAAATATTTATAACAAAGGAGGATAGTTCAAGCACAAGCGCCATAATAGCAGTAACCTTCTCTTATTCCACAGAATATTGAGCCGTCTTGGCGTGGGCATAAATCATTCTTGACTTAATGCAACAGATTGTATGGAAATAAAACCGTTATTCATTTTTTTAATTATCCATTAATAGAAATGATCAACAAATACCGTGGAGAATGTTTGCTATAGAATCTGCCACAGCAACTTGAAACTACAGGAGCAGGAGAACATGCAGGAATGGAGCTGCAAAGTCTCTTTAACCACCTGCTCTGTCCTTGCTTTTGAAATCAGGTGTACAGTCTGCAGGGTTTTATTCGGGCTTTTCAGGCCACACCATCTTCCAAGGAGACGCGTCGGAAACGCCGTCCAGTCATCACAGCTGTCACTCAAGTTTGGGGCAGATATATAAGCGAGACTTCCTCCCCCAGTCAGCCGGACTGCACCTGCTGATCACCACACACACACACACACACTTGATTAATTAAAACAACTGAAGTTGTTACAGTGCACGTTAATGAAGGATTCGGAATGCATGGCTGTGCTTGGTGTCCGTAAACCTATAAGCGTGGATTTGTGTGAGAAGCGCGCATCTCTCCACAGACGCACAGAAGCTCCGAGCTGGATATTCCGTGCGCTGGAACACTGAGACATCTGTAGACGGTAGGTGTGCTGCTTTGGCTTGTAATGTTGTGCAAATTTAAATTGACAAAGTCTAACTGCATCTAAAGTCAGCACGTCGAGTGTGAGAAGAGCGGAAATGATGCAGGCACGATGCAACGTGCTTTTTCTCCTTGGAGACATTTGAAAGTTATTTAGAGGATTTTTAATTACTTGCGTTTTGTCATCGGTATGTCCGACAGTTTTATAGCTGTCAGTCCACTCGCTTTATCTGCGTCGAGGTATTCCAGAGCTGACCCTGAAACTGTAAATATTTCCAATGCTTTTAAATGGTGATATGTTCTTTAAAATGTATGAGATCACGCTACTGGTACCAGCGTGCGTTATTATTATTTTCTCTCCTTTTTTTCTTGGCATAAGGAATACGGGAGTGTTAAAACAAACTAATAAAAAAGAAATATCGGGTCTTTTTGGCGCAGGAAACGAGCTTTGTGCCAAAAATCTCTGACCTATTTTTCCTGTAACATTTTTCCTGTGGACAAACGTGTTACATTCATTTACTCTCACTCTCGTCCATTGATGAACAGCGACTCATATGTGAGTTTTCTCTGTCCACTGTTCACAGTGTGGCGTAACTTCAGGACATAAATTGCTGCAATCTACGGTGTTCAGATATATAAACAATTAACTAAGGATCACAAAAGCAAGCACAGAGGCAAAAATATCGGGCAAATTCTCTAAAATCGAGAAAGACCAACCCAAATTTTTAATCTTTCTTAGAGACACAACAGTGTGGGGTTGTGTACTGGTTACTTGAGATATTGTGATTGACTGCCGTCCTTACACTGCACCTTCTGGCCATTTTTCCCCCTGTAATATTTCCTGGCAGTTCAAATATTCAGCCTCCACTGCTGGTTTTTTCTTCATCAACATAAATTTCTTACACAGTCTTGGCCAAATGTGTCCTTGCTGGGTGAGTTTATTATAGTGCTTATATTATCCTGCGGTTTTTTTTTTTGGCATGAATCATTTAAATTCCCTCACTTGAGTATATATGCTGAACTGATTTAACAGGGACCAACACCTCTTGTGCTGACCACATAAACACTGCACATACATGGTGCATGGGGAGATAATGGCGTGAGTCATCCAGCAGCATTTGCTTTGATATTGAGTGTTTGCATGGAAGTTTTGTGGAACTGACTGGGAAATGACTAGGCCCTACTCGTCTAAGTTACACTGAAGTAATAACCCCAGTTCATTTTGGTTTCTGCATGTAGTTAGTCAGTAAATTGTCACCGTAGTCTAATAAAAGGAATTTGCTTTCAGCATAGTGGGTTTTTTGTTTTTTGTAGCTACACAGGAGGAAAAAAATCATTTACTTCAAGGACAAGAAAAATAATTGGACAAAGGCTCATGAAGCTGCTCAGCCTGTCTGCAGGCCTGTAATAAAAGGAAAAGCGTTCTCAATCACTTTGCCTGTTCTTGTTTGCACATGTCTCCCTTGGCCAAATTTGACATTTCACTGTGCATGTTGAACTGTACTTGACTCTGTTTATGATGTCATCTCTGTAGGCTCACACCATCCTTTCAGGATGGAGGTTTCGGGCAGTGGGTGGGCAGCTGAGCTCACCCCTCCGTGTGTGACACAAGCTGCAAATGGAAACGACTCTGGTCAGGTGTTTGAGGTGGCGCTGCAGAACAGCTCCTCCAAGCGCAGCCCCCAGTTTGCGGGCGTGGAGCTGCTGCAGTCCTTCAAGCTGCTTATCATTCCCTGCTACACCCTCGTGGCTCTGGTGGGCGTCTTTGGCAACTACCTGCTCCTCTATGTCATCTGCCGCACTCGCAAGATGCACAACGTCACCAACTTTTTCATTGGAAACCTGGCTTTCTCTGACATGCTGATGTGTGCTACGTGTGTCCCCTTCACGCTGGCCTACGCCTTCAACCCACACGGTTGGGTGTTTGGTCGCTTCATGTGCTACCTGGTGTACCTCATACAGCCGGTGACGGTGTACGTGTCAGTGTTCACCCTCACTGCCATTGGTGTAGACAGGTAAGTCACAATGAGTCAGAATGCAGTGGGAAAAACTGTAAGTAAACCTCCAGCATCTCGCTGGCATGCAGCATGCTGTGTCTGTGAGAAACAATGTACAAACAAGGACAAAAAACTTTTCATCATGAAGCGTTTGTAAACCAGCTCTAGTTATCCCTCAAAAACAAAGCTAAATATAGCATTCATTTTGCACACAACACCTAACAATGACTGTTGTCTCAAAGAAAATAGACACTTTCAGCAGCCGCTGTTTTGACATGCAGTGGCAGGATAAACGGTAATTGTAATTACTATTTTGATGGTTCAGGACCCCCTGCTACTTGCTTGTAAATAATTTCCCCCAGGGATCAATAAAGTATTCTGATTCTGATTCTGATTGTTTGCTTGAATGACTGTGAAACACTAAATAGCATGGCACCCTAACTGATTGTTATCAATAACACCTGTGTCTACCTTGCCATGCTACACCACGCATCAGTCTAGCTGCTGTGTGAAGGACCTAGTGAACAAGTTTCCGGCTTCAGATGCAAATTCACCTTGATGTGGTGAGTTTTTATGTCATCTGTAAAACCAACAAAGATTGTTTTTTTTCTTAAGTGCAAACATGACATGAATGTGCATAATGGCTCAAAAGACAGAGGACCAGAAACACCAGAGAAGGGTGAAAGTCCAAAACCTGAGACTTTAAATCAAGCAGGTGGTCACTGCGACAAAAAAGGCAGACCCTCAAATCTAAAACAGGTGAAGGTCATTCATGACAAGAACTTACAAAGAACACAGTGGTATCTCCCTAAATGCAATACAGTATTAAATTATTTGGTTTTAGCTAAAGTGCGCATCACCTACTATTGATGTACAACTTCACTGCTTTGTAAAGTAGACCTATCATGCTCTTAAGCAGCTCTGCATGATTCACAGTTCAAAATAATCCTTAATTACCCTATACCACACCTTGTTTCAACCTGTATTCGTTTTGAGTCATCTGCCCTCAAAACTGGGTCGTATTCACAATCAAGGAGAAAAACAATCTTTATTGATTTTACAGCTAACACAAAAAACGACTACATTGAGGTGCAACTGTGGAACTTCTGATCTGGCTCTTAAACACCAGATTTGAAAGGCAGGTGGGCGGGGCTTCTGCGCTCACAGACAGAGCTGTCTGCCTACGATGACTGTACTTTCACTAATGTCTTACAGAGCAAGAGTAGAAAAACTGAATATAACTCTGTGTAAAACTGAGGGATCCAAGCTTGAGCTTTGAGCTTGTTTATTTATTGTCAACATCTGCTGTTGTTGCACATATGACAGAAAATAAGGAAAGACATTTGAAGCTATTCTACTAGTCTAAATATTCTGCACTAATTCAATCAGTTTAGTGCTACCTAAATGTAAGTCTGTCTGAATGAGGACATTATTGTTAAGTGAAGCTCTGTCGGACTCGTGTGTCTGTTTCAGTAACCCAGCACACATCTAGGCTTATCCATTCACCTTGGTTGCAGTGACAGAGCTGAATTAGATTTATTATTTGTGAAGCTTAAAACATGTTACTTTCCTGGTAACAGACAATTTAGTATTGATGTTGTGCTGCTGCCATTTTTCAGCCTGTATTATCCGTTGTCCTTAACAGCATATGGTAATTTGTGCGCTGATTACTGTCGCTCATATTGACTGGTAAATGTTGTTTGTCTTTGCCCCTGCCAATTACTGATTCCATCATTTTCTATCCACATTTCCTTTGCTCCTTTTTACTCATGGACTCCGCAGATACTATGCCACGGTGCACCCTTTGAAAAAGCGGATCTCGGTCTTGGCGTGCACCTACCTCCTGTCTGGGATCTGGCTGTTGTCCTGTTGTCTGGTGGCCCCGGCTGTGGCTCACACCTACCACGTGGAATTTAAAAATGAAGGCTTCACCATCTGTGAGGAGTTCTGGATGGGCCAGGAGAGGCAGCGGTTGGCCTACGCCTACAGCACTCTCTTCATCACCTATGTCCTGCCTCTGTCGGCCCTCTGCATCTCTTACCTGTGCATCTCCGTCAAACTGCGGAACTGCGTCATACCCGGCCACCACACAGAGAGCCAGGCAGAGGCTCAGCGCGTTCGCAAACGCAAGACCTTCCGTCTGGTGTCCCTGGTGGTGGCGGCATTTGGCATCTGCTGGATGCCCATCAGCGTGTTCAATGTCCTGCGTGACATTGACATCGATCTGATCGACAAGCAGTACTTTCTACTCATTCAGCTGCTTTGCCATCTGTGCGCAATGAGCTCATCCTGCTGTAACCCTTTCCTCTACGCCTGGCTGCACGACCGCTTTCGAGCTGAGCTTCGCAAAATGTTCACGTGCCGCCGTCGCATTGGCATCTCAGCCAACAACTGCGCCACAGCCAGTGTGGTATTGTGAAGCTTTTGTGTTTTAAGCTGAAACTGGGTACCCACACTCATCTCATTTTGGTAAAGCAGTGATAATATTTAAAACAGTCAGAATTAGAGCAGCCTAGGCATAGATGGGATAGGGTAGGAGTCTAATGTATGATGATCCAGCTCTTAGCCGGCATCCATATGATATACAAACTAAATTAGTAGGATACTGTCAAACATGTCCCTGTGTTGTTGATCAGACAGAGATATAGCATTACAATCCAGAGATATGCTCCATCACTCCTCTTTTCAAACTCTCCAGGATTGTTTAACACAATACGATGCTTTAGGAACAGGAAATAAGTTTACTGGTACTGATTTTCAAGAACAAGGGTGATGTGCAGAGCTGTAGAGGAATAAAACTCATGAGCCACACCATGAAGAGATGGGAAAGACTGGTTGAGGCTAGGCTGAGAAAAAAAGGTGATGATAAGTGAGCAGCAACATGACTTCATGTAGAGAAAGAGCACTACAGATGTGATGTTTGCTTTGTGTTGTCCCTGGTTCGTGACAGAAGGATAACAGCAAGAGTGAAAAGGAAAGTTTGCAAGATGGCAGTGAGACCTGCTATGATGTGTGGTTTGAAGACGTGCTGGTGACAAAAAGACAGGAGGCTGAGCTGGTGGTAGAATTGAAGATGCTAAGAAAAGAATTACCAGGAGGGACAGGATTAGAAATGAGCAGACAGAGTTAGAGAGAGACAAGCTCGAGAGGGCTTGAGAGGGTTTGACATGTGCAAAAAAGAGATGGTGGATATATTGGACAAAGGATATTAAAGATGGAGCTGTAAGACAGGAGGAAAGAGACAAGATCAGATCAACCGTGACAGAGGATGCTGGGGATGAGATGGAGGGAGATCTGCTGTGGCGACCCCTAAAGGGAGCATCCAAAAGAAGAAGAGTAAGATTTACTTTTGGCATCTTTTTAAAATCTAGGATTTTGTGAAAACATGTCCTCTTCACAAAAATACAGTAAAATGCAAATATTATAGATATGAATTTTAAGGAGCTCAGTCCCAACTCATTTATTTATCATTCATGCAAGAGAAGAGGCTGTAAACATAAGATTATTGTTGTTCAGCATCATATGTAAATAAAATGGAAAGTATGAAACGTAAAGTTACTAGACTTGGTACTGGGTGAGGAACATCTAAAGTCTTTAATGAAATAATGTCAAATAGATCACGTTTCCAATAAGTTATGAAGGATTTGAAACATATTTAAGAGCGCTTAATGCTTAATAAGAGTGCTTCACCTCTAGAGGGCGCCACGTATGTGAAAAGTTCAATTGGCTGCAGTTCGTGTGATCTAGGGTCATAACAGTCAGTTCCTTAAAAGTGAGTATGATTGCTTGCAATGGCGTGCAAATACATTTGAAGATATTTCATATATATATATATTCTCCAGTTTTGCGCGTGATGGCTTTGCCCTCAGCTTTCGTGGCATCCCAGCTTTCTCCACCGTCTGTTTTGAATCCCCACGTGCCCAACTCTTACTTGGCATATTCACAGCAATTCGTACGTGTTCAAGTGCTTATTATTTATCAACAGCTGCTGATTGTTTGAGTGCTACCATATGCCTGAACTCTGATCGCTACAGCTTGAGGTGATTTTCTGCCATTTAAACTGTAAAGGCTCGAAATATATGTACACTTCCTACCCATTTACATTTACAATGCTGTAACTGCCGAGAACAACGCAAAAGACTGAGAATATTGTGAAAAAGTAAACACGCTCAAATGCAATGTTATTGTTCTGGATAAAAGTCAGGCAGCGTGTACAATAAAACATGCTATGTATGTTACCATGGCTACATTGCTTTTTCATCCTCGTAGGTATGGAGATAAGAAGCATAAAAATAAACCTGCCAGAAATTGGAAGACACCGAACATCTGGAATTGTTAGTGCAATTAGAACCTTCGCTGAGAGCTAAATAATTATTATGTAAATATTTCATTTAGTTGTGTTGTATATTACTTGCAAACACACAATGGTGGTAAACAACCACATGCACAGTCCAGAGGCATAATTAGTGTCTTTATTTGAAAATAAACACAGCGTTTTCAGGCATTTACATCAGCTGTAATATTACAAACACTGGATAGATCAGACTGTACATGCAGTGAGCTCTCACTCCAGAAAAACAACAGATCATACATGAAAAGAAGGTCTGGAAGGCACAAGTCTGGACAGACATACTGATTAATATTGCTATCATTACTGCCATGCTATCATCAAACAGTTTTAGTTTGTAAAGGCATCATTAGTGAAGATCAAACAGAGACAAGGCGACTTACTAAAACAAGTCTTTTACTCTGATCTTGATTTTTAAATTACTTCACAAAAGACAACAAAACACATCATAGTGCTCAAAGTTTCTAATTAATTTAAGGAGAACAGGAAACTGTAGTATAACTTGCATAATATTTGAACTATGAGCACAATGGAGACAAAATTGCTTAACTCGGTATACGATTCAAAATCTGCTGAGAACATAGCAGCTGCTCTATTTTAGTCGATGCTGGTTTTCTATGTAAGACCTCTCTGAAGCAACAATAGGCACAGTGTCTTTAAGGACTGGATATCCAGGTGACATTCATATGTGGTGAGTACAATATAATGACTGCTGTTAAGTGGTTAAAAGAATACATGCTTTCAAAAAGATGAGGCAAAGAAAATAAAAATAAAGACTTTAGTGGAGGAAGACAACATACATGAATGATTTCAGTGATTATTCACTACACAGCAAAACTTAGAGACTGCCCAGTGTAGACTTAAAAAAACTACTTTATTAAATAAAAGTTGAATCCAGTTTTCATTATTTATAATGATTAGTATATTTTGCAATAAGTTGCAGTACCTTAGTGTCGGGACAACATTTTTTTTTTTCTTATTTTTAATATAAAGATTTTCTGCTTGCTTTTTACACTCCAGCATCTATTTGTTTGAAAGTTAAAAAAGTGCATATGCTCTAAGACACTGTCTTATAATACAGTACAAACACAAACAGGAAGCAGAATTAAGTCCTGTTTACATTCCTTTACACTGGCTTGGCAGCATTGAGGGCATACAGGATACTCGGCTTCTCCTCAATGACACGGACCAACAGGTTGTCTATGTATTCCTCAAGCTCAACGATCTTGGCGTCCTTCTTGGTAAGGTCAGCCTGCTGCTTCACCACCATTGTGATCAGCTCCTCCTGAGTCAGCTGAGTGTACGGTCCACTTTCCACAGAGTCCATCATCTGAATGAAAAAAAAGATAATTTGGTGAATGCTTTTTAAATTAGGACATATTGAGGAATTCATTTAAGCACACAAAGAAAAACAAATCAAAGAAATTGGAATATAAAAGTTCCATTACTTTTCTGACAAAATAATTAATATCATCACCATCTGCCAAGTTAAAGAAAAGAGAGACAAGAAGAACTTTTGAGAAAGTTTCTAAAAGCACTTTGAGAGCAGACTGCCAGACGATCTTAGATGTGTAAAATCCAATCGTCTCATGCTACTCCTTGTAAATAAGAGCACAGTGCAGACCATGTTGCACAGTGGAAAAGAGATTTTAGGTTATCCAGGCACGAATTGTTCCTGCAGCAAAAGCCGGTCAGGTTAACGGTGTTTACGTGCCAGTACATTATACCAGTATGACAGTACCTTTATCTTTGCTGGTGTGCTGTCCCGGACCTTTATCTCTTTCATAGCGTGGACGCTCTGGCTCTCTGATGTGCTCATAGGCTTCACGGGATGAGGCCTGTAAATAAAGGCATTATGTTACTGTAAGGCCTGATAGTTTACTAAGTAAATAGAAGAAGAGGTACAGAAACCCCACAGAAAATGATTAAGAAATATTTTGTGTAGGAGAAAAACAATTAAATGATGTGTTTTATCATCTTCCATAATCATTTCTATCGTATTCAAAGTGCATTTGAAGTGCAATATTCAACATTCAGATTGAAATCAAGTGTGAGGAAAGTTTCCAAGAAATCACAGCCTGGAAAACAGCCACACCACAAGATAAATCCCAGCGACTTATTCGCCTCCCAGTATAACAGCACCACGTGTGATCCACCATAACTGAATCAAGCTCAACCCTCATCAAAGGCTAACTCTGAAAATAGCCTGGTCAATCTCACCTGCGTGAATTTATCGCTAGCCCGCTTCCATTGCTATTCTGAGTACTGACAGGCTGAACCTCAGATGGTGACACCATCGCTCGCAAAGTTTCCTTCCCCCCAGACAAGATTTCTGGTTCCTCCATAACTACTTGAAGGGGCTCTGAAGCTTGAAAAAAAGATCGGTCTCCAAAAAGATCCTCTCCTTCACTGAAACTGCTCTGTGTTTTCCCATCATTGGGAAGCAGCAGTGGGATATCTCTGAAACCTTGAGTGGCAGTGGGTATTATCTGCTGTGTGGGAGTTGTGGATGGAAGGCTCTTCTTTCCTTTTTGTGAATTCTTTCTTTGGAAAGCAGGACTGTCTAGTTTTGACTCATCATCCGTTTTCCTGTATTCACTCTGTTTCTTCAGATCACTGCCATTAAAACTGGTGAAAGGATCTGGTGTTTTTTCTTGACCAAAAACTTTATCAAAGTCACTTGCTGTCATTCCCCAATCTCGAGGTGTCGCCTCCTTCCTACTAGCATCGCCAGTAAAAAGTGAATCACCGTTTTCCTTCTGCAGCGTCCATGGGTCTCTGGAAAGAAGCTGAGTACTGGGGAATGGGTCCTCCTCTGCAAAGCCGTCTTTTAACTTTTTGTCCGTGCTGCTCATACTTGAATTAGATACTTTTGGGATGTTACCGTTCACAGCAGATTGTGGTTCCTTTGTTAGCTCGTTGACACTGACCCTTTGTCTGGGTTTAGCTGTGGGTGCTTCTTTGTTCATGGTGGCCTGTTCTTTGCTTTGATCACTTGAAGGTGGTGTATTCAAGTCCATCTGGCTTGGTGTTCTGGGTGAAGGTGTGGGTGAAGGTTGCAGCACCTTTCTTGCACCATCTCCTGACGTAACTCTGCTTGAAGTGTCCGATATTACTGATGCTGGGGATGCAGGTTGACTACGTGTCACTGAAGACTGTTGAGAAACACTCGGGCTTTGTTTCTGACTGGAATCTGCTGCTGATCGTGGAAGTGGAGATGTCACTGGTTTAGGAGGAGTCGGGGCTGGTGCTTTTTTTGTTGACACAGGTTTGGTCTCCTGAGGTTTAGCTTGGGAAAGCCTCATGTTAGGAGTCTCCAGTGAAACAGAAGACCTAGGACTTGGTGTATGCTCCAATGGACCGTCCACACTCATCTCAGGACCCAAGAGTGCAGGTGCACTCTTGTGTTTCTGATTGACCTCAGCAATTATATTATCCCATCGAGGCTGCCCTTTCACCCAGTGTCTCCTCTGAGGGAAGAGGGTTTCATAATCTGGAAGTGGTACAGAGTTTTTGCCTGGTTGCAGTTCTTCTGGCTCTTCATAAGCCGGGTTTTGAATCTCTCTGACAGGAGTAAGATTTCCTCTGGTTTGGTTCCTGTAAGTGGGTGGTAGGAGGGCCCTTCTGTTCTGATCTGCCATGGTGGGTGAAGACCCCTCAGATCCAGATGACAAATTCTCTGTGTTGCCACGGGGAGAACTAGGTGGGCTTTGATTGCTATTTCTTGGAGCTAAAGATGAGTGGAGGCTGGAGAAAGTATCAGGGGACCCAGATGGGACTCTGGACAGGATGGACTCAGAGTTGGCTGGGGAAGGAGACAGCTGACTGGGGGTTTGGAAGTCAGCAGGTTCAGGCTCCAAAGATTGAGCCAATCTGCCAAGGAGTGAAAACAAAGGCCTACAGGTCATTACTGGCACCCACACTTTCACCAGTGTATAAACCGTCACCAATAACAAGCAGATAACATCTCAACAAGCAGGTAACTACATTCCCCATGTACTGGCTCATATAATGTAGCTGTTGTTTAACACTAATCAATAAACTCTTCACTTTGATTTATCGACTGTTCCACCTTTGTACTGAAACAAGCCGCTAGTATAACAAAATATTTTCCCATAAAATGGTCCACTATTCAATGAGAGGAAGCTGCTGATATTTACACATTTTACGGTCGCTCTTTTATCCTAATGACTGTACACAACAATAACATCATCCTACTTCGATCACTCCATGCAGGCCTAACACTGCAACATAATTTAAAGGCCATCTTTCATGGCCTAAATCTCTAAAACATTTTGGAAATCAAAGATTACTGCAACAACAGCAGCAATAAAAAGGTCATTCACCTACCATTATGATCCAGATCTAAGAATTCCAGTCCGATCCAGAACACAAACAATGATATTAAAAAAAGATCTTAAAAACAATATAAAAGAAAAGAAAATCGAACCAGCCACGACATTCACGCAGAAAGCAGCACTATGGCTCAGTCGCTCCTTATGAACTTTGTTCAGCCTACAACTTGTTCCACAACATCTTTACAGATTTAAACCCCACCTTCATTGTCATCGGTACAAACCAAACCGGTTTCACAGGTTCGTCAGCCATCGGAGGATGGAGTTAAGAGTAACTCATGACAAAAGCAAGATCAGATAAGAAGGTTGTGTAAATTCCAGGGTTCAGTGTTGAAAGGCATAATATACAGCAAAACTGACCAATCAGAAGCACGTGACATCATGACATATTTAGTGCAGACTGTATGGTTAAGTGTGCTTTGTGCAATGTAGTGAGAAAAAGGCCTACCTGGGTTTGACTGCAGACACTTTTGCGGTGCGGTTAAGGAAGACCATGGCAGAGGGGGTTTGTGCCTTGCTGCTGGATTTCTGATGATCGGTTGGGCTGACGTTGCTGCTTAGAGAAACATCTGAGCTGAGGGTGATGTCCTCAAATGGGTTGGTGGAATGACGGGAGACAGGCTGATTGGGATCTTGCGCATCCAAAGTACGGGCTGGGGTGGGCAGCTGTACCTCCTCCTTTTTCTCCTCCTTCTTCTTGATCATCCCAAACAAGGACGACAGTCTGTCACTCATGGACGCCTCCTCCTGACGTTTCTGCTCCTCTGCTCGACGACGCTCCTCCTCAAGCCGCTGATTTTCTGCTGCTTCCATCATCTTGCGTTGCTCTTCTTGCTTTCGCCTCTCGTCCTCCTCCATCTGTTTCTTCCTCCTGGCCTCATCCTCCAGGAAGCGTCTCTTCCTCTCCTGTTCCTCTTGCAGTCTACGCTCCTCTTCCTCCTGCAGCCTCTTGAGCTGTGCCCTGTGTTTCTCCTCTTCCTCAATCCTCTTTGCTTCTGCTATGCGCCTTTCTTCTGCTTGCCTTCTTTCCTCCTCCTCTTGATGGTGCTGTTGTTCTTGTGATGCTCTGTCTGTTGATGGGACAGATACACTCCTGAAAGCATCTGCAGAGAGATCAGAAGTGTGTTTGCGGACATCTTCCACAGAGCCTCGACCAGAGCTGTTTAGACTGAGAGTAGATCCACTCTTGGGTTCTGTCTCCTCTGTGTACACATGGCTGCCGTTAATGCACAGGTTGTTCAGGTCACTGTTGCTCTGCTTGGAGCGGCCCAGCAGGGAGAAAGGACCCAAAGACACCTTGCTGTCAGAGCTGCCGGTTCGTTTGTGTCCCAATTTGAATTTCTTCTTAACTGCGGGGAGAGAGACAGTGAGGCATGATGTCATTGTTGACATGCAAAACAACTTACGCAACTTGCGCTGGCAACAGCAAACAATAAACAGAGAACAGAGGTTAAATTACCATCAGGAGAGTTGACATTGAGACCAGATGAGCGGCTGCCACTCAGAGATGAATTCTTCTCAGGCAGCGTCCCCAGTGTGGACATGGACTGTGAGATGTTACGCTGCAAGTTTGATTTGGGGGCAAAGAGCTTTTTGAGCTTAGATTTCTTTTTCTCATCTGGAGATTGGTTAAGTGACTGCGCGTCAGCCTCGCCCTCACTGTCTGTGAGGACCTGGCTGACAGAGGGCACAATCGCTGAGGCCGAGTCGGAGAAACCATCCTTTTTCTTCCCTCGCACTTTGTCCTTTATCTTGGAAATGCGAGAGCGTGGTTTGTCCTGCATGGAAAGGTCAAACATGCTGGCTGACATATTGTTTCTCATAAACTGGATATCTAGCAGCACTTCTCCTCGTGCCTTGTCCTCTTTTCCCGTTTTGTCCACCAGCTTGAACCATCTGCAAATGTCAGAAATAATGAATCATGTGTTAAAACTGAGTTATCGGAAGATAACAGGATTTGACTTTTGTTTCAGAACTATTTATATGATTTATCTTTATATAGGATGCACAGATTCACACAAACACAAAAACCTGAACCTTAAAAAAAAATAAAAAATTGAGATAGGGCTGTGCGATATGACCAAAATCTCATATCCTGATATAAGAATTCTATCGTCCGATAACGATATAAATCACAAAAATGTAACATTTTCTGTAAATTCTGCGACTCTCGGGCAGCTCGTCTTGCGGGAAGTGTTTCCAGCTGCGCGTCATGTAGCTGGAGTCGAATGTTTTAACCGATGTATGAAACTACACATTTTTAGACATAAGTTGTAACAGCCGCTGTTTTCTTTGTGAGTATTTATTACACAGCGTGCTGTGGGGAAAAGCCTGTTCTAACGTTTGAGTCTAAGGTTTATTTTTTAGCACCTGGTGGCTCTTTTTTTAATTCTCATCCGTAAATAATCTGCTCTTTCACGTGATTCAGTTTACTTTGAAAAGTCTCAACAGGATCTTGAGCTTTATTGTGAAAGATTTATTTGGAATATAAACACGCGGACACGCGATGTTGTTATCGTCGTTGTTGCTAAACACAACGCATAAAAACAGGCGCTTGTCCTTCCGTAGTGTGGTTACATAAAATATAAGAGAAAGAGAGAACTTTAAGAAATTAATATAGCCACTACAGTCACCATCAAAACGATGAGAAAATATTGCCATAAACAGTTTATTTTGCGACACCACGAAACAAACGATAGCGTAAAATGAAACGATAGACGTTTTTATATCGTCATCCGATATATATCATTATGTCGAACAGCCCTAAATTGAGACATGTAAACAATAAATCTTAAATCCCCCAAACTCTGTAACACAGGTTGATTTACTATTGCAACTTTATTCTCAGGATTTCTACTTTAGATTTTTTAATGCTGCCTCCACAGTCACCACTCTTATTCTTAAACACTGCTACAAAGTGCAAATTGAGTTAACTATATTTGTTTTATGTAATTACTATCAATCTTTTTCTCACAATAAAAAAATGTGATGAAATTATACTGAAAATTATTATATACAAATAGATTTTTAAACATATAGAAAACACTCTAGTTGTTACAGGCCTCATTAATCCATCACGTCAAAATTCCCAGATACAATGCATTAGACATGAAAAATGTTAATGGTTTCAACAATTTGACAATTGTTATTGTGATTATAACGTGAGCTAAATCTGAAAATGTTTTTTGATTTTGGCTTATCAAATGTCCTGCAGTTTTTCAGTGTAATTTTGGAGTGTGCATTGCTTTTCAAAAACCTGCTTTTGGTCATGACATTACTCTTTTATACAATAATTTGAATGCAGGGCTTAAATGACGTTTTATGTATGAAAGACATTGAAGAATAAATATCTGACTGAAAAAAAAAAAAAACTGAACCAAAATGAGCAGATTCCTAACACTTGTGACGTCTAATACATCAGCCCTGCTGGCATTTGTCTGCCGATTGTTAACCTGAGACTGACAGGTGTCTATACTGTACAGCTTGTTGTAGTTCCTGTTAGGAGTACCATGCCAACAGCAGCTTTGTTCAGGCTCCCCCATCATGTCCTCTCTGTTGCACAGGATCAGCTTTTATTTTCTGTAAGGGAAAGGTAAGAGTGTTCTGGAGAGGCCCGTTTAAAAGCAAGCCAAAACACGCAGTTAGTGCCACTGCATACTGTTGCTCTCCATTTGTATAATTTAAAACAAAGACATTATAAGGGCTCTAAAGGTTTTTCTCAAAACCATGCTATTATTAGATGTACTAATAGTTCAGCAGTCGCGCCCATTTTGTCAAGCCTTTCCCCTTTTTAACCTTTTTGTTTCACAGTACATTCCTCTGACCGTTTCACATGAGGTAAAGGTCACAGTTTGATTTCATTCGTGCAACATGTTGTGAATCTTATTAAAGTTCCGTCTGTCCTTGCATGACTTAAACTGAGGTCTCTGAAGCTATCTATTTCCGCCCAAAACGTTGTGTAGTCCTAATCTGACACCAAACTGCAATTTAAAGGAAGTTCACAGCCAGCACATTTATTTGTCATGCAGCAGATATGCAGATAGTCTGCTGTAGGGAAAAACAGCTAGGAAACAAGCATGGGAGTGAAACAGCATTCCTCACGGCACCTCCCTGTGTGTGTGAAGTGTGTTATAATTAAATTTAAGCTGACTCTAATTCAAACATTCTTCATCTCCCACTCTAAACCAAGAATGCCAAAGCAAACAATCGCTAGCCGAGTCGAGGCACAAGGGTACGGAGATAACATTTTCACAAGTCAGTCAAGAAACAGCTTTGTCCTCTTGTCTTCAATAACAACAGGGCGTGCACCAAGAGGACTACGAAAACAATATGAATTAACACGAGTACTAACAAGCTGTCAGGCTGTTCCAACTTTTGTATTGTTTGCACATGCATATAAAGCCTCCTCCCTGACGCATGAGCTCACTGGTCTTGCTGGACAGGTTCCCTCTGTTAACTGTCAATAGCTTCCCTTTCATGTGTAATGATTAACAAACATCCTTATCTTGTGAACCAACACCAGCCAGTACGGATGATTCAGCCAATAAAAAACAAAGAAGTATAAAAACAATCTCATACAGATAGGCTACAATTGGCTGTTACTGTTCCACATACAGCCATGTTAAAAATGATCTTTAGGAAAGTTTAGTCTGATGTCAGCATTAGGTAAGTCTGATGTTACTGGGCGTCATATTTCACATGGATGGGAAATTCTCCTGTACGCTTTGTTTGCAAAATACTGTGACTCATATGTCTGAACACATGAGTCCTACTCTGGGAACTGCCTCTGCATTAGGGCTGCACAATACGAGGAAAATTGATAACGGCTGATAAAATTGTTCAATACTGCCACGATCACACGACATGCAAATAATACACAAATACTGAAGTATGCATATTAGTCATACAGTTCAGATCAGCACATCTGATATTTTGTGGGCGTACTCTCTTCTTCTTCCCTGTATAGTTAGCAAAAAATGATGGGTATGTATATAATAAAATGATTTTTTTTTTTCATTAATATCCTTACTGGTACTAAAACAGAAGTAGAAAAGTCACTGGTTTATTTCATGTCAAATCACTGTGAGCCTTCTGCTTGAGTATCTCAAAAACTATTAAAGATAAAAGCCTGAAATGTTCCACTTGGTTTTTCTTTACAAATTACAAATGGATCAGGATTCGTAACTTGGAACAGAGACTTAAAAAAAATAGACCATATTCTCTAGTTTAAATATGAATAAATATACAAATGGAAAATTAAAGCTGTCCTGTAAAGTCATAACTACAGTAGTGAAACAATCATTTTGTTACATTTCACAGTAAAGCAAAATGAAAAGTGTAAAATGCTTTTAAAAAAATGAGACCACTCTATTTTCACTCAACTTTCGTGCTGGACTTAGTGAATGCGACAAGCTGTACCACAAAAATTGCCTCCAAATAATGTACAAACACCGCAGCAGGACTCCTTACATGTCCCAGCAAGCAAGCTCACATTACCACTATATTATACTCTTTACACTGGCTCCCAGTTGATTGAAGAATTTGTTTTCAAATTCTCATGACTGCATACAGAGCACTACAGCGACTAGCTCCAGACCATTTATCTCAATTTCTTCTCAAGCATACTTTTTAGTGTCTGTTTTACCATGTTTTTATCAAGGTTATTGCTTTTACTTATATTTTTATTTTCTTTTTAGATTAAAATGTTAATTTTAGCACTTTGTTCATTTATGTATGTTCTAAACAACTCATATTAGCCCAATAAGTGTGCTGTGGTTCTGCATAGCAGTGGTAGATGGGAGCTCCTGAAAAGGTTAGAAGACTCTTATTATTTGTTTCTTTTTGTTTGCAACAGTTTTGATTGCAATCACACCAACAAGCACAGTTATCAAGAACTCTAAAAACAGAGTACCCACTTCAGCTGGGCACAGCGTGCACCACCTCCTCACTGCCCACTGAGTCTTTATAAGAGACGAGAGACTTCAGCTCCAGGCAACAAAACACAGAACAGTCGATACCACTTTTTAATGTCTCAGGCACCGGGAAGGTAGAAGACAAAAACAAAAGCGGTACCACCACAAATATGTTGTAGATCAGCGGTCCCCAACCTTTTTTGCGCCACGGACCGGTTTATGCCCGACAATATTTTCACGGACCGGCCTTTAAGGTGTCGCGGATAAATACAACAAAATAAAACTAGTACCGGTACTGAAAAAAGAAGATTTATTCATAACACACGTGAAAAGTCCCAGGAAAACAGAGTTAACGATAAAAACGATAACAAAATAACACTGAAAACCGATAAAAACCCTGAAAACCATACATTTCACAGGGGGTTGGGGACCGCTGTTGTAGATTACTCTAATGTATCCAGGACCCCAAGCTGAGAGGAGGCATTTGTAAATACAATGATTTTTCTGTTTGAGTTTGTGATTTGTTTATCTTGAGTGTTCGCCCTGTCATGCTCTCCATGTTGAAGTATATCTATCCAAGATCTTGTCCTTACTGCCTCTGCAGAGACAAATTAATGGACTGTTTGACATTTTTAAAATTTAAAACCTACATAAATAACATCTAAAGGCGAAACGGATTACCTGGAAACTGGACAATAAATTAAATGAATCATTTCAGTGAGTGTTTCAGCAGAACTTTCAACCACCTGCAAGTTTAAGCTTTCAAATGGCTGGAATTTCCTGCTTTGTCCTTTGAGACAATAAACACTGGGTTTAGGACAATACGGTGCAAAAATAACTATTACTTGTAGATCATTCATAATGCAGTATAGCTCAATATCCTACTTGTGAAAAACTGAGTTTAGAGGAATCTTTGAAAAAAACCCAAAACATTTAAAACAATCTGGTATATTAAGATAGTAAAACTTGCATTCATAGAAAAAAATGCACTCCAATGGAGCTGCAAAGATGAGTAAGTCCAAGTAAATTGTTAAACTGATATCTATCTATCTGATGTCTGGCCTTAAAACCTAATTTCATCTCGCTAAACTGTTTTGTATTAGAGGAAAAGTGTCAGGTTCCCTTTCAACTGGAAAACAAAGCCTTCGGTGTCACACCCTGTATCACCACAACAGGGGAGCAGCGCAGTAATCTAACACCAGATACTTCAAGGGAAAACCAGCAACATCCAATACCCCTGCACGCATACTGCATCTTACAGAACAGGAGGAGCAGGACAAGGCAGGAGAACGAAGGAGCTCAGTTATGAAATGGAAATAGCAGGGAATGAACTTTGGCATGAACATGGAAAAAGAACCTGAGCAAGCAAAAGATAACATTTCAAATATGGTGGTACAATAACAAAGAGCATGAGGTCATTCCAGCACCATAATCTAGGCTGCCCCCGGGGTGAGTGATTACTAAGAAGTAGCAAGCGCTACCTCACTCATTCATTACCAAAGGTCACTTCAAAGTTACTGGGAAAGTTTTACCAGTGTAGCCTAAAATAAACCACCTTTATTTTTAACATTTCTTTTACATAAGAGGGTGTCCAACCCAATTTGACAATTCTAAAGCAAAGCTCTGTTTGGATTCACGTTACACCCACGTTACACCCATGTCAGCGCCATTCATGTAATGCGTCTGGGTGTGAACAGACATATTTTAAGCTAGTCTTGAGGAATTCTCAGGATTAACAAAAGCTAAGTGATTTTAAGGCATGCCTCCACCATCAAGCATTAGTGATTGTCATTGTCTTAAAATAATTTGTGAAGTAAAAGTGAACCCACAAGCATGCAGGGTTGGACCAATGACGACAGACAAGCAAAGGAAAGAATGATCTCAGACCATTTTCCAAGCAAGTCAGTGGATAGTTTTAAAACCCAAACACAAAAGAAAAAAGGAAGAGGAAGAGGACAGAGGCTCCACCCACGTTCATGTTTATCTTTAACAGCAAACCAAAAGAAATATATGACATCAGAACACTGAATTATTCAAGTGGGTGTCTAGAAACTCAACTTGTCTAGATAAGCCCTGCAATTGCAAAGTCAGTAAACCAATAAACTCAATGACTATGACATTATTCACTGCTGTGTTTCACAGTGGACACATACAAAGTCAAAAGATGCTCCAGAGTATTTCACATAATGTAATTCTCAGTGACTATAAGCCGTGCTGCCGCTTTATAACAAACATTGACATAAATTCTTCTGGAATTCCTTTTAATTGAATAAAAAGCTAATCTGGTGGTAAATGGTAGGTAAATTGTTAGACTTACTTTGGGAAAAGCAAATGCTGGTAAACTAGATCATCAGACAGGCACTTATAAAGCCCAATAGGTATGCTAATACCTCCTCAGAATAGCTGAAGCAAAGTTCAAGTCTGCAGCTGAGAGGTAAAAATCTAATCCAACTACCCAGTGATTCTGAAAGTTAATATACAGCCCTGGAATTACACTGTGACACATGATAAGCCAGTCACAGTAAAACTGGTGGCACTTTGGCTGTAACATTTATTAAGATTACTGCTTCTTCAAAGTCTGTTCCCTTCAGTGGGAAACGTTTTTTTTAGCAGAATATAGATACCAGCTAGAGAACTGTGTGGAAACAAACTCGATATCAGCTTACTTACCTCTTCCTAGAAACAATGCATTTAACCTAGCCTTATGGTCTAGACTACATTACATTTGCAACTAGTTTGCTCTCCACTGTGTGCCTTTCTCTTATTTTTGTATACTTCTCTCTTGTTTTGTATATACATTTCTCCTGTGTCCCATTTATTCCTACTGTCGACTATTTATAGTTTATTCCGGCACGGTTTGTGTGGAGCACCTAGAATTTCATTGTACATGTACAATGACAATAAAGGGCCCTATTCTCTTCTCTTCTATATGAAGCTCTGAAACGAAAGTTATTTGGATAGTCATTTTTCATTGTGCAGTGCTCTAAGGCTGCTGCTGCACTAAAACCCAGACTCATTATAAATGTAAAAGAAGACTTAAACATACTTAGTCAGAACTAATGGGGGGAATCTGTGAGACCCCAAACCCCTCCCAAAACTGCTTAGCTGACACTTACTCTGTCTTTTTGCGAGCCTTGTTGTCATAAAGCTGCAGCAGGTTTATCACAGTTTGGCCCAAGAACTTGTCCAGCCCTACTTGGGCACGGTGCATTACTATGATATATAGCATACAGCGCTCAGCGTTTCCCGGGTGGAAGAGCGGCAGGTCGAACGAAGCCTCTTCTTTCCACACCGGATCGACAGACTTCTCAGCCACGGAGGTAGAAAACTTGTCTTTGGCCACTTGGATGATGGCGTAGGAGTCGTTGGTGCCATTCTTTCCCTTGGTACGCAGGTTCCGAGCCTGGTGCACCGTTACCTGGACACTCGTAGGATACGACTGCTGGCTCTGGTCGGCCAGAGACATCGCTAAAGTCCGTCAAGCCTTCCTAAAAGTTATTCAGAACTGTCTCGAAAAATACCTCAATAAAACGGAAGACTGGTTAACCTTTTCTTGAACTCTGTTGTTCACCTTCGGCGTCCTCTGCGGTTCTAGGTGTGGGTTACCTAGCTTGACGTCAGTTCGGGAAGCTCAGTATGATGTCGTAATACTTCTCCCTCCTCTTTGGAAGGCTGTGCCTCAGCCTCTGATAACATTTGAGTTCAGTTCACACTTACTTTACATTTACATTACATTTGCATGGTAATATTAGCCTAGGTAACCCAACCAGGGCACTGTAGCGCAACTAAATCCTTCAAGAGGCTTTTATAAACACAGTTCTTTCCGCCAAGTTGAATAGTTTACTTCCCTGATGTAAGGAGTTCCCGCCCATACTCTACATATCGCTCTCTGATTGGCCAATTCTTCAGTCGTTTGTAAAAAGTGAGTTAGCGATTGGATCGCAGAGGAGGAGGGCTTTAATAACTCACAGACCGTTAACCGTGGCTGAAAAGCACTGACCAGGAATCAGTTTAGCCTGGGAAACGCAATGCAAGACTGAAAGAGGTCAGCAGTTACCACCGAACTGAGTCCAGTGCTGGTAATTACGTGCTTGTAAGGGACAGAAAATGGCCATTTTTAAAAACGTAAAAACATTTTTACAACACATTTTTACAAATGTTTTTTTTATTTGTTAAGTCTAAAACGAATGTTTTTTAATAATTTAATTAAATTACTATTATTATTAAGCAAAAAATAATTACAAAAAATATTGTGTTTTTACGTCATTAATTTAAAAACTACCAGTAATGTAATGTACTTTTGTCTTACTTTGTTTTTTACATTGTTCTTTGCCTGCGGGAGCACAGGGAACAGTGTGTTACAGGTAAGACTTATGAAATTACGTCACAGCAACATAAATCTAAGGGCATCTAAAATCCTATCATACAGTAACTATGAATTCATTTATCTACCAGGCCCTTTTCAACAAAGTTTAAGCCATTGCAAATTATTTTCAGGCAATGTCCCTTTAATGAAATGAACATCATATTAAGAACACAATATTTCATATGACCACAATAATACTGGGTTTTTGTAGGCTTGTGTAATTGCAAAATAGAGTACACTCCACTGGATATTTCAGTAAATGAAGACGATTGGGTTATTTACAAAATGCAACATTCAGTTATAAATAATTAAAGATCTGAATTATTGAAATCAAGCAACAAGCAGCTGTGGCTCCATTCTTCAGCAACATAAAGGTTTTTCTTTGGCACAAAGAAAAATACATCAGAAATTAAACAGAATATTTTAGTGCCCTGATTATTTTTCCTTTTAAATAAAGACATTGTCTTGCATGCAACTTGCAAATTGGAAATTGTTAACAAAAGCATAGTTACTGATAGAGAGGCAACATTAAGATTATATGTATACCTATCGCCCATGATATTAAATGAACCAGACAAGTCTATCTTTCAATCAACAAAATCATACCACTCCTATATAATAAAATATGACAAAGAAAGAGCATATTATGACACAGCAACAAGTGTAACAACACAGGGTGTGGTGCCCAGAGAACAATGGAGAAACGTGGCAATGAGGTGCGTAGCAGAAATACTATTTCCTGTTAATGTAATTTCCTGAATTGCAAGTGCATTAAAAAGCTCATAAAACAGAAGTATGGCTTTGGATTTGTGAGTCAACTCAAGGCAATACTACGGTGGCCCCTAAATTACAAACAGCTCGACCTCCACAATCAAAAACCTGCTAAATACAGCTTAAAGGAAATCTCAATCCAGGTTCCTCTGCTATCCAGGAGGGGGCAGTCATTCAGGTATTAGATCAGACAAGGTCTGAGTGGGTATATTGTGAATTTATCACACAAGAGAAGCTCCAGCAGTGCTGATAGGAGTACATAGAAATGAAAAGGAAACATTTTTTTATATTTAAAAGTTTCGCATAGCCTTTTTATTTCACTCTGAGATTCTGTACAGCCACACTCACGCAAATCCTCTTCTGTTGAGTGAGCGCGCACACACACAACCACACACACACACACACACACGCACACACACACTGAAGCATAAACTTGCAGACAACATAGAAGTGCATACATGAGTAACACAACCAGTTATTCGAAGCGCACATAAGGGTGAAAGTTTTTCCACGGATTAAATGCATATAGCTTGACTTTGGAAATGGCCCATCTCATAAACCATTTCATGCTATAGTTGATATGCATAGAAAAATCACAATTAAAATATTAAAGCTTTCATTAGACATCTAAAATCAACATCATATGCCAATTTTAGAAATGACTTGTACATTTTTTTTATAAGATAAATGTGTATCTTATTTTTGAAAATGACAATAAAAACACCTGCCTTAGTATTTTTTTATTTTTTAAATCATTTCACAGCAAACTCTCTCAACGCTACTGAGGCAAAAGTACCAGTTTAGGGTCCTGGATGCCTTCATGATATTATATCTTAAATTAGATAATTATTAAGAGACCTTTGAAACATAACCCAGTCATTCAAGAGTTCATTAAGGACATGCATAGTTGTTCACATGTAAGCATAATTTACACCGTGGTTTCACTTTTCCACAAACCACTCTTCATTCCAACAGAGCTCTGTGATTGGTCTGTGCCACTCATGTCCTGCTCTAGTTCCAGCACAGAGTTTTTCAGGTTGCCATTTTGGCCAGCGGCCCCCGGCACAGTGGCGGTGTCGCCGTTCAGAGGGTAGGAGCAGCGCTTTGTTTCCGCAGAAGCTGCGACTTTTAAATTGTCTCTGCTGGCACATCGCCTCTGAGCGTTTTGCATGGCCACTCGGCTGGCCATCGATGGCAGCAGGGGGAATGGTTTGCGACTCCCGCTGCTGCCTCCATCGCTTCCCTCCGAGGGGCTCGTAGCTACTGATTCTCCCACTCGCTTCCCGTTTGTCAGCACGCTGGCCTGGTTCTCTGACAGACTGTGGTGAATGCTGCCATTCTCACTTGTGGCTTGTTTGTAAACAGCATGCGATGAACTGAGGTGGTCTAAACCTATGGGCCCTAAAGCTCCAAGACTGCCCCCACCTCCAGCAGCCCTTAGAGCTTTGAGACGATAGTGACCTCTGCCCTCGCCCCGATGATAGTATTGACTACTGCCTTGTTTAGTTCTGCTGCTCGCTTTCCTTCTCTGGGGCTGTCCTGGGGCTGCAGAGTTAATGGTGGGCAGAACATTGTTTGTAGGCTTGGTGATGTTGTCAGTACTGGTGCTAGTGTTGTTGCCCGTAGGAGCACGTGAAGTGCCGTTTGAATTGTCTTGTGTCGCCTGCAGCAGGTTGGTGAGCTTGCAAGGCCCTGGGCCCACGCTGCTGATCCCACTTGGTGTGGATGACGACCTAGCTGATGAGGAATTATGAGAGTCACCAGGTGGATGGCAGTTGATAAAAAGCTGGGATCCCTGTTCAGAGGTCTGGACCCCACTCCCAGTAGTGCAGGTATGGGTGTAGGTAGACATGGGATGAGGGCGTTGATAGCCTGGGCAACAAGCCAGCCAAGAGGTCTGGACATCTTGTCGCCGGAAGCAGTGGTGCACCACCAGAAAACCCCCCAAAACTGTTGCGACTATCCCATAGAGACAGCTAAACAACAAGCTAGTGTGACCTGTAAGCCACACTGCCATGGCTGCACAACACCACAGAGCCACAAACAGGAAGTGGGTGGCCACCAGCACAGAGAACTGTGTCTTGAGCGAATACTGATCCTCTGGAGACATAACAGGGTGTACAGGTCCAGTCACTGAGTCTGTGGAGAGCAGGCTGGTACTTCCTGCGAGCGCAGGATGGCTCTCGGTCACAGGAGAAGACAGAGTGGTTCCTGTGCATTCTTTGGCCCCACGGCGCCTCAAGCGAAAAACAGTGCACAGGAAATAGATCCAGGTCACCAACACCACCAGGCCAGCGGGGACAAAGAAAGACCCCAGGCTGGAGCGCCGGACCAGCCAGCAGCTGCAAGAGGCAGAAAAGATTGCAGGAGAGTCAGCACAAAACAAGGACATCTTTGTGTGTCATTCGCTTCAGCAGCAATCCAAACAACACAAAGTCAAGGGCCAAATGGCTCAAGGATAAAAAGAGAGGCACTTACTAAGGGCTGTTGTCTCCATAGTCGTTAACATTGACAGCTGCTGTGATCCCACAAATGATGAGAGGAACACCATCAGCTATCAAATAGAACCTTGAATAACAGAGAGACACATATCAAACTCATGCGATAAAAAGCGATTCTTGTGCATGTTTGACCTTCGGCTGCCATGATCTTTTTTCTTTTCCTTTTGGTGTTTTAATGTATTCCTGGCTCTCTATCATGTGCAGGGCTTTATGATCTGAATAGGCAACAAATGGTGGCTGGAGGTCAGAGGCACAGTGTAGTATGAGCACAACCTCTAGATCACAGGAACAGAAAAGCAGGAAGAGAAGAAAATCGGGAATACTGGATATGATAGATATGCTCAGATTCATGACAACTCCCACTCATTCTCTTATGGTGGTCTCATGCCCCTTTCCCCCCTCCCCCTCCCCTTAGTCATTGGGCACAATAACCACCTTTGATCGTGCACACTTTGGGTGGTCACACACAAGAATTACAGCATCTGCCCAAAATATAAACCTTATTGACAACAAACAATAATCTCACAGTAAAGGAAGTGGGCGAAGGTGAGTTGAATCTTGTTCACTGACCTGAGCATAGGTCGTTGCGTAGGCGGAACAGGAGATTCTCCATCTGGTTGCCGGGGCATTCTCCACACAGCCTCTTTGTAAATCACCCTGGCGCTGACTCCAATCCACAGCAGGGTTGACAGCGAGGAGTAATGCAAGGCAATGCCAACCTGTCATGTAATGTTGTCAGATCAGACATCAATCTTAAATTCCTCTAAAAAAATGCAATACTTGAAATTCAAAACTTACTGCTTGGCAAACGACTGGATAGCTTGTTAAGCTTATGCCGCCTGCGTATATCGCTGTTGTCATTGCAATGTGGAAGCAGGTATTCAGCAATGTGTGCCAACTTTTTCTTGATATGCATATTGAACTATGGGAGAAGAGTAAGCTAATTAGATAATGAAGCAAAAAATAAATAAATAGTAGCGAGAAATTGCAAATACACTACAGTACCTGTGGTGCAGTATGTGTGTAATGATGATAGTAAAGAGGCAAAGGAGCAGAACTGCAGTGCAGGCATAGACCACTGGATGGAGCACCCTCACAGTCAGTGGGGAGCTAGGGAAGTCAGGTACCTCCTAGAAACCACAGAAGTCAAGTTAACTCTCATTTAGCCACGGTGATCTTGGATGAATCATTACATTTTTGAGCCTACCTGCAGAACGGCATAGTTGCTAAGCAGAGAGCAGCGCATGGTGGAGGTGTTGCTGTCACTGCGGACCAACTGGCAGCCCTCCTGACTCCAGCTTCCCTGCTTCTCCGGTCCCTTAAGGCTCCAATGGGCTGCCACGGCATCGGTACCAGGAGACAAGTGGCGGAGTGACACCCAGATGGGGTCTGAATTGTTCTGCATGCTGCAACCATCTGTCACAGAATGAAATTAATAAATAACTAAAAACCTACTGTTTACTGAATAGAATACCCAATGCATTCTACTTTCCACCTGGTTGTTTTTGTAAAAACAATTACATAAACTGGGGTATAAGTGCAAAAAAATGGATTGAAGGCTTTGTTTATATTTCATGATTGGTCGCTACAATTTGCAAAATGACTCTTGGCAAAGAGAGAGAAAAACCTGCCAAGGCAAAAACAAGCAACGAACAAAGAACAGTCCCAAGGTTTTTCTGGTGCAGTGGTTCAGACAAAGAAGCCTTTCATTATACTGAGTTTCACACAGTATCGGATCTGTAAAAATTATACCCGGGTTACGTTTGGTGAAGAAAGCAACTGTCCCATTTGACTGCAAGGGATTTTTCATATTTAATTAATTCAAATAAGCGCAAAGTGGTTCGTTCTTTGTTCATCCTGAAGCATAATTACGATGTTTGTAGCTGTCACAGAGCAGAAGAATTACACTAATGTGTTTTATTATGATGCCTAAGCATACAGAGCATCCAAACACCCATGATTTTAACTTTAAAACATTAACTTTAAATATGCATAAATAAATAAATAAATAAATAAATAAATAAATAAATAAATAAATAAAAGGAGTCTCTTTAATATACTAAAGGTTTCCTTACCTAGGCCTACAAAGACTACAGGGCTGTTGACAGTGCGTCTGCGGGAGTGTTCAGTAGTGGTGCTCGAGTTCCCAGTCAAAGGAAAAAAGCTGCCTGTTCGAAAGGCTACAAACTGCAGTTTACAGTCTGCTGCAGCATCCGAAGCAAACAGATTAGCTGGAAGAGTCACCGAGGCCAAGGCTACAGAATTCTGGAGAATTAAAAAAGGTGTAAGTCACACAAGAAGCCAAACTGCAAATGTTGATTGTATCAAAATCCTTCATTAAACCTAAACTGTCCGTGTCTATATGATGTGGTTATTAATGAAGTAGACAGAACAGGCGGATGCAAGAAGGCATACATAAGCCTCACCTTTAGGAAAAAATTGTTGAGAGAGGTGTTATGGGCACCAGTGCTACAGTGGACGCGAAGCTGCTGTTCATGGCCAGACTCTGACGTTTCCATTCCCAGGTTGCCCACTGACACCTCACGCTGCTGATGCGCAGTACAAGTTATCCCAGTGAAGTGGGCAGGTTGAATTAGATGGGCTTCCATCACAATGTTCTTAGACATCTGTAAACATGAAGTCACCCAGGCAAGGTAAACACCCTGACACTTTCATTTAAACATTACTATGGGTTTTGTTGCATTACACAGACAATTTCACACAGAAATATGATTAAAGACATGCACCGCTCTTCTAAATCACACACACATGCATTTCCTACTGCATGAATGAACTATAGAAAGATTTCACAGGTTTCACAGCAAGCATGCTCTGTTGAAAATCACATGATAAATATATAAAAAACAGTTAATAGTTCCCACCATGGAAAATTCTTTAGCATTACTGTGTAGCTGAGACCAAGCCAATGTCTCAAGGGAGTTGACTATAGAACTACAGGCTCTCTTCTCTCTCTGGGCCAGAGCGAGAATCTGTTCATCCACCTGCATCAGGTTACTGCCCATCTCCACCATCACCGCCAACAACTGGAGCACAGGGAAATTTAAAAGGAGATTTAATAAGGAACTCTAGAGAATATATTACTACATTTACTTAAAGTGCCCTCACCTCTTTTATCTGTGTCACATATTCCATAAACTTCTCCATAATTTGCGCCATGTACAGTACATCGACCGAGTCAGTAAAACCAGCAGCCTCCAGGGTGTATGTGCGAACTTGATGTGCCACTGTGACAACATTGGATGCATTGATGGGCCTCTGAAAAGCAAGAGCGGAAATATGGTGAGGACATAAGGAGTCACGTCATGCTGCGAATGTTTATTGAACCAACATACTACGGCGGTGACAGCGCTGCGACTGACCAGGATGAAGGTATGCAAGACACGTGTGATGCCGTTGGTGTAGTGACAGTTTGAGTAGTCGCCATCCTCCCATTTTCCAGTACGGTCACAATAGCGAGAGGCTTTTTTCTGCTCCATGCCCCCCTCAACAGAAAGGGAAGGGTAACGCAGCTGCAGGCAGTACTGGTGGGAGGTAATTCCTGCCAGAGTTCTTGGCCACCTGTGGATAAATGCCAGAGAATAATGGCAACGCTGAATCTTTTTTTTAATATCGTATGTTCCATATTATAATATACAGGATATATTTAAAGCTTTAACTGACCTGAACTCCCCGCGGTTGTTGACAACTTTATCTTCTGGACAGAAGGAGGCACTGTTCTCCAGTACCACTATCTCAACGGTGAGAGACTTGTTGCCCCTCCCAGTAGAAACCACACACTCCCACTCTCCACTGGCCTCCACATGCACATCGTATAGAATAAGCTCACTGGATAAAGATGATAGCGACAGCTCATTATAACACATCGTTAACACATAATATTGTAACTAATAAAGCCTCTCCCTTTTTCTTTTTTTTACACAGGACTGTCTTTGCACTAAAACGAAAACAACTCATCTGATCTACTACTACTCTGTCTGCGTTGCTCTATTTACCACACCTGGTGATAAAGGTGCAGTCATGCACGACACTGCTCTCCAGCTGGACACCCATTTCTGGATCAGTGGTCACCGGCTGACCATTGTGACGCCAGTGTAAAGTGGTCATCTTGTCCACCAAGGCAGCAGCGCAGTGGAAGGGCAGCCGATCGCCTTTGAAGACCACCTGACGCTGAGACGGCAGCAGTGACATGGTGTGCAGCTCCAGAGGACCATCTGAGCAACACGGTGGGAAAAGATGCAGATGTGAAGGTTACACATCGCTCGGAACTGCTTGTGCTGCTCTCTCATTACCAAGCCTCAGCTACATTTTTCCACAGAAGCTATTATGAGTCTGCCGTTCTAGAGCAGACTGGATGCAGACTGCAGCAATTGGTAAATTCAACCCACAGGATTAGCCGTCAACACAACTCACTGAGCCTTTTGGAAATATGTCCCCCGCAGAGCAGCGGGGATTGATTTTGTTCAACCCTTTTTTGGTCGGTTAATCCTTGAAATAGCTGAGATGAGCTTGAACTTCATAATGAGTGAACTGTTGCTATCATTCACAGTGCAACATTCTCTGAAATAAAGTGGTGAACCGCCTCATTCATATGCCTCACTGCTGCCAGGCTCTTACCACAGCTCAGATGGCCTTCCCTTAGTCCACGCAGGGGCTTTCCCCTCAGGCTCATGGGGTAGGCACACAGGGTTTCTTCCCCTAGCCGTGCTGGACTGCCGCGAAAGAAGTTCGGGACCCATTGCAGCTCGCAGTCACATGTTAGGTAGTCTGAGTTGAAGTTCCTGAAGAGAGAACCAATGTATTGTAAATAGTACTAACAGACCATCAAAGAACTTTGTGCTCCAATTTTGATGAGTTAAATTCTAACATTATTCTAATACTATTTAATTTGAATGTTAGCACTAATTAGCACGTATCCATATCTGTGTTTTGCACTTTGCTTGCTAAGCTAGCAAGTTCACTCTCTTCTCCTAATATGGTCCATTTTGACTCCACAAATACAAGATGACAAAATAACAAACACACGGGTTAAAAACAGCCACTTCACAAATATCTCATGCCCATGTCCATCTTTTATATACAGTCTGTGGTTCAGTTTTGAAATGTTTGTAGATAAACTTCAATGTTTCTTTACGGTAGCATAAATGATATGCTTTCAGTTTTTTTTTAAAAAAAGCATGCACAGTATAGACAAAAATATCCAAATTAAAATAAATACATGTCAAATAAATCCTCTTTGATTATTTGAGCTTTGACACAGGCTTCACTGTGAAACACGGTTGGCATACACACGGGAAAATAAATATTAATTGAAAATAAATGTTATCTTTGTCTAGGATGTCCAAAAATATTTTGTTAAACTATGGACTGGTATGCCGTGAGGGTAACCTCGGGGGAACGAAAGGCCGACAGAGTTTAATACTCACACTAGCTTGAGGGACGGCAACTCTTCAAACACCCCTGGATTCATGGTTGATATGATGTTGCCAGAGAGGTTCCTAACAGAACACAAATTAGATATGAACAGTGTAACTTCATAGCTTTGCTGTAACTCATAGAGGACTTTTTTTAATCGAATCAATTCATCTGCCTCTTACAGTTTAGTAAGATTGGTCAGCCCCTGGAACATGTCTGCAGTCAGGCAGCCAATGCGGTTGTTGGAAAGGTCACTAAAAGTGTAAAAGACAAAAGAATGTGGTCAGTTATTTTCAAATTAAGAGGCCTTTTCTCAATCACTCAGCACCAGATTGTGGTGTCTTGACTCTTTCAGTGGCCGCATTGCTTTACTGATGTGAAATGTCATTTGTCTAAGAAACATATGCAATAACTTGTATAGGATCTCCTTTCATGTCTTTAAAAATTAAGTAGCTGTATTCAACTGTAGTCAGAACATTATATATTTTAATATTTGGGAAGTTAAAGAAGGGTTCCAACAGTTCTGGCTACTTCTCCTTATCAGGACACAAAGGGACCCAAGTACGAGTTTATCATCATTGGGGTGAAAGCAGGGCCCCAGTTCTGCTGTCCACCTCTGAGTGTGATGTATATCTGCAGTCAGAGAGGGATCTGCTCTGTTGTACCTCTGACACTACCCAGCAGAGAGCTGTCCAGAGCATGTGTTTATCTCTATCTGTTTGTTTTGAGAAGCCCCAGACCTTGCAGGGAAAACACAAGAAGGGGGAGGAGGGAAAGGGAGTCATGCGGCGCTGCGCCGAGGAGCCTCTTTGGACCCACGCTGCAACCAGACCTCGGTGTCCAAAAACACAATGAGTGAGCAGCAAGCGGCCTCAAACAGCCGCCTTGTCACATTCAATTGCGTGTGAGGAGCCCTGAGGTTTGAAGCGGGGCTCACAGATGACATCCCAGTGTCCCCTCTGCAGAAACATTTAGGAAAGGAAGCTTTTATGGTGACAATAACACCATGAACCTGATATGACATATGACATCTGTGAGCTTCCAAAAAAATATATATGTGGGTTTTCTCCTGACTACTGCCAATCTGGGCAACAAACTAACCTCCGTCCATCTTATGCTAAACCTTAGGATTAAACTCTCTGCGTTTATTGAGTTGTGAACCCGAGTGAAATGTGGGTCATCTTAATATCTACTTACAGTTTCCGAAGCTCAGAGAGGCTTTGGAAGGCTCCAGGCATGATGGTGCTGATTAAGTTGTGCTTGAGGTCCCTGGGGGAAAGAGAAAATGTTAGGTGCACGCAAGGACTATACTGACACATTAACAAGAGGACTGCAAACTTTCATTTTTGTATTCTCACTGAGAGTTGCAATGTTTAGATTGGTACTGCAATCATATATTTGTAATCAATATGTAGCTGGAGCGAATTCACTGAGCTTAGCATAAACTTGGATCAAGGGAAGCAGCTAACCCGGTATGTCATTGTAATAAAATGAGTCCTCAAGGGGCACAAAGTTGTAAGGCTCTAGCTTGATTAATTAACCCTTTCAGAGAAGAAAGTTTAAAAATAACAGCAGCATTTTAAGGGATTTTGTGTAGTAATAGTCACAAGCATGGTATCACCATTTACCATTGAAAGAAGACGCTGTTAGGTTTAAATGAATGGGAGCAGGGACACACATCCTAAACCTGGCTCGTCCAGCGAGCCACAGCAGGATATTTGTGCAAACAAATAGGAAATATTATCCGAACTGCCTCCTGGGCTTGAGACTAGCGAGATATTCAACCACATAAAACACTTGTGGAATCTGAAACTATTAACACTAAGTTCTGTTATTTATTTATTTATTTATTCTTTTTTTTCCAAAACTGTCCTTCCCGCAATAAGCTTTACCCAATTCAAACCATAAATAATAATTTTCTTTGAAGATTTAATTTCATACTATCCGCTGCACTTCTCCACCCTGTTCCACTTCTACACCCACACTCCAGTCTTAAAGATTTTAGCTAGATACTCCCATCTACATCAGCTGCTGTAGATTAGATTTTGAACCTTTTTTTTGGCCAGGTGAGAATAGCAAGGCTAAATGAGGTCGGGAGACGGATGGTTATGAACAGCACATGTTATCCACGTTCCTATAGCATGAAATAGTTCTGCTCTCATCAGAGCAGTCGCAGAGTCAGATTTCCTTACAGGAGCATCAGTGCAGCAGCTGCGTTTTTCTCGATTTCTCTTTTTAACAAAGACTTCGATGTTATGTTAGACCTCAGAGGACCTTTTGGTCCTTTTTGTTTTCCACAAAACATTATCTTCCACGGCGGTTGTCAACCACGCTGCTTCACATCACCTCAGGCGTCTCTTAACCACTGTTTTGTCTGCTTTCCAAGAGATGAACTTTTCTGGGTAAGCTACGGCGGGAAAATTGTTGTAGAAAATGCTTCGAGCAAAGAAATTACACTGCGGTGTGGCTGAGACATGCTCAAAAAGATCAGGGGGTTTTGCTATTGGTCCTTCTAAGCCATCACTCATATTTAGATTCGAAACAGGAGACTGGTTGAAACGATGGAGCAAAAAAAAAAAAAACTGGCCCCAGACCAACAGGCTAAAGTTTGCTCGGTTCAGATCTTTGAGTTTGTGCCAGCTTGTCAGTCAGAACATTTGCAACAATTTCACAGCTTTTTAAAAATCGGAGATATTTCCACCTCTGTGATTCTAAATAAGCAGTAAAAAAAAGCATATCACCAATCAAATCAAAGAGCAATCTGGGTGTTTGACAGAGAACAGCTACACTTTTCAGTATCTGTGTGTGTGTTTGTGTGTGTCTCCGGACTATATTGTGAGTCTGTCACAATATAAAATAGCAATCTTTGTGGTACTGCGTCTCCCTCTGAATATACATGTGTTTCTGGGGGACATTAGCTTTATAGAATTTGTTGACCCAGGCAGGGGAAGAACAATACTGCTGTTTCCAGTCTGTGTGTCACGGGGCTCATTAGTGCAGCGATGAAAGACGCGGCACTGCCCACTACTTCCTCTCCCTGAGATCTGTCTCGCTCCCTCCCTGTCTGTCCCTTTGACACACACATGCTCCACGTGCGCACAGCCACACACTTTGCTGTGTTACCAAACGTGCTCTTACAGCTGGATTAAAATGCTAACACAAAAGTGCCACAGAGTCGCTGTAAGCTGGGATTCAGTTGCTAGATAGAAGTGTCAGTTTCAAGGCTTGTCTTTAAATGCTTGTTTTTGTCACCTCCTTCTTGCAGATGGAGGTAATGTTTACTATAACACTGCTCATATGATCTACACAACACATTTATTATTAAGACAGTGCATTATTTCTTTTCCTTTATATTGTAAAAATCTCCTGCTTAAATCTCCTCAGATCAGCAAACTAAAGATCTCGAGAAAAATATAATGGCTAATTTTAATTAGCTTCTTAATAAATGTAATGTACTGCACAGAACAACTAAATTAACTCATTTCTTCTGGTGTGTTATCTTCTGTTATATTGTCTGGTGGAAAAAAACACCTAAAAAAAATCAAAAATCAACAGATGATACTAGAATGACACAAACATGACATAAATCCAAATAGACTTACACAAGTACACAAACATGTTAGCCGTGCTGTTCTCACAGGACATTAGACTGAGTTCAAATTTGTGCCTGGATACCAAACCAAACCAAAGAAGCGTTTGTTGATTTTTGGAGGAGGCCACTTCCTTCTGTCCCTGCAACATGTGCTATTAAAGGTGAGCCGGTCGCTGCAGTGCACTGATATGTAAATATTTGGGTGCTGTTTTTGATAGGTAGTTAAATTTCGATTCGAACACAGATGCTATATGTGGGAAAGTTATGAAATTGACCCTTGTGAAAATAATTTAGTTCTCCTTTATCAAGTCAGTACTTTTATTTTCTCTGATTTGCTGGTTTGGAAGTCTTAAATCTTAAACACAGGAGCAAAATGTATCATTCAAGCGAATGAATGAAGCCAGAACTATATAGTGACTGTGCCAATGTGGATTTCATGTTTCTCAAGAGGAATCTTATCCCAACTGCATCAAGCCAATGTGCATTTCCTGTCTGGCTCAAGGCTCTGACCTGATTATTAACACACCGCTGCCTCTGATCCCTTCTCTTATCACCAGGCTGGTAAACGTGAAGGAAAACAGGAACTGAAGCACTGTCCAAGCACTTCGCCGGCACAATCCCAGCTGAATGTCTGGAGCCGCCTCTTACCACTGGCTCACAGTGTCCGATTTGTTTCCAGCGCTATTTAAAACCTTCAGTACAGTAGATTGAAAATAGAGTAGCAGGCTTCACACTCAGGCGATGACTTGTGTGCGTGCCCTCTGGAGTAGCCAGCGCCCCATCTTACAGCAGCTTCACAGCTCAGTGACCTCGACACTGATGAAAACAGCTGTCACCAAGGAAGAGGATAACAGCAGAGACAATGAATGCTTCAAAGCCTCATGCTTGCAGACCATGAAAATATCAACAATTTTAACGTCTAAAGTTTAAATTGTAGCTATTATTTTAGTTTTTCAACATCCTCCTCAGGAGCAGCATCTATTTCTTCCAAAAGCTCGATGAGCTGATTGATGGCGACACATTGTTACAGTCACTACGACCTTTCTTTTTGAGTTATGCTTTGTAACCTTCTGAGTGCAGTGCTTCATCCCCTACGCTACATGTGGCGCGTATGATTAGACGGTGACAAACTCAAGCTCGCTCCCAAATCCAAAAGGGGCCATTGTCTGCCGCCGCTGGGCCTAACACCAGAGGCAGCCATTAAGAATGCCCCCCCCCCAAAACTCCTCCTGATCAATGGGACTGGTCCTCTGCCATTCTGAAGAGTCATTGCTCTGTTGGATACAGGGGATGAGCGCCTGGGCCCCATGCAGACTGGAGAGGAGCGACGTGCTTGTAGGGCAGCGAGAGGGTAATAATGAAGACATGGTCTGTAAAGCGCTCCAGACATGGAGTGCTCCATTATCAGGAGCACAGCAGCAGCAACTGGAGTGCTGACATTGTTTAGGCTCCAGCCCTGGAGGGAGCTGGGAAAATGACGGAAGCCGGGGGAATGGCCACTCATTATCACCAGACTGGAATTAAGAATTTCCTGTTGCTGGAGTTTTTTTTTAAAGTTTTTTTTTAATGGAAAGTCAGTGGGTTGCGGCGTGATTTCTATACTTTAATTGCAGTTTTCTCTGTATACGACTCAATAAAGGAAAAAAGACAGAAACAAACATGTCTGAAGGTATGATGGAAAAAAAGCGAGGGGGTGTTAACTGCCACCTTGGTTCCTGAAAGAGGTCAGCGGAGACCATTTTTGTGCCGCGTGTCATTTCCTGTCTGGTTGGCGGGTCTAGCAGAGGCCTTTGCTCGTTTATTTTTACAGTTTCCTTTCTCTCTCTCTCTCTTTTTTTTTAACTAGGTAGTTTTCCTTTGTCGGGAGGGGCAGGTGGGTTAAAGGATTCAGTAATAAGAAGAAAAATACGGCCCTGCGTATGGTCCCTGTACACCCCACCCCCCTACTCCACAACACACTTGCTCACAATGGGGCTCTGTAACTACCGACCCCAACGTGCTCTTGCTTTCCCCCTAAAACAGGAAACCAGGATCTGCTGAGCTCTTGTTTTTCTACTAATTTCCTGCTTTGCTGCCCCGTCCCTAGATTATTTATTTAATTTTTTTCTGGTTCCTCTCAGATTGGATATACCTGATCAGCTATTTGCCATCTGGAAAGCATTTATTCTAGCACAGCCAAGAAACCTTACACACATAATACACATTTTCTATGATTTTCTGTCAGTAGCGCTGCTGCAGGACACATGTTTAAAATATTTCCTTGCAATTTCGGACAACAAGCATCAGGACCGTACTATGGTTCAAAAACACGAGGCCCGCAGCTCTGCCCATGACTGACCATAACATAAACCGTGGGTCCAACTGCACTGTTGTTAGTGGGATGTGCAGAAATAGCAACACACTTTTATTTGAAGTGTAAAATTTCCTAGCTTGGTTATATGTTCCTATAATCTGCAGCAAGAAGAGATGAAGATTATTCTGCCAAGGAAAACTCTGAAACCACGGATCGTGATTGACTCCAGGTCTGGCTTTAGGAGCGGCATAGAGAAGAGTGCCGTGCCCATTTTTGGCAGATTTTCACGAGACCTACCAGAATGCAAATAATCAAAAACAATAAAAGTCAGATCAGATCAGATAGATTTGAACATACAGTGAAAAAAAATGCTAAGAACATTTTATTTTCATTTCATCTGGGTCATTCAGTCTTTATTAGAAAGTTAAGTAAAAATATAGTTGTAACAATTTGCAGCTGAGAAATCAGCAGGGACAAGTGCCTTTTGTTCAGGTTGTCAATGAAAAGAGTGGCTCGTGTCCGCGAGTGAATTTTCAGCCAGTAGGTGGACTGCAGCATGCAGAGAGTGTAAAAGGTGAGGAACAGCAAGAGCCCGAGTGGGCTCGGAGAAGGGAGATGCAAAAATAAAGCAGAAAAGGAAGCTGGGGGGGGGGAAGAAGGTCTAGAGAAAGCTCAAGTTCCTCCTGAGGAAAATGCCCTTGAAACCATATCGAGTTTGCCGAAAGAGTGTGTGAGAGTGAGTTACTGGCATATAAAGCATATGATTTGGTAATGGGCTTATGAGGGGGTTTACTCGCTGTTTCAATAAACTCCCAGAGCCATGACTGGGCTAAGCTTGCAATACAAACACACCCGTTCCTCCAGTTTATCTGAAAGACACATCTGGAGTCTATCAACTCCTGCAGCACCCCCTTTGTGTTTCCACTCTCCACCACGCTTAACCCCTTCCTCACCCACTCCACCCCTTAATGGGTCATGCACTCTCATTAGGTGACTGTTGCCTAACCGGGAGCCACCCGGTGGCATGTGCGGGAAAAATGCACCAAAACAAATGTTCATTTTTCTGTGAAGGGGGAAACAAGACTCCCCTGTGCAATCACAGCAGCTGTCCTTAGCGCTCTCCAGAGTGGGCTGGTACAATCTGAGCCTTTCTTTTAGTCAGGCCAGTCTAGACAGAGGGGCTCCTTGCCATCTCGCCATGCCTACACGTTGGCCACTGTTTTTAAGTGTTACAGTGTGGCACACCTCTTCTTTGTTCCCACTCATCAAGGTAATTTGCTCAGCTTGTGTGGAAATCTCCTGCTAAGGAAAACGGCCTCAGATTTATACAAGACAAACTGCAGGAGTGTGCTTTCTTTCTCACCCTCGCTCCCTCCCTCTCCCTTCTTCATCTACCCTTTCCCTCTCTCTCACCACCATACCATCTTTAGCCATCTTGGCTCTGCGTCCCTCATGTCAGATGGTAAAGTTGTTTAAGTTGGACTCCGTCCTAACCCCTACCGCTCAGAATGGCAGAGGCGATTTCAAGGTTGGTTTCGGAGAGATTTCAGGCAAAGAGTGAATGAATGGTCTGCCTCTGCTTTTGCGGAACAGATACTATCAAGCCAAACATATATGAATTGGCCTAGGCCTGCACATAATCATAACACTATAACTGTGCATGTTTTCTCATGCAGACATTTTTAAGAAACAGTGTTCCAGCCCAAGGTTTAATTTCAGGCTTCCCTTAATTTTGTTGCATTATCAGCATAAATCTCAAGCACCTCCTTATTTTCTACACTTAAACTAAGTTGAGTCTACAAGAAGTGTTTGGTTGTCTTATGTGATGTTTTATGTGCTTACTCCAATGAGTCCAAAGAAGCGCAGTGTTTAAAAGATTCCCACTGTAGAGATCATCTCAGCCTCTCTTGTTGACAAAAACGGTCACGCTGCCAACACCTAGAGCCTCCTAACCACAAGCCTCACTCCTGCCTTTCAGACCTGTCCACTACAAACACCCTGCTGCTCCCTCATCCATCATCATCGTTGCCCTCTGCTCTCCCTCCCTGCTCCCTCTCTCGCTGTAGGGTAACAAGCCTTAGTAATGAGGGCCCCTTGTGCCCTGCCTGCCTGTCCTGTGTCCCATGGTGCAGTGGGGCCCATTTGGAAAGGAGCCAGACTGCCTCGGCCCTCGTTGCTCATTATTCTCATTACATTGCCTCAAATCAGTGCAGGACAGGCTGCTGGGATCTGTCCACAACTCATAAAGGTCCCGGCTCATTAGTGGGGTTGCCAGTGAAAACTTCCATCAGAAAGGGTGTGCATAGCGGTAGAGGTACTCAAAAGGTGCGCAAGTACACGAGCAGAGGTCTGACGGTGTGTATGAAAGTGACTTATTTTGCGCATAGCAACCACCGCCACAGAGGCGAGGCATGATTTAACCAGTGTGTTCATCCAAAGAGCTGGAAAGAAATGAAGTATTCCAAGATCCAAATGTAGCCATTGGATGGCAAGCCTGTTTAAAAGACCTACAAAAACACAGTAGTCTAGTAAGAGGGCAAAAAACAAACAATCCTAAATTGCTCCTCTGCACTTGGGTGGCTTGGCAGGTTATGAAGGCAATAGTGGCTTTGAGGAGGTTTGTCCCAATGAAAGGGCTAACTGTGTAGATTGCTGCACGGCCTTGTCCAGGCCTGGAGGAGGGTGTTCTACTCTGGAGCTGAATTCTCCGTTTAATAACAGCAGATCAGACTGCATTCAGCTCTGAATAGAAGTATGCTGTGAGCGTGTGGAAGTGAGTGTGTGTCTGCTGAGACCTGTTAGACTGGGCCAGAAGAGAGGGTGCCCATACTAGGAAGCACACTCAAGGGTTACTGTATACACTGAAGTCACAGCAGCGATGAGCCAAGAGTGAGAGTGTGTGCGCGAGTGTGTGTGTACCTGTTTAGACATCTTTGTGGGGACCAAAAATTGGAATGTTACTATACTTGTGGGGACCAACAGTCACTTATGAGGACAAAAGCGGCTGTCCTTGCGAGACTGAAGACTTTTTGAGACTTAAAATGTGGATTTAGTGTCAGGGTTACAATTAGATTATGGTTAGGTTTAGGCTATGGCTTAGGGTTAGGTATTCATTTTGATTAGTTAGGGTTAGGGTAAGCGGCTAGGGCAGAGGTTTCCAACTCTGGGCCTTAAGGGCCGGTGTCCTGCAAGTTTTAGATGTGTCCTTGATCCAACACAGCCGATTTAAATGTCTAAAGTACCTCCTCAACATGTCCTCCTCAACAGTTCTCAAGCTTGGTAATGAACTAATTATTTGATTCAGCTGTGTTGATCCAGGGTGATATCTAAAACCTCTGGGCTATTGAAAGCACTATCAATTTGATGTCCTCACTAAGATATCAAAACGAGAATGTGTGTATGTGTGTGTCCCTGTGTGTGTATGTTTCACAACAACATGTGTCCCAATGTGTGTGTGTGTGTGTGTGTGTGCGTGCAGTTAGGGGGCGCAGACTGTGTTTATCCTTGTCACGTAGGGGAAGAGATGCAGTGTAATTCCCTGATGTGTGTTTACTCAGCCCCAGTGGGCTGGCCTTTGATTACACCGCTGGTCACATAATATGAGTAACTGCTCACTACTGCTCCAAATGACAAGCACATGTTGACGCCATACTGGAAACAATGAGAAGACCCGAAGAGCCATGGTGGACCGAGGAGACAAAACAAAACCAAAATCTCACAAGCGCAGACAAAACTCACACTCTAAGCTCATATCTGAATTCATCCCTGCAAACCCTTCCATCAGTGTGGCATTTTTCACAACAGACAGCAAATTTCCCATGAGCTCAGATGTGATTATAAGCTGCCCGAGGCTCAATTAAAGGTTGAAGATGTCAGAGTGAGTGAGTGGACCTCCACCACTGTGTGTCAGCAAGCCAGCAGAGGTGGAGGCGGAGGAGTGAAATGAGGCCTGTGTGATTTACATTTCGTGCTCAGCCAGACGCCTGCATCTCCCACTGTGGAGCACAGCCAGGGGTTTATCTGCCTGTTTTTTGTCTTTCTCCCAACCTCTTTTAGTTAAACCTCCACTCTGCTGCCTCCTGCTAGTTTTTTATCACTGCTCCAGGTACATGGGAGAGCTCAGATTACCCGACCCACCGACCCTATGGCGCTACAGGAAGGCTTTTCCACACTAACAAAAATATGCAACATCAGCTCATTCTGAGCCACAGATCAGGCTTTAATTTACTATACATTACTGCCCAAGTAGCATTAGCCTCAGGATCTTCCTGTCAACAGCTTTATCAGCGTCCTCGGTGCAAGACTGCTGAGGTGAGAACTGACAACTTGGCCTTGAAACTATTCACCAATGGTGTTCTCGTGTCAGACTTTAGAAAAAAAAACATAAATTTGAGCAAATATAGCTTTTGTTCTCGACTGGCACATCTGCTCTGAACTTCAGTGGTAGGTACTAACAAGCTAACAACTGCAACAAATTACCATATTTTTCTTTCTTTCAACATTTTTGAGAAACTCGTTAGCTTCATGGGTGGCAGCTCGAAGTGCCATGTGGAACTAATATCTCTGCAACATACCCACCAGCCCCCTCGCCAACAATATAAGCCTGTCTGCCAGACTACAGCATTCAAGTTTGCGAAGTGAAGCTGCAACATATGTGTTGTTGCCATAAAGCTTTACTGGGATGCCCTGTGAAACAGCACACTGTAAAAAAAAACCCCAAAATGAATCTGTTGTGAAACGTACACTAGATTCAAGGACAGTGTGAGAATATCAGAGTATTCAGGGAGATTGGCATAGTAGAGTGTAGGTGCTAATTAATTTAACACCCATCCTGTTTGTATTTCATTCATTGGGCAACATGATTTATAAGATTTATTTTTTGTATAAGAACCAGAAACACTGTCAACGTCTGTAGACCCAAGCTCATTCAAACTCTGCCCTGTGGTATGAAAAGTCAAAATTTGGAAATTTGAAGAAGGAAAGCCAGCATGTGTGAAAGCATGGCTGTTGTGCATTAGTGTGCACAGCCTGGATAACTTGCTCTGAATGATGCATGCAGGTTTTGATCAATTTATATTCCCACCTAAATATGACAGAGAGTGTTACAACAACATGGCTGTGTAGGACAAGTCTCAGGGCTTTAACTGGCCCGCCTGCAGTCCAGGCCCGTCAACCTCTGGAAACATTTGGTACACTGTGAAATGAAACATACAGCTAAGGAGGCCCTGCATGTCAAGCAAGTATGGGAAAACATTTAGCTTCTTAATGTACAACAGTTGGCCTCCTCAGTTTCACGATAAAACACGATTAAAAGAAGATTCAAGCCAGCACAGCTGTAAACATACCGATGGCCAAACTTTTTCTTTCTTTTTGTTTTTCCAAATATGTTACTGGCAACAAGTTTGAAATGAATATATACATTTTTTCCAAAAAGCAAAAAACACATTATATGTTTGGCCTTTGTACTTTTATCAATTGAATATGTCATTTCAATTATTTGAAATGATTACAGTCTGTTTTTATTTACAATACACAAAGCAACCCAGCTCTTTTGAAAACAGGGTTGTATTTGTTTTCGTAATATCGTGGTCTGGACCAAGGTGGTGGATCGTCTTACAGGCCGTGCAATTATAGCCATGTGTCACCACTGGCAGTTCCAACTATAGTTCCTTTCCCGTTTGTCACCAGTGGCGCTGTGCATCGCCTCAAATTCGTAAGAAAATATTTCATCTCTCACTTGTCTCACACCCCATTCATAGAGAGATTACGATGCCGCTAAGGAGGGCCAGACTGTCTGCAAGCCACAGGCAAAGCTGCCAACATGCAGCTCCTGCCAGAGATCTCCCTTATCTTGTCATGTGGAGTGGGGCTTTACTGATAATGGAGGAGTGAAGTGTAATTATGTGAAGTTTTCAACATAAGTCTGTGATAGCCAGTCTGAGTGTATCATCCTCCCTTCTGGAATGAAGCCCGTGATCGGATAGATGGGCCATAGCTGCTCAGATCTGCTCAGATCTCTCTGATACCTTGTCTGTATGTCTCCACAAGGCCCGGGCCAGAGACAAGCCAGAAATCAGCTCACACATAAATCCAGTGGAAACAATACACATGACATTAGACCACCCGCAGAAGCACAGTATTTAATAAAGGACGATGAGAAAAGGATACTCACAATTTATCCAAGACATAAAGTCCAAGGAAGGATCCGTTTCTCAGAACTCGGATTTTGTTGTGGCTCAGTATCCTGTAAATAAAAAAAATGGAAACAAATCAAATCACACGGTTGTTAAAAATAGGTTGAAAAAAAAAAACATGAGGAATAGAAATAGAATAGAAACATAAATTAGGAGGAGGAAAAAAGCCAAAGAAAATGTCCATTCAGTGCTGCAGTCACATGAGAGATTAGCATTAGCATTACCTAAAGATGTTTCAAATAAATGATAAGACAGAAGGGCATCAAGACAGAGGTTGCAATCTTGATAATCATTTATAAGTTATTGTTTTTTAAGATCAAAGGGATGTCTTTCCATATCAAACAAATGGCGGCACATGCCACGGTAATTAGCTCTTTCCCCGCTGGCAAATCACTTGGCCTTTGGAGTTCTTATCAGTGCACAGAGCAAAATGCTAGAGGGCAGAGTGGAAGTGAGGCTGAGATCTCTCGGTTTGACAGGGAAATGCAAAAATATAAGGCAATAGGCCAAGGCTGCTTTAGAAGTTGCATAGACTTATACTCTGCCCCTAGTTTCAGTGACAATATACTTGTGAGAGTTAAGTAAATAGGACACTACATGCAGAAGCCTGTTGCTTAGCTTATTCACAACAGTAGAAGCATGATAGGGAAAATTTCTAGTCTGAGGCATGGATCATGGAAAGTGCAGCAAGTTAATTGTCTTCTTTATAGAGAAAAAAAAGCTACAACAAAATAGTTACTTTTTAATAAAAACAACTTTATTTGTATGACATTTGTCAAAACACAGAGTCCTTCACAGTTTGAATAAAAGCCACACATTAAAGATAATGTCTGAAGATACAGACACATAATCAACTATACGATCATTCATCACACACATACATGCAAATAGTTGCAAACTATGTCCAAAAATAAAGAGGACAATTAATAAAGAGGCGATTAAGGAAAAGCTAACCTGTATAAATGAGTGTTAGCCAGAGAAAGGAAGAGAAACGCATCATGAGAATTTATTAACTTAAAACACCATGAAAGTTTTGTAGCAGATAAGGGTTGAAACAAATCTGCTACTGTATTGAATTACAGTCACAGCGCCATTTTTTCCAATTCAGGAAGAATGACATTTTTATAGTGCACAAAAAGTTCAAGAGGAGGTCTGGGTGGAGAACTGGTGCACAAAAACACCAGTGGTCAAGATTGATAGCACTTTATTCTCCATACGCAGCACATTACTGTCACCATAATCACAATTATGATGGAGCTACACCATCCATCTATCCATCTATCCTCTTCTGCTTATCCTTATCAGGATCGCCGGGGGGGGGGGGGTCTATCCCGGCTAACCAAGGTTGTTATAGTTAACTAAAAATTAACTAAAAAGTAGAATTTTGAAAATAAAATTAAGACTAACTAAAATTAGAGAAATCTAGAGAACATATTGTTTGTTTAAGTATCTGTTAGTAAAAAATGTATTACAGCTAATGAGGCTTTAATGGACTACCTGTACTGATTTTCCTGAATACTGCCTCTGATATATGCCCTCCGTATAACAACTATAATTAAAAAGACGACAATAAACACTGAAACTAATGAAATCATAACACTTTCAAACAATAGAAACTAAACTTAAACAAGAAAATACACAACCATAATCACTCGGATTCAGACACCTGTCTATATCCTTCTCAGCGTGGGCTCAGGGTACAGCCAGGACCCTGCCCTGGAGACAGGCTGCCATCATTAACACACCCTTTAGTCTCACGTCATTATTGCCCCTGCCACACAGCTTTTAATGGGCTGTTTGTGACATTAAGTGTGTTCTTAATTGAGAGAGTGAAGTTGTGTGTGTGCGGCTTTAAGAGAGGGAGCTCACTGTGAAGCGTCCGTTAGATTTACAGCAGCAGTGCACAGCCCCCCGTTTCCTGCCACATCAATAAAAACACTGCCTTCAGCTCCGCGCCTTCCAGCCCGCTTAATGACCGGATTTAATCGTCCAATCTCAGTATACAAGCATGAGCTGGCCCGACTCACTTCTTCCCTCCTGTAACAGTTAAAAGTGTCGAAAGCCAGCATTGCAAAATGGAAACGTAGGGAGTAAATCATCTTTTGCTACAGCTACATCGTGGACTCTTCAGCCAATATCTTGCGACAATTATCAGCAAAATTTCAAAAGCAAAGAAAACACATTTTCAAGCTGTGCTGCAATCAAGACACTAAAAATGATAACGACTGGAATACTGAAAGTAAAGCCTCTCCCACCATTTTTGACGTCATCCCAAATCTGAGCTCCCCCCCCCCAACCCTTTCCAAGATTTGGAAAAAATACAAACATGTCATGTTCACAAATTCCCACTGAACTCCTCAAAATAAATCATTATTATTAAGGCAGAGAGAGGATGTTAGACGAGAGCAATCCTCTTGTGGTGTAGCCTGGATTTGAACCCGTGACTCCTGGGCCTTGAGGTCTCTTGCTCGACTTTTGGGCACAAAATCTCTCCTATAAATGGATGCAGGCCCAGGATGAAAGTTACAGAAGATCCGGAACTGCCTGAATAATTCAGTGCAGATAGGAGAGGAGAAAGTCACATCTGGCAAAGAAACAAGCCATTTAATTCAACACAGACAGCTGAGATACAGATAGTTCCTTTTGGACTTTGCTTATTAAGCAGAAAACTATTAGTCAGGGAATAATGCACATTTGTTTCTGGTGTGCTCCGAAGGCCCACATGTGCACATCGCTGCAAGCCTACAGGAACAAAACACCTCCTTTCATATAATCACACACTGAGTTAATATGCATTCTCCAAACCTGCACAGATTTATTTATTTGTGTGTTGCATTCAGGTCTAAACCCAGCACACATTCCACACACGGTATTTCAATTATCTCGCTAAAACTTGAAAGCTGACTTTCGCAAATAAACAGCGCACACAAAATGAGCTAACCGAATTCCTCCCATAAGCAACAAAAGGCGCAGATTTCCAGGAACGCAGGGGAGTTGTGTGGCCTAGACACTGCTGTATAATCCCTAAAGCCTGATGTTTGGAGCACAGTTGTAGTGGAGGGCATTGTTCTTTTATAAACAATACAAAGAGTACAACTCTGAGAAAGAGAGAGAAGCAGAACTCTGTAAACAGACAGAAATAGTCAGCGCTCCCATCAGGCTAAACAGGAAACCCAGCCAATTAGCTGTTTATTCAGAACCCGGTTTGAGAGGTCAGGGGTTGCAGAGAGAGCACTTCCTGGAAAGTCATCAGACAGATGGAGCAGGGTCCGGACACAGGTGACAGCTGAGGCAAACGAGGGTCCATCGCTTCATCACTGTAGGTTAACAGAGCTTTACAAACAAAGAAGATAAGCAGCTTCTACTAGGAGGCCTAATGTCTGCTCAGCACACAGTATTGCTACTGAGGCTTAACTGCACATTTCTGCCAGATCTGTCTGTAAGTGACAGATCAGATGGCAGATTGATTTAATCTTCTTCTGTTTTCAAGACCTATTTGCATGGCACGTCAGTGCGCTAACTCAGTCCAGACTACGGTATGGTATCTTTCATTCACTTAACCCTTTCAGAGCACAGAGGCCTAAATTAGATGGGCTAATTGAATCCATCTAATTCATGCAACCAAAGGAAAAAGAGAAAGAGAGGGAAAGCAGGGCCACATGTCAGGCCCCAGGGATCTTGTTTAACCATTTCGCATAATTCATTTACATTAGGATCAAAAAGAAAGAGGTCATATGAAAAGCACCAGGTCAAACCGAGTTACCAGCTTCTCTTCTAGCAGTTCTCACTCAGCAGAAGGGTTAAACACCACATGTATAGCAACAACTTGACGTCACGGTTTTCTTTAATATAAAACATAAAAACACATATGGATGTATTCTTGGTTTTTCACAAACTTATCCCCAAAGAGATCAAGTAAACTAATATTCTTAAGAAAAAAAACCTTTTAATAAGTGAGCTCGATTCTCAAGTAAATTTCTGTAAACATTACATCTTTAAAAATGCCAAATTATGTATTATTTAAATCTTTGACATCATGCAAAAACAAAAAATCCCCTACCTGCAAAAACCTTCTCTCCAGAAGTTCAGTGGCAAAAAATGTGTAAATTTACGCATCGAATCACACTTGACTTTTTAGCTTCCATTGCCACAGCTCCGTGTTAGATCAGGCTTCTTATGCTGCATGATGGTGTGTAAAAAAAGTAGAACTATACAAAGCATCTTGTCTAGCAGACCACAGCAGCTCCTCCCTGCATCATGCCACTCACTTTGTTGGTTTGCTCAATTTGCTTACTAAACCCACAAAGCCTTTGAGGGCCACACGGGAGCAATGACAGCACGTCACAAATCGTATTTGATTTACTTCCACTCCCCACCCCCCAACTCTTAACTACATAGCTGTCTCATTGGTAACACGCTGCCCTGAGCCTGGAGGATAAGGCCTGATCTGTGTGGGTGCTTACGCACCTTTGTCTTCTGTATTCTGTATACTTTCTAAAGCTGATTTTGGGCCGTCGTTTGGTTGAACACAGGCGATAAAAAAAAGATACATCCCTCTATTATCTGTCCTAACCACAGCAAGAATGCTGTAAACTCAAACACAACAGGATGTCCTGTTTGCTTTTTGGTGTCAGTATCATCCCACCTTCATCCTCTCATCCTGCTTCTTTGCCAAATGCACTTTAAACTTTTTCTTTATTTTTTTGGGTGGGGAAGGATACACAGGAAATGCTCTAGCCTGGTTTGGCATGTAGTCCCGAACATAAATGAGCAGTACTTAAGTAAAAAGCCCCGATTTCAATTGGCTCCTAAATATTTAGGCATGCTGGACTCAGACAGTGAGCTCTGTGTAGCTGCAGGCTTCTACAGCAAACCACAAGCAGAAAAAGAGTCTTAAGCAAGGATTTATATTTAATAAGAATTCATCTCCAGGCTAAGCTCCTAGAGCTCATTATGTATGTAGTACACTTCACGTTCTGTGAATAATAGTATGGTTTTCTTTCATACTGACTACAGATTCATTCTTCTTCAGCAGATCCAGTCTTTACAACACCTGAAGCTGCAGCAGTCTCACCAATGATGAAACAACGGGAGCGCTTGAAAGATGCGATCGATCTAGCACTCCGAGGCCAAAAGAGACGGAGGTGCTCAGGTTCAGCGTAATAAAGAGTAAAAACAACCCAAAGCACCACTGTGTAAACATCAATTAACTTTGGATTGGTCTCTTACGCTCGAGGACCACACGCGGGGTGAGAGACAAGAACCCTTGAAAGAGATTGGTAACGTGGCAAAACGCCGGTCGTAATTCAGAGACCAATGGGAGCCAGATAATGAGACTAACTGTAAATGAGAGTCTCAGAGCATCATTACTGAATTAAGTCTGGTTTAATTAGCCGATTTGATAATGCACATGCTGGTCTGTTTCACATAAATAAAATTTAATAAGAATTTAACCGTGAGGGAGCTGAACTCTGCTGAAAGTGGTGCAATTACCCACTTTTAGATTACAAGAGGCCAGCTTTGTGTGAGCTCTTTCATTTGTGTCTTATAGCTGAGCTGCAAAACCAGTGCTGATTTATTTTACTGCATTTTCCCCTTTAGCTTTCCATTTGAGCAGCTTTTTCTAGCCAAAGGTGCATTTCAAGAATATGTGCCATTCACAGAGGAGAACTAAGTGGACATGGCAGCACTTCTCTTCATATATACATCACACACATATCCCTCAGAGTAATGCAGACAGACGGGGTGGATCAACAAAATACTGTGGTTACACCAAAAGATGGATTAGAAAGTGCATTACCTAATTTAGCTTCCCAATCCCACTTACTCCATCCAAACACGGGCTCTAATGAATCAGACGCCATTACCCATCTACATTACACTGCTACTATGACGGGCTGGCAACTTGTGGAAGTTGTACCCCACCTCTCGCCCGCTGTCAGCTGGGATATGCTCCAGCACCCTCACAACCCTGAACCAAATAAGTGGTTTAAAAAAATGATGGAAGCATGCAGTGGATTACACTGCAATTTAAGCTCCCAAACCAGGAGAATCAAAATGATCCCTTCAGCTGCGGGCACGCCAGCGAGAAAGGATAACATCATCGGATGTGTCATAAGAGATGAGCTGTAAACTTTTAGAAAATGTTTCAGTGACAGACTGTGATGACTGTGATACTTTTACACCCACAGAAAAACATACACAACTTGCTAAGCTGAGATTCCTGTCTGGACAAACTTAGAGCCGTAATTAAAGCGGGCTGCCATTTATACATTCAGCGCTGTGATATGTGAGAAAGCCAATCTGGAAAACTTTTACTAACAGCAGCAATTAATCTTCCAGTCTTGCATGCAGAATGCAAGAGTGCGTCTATAAAAAAGCTATTTGCTAAATGAATGAATTGCCATGAAGTACTGCTGATGTTTGTTTAAGTGGAACACAATGTAGGCAATACAATTAAAAACAGCAGTCATTATTAATTATTTGAATTGATTTTTAAAATAAATAAACCTGCAGTGACAGACAATAATAAGCATTTATACACCTGTACATATACACATAAGCTGTGAAGACATTCATTAGCAGCTGAGAATTGTGGGTAATGACATTTCGTGAGGTGTGTTAACAGCGAGGAATTATATAAGTATTAAGTATTAAAGTAAATGTAGATTATTTGTTTAGTGTCAGTTTAAGGAGATGTAAATGTTAATTCAGGGGATATTGAAATGCATCAGTATGTGTGAACTGCATTATTTTTTTCTGAGGGAATTATTTATTCTATGCTGTGAAAATATTCACATTTTCATTTGTAGGACTGCTGACAGTATGTGTGGTTATGGTTCACAGCCTGCATCAGAACTCTAACTTTAAGAAAAATCCTGTAAATTTTACAGTAAAATACTGGCAGCAGGGTTGGCAGCACTTTATTGTAAAATTTAAAGTGACCATACTGTAATTCTTTTTACATTTTTTTTTACTGTATTTTTGAAATACAGCCTGCTTACTCTAAAATTGTGTATTTTTTTTTTACAGCAATCCATTGCAGTCCAGCTCTCTCCTCTAAGTCTCTTCCTTACTAACAGACACATTTTGTAGAAAGCAGAGGAGGAAAGTGGAGGGAGGAGGAATAAGAGCAGAGAGATCTCTCAGAGTGGGAGGCCAGTTGTGTCATCCTTGTTACAATAAGTGCTTTAAAAGAGGCTTCCAGATCGCACCGACTATTCAGCACATGGGTTATTCCTAATAGCTTAACCCTTTCAGACAGAGAGTCACCTAAGCCAGCAGTCCTGGGAGCCCCTTGCACCCTGAGCCTGTCCTAGGCAAGTCGCGGCACCAGATATAACAGAAAGACTAAATGCCCCTGAGCCCAACAGGCACTTAAACAGCAAATGCATGTCAAGATGTGAATGTGCCCATTGTGCCTGACCCACCAGTGGGCTCGCAGCAGCCACCAGGGAACGCTGCCAAGCTACAAGCCCCATTTACCGCCTGTCATGGAAAGGCACTTGCATGTAATTGCATGAAAAATATTTTTTATGAAATCATTTTGCAGACCCACATTGAGTAATTTAGTCATCAAACAGGGAGAAGAGGGTGAGAGCAGCCACATGAAGGAGTGGTACAGATTCCTGTCATTCGTGTATATGACAAAATAGATGAATTTAATGATTTATGCCAATAATTTTCTTGCATTACTCAGTTTTGTTATCATATTTATGTCCCTCAAGGCCTAGCGTGGGGAGTGTGCTCCTGCATCTGATATGCTGAACCGCTTATTATAGAGTGTACTGCATTGTGCTTGGGTTAACATGCAGGGCCAAGCAGTTAGGCTTTGTGGTTTGTGGTGTGTGTGTGTGTGTGTGTGTGTCTGTGTGCGTGCGCGCAGATTTATATGTACTAGTGTGTGACCTATAAGATTTATTTATATGGAAAGTGTGTATGTTTAACTCGATGGGTATGTGTGTGTGTGCGCGCGCATAAGTGGTCCAAAAACTACTAGTCTAAAATTAAAATCTGGGTTTTTTAAATGTCTCTAATTAGAGAGGGGAGGACTGGAGCCTATTTTGAGAGATGTGGCCATGCACGCCCTTCCCATATGTGTGCGCACAGGCTGACACACACACACACACACACACACACACACACACACACACACACACACACACACACACACACAATACACGATTTGGAGAGGAAGGTCTCCACTTCAAGTTGGTCTTATTAGACAATTCATCGAGTTCTGCTATCAGGAACTGTCTACCAAGAGCGCTTCAATATACAATTTATTAAAGCTGAGAAACCAGTGAACTCCAAAGACATAAACAAGTAGCTGCCACAAATATTAACAATCAGGGAACACAAGCTAAAATAAAACCGCCTTACTGTGAGGCTGCAATAAATTAGTGCAATATTTATAGTCAAAGACTCGTCAAGACAAACCAAACTGGAAAGTTTATGGCTGGAGTGCAGGAACACAATAGTCAGTTTAATCACTGTCTAAAGTGTTTTTACACTTTTAATGAGGCAATTTAGTGAATTTAGCCATTTGAGACAGTGAGTGGAATGTGGTGTATGCCTGTTAACATTGTCTCATTGTTCTGTTTCATAACCAGCCTCTGTTTTCTGATTCCCAGCAAAGACTGCTGGGAAATCAGGCCGCGTTTACAAAGGCTTGGCTAAAATCTTTTTGCCCCAGATACTGAGTGCCTTTAGAGGAATCTGTGAGAAGGTTGTTTTTCTTTTTTCATTTCTGTGCAGCAGTAATGCTTTCTCGAATGACAGTCAGGGCTCAATTCAGATTTACCAACGTTTCAACACCAGAGGATACCACAGTGTATTAAATAATCAAAAGGCATCTGTAATAAAAACTGGTAGACCACCATTCTTTCCGAAGGAACACACATTCATACTGTATCTTTAAACAGCGGTTAAGCCATCAAGAAGATTTTAATCAAGGGTTATTGCTTTATGTCACAACTTGTTCAGTCACTTTAAATGTAGCTCTAAACCAGATCATATTCATAGACAGTGTAAAGGATAAAACAATCCAAGCAACAGATGTTTAGTTTGTTGTGGCTCCGTGTAACAGCTTACTCAATAATACAATGGTTTTGAGTAACGATGAAGATGAGCTGCTGGTTGGTTTTATATACTTGAGTACCGTTGATAAAGATACAAAAACACACTATCAGTATCTCTTTTTTATTTAACAATTTGTTTCTTAGGAAAAAAAAATGTGGTCACATGACGTTACCTCGGGGACAAAGCTGGGGTTGTTATTTCCCACTACTTGCAGTATTTATCTTTCCATCTAAAGCCCCTTCCACATATAAAGCAATTTATTTGTTTTCCATCCCTGTGCTGCTGATAGGGGAGTGCAAGTGAACAATATAAGCTCTGGTTGTATCGGTAATCATAGTTTGTGCGTGCAACACCCTCAACTTCTGGGTGATCCACTTCTACCACATGGCGATTGCACAGGTCGCCCAGTGGAAGGCAAGCTGTCTCCCAACAATTGCCATACAACTCAGATCGACTGCAATCACTCTAGGACAGATTGGCAAAGGTTTACACCTATACTTGCCATGTAATTTATAAATTTACAATCTGTCATCTATCATCATACAGTCTGGTGAACTCCAACATCTGTCGACAGCAGTCTTTACTCTGCTATGGAGAGCTGCTGCAAGCTAATGAGAGCCTCCAACCTGATGAACTTTGAAATTCAGTTTAATTCAATTTCATTGTATTTATATGGCACCAAATCACAACAACAGGCGCTTATAAAAGACCCCTACAATTATCCAGAGGAAGGATTACCATATGCAGTTCATTCACAGTAAGAGAGCGGTGGATAAGCTGCTGATTGAACTGCTTATTTGTTTGTGACAATGTGGCATTTAAAAACATTTTCAGAGGAGCAACCTATCTGCATGTGTTTCCATTCAAGCACACTGACATGACTGACAAAAGGAAACCCAAAAGCTTTCCTTGACTTTAAATTCTGCCATATGTTCATTTAGTGTTAGTACACAGACTAATGCAGACTTTTAGCTCTTAATTGTTGTGCTTAAATCCAGATTGGTGATAAAATGGCACTAGCCATGTCCAAAGCCATGAAGCACTAAGTTCAGCCTCTTTGCTCGACACGTTACTGTTCTTGCACATTCGATACTTTCTGTAGTTGCTGTATAATTGTCCTGGTCAACCCACCCTCTAAAACTGAAAGTGTAAGCACATTATTCATACTGATGGATACAGTTACTTAGTATACTCTAAGTAATATAAAAGTATATGAAATTCAGAAGATGATTGCACTGCATTGCCATAGATTAGTTCAAAGACACACACATGCATGCACACACACACATACACTCACGCAAGCCACAGGCATTCCCACTACAGACACCCATTATCTCCGTCCCATGTGTTGTCGACCCGGAGCAGGAACTTTGGGGGCCGCTGTGGTCAGACACAGGGAGCGGGAAGTTAGCGCTGGCAAAGAAAAGCCAAAGTCAGGCATTTTTGGAGTAAGATAAGAAGAGAGCAGCGAGAAAGGAAAAACTAAAATAACAAAAAGCCACTTGGGGGTATGAGATTACTATGACAACACACCGCTGTTTTTGCCAAGTTTTGGAACACCGGGGCCATTTAATCAACAAACACAACAAGGTGATAAGTGAAATGCACATTCATCAAGCAAACGGGCGGGCAGCTGCAGTACACACAGTATGACGGCGAAGACTCCCTCTCTGCTTATGTTACCTTGAACTGCAAGGACTTAATAAAATACAAGGCTTGTGTGGCACTGGCAGGTGCTGCAGCTGCAGTAGAAAACTCGGAGTATCCAGTGTCAGGCCGTTGTTTGCTTTTTTGATTTATTGCTGACCACGGCCACACCTAACATGTGTGGAGGGGAGTCTGCTCCCCCTCGTCTCAACACCTTTCCCCACATAAATAAACTCTTCAGGAATGCCCAGCCAGCACGCTCTCTCTTTCCCTCTCTCTCTCTCTCTCCGTGAACTTTCCCTGATGATAAGATGTCATTCGGGATGTCTCGTAGTCACGCTCCTATCTGACAAACACTGACTCACAGAGCAATCATAAACCACCGACACATCTGCTGGCCCTTGGGTATCCAGCCTCCCATTTGCCACAAGTGAGAGGCTGATGATGTGACTCAGAAGATAGCACAGCGATTAAAGGCACACAGATTAATACTGTAGGCAGCCAATTATACTACTGAGGTGAGCTGGCTTTGAAAAAATAGACACTCAGAGGGCGTAGCAGATGTAGCAAATGATATCGGGCTTCATGATGGGCAGATAAACAGAGCCAAAAATGAAAAGACTCAAACCAGATGAATGTGGGGTTAACAAAAAGGCTTCTCCATCACTCCTTTTTAGAGGCAGACTGCTTAGATGCTGGTGTAGCATATTCTTGTAGGTGTAGATTATGCAGGATTAGTTCAGCCACTGCTCTGCTAACACTAGTAATATTATAGAAAGAATTTTAATATATAAATCCTGTAAAATTCTAATAATTATGCTGGTTCAAATGGAGAAGGAGCAACCACAACAGTGTAACAGGGCGTGTGCCGTACATTTTGCTAGCAGCTGTGAACAAACTAAGAGACTGCTCATGAGGACATTTGATAGAGAAACTATACGTAAGTTAGTTAAACAAACATGGTGAAAAGAACACACAGACAGCAGTGTTTTGTACTACAAGTGGATGTTTTTTTAATAATAATAATCAGCACACACTTGGAGCCAATTCAGTATTCAAACTGTAAATCTGAATAAACTGAATTAATAATCTCTTTGAGTCATTAAGCTTTAGAAAGCTGTAATCGGGTACTGTGTTTCTCAACATGACAGAGTCATGATCAGCATCAAATAGCTACCTTTTAGACATTTTCTCTTTTTTTCTCATGAATAATTTAAAAAACAAATGAATAAGCTGAGTTGGTCATGTCGATGGTGTGTTTGCTGGCAGTGCCACTCAAGCACACCATCTACATGAGATGAAGACAAAATGTGGTTGTAGGAGTAGCTCAAAAATCAAGCTTTTATCTGCTTTCTTGCTAAGAGTTGAACTGGTAAAAGTTGGAAGGGAGAGCCAACTGTTTTATGCTGATGTGTTGTCTGTTAGCTGTGCAAGAATGACCTAACGTAAGTTTGTGCAGGACACTGGACAAAAATAATGTCAAAGTGACCTAGGTCACACAAAAAAATGTGACACTAAAGAGCAAAAACTAGTTTATCTCTGTATATGTGAACATAAAGTTTGCATCTCAAGTGATGCTGGTTTTAATGCAAAAATCATGCAAAAACATACTGTCTGAAGGAAGTAAATGGGCAGACATTCACTTCCATGATCCTCACTGATAAAAAATATTGTTGCCGTGGCTGAAATACTTTCATCTGAAACCCTTGACTGCCATTTAGCCACACTGACATACTGGGCTCAAGTTCAAGCACGCAGAGAGAGCAACTGCAGCTGTCTTGGATGGGGAGGGAGGGGGGACGATCACGCCAAGGATGGGCATGCTGCTGACCCTCACTCTGAGTATCTGAGCCCACTCGCTCAGGCTGGCATCCACTGAGCCACAGCCATCAGTCACTGACAATGATGACAAGAAAATACGCCAAAGGAGGAGCACAGCTTTGACTTGGGTACAAACCACAAGTTATGAAGCACCAGCACATTTGCACATGAGCTGCCACTGTACGTTCTCTTCATTTGTCTGTTATTCATTAAAACGCTAAAACAAAGACAGCTGCCCCCACGCTGCACTCATTTTTCTTTGGGTGTTTCAGGGCTATAGCATGAATCTGTAGGATACGTATACCAGTTAGCTAATGATACATATATATTGCTTGCTTCAACACAGATACCCCAAACTGGCATATTTGCATATGTCTGCCAGCTGGTTGTCTGTGAAACATCCTTTTTCAGATGAAAGATTGAATGAACTCTTCCTTCTGCTAAGTTGTGCTTCACAGCCTCCCACATTTTCATTATTATTAAAGCCATTTTTGTCCTGTTCCCTAATGCAGTAGTAGAACCTACAGTATGAAATCTTCTGAAACAGCCTTCACTTCATACAACAAGAATTCTGTGATCAGTTTACGAAGAAAGTCTGAAGATGCTGAAAACACTGAAATAGCCGATACCGAAAGATTACAGCTTCTTTAGTCAGCAGAGCTAAACTTTCAACATAATAAACAACATTTGGCTTTGGGACACAGGGGTTGATGAAATTATGCGTATGTGGATATTCCATTAAAATTATAATAACTTGTTAGTAATGAGCCCATCAATCATTGTGATTAATGGGCTCATTTTGCAACAGTTGGCATCCACACTTTTCAGATCAAATTACATTATTATTGGAATAACAACCTGGATGGGTTTTTTTGGAGGGGGGGTTAACAAAAATGCCAGATTTGTTATTCCAATCGCATACATAAACAGTTAGCTAACTGGAATTTCGAACTCTACAGCTGGACCAATTTATCAACGGGCCAAAATTTTAGGCCACTATTAAATATTTTCTGATCTATTGATATTGCCATTTATAACAGCAAATGACAGAAAATGAAACAAGTAAAGAAGAGACAACAGAAACACCCTTCAGCCAGGAAGTTGCATAGTTTGCCCACCAGGGGGCACTCTGCAACATCCCTTTTGCCAACAAGTGTTTGGAACTACAAACAAAACAGAGTCAGGCAGAATCACTAAATACCTACACATAACAAATGGAAGTTTTTTTGCGTTTCAGGTGTCTGAAAGAAAAAAAATATCGGCCGATATATTGGATTTTTAAATCATCAAATATCGACATTAGTCTTAAAAAACATACTATAGCTGTCAGGCTGAAGTCTGACAGAAACAGTTCTGTTTAGTCCCTGGTATTGACAGGTATGTAAGAAAAGTGTGTTTACACTCCAAACCAGTTGAGAGAATGGAAACTATGAACTTTTGCTATAGAGGCATAAGAGACAGCTTCTGTTAGAGATGTAAGCCGTTTAGAGTAGGTACAGATGTTCCTCCCTCTGTCAATAGCCTCAGTATAGTCTTCTTAGCTTTACTGGGAGCGTCCTGTGTCACTGAGCCTTTCTCCTGCCAATTCACTCATTTTCTTTTAGGCTATTTGGGATGCATAAAACTGGGGATATACCAACATTGGTGCCCATGTTGTCCCTACGTCTTTCTATGAATTACTGTCGGGGTCGTTAGGCTGGAACAGACATGTGAACAATGTCACCTTGTTCAATGTGGCATCCCCAGCAGATGTTTGAATGACTCAGTCCTGCCCTATTAATTCAAACATGTCCAATAATGACTGATGACTGGTACTTGAATAGGTTTAGACCTGGCATTAACACTCTCACTGGGTCTAGCGCTACCCTAATGTATTCCACTCCTCACTTTTATGCATCACCTTTAAATCCATTTTCCAAACAGCTTTTCTGACTTTTACCAGTACTAGTAAGGCCTGTACCATTCTGACTGGCCAGGTGTGAAGCACAACTAAATAACCTAAGCTTGGGGCATGGAGAAGACTGTGTAGAGAAGCTGGTGCCTTCAGTGTCTAAGCTGTAGAGATCTGCAGTCTTTTTTGACACAGATGAGTTCTCTCAGTTCATCCAGCTGAATTATTATGACAGAAACATCCAATCTGCTCTTGATAAAAAACAATATGCCAGTTGCATTAGAAAATGTCTCAGATTTGAACCTCCCTTGGCATTATCACAGACGAGAATTATTTCTTTTAAGTAACCAAAAGCTATTCGATTTTGCAGCAAATGAAGAAAGACTGTTTGCACTTCGTCAAAACAAAGTCCCGCGTCCATGTATGTCCTTGAACGCGTTGCCAAGATATGACCTAACTTCCTTTTCAACAGCTTCATTGCCATGATGAATAAAAGCTTTTGAAAATGAGAAATCCATATAATATCTTGGTATGAAGATGATCTGGTCCAGTTCTGATGAAGATCGGAAACAACGGAGCCTGTGAAATTTTAGCAAACTTAAAACACAAACCAAAAAAATTGATATCATATGGATTTATCATAGATCTTATGAATATTGGGCATATTGTTTAAAAATTAACTCCAGCTCCAACCAGCTGCTTCAGCGGCAGTGGTGTTACCCAAAATTGTAGTTTTGCATAATTCCGCTAACAGGCAAAGACAAATGTAACATCCAAAATATTAGAGACACGAAGTAATGTATTAAAAGTGAAGCTATGTTGATGCATTTAGAAGCCCTGCCTCCTCCTCTTGTGTCTCAACTTGGAGCTAAAGATCTGTTAGTCAGGGGATGGGGAGTTTTCAGTCTCCAGGGGCACATCCCTCTGAACTGCCTGCCAAACTTCTCCTCTCTCCATCATTTTTCTTGCTCAGCTTTCTTTCTTTCCCCTTTGATTTCCTCGTCCCACTTCTTCTACTCCTCGTATTCGACCTTCTTCCCTCGCTCCGGCCTCTTTTTAACCTACACCGTCTTTTCCCACTTTCTCCTCAACAGAACTTTTCACTTTCACACCCTTATCTGTTTTACCCTCTCTTCCCTTTCCACTCCTCTTCCTCTCTCAGCGATCCACCTCCTCTGCAGCCGTGCATAATTAGGCCTAAACACAAGCCTGCTCAAGCTCACATCTGGAAGAAGTTTGGACATGGCAGTTTCCTACCAAGACGACTAAATATTTAGGTTGAGAGTTACTGCATGTGGATGAACTCATGATAGAGAGCGGGGGGAGGGGGGATGGAGATAAAGAGAAACGAATGAAAGTGGGACAAACGACTGGAGCTCGATGGAGAAGGCTGAGAATAAATTTATACACCATTAAACTACTGATAAGCATAAGTTTAAAGAAACGGCGATGTGTAAACGTGACACACACTGCAGTGTAAACAAACTCCAAACAGAGATACTGACGAGCCATAGGAGGAGGTGATAATATTGGGGGGGTCAGGGGGGTGGACTGTTTGCTGCTCCTTTATGGATGGCAGGAGCAACAAACAGCCAGCTAATAGTTTTAATAAACAAATCGCCGTCGGGTTTTCCCATGAGGCTCAGGGGCCTCAGCTGGAATGTTCACAGGGGCCAGCTGTTGTGAATTACACGTAGCAGCCAGCCCCGGAAGCCCAAGGCCTGGTGTCCTCCAGCCTTTGCCTGCTCAGCATGGAGGAGAGCATTCCTCCAGGCTGCCCCAGAGAGAGGGCAGCAGGGCCTGGCTCTCAAGCCCGCCGATTCTGGAGAGGAGGAAAAGTGATGTAGGGCATGGAAAAAGCTCCTATGCCGCACCTGGGATACTGTCTGCAGTTTCAGAGCGTCTGTGGAATGTCAGGAATAACACGAATACCCACACAACTTCTCGCATTCCACATCTGGAGCTAATGTCACGAGCAACAGTGGGAACGCAGGCGCTTGAAAAGACTCACCGAATCCTCAGGAAAACAAACTTTCTAGACACCGTCGTTCCCGGGATATAGAGAAAATGGTGGATTGCAAGCGGAATTGTTTTCGCCTGGCAGAGAGCTTAATCAAAAAAGTGTCACAGAATGCAAAGCGCATGCACAAAACATCTTAACCAAAGTTAGGTGTGGGTATAGGAGATTATCTTAAGTCACCTCAACCACTGCCACCCGAGCCATTTCACCTCCTCCAGCTTTTCAGCAATGTGTTCCCCAGATGTTTATCCTGCCTTTAATAAGCAAGAAACATAAAGCCCTATAAATGGACTGCTGGCTGGCTTTAGCTCTCCTGGGCATAAATCCCCTCACTTTACCTCATATGCTTTCTCCAGTGGGGCAGTTGAACATGTTTTTCCCCCTGTGACGATGTGCACTTAGCATTTCTCCCGCTGGGTCAGAGTACAGAGACACTAACACACTGTGGGAATGAGCAATGTCTTCAAAAGACTGAGCAGCTGTGAAGAAAGTGGTGTGTTACTGTCCAAAGAAATGTGTCACTAATAGATCGGTAGGCCATCAGTCATGGGCAATAGTGTACTTTGGCCAGTGATGGTAGTGCTTTCAAGTTTGGTCCAAAACAGACCACACAAATAACTGCTTTATAATTACAAATATGCAACTATTCTGGGTCAGGATTAGTGCTGTCCAGCTCTCGCCAGATGTTTTTTTTCTTCCTCCCTTTTCAACGGAAGGAGATAGTGAGGCAGGGTGTTGCGGCATTTAAGGAGCCGCCCACCAGTAAAGCAAAGACTCAGACATAAAATACTTATAATTTGTTTCTGTTTATTCTAGTTCTGCGAGGCCAAGTCAGCTGGGCCATGTGCACGAGCGGCGGCGGCGGTGGAAGAAGAAGGAGCGAGCTGAAGACAGGGCGTCTAGCTGAGTCTAATTTAAAGCGACAGAGTTGTGTCAGAGAGGCAGGGCCAGATGATGGCTACAGTCAGCCCTATGCCCTCTCAACGCTTGTTTTAATGGTTTGCAGCATGGCAGCGTTCAGCCCAGCAGTTAAAGTAAATCAAGATGTAAGCGCCTAACCTGACAAGTCTTATTAACTCAGAAAGCCATTAATGTAGGTAAAACTAAGGTCAAGGGGTCATCGGTGTGTGGCTCCCAGAATACTTAAGCCTTAGATGATAATCACATTGGGAGTACTTTTTAAGAATGAACAACTAAAGGTGACTTCCCTAATCCTATAACATGGACATCCTGTGACTTCAACTTAATTTAACTATGGAAACAAGTTGTTTAAAAAGATTGGATAATATTTCCCCTCCAAAATGTTTAGGGGACATTCAGAAATACTATTATGAAAGCTGAGTGACACCAGAGAACAGAAATGAGGCCTAATTGTACCAGTGACACCAGTATGTCAGGCCCAGCCTTCAAAAATCCAGCCTTATGATAATAATACACTGTTAATTCGTCAGTTTGAATGTTACAGTGATGCTCAAAGTGTTCCAACTCACAGAGTGACGGTTCTGTTGGGCAGCAAGCCGGGATCCGGAAGTTCAGTCAGCTCCCCCTTGCTGCAGCTGACCCTGATCCCCACAGCCTGGACGCTGTGCAGTTTGGGGCGCTCTTCCGCGCAGCTGCAGCCACTGGTGGAGGCGAGCAGCCCCGGGCAAGCCTGGTAGAGCCTCGGCAACAGGAGCAGCATCAGTACCAGACGCCCCGGCAGCAGAGGGATGCCAACGCCGGGCGCAAACATTGTCCTTCGGCTGGATCTCACCTCAGCTGCACCCCAGCCTCCAATCATCCCATATCTGCAGCATGGAGCTTTCAGTGGGTGTAATGTGGGCGAGAAGAAAGTTGTAATAACAACAACAATAATAAAATCAGCTTTCAGGCCTTGAATGAATGGCAAGGTTAAAGGATCCGCTCAACAATGGACACTCGTCATCCGGTCATTCCAGAAATATTCAGCGCCGTTGATTTTTTCCCCAAGTGTCCCGTTATGTCATGGCAGCCCGGGCGCACAACTCCCTCTGGTCCAAACGCTTTTAATAAATCCAAGAGATGTGTCACCCTCCAAACGTCCACAACAGTTAGAAAAAAAGCGATCCAATATGTCTCTAAAAAGTTGATGGCTGTGTTAATTACCTTTAGAGAAGTGGGAGTGTCCAGATTACCGTTATCTCGCCTTCTGCGAACTTAATCCAGGGGTTGGTGAGATTGACGGCTGAGCAGTCACATCCACAGCCACGCTGTCGTTTATATGAACAAAAATTAATTCTCTTTTTCACTTGCTCGCATCTCTTGAAAGTTTCCCTCAGTGTTTTCCTCCAATCCCTAAGCTCACCGTTGCTTACTCTCATGCGCAACTTGAATTCAGTTTGAACTTGTTGGAAAAAAGAAACAAACAAAAAACAGCAACTTTTAGTTCGTTTAGAAGTGAGCTCGGAGCTGCGGTGTAATTCCCAGAATCTAGCGGTTTTGCTTGCTTGCCTCTGTCACACTCAAAAATCACTTGGTTACTACCCCAAGTGCGCCCATTCCGTCTTCGTCTGCGCCCTGGTCCCCGCGGTCCTAGCGCATCCGGATCTGCACAGAGCGAGACAGAGAGGAGGTTCCACATGTGACCGGGGAGGGGGTCAGGGCAACGACGACTCACGTTACACGCCTTCACAAAAAAAAAAGAAAAGAAAAAAAAAACATACGGCCCATTAGGTTTAATATTATGGATATGAGTTTGCCTAAAACCCACAAATATTTCACCTATAAGCAAAACTGAAATAATTATCGAAATAATTAGGCCTAGTTATTAACTCAACTTTTGGCTTTTATCCCATTACAACAATAATACGTTCAATGATAAATTCATCAGAAAGGGAAACTGCTTTTGAAAATGTTGATCGGCCTGGGTGTAAAAGTCAGAAAGGTCTTGATTTCAGTGCCTGCCTGCACCGGGAGCCTAAAACTAAAATTATGAATGAATGTGGAAAGCCTTCATTGTATTGTGCCTTTGGAGCAGATCAAAGAGTTTTCATTCAATCGACGGGAAGCAGAGGAAGCAAAGACTTTTACAGATACGCTACGGCAAAAGTGATATTGTTGCTGCAGAAAGAGTTATGATTAGAGTTATTGATCTTTAAAATGTAGACGTAGAGAATGGGGTGTCATATTGTAGATGATAACTTCTAGATTAATGGCATGTTTTCTTTTGTTTCCGTGGCTTCTCATAAATGCTGAAACTGGAGTGGCTGGCACAAAGAAGCTGTCAGGGCTCCAATACAGATAAGCTTTTTTCAGTCCTATTCTATCAAATTTTCACTGAATGTTCTTCCTCAATTATTCTGAGATAATAAAAAACATTAAATATTTTGTTGAAAGAACTATATATATATATAGAAATATATATATATTTATTTATTTTACAGAAACATTACATTTCTCCCCTAAAAGTAAAAGAATCCTTCCTCTGGCTCTGCTGCTCTTTTTTTCTCCCTGCGTGTATGGAAACTTCCCAAAATACAATATTTCAGTTTTAAAAATACCTTTTGATATACGAGAAGCTCAGTAGGATGGAAACCGTGGCGATTCAAATCTGGAGAGCATTTCAAAATATGAGAAGGTGAAGCAGGAAAGCTTTTGAAACGGGATTTTATGCAATTGGGCTTGACAACTATTCACCGACATATCCAAACTGCAGGCACCTCAGTCATGCAAGCAGCCTGGTAGTATAAAAGCGCACTGTGCTCTGAACCACACAGTGGACCCCTGGTTTGTTATTCCTGTATATGATACTTTACGTCGGGAATGGGCTGAAAAAGCCGGTGCAATTATTGAAAGAAAGCACAAGGAGTAGATGGGCGCCTGTTCAGCAATGAAACAGAGGGCTGTTTATCCAAGCCGTTAAATAAGGCTTCAAGTACAACACCCCCGTCCAGCTCCACAAGGCCCAGATCGCTCTCATCTGGAGAGCACAGTTTCCATTTTAAAATGTCACGTCCCAAACTGCACATTACATCAAATTGTACTTAATGGCATCCAGACAAACTTTAATGTCGGTCCAACATTTTCTCTCTATGTACTCCACACGCTCTCCCCCTGCTCCTTATAGCTTAGCAAGCAAGTCTCTCCTTCTTCCCTGTTCCACATCTGGACTCCATTCCAGGTGGAGTTATTGAGAAAGGGGGAGAACATCACGAAGGTGGAAAACAGAGAAGGTTGGAGGCTAAAAAAGCCAAAAAACGTATAGGGTTGAGATTGTGCCTCAGTGTCGATTTTGGCTGATGTTATACAAGCTTTTTGGGGATGTGTGACGAAGGCTGAGAGATGGTTTTGTATGTCGGTCGTCTTCTACAAATCCCACACTGGTAGATAAACATGTAAAACAATGGGGTTTTCAGCACAATTAGAGAAACCAGACCCACTGACTGCTGAGTTTCAGGCAAAAAGTCCGGATTTCTGCCAATGGATAAACAAAAGAAAACTTCCAGCCGGGAAACAGACGTCAGGCGACCTGCTGCCGAGTGTTTCTCGAGGAGCTCGTGACATCTAGTGGTGAGATCCGCAGCGCACTCGTCACTCCTCCACTTCTGCACATTTCCTGGGTGAATGGTTTTATTTAACACTTTATGAGAACATTAAGCTCTTTACTTCTACATTTTTGAGGGGTTATCAAACGATGTGGTGCTGTACTGTCAACACTCATTTATCCGAAGTCTTTCAAGTAATTTAGAATTTAATCCAATATAATGCTGCAAAGGAGGTTTATCTTTGTAGTCATTGTATAATGATCCACAAATAATGCAGAAATCAATTCTATAATTGCCTAGTAACCGAAATCATAGTACACTCGCCTATGCTTCCCCCCACTTGTTTATATAAACATACCATCAGATTTCTCCACGAAATGAATCAGCTCATGTCCATATTTTGTTTCCAATCCTGCGCAAAGATTTTATAACGGAGTTTAAAAATCTTAATCCATGTGTAATTTGAGTTTTATCGCTTTCATAAGTTCATAAAGAACAAGTCTGAAACTGCAGTAATACTGCCGTCTTTTGGTCAGGAACGTGAATTACATAGCTGTTACACAGCCTCAAAGGCAACGCACGTCATAACTCTCCCTCCTCATGTGCTGCATAATTATATCAGACATCTCTTGTCATAGACATGGGTCTCCCAACAACTTTGTAATGCTCATTCAGTTACAAGACCTGGATGGCAGATAAGCTTGTGGGAAAATAAAAGCATCCAAACTACCGTTCTAGTTTCCTTTTTGCCTGGTCTGCTATTCACAAAGCATGTTGGCAGATTTTTAATCTGGATGCCTCTTCTGACACAAACCACCCCAAGGGATTTGTGTCTCCTCCTGGGATGAACTGCAGAGCTTTTACTGGCACTGCACTATGGAGCCACTAGTAAAACAATTAAATATAATGACAAACATAATCCCTAGATTGTGTGCGATATAATATGTGGAATAATAAATATGCAAAAATGCATTTAAATAAACTGTCTACCTATCTGTACAACTTCTACTACAAAGAGATGTTTGCAGTTTGTGTATGTCACAGACCTTGTTCTACATTCAAAAATGTGTGGTAAAGAACCAGCTTACAGCAGCAGTTAAACTCTTTTCTGTGCTATTTTTGGCGAAACTCTTTCTGGTGTTAATATGGGAAGAATAAATGTTTCAAGTTGGCAGACATAGTTACATTAAAGAAACAATAACACATCAGGAAAACACTGCATACACACATACACATTTTGGTACACACAACTGCAAAACAGTTATTATCGCTGAGGAAGCTTCAGGTTGTGCGAATTTATTAAGTGCCACATGAAATGTGAACATTATAGTGCATCTCTGAGTACTGCTGTAAGTGTAGCATCATCGATTCTTTTCACACTATATGTCCTGTGCATACATTATGCATTTTAAGTGATCTACATTATAGAATACATTTCAATCACAAACATCAAAAATATTTGCATATTAAATGAAACTCTAGTCCCTCAAAAGGTAACAAAAACAGCCACAAAAAAAAATCCCCTCATTATTTATAAATTCAGATTACAAAAGAAATACAGAAAAACTCAGGGGTTTTTGGCCTGATACTAAATTTGCAACTCCTGTGTTTGTAACAGTGTGAACACCCTTTCCCTTCTTCCTTTCTGCCTCTCACTCTCACATGTGCACACACACCCACAGATGAAGGGAACGCCTGAAGAAGCCGCCACACCCCTGCATGAGAAAGTATGCACACATACACACCCACACAGCACTATCTGTGTACATTACATTTTTTAAAAAGGCATGCAGTGTAAGTTTTCTTTTGATCCCACTGTCTCAGCAGAAAATTTAAATGAAGATCCTGATCCTCAGAGTCAGCCCTGTTGAGTTTGTCCAAAGCAGTGGTGATTTGTAAATCTGGCCTTAGCATAATGTCATGTGGCTTGAGTCCATGGCAGCTGTGAATCATTAGGCCTAAGAATAACCTAAAGATGGCACGGAGGCTGGTTAATTAAAAAAAAAAAAGAAAGAAAAAGAAAAGACAAACAAAGCCCCATTTCTCATACATTTACAAAGAAGGCAACAAAGTGTATTATATTACTGCAAAGTATGGTTAAATGTGATCAGAAAAGAGCATCCTCGACCATATTGTTGATTCATCTCCACCTCCGTGTATCTTCCCAAGATCTAAAACTCAGTCAGATGAGGTGGATATTTAAGCCAAACAGGCAGCCCTCTGTGTCCACAGTGAGGCAGGGGTGGAGTGGCAGACTCAGTGGTGAGGGGACACGGTGGCTGGGGGGGAGCTGCCCGGGCCCTGGTACCTTTCTTTGGCGTGCTTCTCACAGTACATCACATCTCCAATCCAAAAGTGCCCTCGCATACTCAGGTTAAGACCGCAATCTGTGCACGTGTAGCACTCGGGGTGGCGGAATCGATCGTCGTTGATGCGCACGGCCTGTGAGCTGCGGAGAGATGAGCGCAATCAGGCACCAAGAAAACAGACTAGATGATCGAACGGTGAAATGATGAGTTTCAACAATCAGCACAAATAATCACCATGCTAAAACAAAACAGTTAATAGACCCGCTTGAACTGTCTACAATTGATGTTTCAGACTCCATTTGAAATTTTGTCTATTATTTTTCCCCCACAAATCGTTACACAGCAGACCACAATGGCAGTGTTGTGCACCAGGTAAACCAGAAGCATTCGTTCACATATTTCAGTTTCACCAGTTTATTCTGGTCATGTTAAGAGGCTCATGGCCTTCAGAGTATGACTCAAATTGGAGGTCAGATAATTTAAAATCAGTGATTTGATGTGCGAGTTTCACGGCAACTCATATCCTGATCTCATATACATCTTTATGATAATCTGATAACGATTAAGTAGTATATTATATATATAGTATTATATTCTATAAACACGTGAAGCCTCAAATAAATAAAAAAATAAAAATAAATAAGAATTCCCTCCAGAAAAGGATTTTGTATTTGTCATGTACACACTTCTCTATCCTGACTAGTCTTCCAGTTCCAGATAAATATTACCATTTGCAGCCAAATACTTAAATCTTTGTTCATTAAGACCCAAGTATTTTGCTTTTGAACTATAAGCACAGTGTCTTCTGTCTTTTGTTGAGGAACCCGTTCTCTTCGGTCACTCTACCATAAATGGCTGAGTGGTGCGCATAAGAGGGGAGCGGAAGTCTGACTCTCGTCACCAAGGCAAACACCTTTTGTCCATAATAGCTCAATCTGGTTGGGCTGGCAGGTCTAGAAGTCTCATGTACCACAGCTCAAGTGTGAAGGTTTTGTAATTGTGTAGCATCATTTGCAGATTTATAAGTAAAACAAACCAGCATCAAATCTTCTGAGTCTGAGACACAAATATATTATTATATCAACGGCTATGTTATCCAATTAAGCATGTAACTGCAGGCGACCACAGACTTACACAATTTTGGTACCACACCTCTCGCAGGTGTGGTATTTGCTGGTTCCTCCCACTGATGTGGTTGCTTTGGGGGCATTTGGTGAAAGATTTCCTGGAAACCTCAGAGCTGCCTCTGGAGAAAAACACACACACAGAGTTGCTCATGATGAAGTTTTGACACGCTGCGTCTCACTGCTCAACACATCAGCACTCTGTTTGTCTTCACTGTCCTCTGTCAGTGCAGCTTGTTTATGTTTCCGGTAACCGTCATCACAAGGTCGTCGCCTATGGGACACGCTATATGAAATTTCCAAATACTGGCCATTATCACGTCATGAAAGAATGTTATCACTATCTGGATTTATTTTCACTGCCAAAGATCAAAGCCAAAGGGGAATCAGACAGATGTACTCCATGATAACATTTTTATGACGCACACACTGCAGAGTTGCGCTCCTCATGACAAACATATGGAAGTGCATATGGTTCTGAATGATGCACATTTGTCAAGGATGATTTCAAGATGGAGATGTGGGCAGCAAACAGAAACAAGAGAGGAAGTGAATTATAAAGTACTTGATATAGCTGACAGATGCAGAAAATAAGTCTCAAAGCAGCCAGTCCACATGGATAAAATCTCTGCAGTCACAAAGCCCTTTTGTGCTCAACTAATACCTACTGCCACTTTCTTGTGTGTTCTAACATACACACACACTTTTATATTTATGAAACAATGTGCACTTTTGTCTATAAAGGATGCTCTTTGGATGAATGAGCGTCTCACCTTTTTCGTCAGCCTCCAGGACCTCTTGCAGCATTTTAAAGGTGTTGGACTGACGAGGTGGATTGCGGGACTCCCTGTTCTCCTGGATCATCTTGTACACCTCTGAGTCTGTGTCGAACCTCTGCATGGCAAAGTCAGAACTGGGACTGCTGTAAAACAAACCAATAATAATCAGTATAGGATCTATTCATTTATATATGATTTAAAATATATAAATGTGTATGATACGGTGATATTAAAGCATTAAAGTTTGCATTATGACTGAATAGATGGACATAAAACCAAGTCACCAATAATAACTTAAAGCAGGCCTCTCCGGCTCTCTTTTGTACATTTGATTTTTGCTGCACTTTGGCGTGTTGCAATTTGCACAAGTTTGTGTTGAGTGTTTTGGCTGCAGTTTTGCAGGCAGAAGGCAAACTTTATCGGATATCAGTTGGTTCCTCTATGTAGATGTAAAAGTTTTTTTGTTGTTTTTTTTTTTAAATAGTAACTGAAACTGAGTGCTGCTCATTATGAATGTCTGCTGTATTACACTCTGACAGAGTGCAGGCAGAGCAGGACGCATGAGCCTGTGAGTATAAGCTCAGGGCAAATCAAAGCTTTGAGTTAAGGGTAACTCTCTCCACACACATATTTGCAACTCATCACATGCATTTGCAGATTCACCAGAAGTGTGTTTGTAAAGAGCCAACTAAGAGGCCCATCTAAGTTTGAACTTCTTTAGCTGTTGCTCAGAACAGCGCTTTTATCTAATCTAAAATGGTAAAACAACTTATCTGATTTATGAGATTTCTGCCATATTTGTTCCTAAATCAATCTATATTGGCAGGTACTTCCAATGACTGCTTCAACAGCTCCAACATTGTACAATAGCAGAGACAACACCCAGACCAAACCAGAGAATTCTCCCCTCTCATCAAAATTTAAAATATGATATTACAGTGGGAACTGTTGAATTTATTGATCAGGGGATTACTGTTATTTCAGGAAGGTTCTTGGGAAATAACTAGTTGATGCCAAGAAAAGCCATACAAGTATGATCTGGTATGATTTCTATATGAAATGGCATGTTTATTTCTACATTAATAGCAACTCTGTACAAGAATTCAAACAATATCAAACTAATGCTCAACCTGCTCCACCAGTAACACCATACTTTGCTGTCTTGCTGTTAACTCAGCAAACAGCTACAAGGAAGAAACAAGGAGGGCAAAAGGCTAACTGAGAGAGCCACATCTCAAATCTAAAATCCTTAAAGAAAAAATAAAATAAAATAAAATAAAGAGCTTAACGAAAAGCGGCTTTGTTTTTTTGTTTTTTTTAGAAAACTTCTGATTAGTTAAAACCGGTTAACAAAGTAGTAATAAGAGATGCTTGTGCATTACATAATCTATAGCACAAAATAACAGCACCAAGTACAAAGTTGATTCAAAAGCCTCTCCAACAGCCAAGAAACATGAGATCCCGCAGTTGCGTGTCTCTTTTTGTGAAGGTGTGACCTTTGGCCTTTTCAAAATGAAATGTCATCACATCATTTTATCCCATTAGAAACTTGTGAAATTAGCCCATGAGTTCTTGAGTTGTGGTGAAAAACGTGTTTCGACAAGCTGCACTGGCCCTGAGGTCAACTGCAAATCTGTGCCAAATTTTTATAAAATCCCTCAAGGTGACCTGACACATCATGTTCATGAGAATCCCTGCACGTACATGCAGACTGACAACTCAAACACATGACGCCTCCAGCCACTGTTGTCGCTGGTACACAGCCATAGAAAATTACTTCAAACTCTGCATTTTTGCAATTTCAGCTTCAGGTTAAGGGCAGGAGGGGAGAAGAAGCTTCCATCAAAGGGGATTAGACACTGTGAGCTGAATGATTATTACTTAACAGATAAAAGCTCCGTCTTCCAAGCAACCCGAGCTGAGGAAACCCATGTACTAAAATGTAGATTGGCAGAACATTGGTAAGACACAAAATTTTGTTCCTGTATGTGTGTTTGTCTGGAGGGAGTGTTTTCAGTCATGTGGAACCAGTCGGCCAGGTACACACTGTTCAGACTAGGTGCGATTTGATTACTTCAAATAGGAGCCGTTTTGTCAGCTAGAATAACCCAACCTGACTGACTGTCCCACCTGTTGTCACCTACTGCAGAGATATTTATGCTTTAACTGACACCTGTGGTGTGAAGACAAAGCCCTCAACTTCATTCAACACTGTTGTGATTTAACATACAGATGTGAACCTATAAAGCCTTTTTATTTATTTTTTTTGTACAACAACATTACAGTTAGCGTGTTGCTGGGTTTTGGCAGATTTGTAACATTTTTTAACTTCATGTAGCCTGGCTCTATACATTCAATTATTATGAGTTTAAAGCAGATTCAAGATGAGAAATCTGTGACTGTGTTGCTTTTAAAAAACAAATCAGTTCGCGTGACTGATAATTCAAATTATGAGACTAGACAACTTTGTTAAACTGGAATTGGGCTGAGGCAAAGAGACAGACGTGGCCATTGAAAAAGGAAACAGCCCTGGTTTCTTGGGTTTTAGGTTCAGGTTCACTGTCCAGCTGCAAAGATGAGTAATGGTTTTAAATGAACATGTTCAGAGAATTTTCATAAGATATATTTCTGTGTATGCAAAGCCCATTTCCCCCTTAGTGAACATGGCTGCAACAAACAAGGGCAAACAGACATAGCAACAAGTATGTGAATGAAACAAATGCTCAGACCCTTTCTTCTGCATCACTGAACATGGTTCAAATTGAAAACAGACCTCTCAGACCTCTCCAAGTTTTCCACATGCTCAGCTCCACCCTAAGCAAGCCATTTCCCCTTTTCCTTTCCCTCACCATCCCTCATGACATGCTATCTCAAAACAAATGGAAATTCTAGGTAAAAGAATAGAAATAACAGGACTTATGGTCAGAGAAAATAACATGCATCTGAACAAGCAGTCAAGCACACAGATTATTAGTGCAAGCACATTAAAACAACTATCACTTTTAAATCTAATTCCACAAAACTCTTGGGAATTGCGCTTTCCAGTGTTCTCACATGTATATATCAGTGGCCAAGACAAATGTGCTGCTGGTTTCTGTATCCAGACTTGGCTCACGCGAGCAACAATGAGACCCAAGGCATAGCTGCATGTAGTCGAAACATCTAAGATCACAAAGCTAAATTCCAGCCATATTTATGAACTGGTTTCCTTGAAGTACAACATCTAAACCAAAGTCAAAACATATGGAGAGAAGGAATTAAAAACAGCAAAACATAAGATGACGAGACTCACCTCAAAAAGAAAAAAAGAGAGAAAGAGAGTGAAAAAAGTGGGGAAGAACAACTCCAGCTAAAGTCCTTGTCCTTTTAACAGTGCTAGAGCAACTCGGCAAACATACCAACATACAAAAGAACAAACAATATTGACACACAAGCAGATGAAGAGCACACACCTCTATCTAAACCAGACGGCACAGAAAATGCAAGAGTGACTGAAAGGTGTGCCTTTAGCTGAAACTCATTGGCCATGCATCATGAAGGGGTGGGAAAATGGGTGTTACAGAGTCTGTGATTGGCTGGAAAGAACAGGGAGAGACTTTCTGTGCTAGCTCTAGACTGGGGGCCAATTAGGGGGAGAAGCAAAAATCAATCTTTTTTGGGAAGGGTCTGACTACAGCTGCTGACACATCACTAGCTATGGTTAGCCCAGCTGGACTTGGGTCTAAAGTCCAAAGTCAACTATCGTGCACTGAGGAGGGGAAAGAAAAAACAGCCACCGTGAGCGTGCTGACAGAAAGGATTGTGTGAGAGACTGAAGTGAAAACACCAATTTCTTCTGGGACAACAAATATTCCAAACAATGCTTAGGAGGGCAGCACCTGCACAGTGGGAACAGAATCAAATTACAGCTACATCACCTAATCAGAGAGGGTGAGGCAGGAAACAAGAAACTAAAGTGTTGCTGAGGGAGGTGATGAGCCATTTCCCAAAGGTTCATTTGACTCCAAATGTTTCTGCAAAAAGCAGTAAACATCGAGAACCACCTGGACAATATCAGTAGATTCACAAGCTGGCTGTTTTACTCTAAATGAAGGAACTGGTTTGGCAGATTTCTCAGCTAATCTGCATTTTGACAGAGATTTTAAAAATGAGGAAACAACTGAGAAACTGAAAGAATTTTTTAAGATGAGATCACTGATGCAACCAGATAAAACTATTTTCACTTCTGTAGAGGTAATAATAAGTGTCTTACTACTAACACAGTGTAATGCAAATAGCCTTAATTGTTATTATAATTTGGGTGTAATTATTTCTTTGATAAAGTACAAAATTTGAGAAGGATCACAAATGTAAATACAAATCTCTCTATAAAAATCTAATAATAAAGAAGTTCGATGATTACCACCCGTTTTAGTAGTTTTCCAAAATTTCAAAATACATGTGTGCATGGTCTGTAAGTACCCACTTTCATGCCATATTTGCAGCTTTACAGTTATAAATGAGGTACCAGGTGATGGTGGAATGTGCAGGTGCAGCCTCTACAGGCCTATAGGTGGCACTAAATTACTGCATTGAAACTGTGTATACTCCAATTAGACAGGAAAAAAACTTACGCTGTAGTACATGTTAAAGCTTTAGGTTCTGTTGTGCATTGTCCTCTAAAGGGGCCCTCGAGTAGTTGGATATCAAGCTATCATGTGAAAGAAAAACCAGAGAATCAAATCAAAGGAAAAGCCATCGTCAACCAACTGCTGTTGTAAAATATTTTGCCTCCATGTTCCTCCAGAACATCTTGGTTATGGATGTGGTGGAAGCACTGTTTACACAAAACCAGGAGATTCCCAGCTGCATTAAAAGTTGGGAACTGTGAAGGCCATAACACATGATTAACATAATTTTCATACTTAAAGACAGAATGTTCCCACAAAGTTGACCAAGTTAACTCCCAACTATGGCCCCAAAATGCCAACCACGGCTTAACACAGCCACTGTAAACCAAGTCGGGTTTTTCCTTTGAGCGTGCACCTAAATTTTAAGCCTAAAGAAGTGAAAGAGTCCCGGTTTGCTCTCAGAAAAAGAGAACAATCCATTTGGTGTGGTAATCCTGTGTGTGTATAGGAGTCAAAAGTAGGTTTTAATTATGTCGGAGTAAAAGTGTAACATTTACCTGCGATGAGGCGACACTGGTACGTCACGCTCAGTGGGACTTTGGGGTGAGAAGCGTCCTTGTGGAGTTGTGTTGGACACAGAGTTGTTTCTGTAGTCTGAAGGCGAGAAGTCCTGTGGAGAAGGAGAGAGCAAAAATGTATGAAATGATGCAATTTAAACATAAGAGACACACCAAGTGTTTTGCTCCATTCAGAGACAGGAATTCAGTGGGTGAGATTCTGAAGAGCTTCTCCACCAAGGAGTGTTTTGGTATTGAAGGCAGTTCGTCCATATTTCCAGAAACTCTAAATATGAAAACCTGAAATAAAATTATATCTTTTGAAAGACACATTCAGTCAAGATCAAACCAGGCGAGATCCGATTGAAACCTTCATCGGATTTTAGACAAATGTTTCAACTTCAAGTACCAAATAAGCTACATGCTTGCATTGTTTAATGTGATTCACTGTGCTGTCAAGGTTTTGACAGCTTGAGTCACACCGACATTCCTTTTACTGGTTGTTCCTGCTGATCCATTTCAATCTCAGCAAGCTGAATTAACATTGTTTCATCGTGTTAATCATGCACAGTCTTAGGTGTGCTCCACTCCCACAGCTGATAGATGACTGATGGTGTAGCAACAGGTGTTTGGTACTAACTGGAAAATTGGTTTGAAGAGAAACTCAGAGCCAGCTTGTACTGTAATAGGTTCCAGATGCTCTACAAACCTGATGATTATTCATCTGTAGTTACTGTAGTTAAACAGCAGCATCACACAAATCAGTCAAAATGAACACTTACAGTACAAATACTGAAATTGAGAAATCTTAGTCAAGTGAAAAATATTTGACTTTTGACAGAAGAGGGCGCTAAGTACCTACAGGTGATCCAGCAGTTCCACCATTAAGTTAAAGGTAGATTTTTCCATCTTTACTCTAACAGTATGGGTTGAAAAAAAAACTCCTGAAATTCATTCCTCAGCATGTTAGTTTAGCTCAGGAAAAGAAATATGCAGTACAGAGTTAAGACAGAATCATCAAAATGCCATATTATATTTCCCAATCCTGAACTTGGAAGCTGAAAGCTTGATTATGATTTAGAGCAGTACATGTGTTACATGTTGTCTGAATATTTCCTGGTGAATATCATTCAACAAGGATAATGGACTAGCCAACCTGTGGCAAAAAGAAACCTGGCAGTTATTTCACTGCTGTCTTTTCAAAACTGGTATTTTAAGTCCTCATGACTACTTGGCACAGCTCAGAATAATTAGCAGTCATACTTGTTGATCACATATGCTGCAATATTCCTACTGAAGTTTACTTGTGAAATAAAGCTGTTACTTCATTTCATCTCCCGCACACAGTGCACACAGTGCAGGAGATCTTGTGCTAGAAATCGCAAAGCCCACAGACAACCCAAGAGTACAGCTTTTGCAATAAAGCTCACCGATTTTTTTTTTTCCTCCTCCCTCAAATGTCACCAGCTGGCACAAGTGTTACATGGGCTTCACAGCAAAGTGGCTCCACCCAACCTTTTGAACCAGCACACATCTGAAAGTCAAGCTGGAGCTGATGCAAGAGCTCAGTACTGAACAAATAGCATGGATGGAGTCAAAGATTTGTGTGCCCAATGCCAGCACCCGCTTCCAATTCAGAAACTCTTTGAACAATGTCTCTGTTCTCAATCGAGTCCAATTTTCCTGCTCTTTTTCCTTAGTGAGTGGGTAGATTAGTGGCGGATGCCAGGAAGCCTTTACCAGAAATGATCACTGGGATGGCTCCCCATGATTCCTCCCAGGATAAACCCACCACAAAAGGCAGAGGCTCAGAACATCATATATTTCATACTATCACTATGCACGAATAGAGACATCCATGCTGTCTTTATTTGAGCAAATCTCTAGGGAATGTACTGGAGGGATATGTATAGATTCTTTCTTAAAGACCTAGTGAAGCCAAGCAGTATGTACTGATGAATCTATTCTAATACAAACCAAATATATGTTACATAAGTGTCCAGCTACTGAATGTGGATCTTCATGCATTCCAACATCATAAGAATTTAGGGATAAAAATCACAGCTCGGCTCGGAGACTCAAGAGGAATGCAATGAAGTAAAGAAAAACAAAAGGGATAAAGAAAAAACACATGCGCTCCACTGTGACAGGGAGTATGCAGCTGTGACTGAGCTTGACCTTAGAAAGTTCAAAAAAAACTTTGTCTGCACAACCAGAGCAGCTCTCCCATCACCACAATCCATTCTGCGAAATCCAGTGCCAGAATTTTATAGCAGTAACTGCTACATGACTAGCAAAGCCTTAACCAATGCTTCCTGCATATGCTTTGTTCCAGATCATCACTGTTGCATTTTAAGCCTTTGAACCATTACACACAGTGATCTCAGTTCTACAGTGCATTTGGGGAACTGCATCATGATAGTGCCAACAATACCCCCATGTTTCATGTACTAGAAAACTCAAGAAGAAATACGGGTGAGCTGAGGAAAGCCTATTTTCTTTCTTGGATGAGAGAATGGTCACAGATGGAAGAGACCAGCGGAGAATATCATCAGCCAATTTTTTTGTGGTTCCAGTGGCTGGCAAGAAGAGGAAGCTCTGATTAAAGCTGCGCTGAACTGTAATCAGGAGTTCATAGTCAACAATCCCAAGATCATTAGGGCAAGTTGCTGGAATGCTGTACTGCATTTAAAATAACATCAAGCTATTGAGCACTATATATCCTCTTTAGGTATACTGTTTAGCTTATTATGGTGTGTTTGTACATACAAATGCACAGAGACAAAATCTGCCTGGAGAACAGATTGGATATCCACGTCCCATTGGTCCAACACAAACAATGTTTTTTGCCAAAGTAACATGCAAGGTTTCAGAATTTGGGTTTTTCTATGTGCTTTTTCCATTTCAGTGTTAACCATTTTTCATGCTTGAAGTTCTATGATATTTAATATAATGCCCAAACAGCCAATACCAACACAAAACAAAATAAACTCCAGCATTTAAAATGTCTTAATTTTAAAATCTCTAACTTTATGTATGAGGCCCTTTGCAGCAGTAAGACGGAGGGCCACATCTGTCTTACTGTGGAAAACATGGCAACTTAAGGTTGTGCTGAAACCTGCTGTTTATTTTCATCGTTCATCCATTTTATACACTCACATCTTCCATGGCAGGGGAGAGGGGGCTGGAGCCTATCCCAGCATGCTTGGGGAAAGAAACAGAGAAGACCCTTGTGCGTCAGCAAAAACTGACCCGACATTTATGGGATTCAGCTTGATTTTAACATGTGAAAATACAAACACTGGTGCCCCAGAAACTCACATATTACAAAGTATGCATTGTATTAAAACCTACATTCTTTAGTCTTGACATTCATGTAGATGTTACCTTGGCAAGTACCATTCACCTTAATGTTCTTTCACATAAAGCATAACCACACACTATTAAGTGACACAAGTGGTCTCAACCAGAACATGCACAACACAAAAAAGTTCTCCAGCCTTGGTCAGATGGAGATCTGTTGGTCCCCTTCTGACAGGTGCACCTGATCCAACCCAGTCTATGAAGGGCCAAACTGGCAACCTACAAGACCCAAAAGATCTGCTGCCAGCATCCACGATTGTGTTTTTTTAAAGACACTTCTGGGTGCATTGGCAAATATTTATTAGTAATGTTAGTTATAAATGTATGCTGATTATTCCTATCTGTGGATTGTACCCATCCAAAGTTAAACCAGCTTAATAGCACTAGCTAAGAGCTTAGGCCTCAGTCACACAGGCTTGATGACCCTCATGTCACTACATAGGTTGCTGGCTGTCACCAGGTAAAATAAATGTTGTGGCCGCCTGTAGTTTTTTGCTGTAGTGAAACTACAAGAAGTTTGGTGCAAACCAGAAATGGACACTGTTCTTTCCCTCTTCCCAACCAACACACTTCAAAAGTCGCAACTTTAACTGACCAGTTTTACTGATCGGCAAATAATTTGTTGGTGTTTGTAACATTTGCCAGCAACCTCCCACAATGACTTGCCAACCGGTCAAAGAACACAAAATTCTCTCTAGCCGCTGACTGATCTCTAGGCCTTTACAAATCCATTTCACAGTAACTACCAATAACCTACAGCAACCCACCAGCTAGAAAATAAATATTTTTCTCTGGCAAGATGGTTGGCAACTGGTATGTTGGCCTTGGCCTGGCCTGTGTGGTGGTAATGTCTGTCTCCAAAAAAGAAAACAAAACAAAAAACACAGCAGCAGCCAAAACACTAATTGAAGATTCAGAATGCAGAATCCAAAAACGCCTGAGACACTGCAGTGGCTACACACACCTTTGAAAGACTTTTATATACTCCTAATATGTGATCAGCGTTGCTTTGGCACATAACAGTAATCAACCCACTAGAAGGCAGGTGATTTTACTGTTGTGGCTGATCTCTGCAAAACAAAACTGTGGGCAACTATAAATGGGACGTATTCATTTACCAATATTAGAGATAAAGCCTTAGTGCATTATAAAAACTGTTACAAAAGAAAAAAAAAATCATTCTAAACACAATCAAGAGTTTATCCATTTTAGACACAACAAGCATAAAATGCCAAAATAAAGTGAAGGCAGCTGTTTCAGATAAAGACCCATGGGAAACACTGGGGACAGTGCCAGCAGAGGAGTCTTCAGTCTGGCTCCAACCAAGCCACTGTGCATCATCATTACCACCCTGCAGCTTCAATTACAGGGCACTGGCCAGCAGCACATAGGAGTGATGCCTAGAGGAGCTACTTTTGGGAAGACAGTTGCTGCTGTAAGAAAGTGCTGTAACTGCTAATTCACTGTCTCCACCTCAGACATGAGTGCTGCACTACAATGAGGCGGGGGACACCAGACATTCTGGGCTTGGTAATAATCAGAGCTGTGTAGGTTTTTTCCTATCCAGCAGTGGGCACTGGTGGAGGTCCTGAGCAAAGGCCTGAGGCGAAGAGTAACCTACTCGTTATCCACTGTTACTGATAGATCCCTGCCTTGTAATTATGTCTGAGCAATGGTGCATTACTGTGTACACATTCTGTTACAAATAAAACACAATACATGGTTAAACACAGGACATCTTTTTGGAAAAAAAAAAAAAAAAAAATCATGTAATTAACATTCTTTACCTTTTTTATTGGCTCATGTCCGACTGCCCCTGCGTTATGAAAGGTCTTACATCTCCGACTACAGTCCTGGTTCCAATAATGATATGACTAAAACAATGTGCTGAGACTATACCTGTGCATATAATCTAAGACAATTAAGACTTAAAGGTAATTTTCTTTTTAATCTAAATGCATGCTAACTTCGTGTTCTGTTTTGTTTTTCCAAAATACTGATGCAAAAGTCTTACGGGACTCCAGTCTATGCTGCAGCATGCAATTCTTTACAAGTCAAGCTCATTTTTCTCAGGGTTTATACATAGACATTTGTAAAATAGGCTTATATAGAGCAGTGACACTGAACAAAGGAATAGATTTTTGTGACTTTGGTCCTAATAGCTCCTCTACTCTCTACTCCTTTACCATGGCCACACACAATCAAACTGTACAAGATTAAATGAAGAACATAGAAAACAAGATAAGAGGATGATTCTAAACATACAGTACTGCCAAGAAACATTGGATATCGAATGAGCAGCATTCTGATACACCTCTGAATGGATGAGCATACTGGGTGCTGCAAAACATGCTTGGCAGAAACAGATCGTGAAACAGTTATTAAGTGCTGCAGTTTTAGTTTAATAAACAAATGATTCCTGAAGCTAAAAGTAATGAAGTAAGATCTCTAGTGTAGGTGGCCTGAGAGAGAGAGACTCACTGCTACCAAAACTGAATAGGTCAATAATATGTCTGCATAGTGTTTTATACACAAAGGGTGCTTTGAGCAACACATTTTTATCCCTATAAAATTCCCCACAAGGCTCTGACTGAATCAGCATATCAAGCTCATTAGACATCTGGAGTTCATTATGGTTGGACTAAAAATCACTGGACTTCCAATTCATGGTTGGCGAGATGACTCTCTTCACATGCGCCAAAAAAGAAAAAAAATGTGTGGTGGGGTTACAGTAAGAGTCAAGACGAGCTGAATGTAAACAAGACTGACGATCAAATTTTTATAAAGACATTTTTGTAGTTTTTTTGGTGTTTTTACAGTTCCTCCCACAAAGATAACAGAGCTCTAACTGTAAGTAGTCTCACAGCATCACAACAATATGTTCCACTCTCACATTTCACACAGATTTAAACCAACTGTACTGAATACTGGAGTACTCTGTATAGCGATGGAAAACTGCCACATATATTTCAACAGGAATGTCCACAAATGACTATAGACCATAAATCTAACATGTCAGCATTTATGGTATGTCAGTGCAGAAGAGTTACTCTCCACATGTCATTTCTGCAGCCTAACAGTTATGATTCACGATCACCCAATCCACCCCTGGTAATCACTACACTAAATGTGGGTGTTGTACTGTGTAAAACTACAAAAATATATGCTAACATGTCTATTTTTGTTGGCACGAACATATCAAGGGGCAGTTATTCATGTCATTCCCTTGACAACAACTTTAGGAATGTTGACATTATGCTCAACCACCTTCGTAAACACCAACAACTTGTAAAAAGGTCCATCTCTCTCAGCCAACAGTTCTCCATAAAACTTTCAGGGCCATCTATCCCCATGAGTGCACCCAGAGGCCTGCAAAGCTCAGGGAATCAAAAGTGTCCCAGTTTGCTTTTCCATTCCAGGGGAAAGAAAAACAGCTGTGCTGATCAATCAGAGGGGATGACGAGAGGCATGCTGCCCACGGAGAGGCCACAATGGACCCCGAGCTTAACGGCTACGAGTCCACGTGAAAGGGCCTCACACTGCCCAGTCACAGAGCTCACTGTGCAGAGAAGAAAACATCCCTCCACCATGACCGTGCAGCCAGCACTGCTCCCCAGACACTGGCTTGGCTTAGCACAGCACCAGCATGCCAAACCAAACAAGAGGCCCACTCACATCAGATCTGAGAAAGTGCATCATTCCAAGCCATCATCATCTATATAATATGTATATTTCTATTTAGTAAAAAGGAGTGGCCATTTCTGTTGAGCTGAATTTTCCTTAAGTTCCCAGCCTCTTTGATACTTTAATTACTTCAATTTTCATCCAACTGTGTCTATAAAGGTTTATATTTTGACACCATTAAAAATAAACTCCATTCTTGAATGCCAAGTCATTTTTCCTGCTCCAATTTGATGAGTACAGTTTTGGCCTCAATTTAGAATAACGAAGCACAAGGCCGCCTTCCTTCTGTGACGGCTATCCTCCTGTGAAGAGAACAATGGACAGTAATGCATGAAATAGAGGATGTGGGGATTGACAGCTACTTCTTTAGATAAAGAACTCCGTGACATGTCATACAGCCAAGGCCACTGCACCAAATTTAGAATCGAGAGGAAAAGTTTGGCCAGCGCTGGCACAAAATGTTGTGTTGCCCGGCTGTAGCTGGAGATCTTACACTACTGAGGATATTTGTAAAGCAACCTCACTGTCCCAGCACAGGATCGGACAGCCCACTAAGGCAACCCTCAGGAACCTCAAAGTGCAGAAACTGCAAACCCAGACACGGAGCCTAGTCTTAATGGTCGAGCGACGGGTCATGTCTCATGAAGAGCAGTTTGGTTTTGGCTCTGCTCAGTGCAACAGAGATCCCATTGTGGTCACTTCATGATGATATAAACAGATGCTCTGAATCATGACAGTGGCCGAGCAGTTCAGAAACAAGCTTATGTCCAGATTCCAGTAATCTAGGATGCACCATGCATTTAGCTCTTTTGTCACGACTGTGACTTCAAAAGCAGTTTGTAATATAGCCAATGATTTGAGAGTTCAATTCCCAGTCCCTCCACGTCCTGAAGTATTCTTGATTGATAAATATGAGCCACTGATAAATAAACTCTATAGTTCATATTCACCACAAGGCAAGTTGGTATAAAAGTAGAGGTAGAAACAGCACTATAGTAAATATAAATATACTAAAATGTCTGTTTTTAACCTTATAAAGACTGAAGCATGAAATAATTTGCAGATAATTCTAGTGTATCAGGAAAAAAATATATCCCCACTTGTGTAGAGGTCTCAAATACTTCTGTATGATATGTGGTAGAATTGGTATTACTGGGTTAAACATTCATTTAAATCTTTCGATTCTGTCATACATGTGGTCGGTCTGGTATCGCAGGTGGTCTAAACTCCAATCAAAAGACATGGCTGTGTGTTGAAAAGTTTCTCCTTAGAGTGACATGGCTTAAGTACAGTCTGCGAGTGTCAGCAGGCTCTCTGGTGTCCACTGAACTCCACCCCATACCCCAGCCCCCATCCATTTGAGTTTCATCACACAACAGCATGCCTTGTGACACAAGGGAAAAAGCAACACCAGGCCATCACAGCCACTATTGTATACAGGCTTTTTCTCAGGATATCCAACACCCTGGAAAATGGCGGATCCTGTTGCGCACCCCACTCTCTCTGCACTCAGGGAGCCAAATCAGGGGTGGAAAAGCCTTTTAGGAGCTTTTCAGTGAAGTTGATCACCTGATACAGAAGCACTCTGCACCTCTCAGTCAGGACAGAGGCCCTTGGCACAGACGCTCCACATCTCAGCGCTCAATGGGATGCTGAGTTCCTGCCAGCGCAAGCAACATAATGCACAATGTACCCATGGCAGAACTCTTCCAAGCCATCTCCCCATCGAGCACTCTGAAAGAACTCCACTCACTAATCTCAGCGCTGCAGTGGGAGGCTCATCACTACTTTAAAACTGGGATAGAAATCTCTTGGGGTCAGCCAAAACCCAAAACTCTCTTTCCTGAGACTGATTTAATTCAAAGATACTCAACAAATGGTTAAAAATAACCAAGAAAAGGCTCCAAGAGGAAGTCAGACAATACAGAGTCCAAATGAAGAAAAATAAGAGGGATTATGATTTTTAAAAATGTTAAGAAGAATGGAAGAACGGGCGACTCCATGAATACCACAAACATGTGAGGCTGTCCCAACAGGCGTGTGTTCATTCCTAAGAGCTTGCCAATGGAGCTTTGAGCCACAATACAGCTCCTAATGTGTTTTGGGCAAGCCAACTTCCAGTTTACTGCACCATGGTTTTCAGGTCACCACAGTGGAACTCCACAGTCAGTTTCAGAACATGGTTGTAAATGCCCCCCCTAAAAATAAAGTGAACTGATATGTCAAAGTGGCCTACAGTGTTTTTTTAGGAATTAATAAAGCTTTAACCTCGTATCAGTTAACTGTAGCAAACTGTGGAATTCAGTTGTCAAAATTAGTTACACTAAATTGATATTAGCTAAATATTAGTTAGAGTGGTTCTCGTGGTGTCTAAACAACCAAGAGTACCCCAACATGAGCCACCGGCCTTCAAGGACGTGACAAAGAATCTAAAACTTGAAGGAAAACCTTTAAACTGGACTGCCTTACGCAGCTGCCTCTCAGGAGGAATGCTCCAATGTTTTGAAGTTCAAACCTCTGCATATTTATCTAACGTTATGTAATGTCCAGAGTTATAAAAATGGATGGAATTCCTTGTGGCACTACAAAAGGTCTTGAATGTTTTTTCCTGTTCTGTCATTTCACATGTTTCGTCTTCAGTGGGACCCATGCATGTAACTAAGTATGGAGGCATAGCTGAAATAGCTTATGATGAACTTTCCCACAACATTTTCTCTCTTTACTTCATGGAAGTCTTTCCAGACGCTCTAGTCCCCCGGTTTTGGTTCTGTTGCTGGAACGGGGAATGGACACAGCATACTTACAGATAAGTCTGTGTTTTACGTCTCTCCATATCTTGCAGCCTATTGAGATTAATAAGTCTCCATTTTTGACAACTAAATGGTAAATGGCCTGTATTTATATAGCGCTTTTACTAGTCCCTAAGGACCCCAAAGCGCTTTACATATCCAGTCATCCACCCATTCACACACACATTCACACACTGGTGATGGCAAGCTACATTGTAGCCACAGCCACCCTGGGGCGCACTGACAGAGGCGAGGCTGCCGGACACTGGCGCCACCGGGCCCTCTGACCACCACCAGTAGGCAACGGGTGAAGTGTCTTGCCCAAGGACACAACGACCGAGACTGTCCGAGCCGGGGCTCGAACCGGCAACCTTCCGATTACAAGGCGAACTCCTAACTCTTGAGCCACGATCTAAAGGTTATGGCCATTGTTCTGAAGGAAAGCAATAGCTTTTTTTCTTGGCCCAGGCTTTGAATGAAGCAGCTCCAGACGGTTGTTCATCTTAATGCCAGGTATTTTGAACGCTGACCTTTGTAGTTTGTACACACCCTGCTATAAAAATGCCAAACCTTATCAGTTTCCTGCCTTTACTGTTAAGTGCACAGTCAGTACACTGTCCGCAAACCTATTCAAGGGCACCTTCTGTGGCATCAGAAACAAACAATTCAAATGGGAAGGCTGAGGCTTCAGATAAGTCATTCTAGCGGACTGGACTAGCCCAGTCAAAATAAATACTCTCCACACAGTAATACACAGTGGACAAAAATCTTCAGCTGTACTGTCTGTGTGAACTGCAGCCTAAAACTGCAGCTACAGATGAACGACAGTCCAGGAAAATCTATGGCTTTCAAGCCTGGACACGCAAATAATGATTCTGACTCACAAATACCGTAAAACAAAAAAGGACACCCACAAACTGTGTTTTGAAGACAGTAATTTTAAGTTACTTAGCAACCACTGTCTCCATCTAATTAAGTGCTCTTTATTACAGAAATTGTGCTTCATTATTTGCAAGGTAGAAAAAAGAATGACTGAACAAAAGTCAATAACTCCTACGTGTTAGGCAGACTGCTGAAAACCTTCAACAAAAACACTTCAACCAACCTGTGACACGAGTCCTGACAATCTCGTATTTCTCTCCTCTGGTGACCTTGAGTGCAGCTGAAAACTGTAACATATGGACAAGAAAAGAAAAAAGATATCAGTCATAAGAACTTATGCTTTTAGGTTGGCCACAATTCACACAGAGACACGCGTCAGTCGTCAGAGATTCTTCTGTACTGCATATATTTTACTATAGCACGTGGCACCTTTATTATCTCAGTATGTATTACACTATTGTGATATTATTGTGGCTTCATAGTTCCTGCTGCCTCAAAAAGGCTAATAATATCATAATAATAACACAAACTCTATGATCAACTCACCCTGGTTATATTGGTTTTTTTTATGACTGTTGTGAATGATCTATGCACTTTATTTCCTTATACACATTACAAGTTACTGTGCCAAAGAGTTTATTCTATTTAATAAATCAATAGGACTGCATTACAAAATACAGATTTAATAGGTTATGAGGCAACCCCCCCCCCCCCCCAAAACAAACAAAAACAAAAAATTATATTAATACTTAAATCAAGTCCTGGGCAGGAAACTTTACCAGTGCATGCAAGGGAGGAAATCTAGTTTGAAATATGGCCTATTAAAGGTTGTTCAACAAACGTCCGAGTGCAGACAAAACCGCGGTGAATGTTCCACATTCTGCCTTTTGTTAACGTGAATGCAAACGGAGGAATGTGATATCCTGTGCATATCCTTTGTTACTACAGCACAATCCCATGGCTCCACTTTCTGTCTGTTATTCCCATACCTATTGGCTTGCCTGTTGTTTGGTCAAGAGACCACTTGCTGCAGACTTTTTGTCCAGATACAAGCCTATTTAGGAAGTGAACGGTTGGATTTTTGGAAAGAAAAAAAGAAAAAGAAACAGTAACAAAAAAAAAAAAAAAAAAAAAAAAAAACATACACCTGAAATGTGGAGCTCTAAAAATCTCCTTTTTTAGACCGCTAACGCCTAGGGAAATGCTTTTTTGTGTCTCTAATGTTACAGGAGAAAACTGTAACTCATGTTTCTCTGCAGAGAATTCTTTAAACTACACAACTTTGCATGTCAAAAAGTATGAAAAGTGGACTTGCTTAAACATAAAGTATCACAGTGATTTGAAAAGCATGAGTGCACTACCTCTTGTTGATGGTTGGTGTCACCATCTCCATCCTTGTATCGGGGCTGGCAGGACGATCTGTTGAGTACGGTCCTGGAGATCGTGACACAGGGCTGGAGATGGTGTACTCTCTATAGTTTTGATTCTCATCTTGATTCAGTTTTACTGTTTCCTAAAAAAAATACATCACATCAGAGAAATGTTACTACATTAGACTCAGCTGAACATGACTTGATCTTTAATCCTGTGTTTTGGCCATGCAAGCTGTAAAAGGATCAACAGAGGTACTTGTGAGAAATGTCACCACAAAAACATGTCATCTATCACTACATATTGTTTGATGAACTCTTACACCCGGTGTGAGCTCAGTAAAATACAAGTACTGAAAATGATTTAAGGTTTTACGGCTATTTGTGGACAGAAAAACAGACTTGTAAACAGATGTGTAATGCATGTATACTGTCAAGATTCGTTTACATTTTTACAAACAAACCAACATGACTTGAATATACAGAAAAAAAGAAAACATGACAATTATGGATATTATTCTGTCCAGTGCGGGACATCAAATATGTTGAAGTACTCCGTAGCTTCAGCACTGACCTTGAAACGTCCAATGAGCTGTTCAGGAGTGCCGTTGGTTTGTCCAACGCCGGGAGTTTCAGGTCTTGAAAGAGAGAGAACAGCAGATCAAATGACTTTATAGGTGTATCTGATCAACTCTTGCATTCCTGCATCATAATAATAATACTGGTTTACTGCAAGTGACCAAAAACACACTGTGATGCCTTAACTTTGTAAAGTGGGGAAAAAAGAAAAGATGTCTTTGTTTACATAAAACCCCCTTACAAAATGTAAACGTTTCCAGTGTTTTCTTGATTAATTTATCCAGTATAATAACTATTTTATGATTACTCATGTTTGTAGCATCAGCCACCTGATCGGTTACCTGTTAACCGAATGCATTGACATCCATGGTCTGTTGCAATGCTGACCCGGACTAATTTTATTATAATGATACAGGAACAGCATCAACACGGGATATCGTGCAACTTTATATAGGACTGCCGACTTTTCTCTAACAAACATGGAGAAAAGAAAAAATCAATTTCGATCGAGAAAGAGCCAAAGCAATGCGAAATAATCAGTTATTAAAAAAATAACAATAATAATAATAATAATAATAATAATAATAATCGTGTCAGTGCCCTGCCAAGTGTCCACCATTATGTTGTCATGAATCTTTAAGATTACTGCAGAGCCTTCTTTACAAAATATTCTCTTGATCTCTCTGCAGCTTTTCAACTGTTGTTTTTCTTTCTTGAACAGAAGATACATTATGAGCAAGTCTATCACTGAAGCTGGAGGGGAAAATGTGGGTAGTGGAAGCGCCAATGCAAACACACAATGCCCCCCTGGCTGCAGGACCAGAAGCTGCCTGCCTCTTGCTTGAGCTTGAGCTAATGAGGCACACAGGAAGGCCTGGATGCCTGTGGTAAATCACCCAGAAACCCACCTCTAGTGGCTCTGGCTCCACATACTGTGTGGAGAAGAGATGGCAAGAAGACAAAAACTTATCCAGTCCCTGTAAGACATTTCTTCCCATAGGAAGGATATTAATATTGTACGCCTGAAAAACTCATTACTTCCACTTTGTAGCATGTATATCAAACATCAGAGGAAGATGTGGCCTACGGACGGTAAGAAGTCAGATGAGTATTTAGGCTGTAACCAATGCTCTTGGTTAACAGGTCTCATTTACAGAAGAATTATTAGTGGTAACAATGTGTGATTCTGAACCACAGAGATGTAAAACTGACCCAAAAGCAGCATCTGAAACCCCGTACTGATAATAGCCTTCACATCTGGAAATTCAAAATGTGAATTTTTGGAATACCACTCTGAGAAAATGAACCAAAAACACTTCATCTACAACTAGATTTGAAAAGGATTGAAACCGGCAATAAACAAGAGCTGATTTTTGTTTGTTGATATCACATTACCCTTTTCTCTATAAAAAAAAATTAATAAATATATAAATCCGGCATACAACCTGGATTTACTTATTTATCATTTTTACTTTAAAAAGGCAGGAAATTAGAAGAAAACTACTGCACAATAAAGCAAAAGGTGCGCTAAAAGCTAGCTCCATGAAGAAAAGGGTCAACATCATCCAGCAGGAAAAAAAAGAAAAGAAAAAAAAGCAATGTATAACGTTTTAAGGATCAAATTTGAAATGTGGTAGCTACTCCTTCAGTTGAAAACATATTCAGTTAGCTATGTCTGGGATTAATCTGATGTTGAACTGACCAACAATAAACCACTATCTCAGTTTAAAACATCAGGCACAGCTAAAAACAAAACTTCTGAGTACAGACTGATGCCAGCTTCCTTCAGTGGGCACCCACATCACTGCTGGAAGGAGAGTGCTCTCAGCTAAGAAAAGAACTCATTAAACATTAAAGACTTGTGCCACTCAATTACCATCCTCAAGAGAGCTCATCTGAACATAAGTCAAAGATCTGAAGTGCTAAATGAGTAAAATTAAAAACAGAAGCTTCGGTGTAACCACTGACAGCTAACAGACAGAGTGGCACTGTCTTGGGCAGCGAAGGAGAATTACTGTTGTTTCTGGCTTGGCAGGAGACATGAGGTCAGACGGGAAAAATTCACTCACATGGACGTAGGACATCCAGAAAGGATGTGTGTGCGAGCGCGCCCGTGCGCGTGCGTGTAATAACAGAGATGAAAAAAAAAAATATGATTGGAAGGCAACTGTGACAACAAATAATACCTCAGGGAGGACCTTTAATCAAGCCAAGAGTAATTCCGACTGAAGGGAAAGATTTTTCTTAGTTCCCAACTCCCGTCATCCAAACAAGGAAAATCTCAAAGTAAAGTTTAGGACCAGTAAAGGACCAAAGTAAAGGATCAAAGTAAAGGACCAGGGAAGGGAGTAGGGTGGCTCTCATACATGCTGGCATTTCCCCTGATTATAATCACTTGTTTTGTTTGTACAGTGCTTAAAAATGGTGTAAAGAAAGATGGAAGCTAGGGAGACTGTGGTCTTGGCACAAACAGAGAAAATTAGAGACGTAAAAGATACTCTATGTGGGACTATGCAGCCTGCATGTTGTTGCATTGCATGGCACTGTATTTGTTTATTTTATGTCTATAAGACATATTCACAAAAAAAAAAAATGACATTGTAGCTCAAATGTTAGTCCTACTTCAGATCTGCATGTCAGCATACCTCTCCACCACCAGCTGCAGAGAGGTCTTGGAGTTCTTGATCTTGGTCTGGGCCTCTGCATTCAGCATATCAGCCGTGTTTTCTCCATTGATCTCCAAAATAATGTCACCGGCTTGTAGGGCTGCCTGCTCTGCCTTGCCGCCCTCATTGACCTGTTGAACAAAGGCATGAGCTCCAGTTTAGTCCTAGCCCCAGGTCTTAAAAACAACACTTTTTAGGAAGCTATCTAACAAGCATAGACATCTCTGACTTATCCCATGAGTGTGTGTATACCCTGACATCGACTGACCTCCAGCACAACAAATGAATAAACGAGAAAAGACACTGAAGAGTTGTTTCATACTTTGTTGCATAATTAACCCAAATGTCTTCTCCTAAAAGTCAGCCCTCGGTAAATGCCGACAAACACCACAGGATTTCCCAATAGTGGTCACAAGCAGATGAATTCATGACACCCTTGGGGAGAAGTCATTAGTGTGACTGTACTCGATGGGTTGACTGCTCTGACCTTTGCAACCAGCCTCTCCACGTGTCAGAGTCAGTACCATGCCCCCACATCAGAGGGAATTCCACACTAATGGGCCAAAATATAAGGTCCAAACGATCTCGCTCAGCTTGGTCCCTGTGACCCAGCACACAGGCATACTTAATCTGAAGCTTAAACTTTAGTAGAAAGTATGTCATTTGCCACAAACTGTGTTGCCTCACAATTAAAAACAGAGAGAGGCAATAAAACAAAGAATGCAAAGCAAAATGAATAAAGAGCCTATCACTCTCTGCTGCCTCTTTAGAGGCAAATGTATGTGGAGTAAATGCCAGTCACAGGCCATTTGCCCACTTAGCCAGGCAGAGGTACCATGTCTGTGGGCCAACTTGAGAGGCAATTAAGGGTTGCTGTGGTGACCCACAGTTTTGCATGCCTTCTCTGATCAGGACATGCCTGGTTTCACATAAACTAAGATCAGCTGGGGGATCTTTTCCCAAATCTGTGCTTAAGAAAAACAAGGGCACGTTATCTTTCAGGCCAACAGAAATAAAAAGAGTGCATCCGTGGTATTTCTGTGCCAAGCACAAACCACTACAGAGGGTTAAACCTACATCTCTGCTTGGGGATTTGGGACCAACTGTTTCACACACACTTTACAAACCAATTTCAGTAATTAAGTTGTTGTTTGAGAAGGAATTCTTGTCACTTCACAGGATACGTTTGATATTTGAGACAAGTAAACACTGGTGTTGTTTACTGGATAGCACTAACAAAATCAGACCCATTATTCATGAGAAGACTAGTTTTTCTAGCATAAGCTGTTGAGTGGGGCCAAACAAAGTGCTTTTGAAGTTTAAGGAGCTTAAAACTCCAGCCGTTTGAAGCATGGATGCCTCTTCATGGCACTGCCATAACTTATCCTTTATGGACTGAGGGGAGGCTCAGTGAACAGGGCCAAAAAAAAAAAAAAAAAAAAAACAAAAAAAAAAAAACACGCTGAGATGGTGATATAGCACCAGGATGTGCGGGTGAACAGGGTGTCTCTGGCATGTAGTTAGTCTGAGCAAGTTTCCTGGATGTGTTTACTGCAGAATGTCTGCTTACAGTAGTAATGTTTCCACTTCTTCTACTTCATCCAACTGGGAAAATATTGTCAGTAAAAATAAAACACACATGCTAAAGTGCACAGATTCACAGGGCAATCCATATTCTCACACATTTACACGTCGCTGTAACTCAGGAACCTCTCACCTCCCACCTCAGCTTCCATTTCTACTGTAATCAGCGATTTCCTTCTAATGCAATCTACTTCCATTCTATTCTAATGGGTTCAGTTGTCAAGGAAATAGGTATGCTGTTGCAGCGGACATAAACAAAGACAAGAAAAGAGGCGTAGCAAGTAGGAAGTTGACTGCATGACATGGCATTCCAGTCTGTGTTTTGAAAAAAAAAATGGGTATGGTATTATAAGGTGTGACAGGGTTCAGCGTCAGGACTGCTGTCAACAAATACCTTTGATACAGTTATGGCCTTCTTGAAATCTCGTCCTCCATATATTCTGAAGCCCCATGGTGAAGGGCCAATCAGGTTCACTGTTAGTGCCATGGCGAGATCGGATCTTTCTTTTTCACTCTTGTCCAAACTCTGGGAGAAAAAAATCAAAAACAAATAAAAGAAACAACATCAGGTATAAGAAATGTCAGACCTAAACATGTGCATGCCTTAATGATCTCAAGTCACATGCCTGAGACAGGTTCAAAATACAATCAACAGGAGAGGACAGCGATCATTTGCACAAGATGGCCTTTATCTCCAGCACAGCTTCTTTCACTGGCCTAAGTCCTCTCTGACATAGATTATCCAACCACATCAAATAAGAATGGAAAGAATCTGAGACCAAATTCACATGACCAACATTTCTAAAGCGTTTGTTAAGTTAAATAGTTTCATTAAATCCAAGTGCTCTTTGAAGACTAAGGAAACACAGTGTACAGTGGAATGTGCTAAGAGTACATAGTTAACTGTTACTGACTATTTTCTAGAGTACAGTAGAGTGTGTGTATAATTAATTATATATATATATATATATATATATATATATATATATATATATATATATATATATATATATAAATAAAATCTTGTATAACGGACTCTAATGCAGAAGTTATTTTGGTTTTGTGATATTATGTATTAAACAAAAGAAAGCCATTAGCATGATTAAATAGTGTCTGCTGAAACTAAGAACATCTTAAAAAATGCTTTTACTGCTTTACTTTTCCCAATAAACACATTATCAAAAATTCTTCTCATTGTATCTCTGTGTACTTTGACACAAAGAGACAAGACGATAACAGCAAAGTATTAAAGGGTAACTAATAGCAACTATTGGTTAATTGGTTATTGCAGGTAAAACCAACAGTTTTTATATGTGAATATGTATCTCAGTAAACACTGGGGTAGATTCCACTAATGTAATTAAAACCTGGCACTAACTAATCATCAGTTACACAACTTCTGAAATATTCATGAGCATAAACCCAGAATATCTTTTAAAGCATTAAAATTCTTGTGCTGATGTTACTGGTAAGACGTGATTCACCTGCAGGTTTTCTCAGGCTCTGCTAATGGACTGAAGCCTGTCTGTAGTACGACTTCACCTGGAGACAAAGAGCTCTGCAGTGTGATAATGTGATGAAAAGATAAGCCCTTACAGTCATATACGCATCAACACCCGTACTGCTAAAACACACACACAGCTGCAGCTTCTCATTGAAACTCATCTCACAGAGAAAAAGCGGTGAAGACATTAGCGCAACAAGTAATATATAGTTCTACACGCAGCTCATGACATAAGCTATTTTAAGTATAGACCGCTGCGATCAAACAGAAAAAATAAACACCAAGTAGCATCTCTTTTCTATTCTCTGCTACTCAACTCATAACACAAGGCTCAGTCTAAGAGAAAGCTTCTGGAAATAAACACAGAAATTACACTTTATTGTTGACTGTCATTTTTCTATAATAACACTATGGATGTTTTTACTCTTTAACCACAGTAATTCTTTTCAGTGACAGAGTGTGAAATATGCTGACCTGCACAGTCTGTAGCACCTCTGATTGCACACTGTGACTGTATCAGCAAATCTTCTGATAAGGTCTAAAAAAAACAGATATGAGCTAACTATAGTACGTTATACACTGTACACCCTGTGACGTACATTTTCCAACAACGTCAATTTTCATCTTAAGCGATGTTACTCAAGGTCCCCATAAAAAAAAAGTAAACAAATACTGCTAGTGATTGCATAATGCACTTATCACAGATCGTGAAAATATGACAAACAGGCAGGACAATGAGAAATCAAATCAAATCAAATCACTTTTATTGTCACATCACATGTGCAGGTACATTGGTACAGCACATGCGAGTGAAATTCTTGCGTGCGAGCTTCACAAGCAACAGAGTTGTGCAAAATACAATAACATAAATCACAGACCAAGTAAAGTGGATCTAGGACAGCAGCCATGCTACTCCCCTGGATCCCTCCAAACACTGGCCCACTTCATGGTACGCACATTCCACAAGAGTTTGGAACAAGCAATGCAGACCCAGTTACTCATTAACAGTCTGGGCCAATTAGCGGGCTCTCCATCATTAGTATCTCTTAATTGCTGTGGCCAGAAATAAGTGCAGTAGTGATAATGACAGAGAGCTGCTGTCCAAAACTTTCCCAGCCTCCGGGGGTGTCAATTAGTTCCATAAGTCTCTACAACTACTCCTATAGAGAGGCCATTATCGTCCGAGAAACCTGCTAATTCTCTGTGTAAACATTCACTGTTTGCATCATAAAAATGCTTGTGGTGGAAAGGGAAAGTATGGTGAAAGTCTGGGGGCAGTGGAGATGGACGACAACACATTGTGGCGGTGAAGATAAGTGGCACGCTCGTCATGTGCTGCGTTTAATTGGTGACTGATGAGCTTTAAATAGGCTGTGTTGCTGAACACAGTTTAATGAAATGTCTCTAGTCCATGAAATTACTGCTGGGAAGGTGCCAGCACACATAAAGGTAAGTTCTCTTCTGGTGACATCTCACTGCTATTGCTGCCAGGCCAGTTTTTGCAGCACAATTCAATACGCCCAACACAATGAAAAGAATTCTAGTTATGAAGCTATTTCTATAGCTTGTAGTTCAGCACCGGCCACAAAGAGCTGGAAGTGTGCATGAGAATAGAAAGCGATCCCTCTCACCTCCAATTAATACAATAGACAGGTTTACAACTTAACTGCGTACGGCCTGTTGCTACAACAAGCAGTGAGACGTCAAGTCAGATTACTTTTTACTACAGGCTACATAATTTTCTGAACAAACTCAAACTGCATAGCATACACCCAGCAAGAATTACTGTATTCCAGTACAACACTACTGTATCAAATGTCACAGTCAATGAGACATGTTGGTAAAAATTATGTTTTAAGAAGGGCCACTTCAAAGTTTGCAACAATACAACTAACAACTGATTAGTTTCATGAAATTACTGGCCATTTATACCAATTTGCCACTTAGCATTATAGGCTCCATATGGAGCACACCAACATCATCGAGTGGACCAGGGGTATTCAGAGCAGTTTAAAATGTTCATCACAGCTTTTTTGTTAAACAGGTGTTTGACAAATTGATGTCTGTTACTGGTGGGATTCTGTCCCACTCGTAGATAACAAGCATAGTCATCAACATAAACGACAACCCAAAGTTTTATTAATCACATTCTGTCACTGCAAACAGGTAGCAACACAAAGTATTGTCCATATCCTACTGAATGCTTCACATTCCTTTTCTTTTTCCCCTCACATTAACAAACCACATGGTGTGGTCACATAATTCTTTCTGCCTCACATTCCTAAATGCAGCCGTCATCGTTTCTGCTACTTTTTTAGCACTTAAATGATTTGTTCATTAACTTAAGTTTTGGTTAAGATTATTACATGAAAAGAAAAAGAATTTGAAAGTGTGTAGAGGATCCGTTCTTACCCCCAAGAAGTACTTTAAAGTTTGTCTAACAACTGCTACTAAACATTGCTGCACTATCCAGCAATAAACCAGACATCTTGAGGTTTTACATTGTTGTTTAAGACAAAACAAGAAAACTGGCTATCATCAGGTAGCACTTTAGGAAACTGATGTTAGGAGTTATATGTTAAAGGCTTCTGGGTACTTGCAATCTCTGAGGGGTGCTCTCTACAGGCAAACACGGTTACAAGCAGTACAAAGGGGCAGAATAGGCCTTTCATAATGTCAGAGTCAAGATTCATTGGCTGTACCTGTGCAATGCCTTCAGGGTTTAATGTAAAGTAGTTTTAAAATGTATCATTTGTATAAAACATTTCTGATATTACCAATAGATACAGCTGCTTTTTACATTATAAAAATAAAATATTAGTTACTGTATGACATACATCATGAAACTAATCTGTTACACGTAGCTTATGTTTGCCACACTGAGCTTATGTTCTGAGAGCAAAGTCTTGCAGGACTGTAGCTTTCTTTATCAGTGTCTGATGATAAATCAGGCACATGCAGGTTTCAGTGTAAAGACATTAACATCAACTGATATGCAATCTATTTAGTAAGCAACAAGTTGCTATGGGCAGTTAGGCTGAATGAAACCTGCTGACACAGGCCTGAAATCATGTGTCTTAGTGTGGTATTACAATGACTCATCAAGGGTGAGTCATTAACTTTGATCACCATTTTGACACTGGCATGGGAACCAGTAGTCATATTTACAGATGCATTGATATTCATTAAATCAAAGCAGACAGAGCAAACTGTGAACACCAAAACAGGAAACCGTTACCATCATTTTGCATAACAAAGCTGAGAACTAACACCTCATTTATTTCAAGGAATGAATATTTTGGAAAAACAAGTTGTTACCATATGTACAGCACTGGAAATCGAATATTCGTGTAAACTATATGCCACTAGGTGATCCAACTTAAAAGCCCTGTACAGTAAAATGTCTGACAGCCAAAACTGAGCACCTACTTTGGCTCTATAACTTTCTTTTATCACTAGAGTGCTTAAGTGAGACAGTTTTTCTTCTGTCAAAGCTGTGCCAAAATCCACTGGAGTGAAATGAACAATGGCTGATGAACATAGCAGACACACACATTCAACTGAAAGCTCTTTAATGTGAAGGAACGCTTTCTCTTAAAAGAACTCCTGTGGCTTCAGGGAAATATTCCTGGTATGAATCACACACTTGTCAAAACTCTCACAGGTCGCCGTGCACCAATGTGAACTTTCCACAATCTCATGTCAGCGATGCAGTCTGCAACCTGTGTCACAAAGTACACTGACAGGTTGGCACCTACCTGGACACACACACCCACTGAATAAAAAGGAAAAGAATGCAGTGGCAAGCCTCTCCCTCCAATAAGTCGAAAGCAGTAGCATTCAGCACATTCTGCACATCATACCCATCTGGTCAGATATATACCAGCAATCACTAAGGAGATGAAGAGAATATCAAACAATAACATGTGATGTCAAATGGGGTGTTGGTTGGTGAATTTCTGCATTGTTGCATATGGCTACGATGTGTCACCAAAATAGTTGTGGAATGAAACACACCTGAAAAATGCCTTACTCCCTTTTCAATAAGAAAACTTTCAAGGGTGGATGCTGCTAGTGGATTTGATCTCACATTATTATGGTCTTAAAAGTGTTGCTTAATGCAATGTAGCATCTAATAACATCCACCACTTACCAAAGTGCATTCATCACTTTGTGGCAGCACTGATACAGCTGACAGAATTGAAACGAATACTGTGACACTGGCTGTACTTGTCCCTTTTCATTATTGCTCTTTGCATTTTTACATTTTCACTTGCAGATTTTCAGCAATCAAACGGGTTCACCACATCCTTTGCTTTCACCTTCTGGCTCCTCACACCAACAACTGTGGTGCTCTTTGCATGCCAAAGGTACCGAGGCAACTGAGAACCTTTGAGAAAGCTGAACATCCTGCGGCTCATAAATCTTGGTGTAAAGTGAAATAAATAACAGTCTAAACCACCACTCTGGCTCTGGCTCAGTTAAAACTGAAAAACAAACTTCTGCAACAAAAAACAACCCACACTTATCTTTCAGACCAAAGATAAAAACGACTTCCTGCATGCATGTTCATCTGAGTTGAACAAAAATCAAAGTTACAGCAAGGCAGGAGGATTAAAACTAAAAGTAGGCGAAAAAAAGAAGAAAACGTTACTTCGGCTCAGTTAAAACCTCAGTGCGATCGTAAAAACAAACAACATATCTTTCCGAGTTAGAAGTAATGACCTGGCCCTTTCTGTGTGTTTTCTTAAAAAGCTGCTGCTTTGGTACAAAATTACAGTGGACCGTTTCTGGGTTTCTGGATGGCTTTATCCTGTCAGAGAGTTCTCTCAAATAAAGCAAAACCATCGGGAAACAAACAGTGAGAGGAAAAGTATAAAGAGCAGGCACATGAAAGGCAAGCAGACACAATCAGAAAGGCTAAAGTATAGAGACAGCAGGCAATGGAGATTTGAAAACACGATTGTTTCACTGTGACTGTTCTGGATTGCACTCCTCAGCAGTTTCACCCTCTCATCCGCTCACACAGCCAGGTCATTTTAAAACCACTTTAAGTGAAGTGAGAGGGAAGATAATAGCCCCAGCAGCCGGCTAATGTGACATAAATACTGACTTAGAGCTTCCTGAGGTTGCACCTGGTTCAGCCTCCCCACAAATCAGCATGACTGCTTAATGTGCGAAAAAGAAAAAAAAATCTGCTTCTCTGAACTCAGGAGGGATGGAAAATCTACAGTAGGTGCTGGAAACATGCACATTGTGGCTTTAGGCTCATCTATTGTGTTAGACTGATTTCCACTCGGATCATGCATCATTACTTACAACAGCTCACACATTGGTACCGTGCACTTTTAACTTTAATATACTTTTGCATATAAACCCTGTGTGTTGCTCTACCTCATATTTTCTAATATTTCCATACAACAGATACCTAATGACAAATTTAGACTCATAATGAGTCACGTTTTATAAATCAAACACTGCAACAGAAGGGGAAAAAACTGCACCACCACCCCTCCGAAAAATAGGAGTATTGAGAGTCACAATTAAGCTGCGTGAATGAAATTAATTAGCTACAAGGCTTGAGAGCCGTTTAAATTGTTCAGGTCGCTGTAGCAACTTACCAAACTGAATGTAGTGGGCTTTAAGGTTCTTTTCCCACCTGTTTGGAAAAAAATAATAAATTGGAAAAAAAAAAAACAAGACAGGTCACAGCTCACTCCAGTCACCAAATCGCAAACATGAAACAGAAAAGCTCCACTGCTACTCCCGCCGAGTCTGTGTCTCTGGAGTGTTGAGTCAGATGAGAAGATGGCACGCGTGAACACCACTTGTGACGACGCGCGTAGTTGTAACAGTGATGGTATGAGCTCGAGAAGCCATGTGCCGTTCCCAAAATAAAAACGATGACATGGTTACCGGCCCAGGGCGTGTCACATCAAGGAGGAGCAGGCGAGAGGAGTGTACCGCAATGATAATTGAATCATTTGTTTAAAAAAAAAACCCGAAACAAAACACGGTGGTTGCGCTGTGTGTGTTCACGCGCCACCTGCTGACGGAGCAGAGCACAACGGCACGCGCCCCCACTCGAAGCAGCTAGTTGAGTGTCATGGCTTTCACCTGAGACTGAACAGGTCGCTGGTTCACGTTAGCGGTGAGGCTGTCGCTTCGGTTAAACTTAGAATCACAAGCAGCTTCTTTGGACTGCTTTAATGTTGAGGGACACGCTGTGCAAAAGTCGCGAGCCATCCTTCCCCCCCCCCCCCCCTAATACATTGTTTCTAAGCAGCCAGACTTTGACTAGTTCTCCAGGCTTTCTGAGAGTTTTTCAGTTTTTTTCATTGGACATTGTTTTTTTTTTTTTTTTTTAACGTTTTTAAGTCCATACCTTGTATCTGACCACTTTAAAGAAAAAAGTTGTTTTTAATTTACTTATCTAAGGCACTTAAAACGGACCTATGATTTACCCAAGGATTAAAAAAATCCCACCTGCCTTAAGGGATGAGTGTTGCGTTTTTCACATAACAGACAAGTTAGCAAAGTTTTAAACTGTATGTTTTACTTTACTGGCAACTTGTTGCAATAACACATCGTTCCCATTTCTTTAGCCCAATCTTTGAAAACTGCCAAACATAACACAGTTTGACAGGCATAAATTTGTACTTTTGCACTAATGGGTCAATTCTGAAAGGGCTAATAGCCAAAAACCTAGCAAATCTGAGCATGGTGTGCAATGTCCTTAATAAAATCTGAGGAAACTGGACAGGTGGCAGCCTAAAAAAACCACTACAGCAGATGAACAGTATCTGTAAGTCATGTTAGAAATAAGGAAAAAACCAAGTGAAGATCTGACACGGTGAGATGTATTTGGCACTTCAGTTGATCCATCTGCTGTGCACTGAAGACTCATCAGAAATAGTCTCAGTGGATAAGTGGCTGTCAAGAAGCTATTCTTAATGGAAACGGGGGGGGGGGGTGGAGGACTGATTACACAAGAACTGGACTGAAAATCATTTGCAACAGGTGTTATGGAGTTATGAATCCAAACTGGAAGTTTCTGGTTCTACGGCCATCTGTAAAACATAGTGGAGGCTCTGTCATAGTTCGTGACTGCATTCCAGCCAGTTGTGTTGGAAATCTTGTTAAAATTAATACAATGATGTATTTGGAAATATGCAGACAGATTTTGATCCACCATGCACTAGCATATGGAAAGCATCTGATTGGCAGCAGCTTCATGTTTTAGCATGACATTGATGCCAAACACAGCTCATTGCAGTGAACCTATTTCTGCTTTTCTGCTAGCAAAATAAAGAAATGAGGGCTGGATAAAGACTTTTGCACAACACTTTATGGTACCAACAAAGAACTACTGTACCCAGTCTACAACTCAGACATCGTTAAAAAGGATATAATATTTTTTGACAAACACAATTCAAACATACCTGCAGAAATATAGCAGGTAAAACACAAGAGAAACAACACAAGAGAAACAACACAACTACCAATCAATTTGTCAGTAGGATATCATTCCATTTATTTAGCTTATTTAATACATTTAATATGTTTAATATCTGTTCATTTCACGTGGGCTTGTTCACTTCCTGCTGCACATATGGAGAAAGATAACCATGTATGCGTTTGTGTTATTGGTTCATTAAAACCTGCATAAACATTTAAAAACACAGTCCCGGTCACCTTATATGTAATCTAGTTTAGCTATTCTAATAATATCTAATAATATTACTGTTCCACAAAATTAACACATGAACAAAAGCTTCTTTCATTATCACTCTGTAATGTTTAATAGATTTATTTTAAAAATTGCGTACCATACATATGCAATATATTTTTTTAAAAACAAATATATATTATGCTTTCCATTTGATAACAGGTTACAGTCTGTACAATCATCTTTTGTGTGTGCTAAATATACATTTTTTTTACAGTGAAATCATGAATGTATCTTATAAAATTGCAAAATAACTTTAGAATAAAGATGTTTTAGTTAGGATTACAAACTCTGAGGTTGGATGGGCACAAATATATGTGATTTTCTGAATACTGTTATCAAAATTACCCCCATAAGCTGGGAAAACACTGTAGAAGCAGTAGTAGAACAATGTAGCAAGAATAAAGTGAGCTGGGAATGTGCAGGTTAACACAGGCGTGTGAATAAAGGTTAGCTTTGGCACATTCAGAATAAATTCAGATACCTTAAAAGATCATTCAGCCAATCGCTGTGAAGCCATCGTCTAGTCTTGACTTACAGACACAGCTCATCTTGTACATTCAATTTCAAAGCAAATACTTCTCTTACAGCATCAAACACATTCCATCTCTTTACTTTCAAATTTTCCGTTTAACTTTGTTTCTTATAAATGAGAAATACCATCCATTATACAATCAATAACTTGCTTAGGCGACCAATACATGCATTTTATACTTTTCAGCATTCATAGGTTGATATGTCTGAGCCCTCACTGCACTTTACTTTGAGCACCATTTACAGATTATCGTGTTGTTTCCTCAAAACTGCGTCGGGTCTGTTCAGAGATCTGAAAGAAAATCTGGGGAAAATATTTGAAGGAAATATTAATATTCCATGAAAGCTAGAAAAGGTTCTGGTCTTCACTGAAACTTCAGTGGTTTGTGATGGCACTGTGGTGATGAAAAGCTGAATGCAGTATCGTACTGTGAGGACCTCTGGAGAAACAGTGCTGTTCAGTGGGGAGAAATGCAAATGTCCTGCAGCTGCAAAGAGTCGCGGAACAATAGAATCCATTCTTTCAATCTGAAACAGTGTCATCTGCATTCATTCAATCTTCTGAAGTGATGTGCTTGAAAATATGCTCATTGAATCTCTGTGCAACACACATGGAAACATGCAGGGAGGTGAGGTGAGAAATCACATCATTTCCCTTTCAGATCATGAACATGCAGGCTGTACTAATCAACACTTGGGGAGTGTGGTGGATATTGGCACTATTAGTTGGCCTCTAATGACCCCTGATGGATGTGGGCAAGCAGTAAGTGAGGAAGTCAAACCGGTGCCACGTAATTCCCAGGAAAAGTCCCAAAAGCACGAGTCCGTTCTGACGTACCTAGAAAGGGGGCAGAACATATGGTGTGTTCATGAAACAGAAACTGTGAATCTGTGGGATCTTCTGCTGTTTAACTGTGCCTGTTACATATGCAATACATCATTTTGTCCACTAGATGGGGCACTGACACTGCAGAATGTTTTGAAATTGCTAACAAAAAAGGATCCTCGTGTCTGCTTATGTACATTTTAACACTGTAGACATATCTGTAGTGATTCCCAGACAATCTAAATAAGGGTGACATGTCAAATGGCAAACTTGAATTAAAAGAATGTGTTTTTGTTTCCTGGTGACAAAAACTATTGTAGACGCTTGACTAGTTTGACAAGTATTACATTGTGAATACATGAATAAAGATATGCATTCAAGTTGTCGCCCAAAGCCAAAACATTCCTTTTCTTTCTTTTTTTTATTCCATCCATTTTTATATAAAGCCTTGCTTCAGTGTCTTGTTTCTACAATACACAATATGATGCACTCAAAATAGCACTTATATATAAAGATATAAACCACATACCTACAAACCAGCCATCATCACATTTCTCCACCACTTGTACAATGTCTCCTTCTCTGAGCTCCAACTCATCTGAATTCTGTGGTTTGTAGTTGTAAACAGCTTTATACCTAAAATTGAGAGCAAGCAGCCTTAACCACAAAGTCACCAAAGCTGCAACACTTGTTCTGTACTGTAACAATGTGAACAAACAAAAACATCTGATGACGTACGGTTGGTGTTGCACCATCAGTGAACCGGGGCTGTTTGGTGCTTGCGTTTGCGGCAGGGAGTTGGCATGTGGAGCAGCCTGATTAGGTATTGCACCCTAGGAAAAAACAAAAAACCTCATGTCATCATTATGAAATGGCAAATAATGAACAACATTCCTGTCAGCACAAACAATAACACTGTGGGTGTGTACAATGTGTCACTTTATCAGAAAGGCAGTGAGAGCAGACCTGCGAGTGGTCAGAGTATCGGGGAGTGTTCGCTGTGGGAGCTCCCGCTCTGTGTGCTGACGTTGATGAATGAGTGGAGGGTGAAATGGTTTTAACGGCGGCACTCTGGTTAGCTGAGGGTGTCCCAGCCCAGTGATTGTTGTGGTTGGTGGGTGAAACCGGTTTGGAAATGATGTGGTGAAAGCGATTAGCCATTTCTTTGGGCACGGGTGTCTGAGTGGGAGAGCGTGACTGTGAAGCTGGGCTGCCGAGCAGTGAAGGTGAAGACGGTTTCACGGGGGAGTGGTCAGGTTTGGGGCTCAGGGAAGTGTAGGTGAAAGGGGACAGCGGTGACCGTGGGGAAGGTGAGTGCAGTGGACGTCCTGGACTCTGGGGTCCAGGAGAGACTGGTGACATGGGTCCCGGTGAGTAGTCATCCATGGAGTATTTGGTGCGGGGCATCTTGTTGACCTGAACGTAATTGGCTGGGAAGATGCCGCTGCGACTTGTTCCTGGAATCCTGCCCTCCAACCACTGATCATCAACTCGCCTGGTTATGCTGATCACCTCACCCTAAAATAGAGAATCGAGGTTAAAAAAGCTTTAAATGGTGACATAAACAGTAAGAACTGATTCGGAAAACCTAAATGGAAATATGTTTTTGCTCTGTTTCTGCTCTAACCTTTAGTTCAAACAAGCGATGCATTATGAGCCACTTACTTTACGGAAAGAAAGTTCAACAGGTAGGTCCGCATTGAAGTTAAATAGAGCCACAGCTTCCCCATACTCCAGCACCTGCAGAGTGGGAGACTTTATAGGTGTCGGTTTTTCTGTAGGAGGCAAAACCTGTGAAAGACATTGGAGTTTTTAGCCAAATTCTTGCCATTATACATAATATCAGCACATCACAGAAGAAGAAGAAGTTTACCTCCACATATGTTGTGGGGAAAATACCAGCTCTTCCATGATGCTCTCCTTCAAACCAGTTGGCATCTACCTTCCTGTGGATGTAAACAATGTCGCCTTTCTGCAGTGGGAGCTCCCTGAAGGAAGAAAAAAAGATAGTAAGGAACGTCTCAGTTTCTGATACACCTATAACTTTAGATTCAGAGAAGAAATTACAACTTTATTATATCAGTTCCTTCTGTAACTTACTTGGGTGACTGAGCCTGGAAATCAAACTTGGCTCGTGCTGCTTTCATCTGGAGAAACAAATAGTGTTTTGGGAACAATGCAGTTGTCACATGCAAACAATCCAGCCTTCAAAATAAAATCAAAATGCAAATATATTTATTACGGTCTTCTTTTTTACGTAGCAATAAAGTGGTAGAAACATACCTTTTTCTCCTCTTTTTTAGGTGGGACCTCCATGGTTTCATTTGCAGGCGAAAGACGTTCTACTGTGGAGCAAAGTAGGGAAAGCAAGTGAAGTCTGATACATGCACTTCTTTGTTCCCTTGTTGTTTTTGAATGTGTTGCTGTGTAAAAGCAATTATAATCATAACAGCTACATGGGGTTAAAAGGGATTTTGAATTTCCAGGAAAAACAATTGGATAGCGCTAATCTTTAATCAGGTCTTCCGGGTTTCACTTCCTACTTTTAAGGGCTTCCTCCCCACCCATCCACAGCTGTTTCTTTATGAGGAAAAAAAACTACAAAGACTTTCTGTGGTAACTTGTTAGCTGAAGCTAACAAGTAAAATAGCAGGAGACAACGTTAGCAATGAAAGACAGCCATGAGACTAACAGCAAATATTAGATTACTCAGGGCTTTCATCAACTACATGCGGATTGATTAAATGAGAGGCCTGTTCTCTAAAAGCACATGTGTCTTTGAGTGAGAGTGGATTAACGAATGAGGAAAAGCTGATTGTTATCAACTTAAGGAGAGTTTTGTAATAAATCACTATCGACGACATTGCAGAGATGCTGGGAAGGCCTCAGTGTGCATGTGTGTTGCTCCGTGTTTACCATATGTGGGCACAGAGGGTGATGATGGGCCAACAAAGTGATGGACAGGCTGCTTTGATGCTGATGAATTGCTGAAAAAGTGGAGAACATAGTGACCTTGATTTAAATCTGAAAAGTTTATGTCTCTTTTCAGTTCTAATATCAAACATTTAGAAAAGGCACAAAGTTAAAGCTGGGAGTGTGAGTGTGTATGAGTGTGAGAGAGTGTGTGAGTTTCCTGCACATTTCCTGTATATAACTGAAAGGCTGGAAGGGCTTGCAGACTCCTTGACTTGAAAATCTGCTTCCAGTAAAGTATGAGGCTTTAGTTGTCTTTACAGCCCCTATACACCATTCATTAATCCCAATCCTGAGTGTTTGCATTTGAATTTGCATTTGGGTTGGGAATGAATCCGAAACCCGAAAGATTCCAGCTTGGATTCCTCATGAGCTGATTTGCATATGCAGACAGCACAGTTCTTGTATCTTAGTGGTTGCAGCTGGACTCGCACAGCTAAACAAAGTGTCCAGATAACAGGAAGCAGTGAGGAGCTGACAGAGTTTCCCTGCTGTGTGTTTTAAATTTCCTATGTCCTAAGCCAAATCCCCTGAGACTGAAAAAGTTCACAACCAATGAACTCAACTTAGCAAACAACAGAGAGAATCCTCCAAGAATGCATTACACACACGGGAAGAAATGTGGAATGTCGTCAGCTGTTTAAGGTAAATACTGTACTTGGACTTGTTCAATTAACAGAAAGTCACCTGAAAAACCAGCAGGTTCCATGCGAAGTTAATGGTTTTTCTGTCAAATCACAGTGCTGGTTTTCTTAATACAGCAGGAAGAAAGGAGCTGTTACTACTAAGAGATGACGCAATATTAAAGTGGATTAAGAGGCAGGGAGTTGCTCTCAGAGGAGGTCTGTTATGTAGTGACCCTGGATTTTCTATTAACCTGTCCTGCATATGCCACTATGATACAATGTGCACAGGAGATGAAAATCACTTTGAAAACTTTTAAACATTGCCACAAAATAAGAATTCCTCAAACAACCTGAAATGCATACAGACAGAGGTAGAAATGATCTAAATTACTTAAAAACTACGGATAATAATACGTGGTTATGCCAGTTAATATGGGTACATATAAAGTAAGGAAAAATAGAGAATCGCTCGTAAGAAAGCAAAAAAGATATAATTTAAATCCAGCTGCATATCATACAGAGTAATCATTATTACATCCCTTACTCTGTCTACATATTATAAGTGTAACAATGCCAGTGACTGACCTGTAACTAGTAGCGCCACTCTTTGGAGCAGTTACTGGATCCCTCCCTCTAGCCTCCTGCAAGCAGAGTGAACAGTAAACACAGTTATTTTCCCCTAAAGCCTTCTGTATCTCACAGCTCAGAGGAAATCTCACAACAACTCAGACAAAGTCGAGGTGCTGACCACTCCCAAAGGAGCAAGAATTCCCCTGGGTCCTATCCTCCTTAGGCTACAAGCAGCACCTCTCATGATCTGTCTGAGCCGCCTGTGATTTCAGTTAAATTGCAGACTATGAGGCTGATTCAATCACACAGGAATCAGGAAAAAGCATGACAATTCTTGGCTGTGATACTGCAAGGAGAGTTCAGAAGAAAATAATCAAAGAGTACTGAAGAATTTGATTTTGTAATTCTTTTTCAGCAGGCAGGTCTACATTCGCTGTGGAGGAACTTGCAAGCAGGCGATTTACAAAGCAGACTGATCCGAATGCAAAGGCAGACAGGCAGACTATATCATCCAGGTCGCATAGGAAAACATGTCAGATAAGGAAGCAGAGGGATCTCACTGGCGCACAGCCTTCATTGGAAGTGTAGGGAAGTGGCAATTCTACTAAATTGGTGGTGTCGGGGGGTGGGATGCTTCAGCAGAGAGAGTCAGGAGGGGGGCTCAGTACCTCACCCCAGCCTCGATGCTGCTTCTTCTGGGAAAGTCTCCGCTCCAGGCCTTGAATATCCGAGTCCAGCTCAGCCTCAAATCGACTCAGCTCAGACACCAGACTGGCCTGAGTCCGAACAGTTATGGAGGTGGAATAGCAGGATTAAAACACTAATACAGAGTCTGAAGTTTGGAGCTGATGATGTCCCCTGTTACGCATTTTAAACAGATGACATCTTAGAACAGAGAAATAAATACTGTAAAAGAAGCTCACCTCTATTGAAGGAGACTTGGGTTTCTCTTGTAGCTTCTGTGCATATAGATGTGACTATGGACAAAAAAACAAAAAAGAAAACAATTGAAATGAAATGATATTAATGAATAGAGCCTTACTGATACTGGAATACCAATATTGATATTTGGTGATTTAAAAATCCAATATTCCAATAACAGTTATTTTTTTCTGTCACACACACCAAGCATAAACAGATTTCCCTATAATATGTAATTATTTATTTAGTCGTTCTGCTCTGCCAGGATCAGCTTGTCGGTGTTTGTGCCGTTAGAACAAGTAGGAGCGCCCTCCAGTGGACAAACTATGCAACATCAACACTTATAACGTGGCTGACGGGCGTTTCACCCAGCATTTCTTTACTTTTTAAATGTTCATTTACAGGCTGTTATAAATGCCAACACCAATAAACCGACAAACCACTAATATCAGCTGATAATATCGGCCCCAGATAAATCGATTGGGCTCTAGCTATATAGGCGCCCCATGTAATTCCCAGAGATGTCTCAGTTCTGTGGTTGCTTAGTTGTAAAATATTTCACTAATTTATATTGTTCTTTATTGGATTTTGAGGCCCAGGTTGTGTACAATCTAACACTTGTAGCTTCTTCAGAAATAGGCTGGCTGCCAAGAGACATAAATCTGCATTTTTGGTTTAACTAGCACAGAAATCCCTCTTTTAATGCCTCTTTGCCTTCATCCCTGATTCTATGAAACATTACTTTAAAAGGCTCTGCTGGTATGAAACACAGACTAATGCTCTATTTTTTTGTAGCACCTTGGCTTAATATGTCCTTCTGAATGCCAAGTCCTTCCCTCCTTTTGGGGGGGCGGTCATCCTCACTACAGTCACAAACTGTAATGTCACTGTGAAGCAGCACAACACCTGATATGGTCTGTGAGCTGGTTTTGTAAATACTATCCAGGGGATTCAACATTGGCCAGTGTCATAAAGAGGAAATGAAATAAGTCTCCATGCTGTGAGCCATTATACACCACAAGAGGTTAGGACCATAATACGCATCACAAGACCCCACAGCTCCGGTGGGGGAGTGGAAACAAAGATTTCTTTTCTTCACAAGTGTAGACACAAGGCACAATATGCACCAGATCTGGGACATTGTTGCAAGACGCATTCAAAATAGAAACTCTAAAGAGACACCGGTCTAGTACTCACTGCACACTCAGTTACAATGGCTCTTAGTTCAGAGCGTCAGCCTCACCAGCCTGTAAATCACTGACTTAAGGTGTAAAACCCCTCAAGGCTCAACATAAATACATAGGTAGTGTCTTTTTTTGACTGAAAAGATAAATGAATGAATGCTGGGAGCCTACTGGATCCTCTGAATAAAAGGAGTGAGTACATCTGGTGGTAAGTGGTAGGTACCGTACACTGACCACACTCTCAAGTTATTTAAACACCTCACGTGAGAAGATGGAATACAAAGACTTAGACTGTAATCCTTACAGAAAAGGTAAGCAACCTCTTCTTGAGCTCTGCACTGGGAAAACAGTGCAAGACTGTAGAAAGAATGCGATTCGTAAGAACAAACAACAACCTGGAGCTTAGAGAATCATGAAGGAACATTTTTAATGCAGGAATCAGAGCCTGCTTTTAAACTATGAGAGCATGTGAGTTTGTACCTGACTGTGGCTTTCTGAGGTGGTGCTCTTTCCAGGCTCAAAGTCGAATATGCTCTTTGGTTGAGCGTGCTGCTTTCCTGGGTCTGACAGTCTATCTACATCCTCGCTCCTGAAATATAACACCCACACCCACACACACACAGACACACACCATGGACAGCAGTTTAATGGTGACTTCATTGTAAGCGCCTGTAACAACAAATCCAAACTTGTCCGTCCCACACATTTTTTCCCATACGCTCTTGGCTTTGTAGTTTTTGATGGTACAGCTATTCACATAAGACATCAGCAGCAGTCTGTATCTCATGTGAAAATTGCTGTAAATGAGTATTTATTAATTAAGATATAAACAAATACTAATTTATAAATAAGTATATGGAACTTAGATGTGCTTCATGCAATAAAAATATGTTAAAACTGATCTGATCTAAAACTTTAACCTGTTATAGATCTGGATGTGGTGCAGAAGCACAGTAACATTAATCTCAAGCATAAGTTCAAAATGAGAATTTGACTTTTTTTTTATACACATTTTTTCCATTTCCTGTCAGCATAATGTGAAGCCCCTCTATGAAAGCTCTTTTCCGCCACTTAAAAACATTTCTTTTTTGCTATCCATAAGTCTCAAAAATTTGAAAAGTTTTTCATCTCTATAGCTAATTTCTTTCCAACTTCATAGGTAGGAATGAGCACTTTAGTGGATTGCCTGCTTTCAGAAAAAGGTGGATGGCAATAAGCCATCTACTGCTCATCATTACTCGGACGGTCTGAGTCAGTTTACTTGACCTCTTGACCTGTTTGCAGTGTTTGTGCCTTTTTAGAACATTTTAAGTGAACGCATCTGGCATAATGTGACTTTCTGTGTGGTTGATTGTAACAATGTTGAGTTCTGGAAATGAGTGCATTTCTAGTATTATTGTATTTAATTGTTAACACTAATCAGCAAGCACCTGTGTTGGATATCCTGCTTTCGACCCTCTTCTGTCTAAGTTCATACTCTTAGGTCTAAAACATCCATCTTACACTGAATATAAAAGCTTGATTAAATTTCTCAAAGTTGCAAACGTTTGTTATTCTCGGTGCTCCTGTCTTTTTTCATGTTGGGATATGAAAAGTCATCCCGTGACCACAAAGGAGTTATCTCAAATCTCACCAGTCTGGTAGAGCTCCATGAGGTGTTAGTCTGAAGAGGTTCTTGTCTGCTTCATTACCTTCTTCTGTGTTGGCAGACAACTGCATCCCTGCAGATCAGTGCACATCAGCCTTAAGTAAAAACTGATTACATAACCGAACAAGTCAACAATGTGGAATTTGGGGAATTTCCTTACTTTCAGCTGACCACTTCTCTGAAGGCTCCAGCTCAGGTTCTGGTGAACAAGGAAATTATTTCTTAGACTAAGTGATTAGGAATGTCACACCAACATATTTCTTTTATGTGCTTGTTTAAGAATTACTTGCAGCTCACTTGCAGTGTTTTGTTGTTCTTTACTAATTTAAGACTTATAAGTAAATGTTTCACACATAAAAAGTAGATCTCATTTAAATTAAAGCAACTAAACATTCTACTAGTGTACTAAAGAGTCCATTATGTGCTGTATATGTTCTGTACATAAAGCTTTAATCTACACAAGCAGCTGTCCAATTATAGAAGTGGAAGGCTTTAATAGAAAAGAGTCAATAAACATAAAGTAAAGGATGCAGATGTTCCAGTGTTTTCCAGTGTCTTAAACTATATCTCATGCGTTGAGATACGGATGAGATACTGATAGCTGGGACTCAGAGGTTTCATTTTGTAATACTGTTAGATAAAGCAAAGCACCTGCTTGTCTAAACCAAAATACTTGCAAGGATCCACTCGAGTGCTGTGAGGGAACTTTTTACTGTGCGCACAGGGAATGTTTTTCTATTATGAAACCTTTAATAGACTGCAAATAACCAGCCTGATCTAGGAGGGGCTGAGATAAGAAGCTGGATTATTGTCAAAGCTAATAAACAGAACAGACATAAGACCTTAGGGCTCTTTCATCATGCCTTTTTCTGCCCCCGCAGTAATCTGTTTGCTGGATCACCTCAGCAGTACCTGACACGGACACCGAGAGGAATTCACACTGGAGCTGGGTATGTGAGGGAGAGGGGGGAGTGTCCTTACCTTCTGGCTTCTTGTGAATCTGCCTGAACATGCTCTTGTACCAGTCTTTGGGTTTGTTCACACTCTGGTATTGAAAGAAAGAGGAGGCGCAGAAAGTCAAAGGATTTGGCTAAAAACAACAACACTTCTTATGTAACTAGCATTGTAGAATTAAAGCAGTGCTAGCTCTGGCTTACTGATCTTGAAGCAATGGGCATCCCAGTCTCATCCACTGGGCCAATTCCTGAGAACTTGATGAGCCTTTCCTCCCTGGTGGGGCCCGTGCTGCGTGGTAACGAAGAACCCCGAAGGCCGTTGGACAGTCCGCCTAAGTTGTCACAGTAACAACATTTCCTTTATTGTGCTGTTTCACTTAATTACACAGGAATTTGTCTGCTTATAAATCCTCCTACATCATATGAAACCCATAGATCAAGTTAAGGGTATTACACACCGGCTGATTTTTCAACCAAATTTAACATTTTATTCTTCACCTGCTTTCATTTATTACCATATAAATCACAGTGACTTGATTCATCTTTGTTTTCAGCACATGTGGTAACTCTTTTTCTTGTTATTCACATTTTAAATCCTTCCAGGTTACAAATTCTTCCCTTTTCAAACTACAACTTCTTTACTTTAATTTTGTAATCTTACTATTTGACTGCGAGGGTCCATAGTATGATCCAAAGCTGAGAGTTGCTGGGCTCCCCCCATTTAGTTCTGACACCTTGAAAAGGACAGAGATGTAGAAATCAGCCCTGTGCCAAACGTCAGAGCGTTATGTAGCTCAAACCTGCAGGAGTGATGATTTCGAAACATTGATGTGTATATAGCGTGTGATGCTTTGTTTTTCCACAAGGAGGAGCACTTGCATCCTGAATACCGCTCCCTCAGCCTCAGCATTGTTAGATACCTTCATTTCTCCAGACGGCAGCCTTGCAGAATGGAAGGGGCTCAGGGGAGGAGTGGGTAGTCCAGGAGAGATGATCACTTTGAGGGTCAGATCCGGAGAAGTTATTAGTTGCTGATCTGAAGAAACTCCAGGTTTCCCGGAGTAGATTATCCGGGTGCCATCTGGATCAGCAACCACTTCCACGCTTTGCTAAAACAGAGAGGAAATGAAAAATATGGATGAACGAAAACAGTGTGTGAACTTTGCTCCTGTCATGTTCTCCTATTGACGCTGAGTAAACAGCACTCGCTTATATAAGGTCATGTGAACTTGTTGGCGGTCAAGCTATTCTCTAGAGAATAACTGGCCTGAGCAGAAGAGCTTCTGATGAAAAGACCCCAAATTTATTTAAAGCACCAGCAGCGGAAAAGTCGTATTGCACCCACTTTGTCGTCTCTCTTGCTCCAGCTGCAGAAAGGCAGCACTGAAACAGGAGAGGGTCATTATGAGCCCATTAACTCCCCATTCACCAGGTCTCCCTGTTCTTGAGCCGGGGGTGGAGTCAGGGCAGAGAGGTTGGGAAGGGGTCGAGGATGTCAACCAAAACTCCAGCAGTGGCAGCAATTGTCTTACGGTCTCCATAGTGATACCCCAGACCATGCTGGATCCTCTGTTCCAACCCTGTTTATCAGGTGCTTTGGTCCTTCATCCTAGGGGTCATGGGAAATCCCCTTTGCCTCATGGTTGAACTCTTATCTGCACCAATGGCATGGTGACTGTGACACTACACTGGACTGATCTGCGTCACACTAATGAGTGTTTCTCCCGCCTGTTCATATTTGCTTATTCAAGACAGCTGCATTTGCTAAACAGTTGAAAATGTCAATATTTAGCATAGCTGCAATTGACTTTACCTGCGACTGCATTAGATCTGTTGTGGTTCTTGTGTGACAGATATCAAGTTCTTGTGCACGGCATCAAAAGCATCTGCAGAGACACAAATTCATAAAAAAATCAATAAGAAAGTAAAGCTTTAAAATTCTCTGGAGTACAAAGTATAGTAATTGTATCCGGATTAAAATGGAATTAAAGGAGAAAATAGCATAACACAGGAATACTTAAAGTACAAGTACATTAAACCTGTACTTTAGTAAAGTACTTCCTAAATTGTGTTCCTACTTATCCTATCCATGCTCTCAACTCATCCTTGTGTTGTAAGAGTAACAGTATTTTTGTCCAATGACAAATGCCCCCTCCTGACACGCCCCTGACAGCACCTATCCAGCTGCCTTCTTTTTATTCAAATGTGACTTTTAATGTTTCTGTGTAAGGTAAAGTGTTAAATAAGAAGTAACGTTAAATTCTGATTCATCTTCACAGAAATGGCTCATAACAACAGTTCTGCTGTATGCCAAAAATTGTGATTTCTTTCTTTTAAAAACTAACTTTAAATAGATTTGGTTTTCATATCCTTCATGGATCATATTTCTGTTTTTGCTAGAAGTGTCCCATCAGTGTATCTGTGAGAATCCATAGATCGAAGGATATTATTGTTTACTTTTTTATTTCAGGTGATGTCCCCCAATTATCTCCTTGTTGGTCATGTCTTGTGTGGTGTAGCACAAAGCTCCCCAGTCATAAGTTCATATTTTACATCTAGGCAGACTGTCCAGCTGTTCCATTATCCCATCCCACTAGCTTTCCAAAAAGGGAAAATGAACGTCACCCACTTTTTCCCACTACTAAGGAAAAACCCACCCAAACACAATGAGTGTGACTCACACGTCTGCCTCACTCTTCCCAGTGTCGTAATAAGCTGGACTTGAAGCAGCTAGATGATGGGAAAGGGCCAGCTACTGAAAGCAGACACCAGTTTCAAATCAGCTGCACCTCAGACTAACAGATTGTGCCTGCTGTCTCAACATCAGAGGCAGGCTGAGAATAAGAGGAAGGCTATTTCTGCTCCTGAACGAGACAGACTCCTATAGAGATTAAATGGTCCGCATCATGTACGTATGCATACCACACCTTCTCTTCAGCACTAATTCCTGAAACCCAAACTATTACAAAGGCAGTTTGAAAACCGCCCCCTACACCCATGAAAACACAGAAAATAGTAGTAACTTTTGAAGGAAACAATAAGGCTAATTTAAGGATAGTTTGCAGTCCAAAGCTATGTCTTTGAAGCATGCCAAGAAAGTCGTGACCAAGCACAAACCAGGCTACTACAGGCTGAAAGCTGCCCAGCACAATTTGCACTAATGAGTTTTCCATGTGTCGTTTGCAGCTGAACATTAGTCTATAATCATTGTGGTAAAGACCAAGAAATATAAGCACTCTGCGTCTCTGTGCACAAGGGAAAGAGACAGCACAGAGTCCGTGCTCTGATATAGCAAATGTTCCCGTTTCCAGACAACAATGTCACTCATTTGAGTCATCATCCCTCAATTACCCCAGTTACATAACACAAAATAGATGGGAACCCGAGGTTTGTGCCTTCAACAATACCATTAATGCTCAAGCATGACCGATGACCTATCATTGCCCAAAGCAATCACAACAAAATTATTATCCATCCTACGGCAGGAAACACTGCAAACAAGCTCCGTACATGAAGTCTCATTTACAGCGTGTTTGACACGCTGCTCTGTGTTTACATCTGGTCTCCCTGGCTCTATAAAGCCTCTCACTGTAAGGGGCTGTGCCACTGATGAATAATAGATGAGTAATTTTCAGCAGAACTTGGGAAGACGAAACAGTTTTCCTGTCACTGCTGCCATTTCAGTTTCCACATAAAGTAGTCAGTGTCATATGTCTTTGTAGTCTCCTTAAGATAGCTCAGCATTATCTCTTCTAGCCTCCAAATATCTGCAAACATCAAAGAATTCCCCGAAGACGTTACACTCTTACAGTTGTAACTCATTTTAAAGAGTACTTGTTGTTGCCAAATTCTCTAATAATTAGGCCAGTGTAGCTACTTTTGGCTGCTTCCTTATTCACAAGGGGTCATAACAGCAGGCAACTCTGCATGTTTTATTTGGTAGGGCTTTACTCTGGATACCCTTGCTGACACAGCCCCTAAAGGCGTTTGTGTCTCCTTAAGGGATCAAACCAGCTCAGTGTATGTACCTATCCCTGTTAGCCAAAGGCTCAGGCTTCAGACTGCATTTTCTCATTCACATGAAAGTGTGAATGAGAGTGGTTATCTTTAACATGGTCTTGAGGCATACAGCTCTGGCTGTCAGTATAGCAGCAAACTAACTTTCAAGGGTGGCCTCAAAGGGAGGGTGGCTCTGAACCGTTGGGTGGGTACACTTAAATGGCCAGTATAACACAAATATGGAATATTCTGAACTGAATCAAGCAGTGCTATACTAGTAGAGAGGCATAATAAGGTCTCCCTCTGTTCAGAAGCCTAAGAGCTAAAATATCCTACTTCAGCGAAGTAGCTTCCTGATGAGTAAGCTCATGTCATAATAGTGACTCTCATTCCTCTGGAGAGCAAAATCCAACCCAGTAATTCTCCAGCACTGCATGCATTCCCTGTTTGACAGCACCAAACACAATCCTACCTAATAAGGAAAACTCTGAGTTGATATGTAGCAAGAAAACCGCTGTTCAGATGTCTGGCTACATTTAATCTGAACGCCCAGTTCATTCTTATGTAATTACTGAGACACAACATAGGAGGCTGCTACAAGCTTTCAAAGGCAGACCTGTGATGCTGTCATGGTGAAATTGCATCAGTGCCATAGCAGACGTATTTACAAGTAAAGCCCCCTGCTAGGTGAGAGGTCCTTTATCACCCCTAGATCAGGTTGGGGGTGGAAGAAAAACAGAGCCATAAAAGGCCCATGTGCACTTGAGATGAAAGGAGGATGCCCCGCTCTAGACATGATTTCACAACACCAGAATTTTATACTTCCAGCTTGCTGAAAATACTTCTTATTTTCTCTTGCTTTCCATTCAGTAAAGAAGAGGGTAACTGAGGACAGGCTGAATTAGAATCGGGGGATTTTCATATGAAATTCTCTGAATCGATCCCAAGGACACTCATCCGGTGTCTCAAAGAATTGAGCCACATATTCGATTGAAAAAACTGACGTCAACTTAGTTTTATCAGCAATATCAAATTAAACATTTGTATCACAATTAACTTTAAAAAGTGACTTTAGTGAAGCTGTAAGATTACTTCTCCTTTTAGTCCAAAGGGAGTTGATGACAAACCAAGCTATTATCAGAAGTTGTTGAGGCAGAGCAGAACCAGTCAGCAGCTACGAGGTCAGTGAACTTCACCACACCCCTGTGATTCCTCTGAGTCACAAAAGGAGGTTTCCACAGCTGTTAATAACATTTCTAATATAGTAGCAGTTTTGCAGACTACAAAAAAAATGTAAACCCATTTCAAAGATCACATAGCTCTCACTAATCACACCAGCTGATGGCAAGAAGTCAACCTTTTCCTAAATCTCTCTATCTTCCATAGAGAGCTGCAGCCAGGTCTTTTTGCGAACACTCTGACCTATGATGACCTCCATCTGCACTGCACAAAGAGAGAGCACGTCCTATATTGTTCTCAGTGGGAGCAAGTCTGTCAAGGTGGCCGCACATACTCTGATGAATAACTGCGGCAGTGCTGACCCATGAACTTGTGCGATTGCTACTGGGAAAGTCGTGATTTGATGGTTGTTTTGTTTTTTTGCAAATTAGGAAAGATGGTCTTAAAAGAAAGCAAAACAGTGCCATGTGAATTGATCACCATTTATGAGCCCCCAAGTCTTTTGTGCAGTACGGTAAGCAGAAGCAAAAGAGTTAATCATTTACTCCTTAAGAGTGAACTGCTGCAAAGAGTCTGATTAAAAGTTCTAAAAGCTGTGTAAGAAAACCGGCTACAACGTGTCGACTTAAACACTCTTAGAATGCCATAAAATCCTTAAAATGTGCAAAAAGATTCTAATCATGTATAGGAGTGTGGATATTGTTTTAACCTGCTCTGAAGGGTAAAGTCTTATCACCTCATCTGCACGTACACAGTGTTACTGCTGCCCAGTAAATTACATAAGAGCGCCGTAAAAACCAACAGAATGCTGCCTTAAAAAGTGGTGAGATGGTAATTACAAGCACATTTGTCGAGTAAATAAAACAGGCTTTTATTTCCAAACACATAAAGTGAGTCACTCTGCAGCTATGCGAGAGGTCAGCTCTGCGAGGTCGATGGCACAACATTGCTTCCCGTGTGCAGCATCGCAGATGTGCCGACGCAGCCCATACAAGGTCCTGCGGCCGCAAGTTTATGATATGCAGTTATTGAGGGGATACACACATTTATCAGGAGGGAAGTATTTCACCTCCTTGTATGGTGCTCGTCCAGTCTGAGCAGCAGGAGGAGTCTGTGTACTTCTTGTCAATGGAGAGGCGATGCGTTCCCAGGAGAAGCCCAAAGGCAGTAAATCACAGCCAGAGTAGGTTCCGTTTTATCAGATTTGCTCTTACAAAAAAAAAAGCATGCTTCACATCATTTAAAGTGATTCCTTATTTGAGCTTGTGTTCGATACACCAGACAAAGCATGAGAAAATACAAAGCTCAGAGCAGAGTAACTGCAGAAAAATGTCACAAATCCTCATGCCTGTCATCTTGCATCTTCAAAGCTGAGTGCAGCCAGTGGTTATGAGTGCTGGCAGCTAGACCCTCAGTAATATTACAAAGGGAGTCAAAGCCAACTGTGGAAATTACCCCGACAGTGATGCCTGGACGGTCCTGGGGCCATTAGGCCTGATATCTGCTGCAAGATGGGAAAGTAATCCTGACAGAACTAATTATTTCCTCTCAGCTCACCTGACAGTTGCCAGTGTACACTTACCCACTGGGCAAAGCAACAAGGGATGACATGTTGGGAAACACTATCCCCAATGCCAGGTCTCTCTCTCTCTGCTATACGCACAGCCAGAGCTCTCTCTTACTCTCCCTCTCTCCCTCAGTGCTCCAGCTGTGACTCCAGCTGCTCTCTTCTCCACTTGCTCAGATGCAAGTGGAGCCCACTCCTGTTGTCCGTATCAACACTAACTACATGAGTTAACATGCTTTAAGACACTGTAAACCTCAACATTAATCCTGTAGAGCAGCACATAATCCCTGAGCAGTCAGACAGGTTACTCAACCTTAAACAAAACACAGTTTTAAAACTTACACATGTTTCCAGACAGCCACAATGCTTAAGGTCAATCCCTGCATTTGGTTTTCATATATTTGTGCTCCCATTTGGTGTACTTACCCACTCACACCTCTTTCTGTCTGCATGAGCTGTGCATGAAAACCACACTTGCAGACCTTCCCTCCACTTTCTCTGACTCATGAAACTAGCCAGGACACACAATCTCTCTCTCTCTCTCTCTCTCTCTCTCTCTCTCTCTCTCTCTTTTCCAGTCCTCTCTCTCCCTGCCTCCACTGAAGACTTCTCCGGTTGACAGGCATTGCCATAGCAACCCATTTTGACCCCCCCATATTCAAAAAGTGCCCCCCTCGTACTTGACTTGTCAGTTTGGGGCACCTCCTTCAGTGAAGCAGCTCTATTGTTGTCATAAGGTGATATTTCACAGCACAGGGTTAACCAAAGGAGAACCAAAATAGTTCATCACCTCCACCTCCCAGACACTACCCAGTGACTCCATCATGTCCCCTCCTAACTTTATCTATCCCATGGCTTCCTCTCCTTTTGTGTGTCTGTGTGTGTGTGTGTTATGTGAACGTGTGTGTGTACACAGTCCAGGTCTTTGGCTAGCCAAAGGCATGAAGGGAGAATAAGAGCTCTTTCTGTTCCTGTAGCTCTGGAAGTGTTTCAGAGTCATTACTCTACGCCACATAGGCAACCACTGACAGCACAAGTCCTGCTGACTTTTCTCCCATGATCGCACACAATAGCGATACTTTATTGGATGTGAAGATAAAAATGAAACAACAAGAGACTGAAATATGTTTTGCCCTTTTAAAGGCAAATTAGAAGGGGATCAGTCAAACAGGAACAAACACATTCTTAAATCCCGCTGTCTTTCACACCCACACACACACATAAACACACAGTTCTTGCCCAAATGAAACCAGGATTTCCAGTTTGCCCACAGTTCTCGCCAAAAAAGACAAACGGTGTAAAACCTGAAATCCAATGTGCTGACAGGCTGGCTTTGGCACATATTATGCAGCAGGAAGACTGATTTACAATGTCCGTGTTGCAGGTGAGTGATCCGATCACCTGCTGACAGATGCAATCCCTCCTTTTAAATCCATGTTTTATTCCAGCAATAAACTGAAAGCCAGCAGGACAAAGAAGGAAATTTATCAGAGCCTACCCAACGGTCTGCCCATTTGTTTAAAAGTGTATGTTTTTGTGCATGTGCTCGCCAGTTTCAACTTGAAATCGAAGCACTCAGCTCTTTCAATAATTCAGCGGTCTGGCTTGGTACACCAAAGCTCGGTGCAGATATCCACTTACTGAGCTTGTACGCTTCACAGGGTTGTTTTCGCCAACCAGTTGAGCTGCTGAACCTAAACGGACAGTGCAGGGCGATCTAGAGGAGCCTTCCTTCATAATCTGTGTCCTGCTGGCACAGACTTTAACCCTGCTGTGACCAAATCTGGTACTTTGTCACTCTGCCCCTAAACGAGGTAATCACGCAAGAGGCAATAGCAGGTTTGGCGCGGTGGTGCTCAGCACGTCTCTGAGTTAAAATCCTTGCTCAGTTTGTCTTACTCTCTTATTGCCAAGCAAACATGAAGGTTTACTCATTGTCAGCTCCATGTTTTTGTTTTTGTTTTATTTATTTTTTAACCAGATAATCACCATAGGAAGGATCACAGATGATCTTGTACTTCAGCCCTTCGTTGTTACTGATGAAATCAAGCAGACTTTTACCGCACAAGCTAATTAAAACAATGACAGCTAAAGATCTCAGGAAGTTAATCATCTAAAAACCTTAAAATACTTGGTGGCTACGGCCCAAGCCTTTTTTTTAAGCATCAACTTCTCTGTCCTCTGAGGAGACAGGAGACAGCAGATACTGTTGTGATCAAATGAAAGATGCTTAGAAAAACATTGCCACCATGATAGACAACTGATAAGGGACGACGGCCATACAACAGGTTATGCGCTGAGGTAGCCCATGTGGAATGTCACTGAGAACAAACAAAAATGCATCAGAGTTTATTTTAGCGGTAAACAACATTTTTTTTCTGAGCTGTACATGTCCCAGGACTCTGGATCACACTTTAAACATGTCTTGTATAGAAATAAATCCTTGCAGGTCTTAATGCCTGTTTCCAAAAGAGTGATAGAGTGCACTTCAAGCATGAAAACACTGAAATATCCACACATGTAAAGTCACCATAGTAGTCGGTGTGTGGATAAAGGTCAGATGATAACCATCTTTTGAACCACAGACAGCTGCTTAAGGTCACTTAAACACATTCTGAAAATAAACCCACAGCAGTAACAGACCAGTGAAAAAAATAATGCTTTGTGTTGTTTGTCAGTGCCAGTGATGAACTGAGTAGTGACGAGAAGAAGCAAATATCACATCTGTGCTAGAGTCTCAAATGAAAATTGAAGTCAAAACTGACAGAGGCTAAAAAAAACTTAAGTCTTCTTTCTGAGCGTTTAAATCCTTGTAGCTCTAACCTTTGCGCTCGTCACTGTGAGACGCCAAGGCACAAGTTGTACAGTACTTACAGGCTGTAGAGTGCAGGCTGAGCGGTGAAGTCTCTGCAGCACACAAGGAGAGAGAGGAAGTGAATGAAAAAGAAGGAGGGCACTACTGCTGCTGCTCTTTCTCTCAAACTCTCCCTCCCTCTTTCTCTTTGTAAAGCCAACAGGGTGTCTTTTATCTTCTGTGAATGATTCAGCCTGAGTCTGAATGTTTGACTGGGTGTCCATAGGCGTGCGCATGTAATATGTGTGTGTGTGCATGTTTCTTGTGTTTGTGTGAGCATGCTCTTTAACGCTCATCAGGGGAAAAGGGGCTTGGTAATAGTTTCCATCCACAGCTGGAAATAATAGAAATTCCCATACAGGCGCAGCAGAACCACCTTCCGGTGTTTGACAGCACATGCCAAGAAAGAGGATTTCTATAGCAATCTCAATAATAGGCCTTAGTGTTATAATGGCGTTGGTCTATTCACTGTCTTAAGCCTTTAGTGTGTGTCACATTCATATCAATCTAAAAAAGAGAAAAAGGACAGTCTTTAGCACTTTCTATGACATCCAGATAGCAGATAGGATCCAGGAAAGTGTATTTCTTTTTTTCTTTCACATGAACTCATACCCGCTAACAACCCCAAATATGCAAACACTTGCCCCAGACTAGGACACAAAGACTAATCCCAAAATAAGTGTCAGTTTTTCCATCCTCGGTATCAGGCCCTATGCAGCCACCCAATATGAGAAAGACTTTGTATTCAAGCTGTATTCTTGTAAAGTCCACAGTGTAATCATGAAGATCAGCTGCATTTCTGGACAAATGTTAAGCTTCTGTTAAGTTCTTGAGGGTTTTATCTGTTAGATTCTTTCACCCTGAGTCCAGAAGCAGCGCAGCCCTGCCATCCAAGATAAATATTTAACAGTCTGGCTGTGAGACCAGGAATCAAAGGTCGCACCTCTGTGAGTCTGCCCTTGTGTTAGAGACAAAAGACAAGCATGTTACCAAACAGCTGCACAGGGACCATTAATTATTCTTCTAGAACCAAGTTTTCAGGTTATTATTCACAGAGGAAAAACTCATTTTTGATTAATAAAGTTCATCTCTGAAACACCAGACACACTAGTACAAGTTTGCAAGCTATTTTTTCCATCAGTGGTCAAATGATGTATGCCCTCTTCTCTGTTGGATCCTCTTTGCAGTCTGAAAAGCAACACCCCAAAATGTCACTGTGACAGACTTTGCATTGGAAAGCACCTTAACATGAAAGATAGTACCACACTGTCCCTCTGTGGCTCTGAGGGGAACTGTTGGGTCTATTACAGGATTCGTCGTACACTGTAAAAAAGATCCGTATATTTAACAGTGAAAGAGAGTAAAAATACGACAGGAAAAAACTGTTAACTATAAAACAGTTTAAAACTGTTGATTTGATGTGAAATTGCCGTAAATAAAGAAATGTGGAAAAACTGTAAATGTACATTTTTTCTCTGAAAAAAATACATAAACCTACTGTAAATCACTCTTGCATAGTTTTTTTAACAGAAGATTCCAATAAAGTTTAGAACAGGCAAACACAATTTTTTTTACATTTATTTATTGAAAAAAATACAGGTTTTAATTGCTGAATGTAAGCATGGTTGTGCTGGTAATGGATACATGCTGTAATATGACTTTGTGATTTTTGCATTAATTTCACATAATAATAATAATAATAATGGATTAGATAGCGGTTTTCAAGAAGCCCAAAGCACTTTACATTAAATCCATTCTTGATTCATAGCATATTTAATACAGCATATTCCTCCTCAAATTGTAATATAACAGGTACATATGTCCCAAGATCTTTATACTAGAAATGTATTAGGGCAATTTTTGGATGTAGTTTTTGTAAAGAATATGGGATGTAGCTGTTAAATCTACATTCTGTTGAACCTAATAAACCATGAGTTTAAAATGTAAACGCTAACAACAACTTGAGAGACCTACAGCTAATGATAGACATACTATATTATTTAGTGAATTCATATAATCCCAAAAGTGTTAAAATAATAATCTGTTGTCTGTTCTATTTATTCATAGTTATTTAAAGGAGCTTGCAAAGAAAAGCGTCTGGACTTCTTTAAGTTGCTTGAAGACGTTTCACCTCTCATCCGAGAAGCTTCTTCAGTTCTAAGGTCAAATGGTGGAGAGTCCCAGATATAAACCTAGTGGGAGTGACCCCCCACAGAGGGACAAAAGGACCCCCTGATGATCCTCTAATCGCCTGAGCCAAGGTGGGAAACTGGGCGTGGGTCCCAATCAGCCAGAGTTTCGGGTGAGTTCATTGTGAAACCTGGCCCCACCTTATCATGCGAATTCCTGAGGTCAGATGGCCCAGGATGTGAGTGGGCGTTAAGGCGTCTGGGAAGAGATCTCAAAACTGGATTATAGATGGCAGAGAGTTGGTGTCGTAAACCCCCGCCTCTGTTCAAAGATGGTCGCTCACAGTGGACATAGATGGCTTCTTTCACTCCTCTTTCAAACCATCTGTCCTCTCTGTCCAAAATGTGAACATTGGCATCCTCGAAAGAGTGTCCTTTATCCTTAAGATGCAGATGGACTGCTGAGTCTTGTCCTGTGGAGGTGGCTCTTCTGTGTTGTGCCATGCGCTTGTGAAGTGGCTGTTTGGTCTCTCCAATGTAGAGGTCTGAGCATTCCTCGCTGCACTGTACAGCATACACCACATTGTTAAGTTTGTGTTTTGGCGTTTTGTCTTTCGGGTGAACCAGTTTCTGTCTGAGCGTGTTGCTGGGTCTGAAATACACTGGGATGTCATGCTTGGAGAAAACTCTCCTGAGTTTCTCTGATACACCGGCTACATAGGGGATGACAATGTTGTTGCGTCTGTCCTTTTTATCCTCCCTCGCTGGTGTCTGGTCTTCTTTTCTGTGCCTCTTTGCTGACTTTAAGAACGCCCATTTAGGATAGCCGCACGTTTTGAGTGCTTCCTTTACATGTGTGTGTTCCTTCTTTTTCCCTTCAGGCTTAGAGGGAACATGTTCTGCCCGGTGGTGTAGGGTCCTAATTACTCCAAGTTTGTGTTCCAAAGGGTGATGGGAGTCAAAGAGGAGGTACTGGTCCGTGTGTGTGGGCTTCCGGTAAACTTCGATGTTGAGTTTGCCGTTCTCTTCAATGTGCACAGCGCAGTCCAGGAAAGGCAGACAGTTGTCCTTTGTGTCTTCCCTGGTGAACTTGATGTTTTTATCCACTTCTTCAAGCAACTTAAAGAAGTCCAGACGCTTTTCTTTGCAAGCTCCTTTGACTACGATGACCTGGATGACTGAGAACCTTCACAGACATATTCATAGTTAATTATCATATGAAGAAAAAAGATTTTAAAAGAACCTCCTCCCCAAACCAGGCGTTTTCCCCTGAAGGTTAGAGCACCGTTTCACATCAAGGCGCCTGATTTCAAACGGGCCAATCAGTGCACTGCATCAGGCTCCACCGCTGATAACGTCTGTACAGCTCCACACAAGTTTTGCTTTGGACTACGGCAGCACGCTATCTTCATTTTCGTGGACTTGTTTCTCATTTTTTTAATTTAACGTCTGCCACAGCTCGTCTTCAGTTACTACGGTAAGAAAGTAATCCAACTTGGTTTATTTATCGACAGCATTGTGTTGCAGGCAGTGAAGGCGCATATGATAAATTTATGTTAGCTTTAGCTCGTTTCTAGCATTAGCGTTAGCTACATTAGGCTGAAAAGAGCCTTGTAAAACCAGCAGTGCGCGTTTTGAGACGGGTGTATTAATGGAAACCGGCTAATTAGTTTAGCTATTAGGGCTGGGCCATATTATACCGTTCACGGTAATACCGGTATAATGTTAGGCAACGATAGGAAAATGAAATATCGCGATAGAATGGGAGTAAAACGCACAGTGCCTTTGTTTTCATACGCACATGGCCGATTGTTGAGTGAAACAGATGAACCAGAATTGGTTTGTAAAAATGGTGCAACTTCCGTGATGTGGAACTGGTTTGGTGTTTGTCCGTCAGATACACAACAAAGCACATTTTTTTGCAGAACATGCATTGTCGTATTTGTCGGACTAAGATGCTCTTAAATCTGGGAGTAATCTGGGTCCTAAACTCTGTATGCTTCAGGTCAAACAACACTGCAGCATCACTGAGAGTTAAAAACTGTCTAAATTCTTTCATCTTTAATAAAACGATCAGCATTGCTGCTTTACCAGGTGTAACTATAAAGTTTAACTCCATGAAAACAAAAGTTATTATATTTAACAGAGTTAGAAGTTAGCAGGAAGCTAGCGGAAGTTAGCTCGCTAGTTTCGCTAGTTACCTAAGCATGATATAGCACGTTCTGACTGAGAGATTTCTGAAAAAATTCAAACGTACAGCTCTGCTATCACTTCCAACATAAATGAAGACAGGAAACTAAACAGCAGTGACGTTTGTAGGGTTACTGAAGTTGAGCTAGCTGGTATATAATGATGTGCTACGTGATCGCTAGCGACACAGCTATGTTAGCATAACATAAACAGTGAAGCTGGAGGACGAACACTAACACTTTTCCACTTATAAAAGTTAACGTGAAGGTTCCTCATGGTTAGAGACAAATGCAATCGCATGGCAGGATGCTGTAAACGGACCAAACTTCAGTTAGGAGAACAACTGAGATAATCCATCCACAATACAAGGTTAGTCATTAATATACTGCAACAACATGGGAATAGAGCCGCTGCCAAAGAATTCAACATTAATGAATCAATGGTACAGAAGTGGAGGAAGCAAGAAGAATGAGTTGAATAAAGTTTGATTTATCTGACTGCTTTGTTTCGCTTAATGTGCCTTATAATCCCGTGCACCTTATGGTCCGAAAAGTACGCACTGCACACTGCAGTTTAATGTTGCAAAGCACCTCTTTTTAACTTCAGTGGATATTATACATGGTTATGCTCAGGATATGTCAGCCCATTTCTACTGGAAATGCCTTTTGGTTAAACTTTCAGCAAGGAATTTGCATTTGCACTGTTACATTTTTATAAAGCTTTAATGTACATAAAAACCAGCTTCTTGTTTAAGTGAAAATAAATGGAAGGTTGTCTTTTTGCGCTAGTAATGTTGTGGAGTTGTATTTTGTCTCGCATCAATTATATCGTCAGTTATATCGTTATGGCAAATTTTCAAATATATATTGTGATAAATATTTTTGGCCATATCGCCCTGCTCTATTAGCAACAGGACATGTAGGGCAGCTGTCACCTCACAGCAAGAAGGTTACTGGTCTGAGCCTTGGCTGAATAATAGAATAGAACAGAACAGAGTAGAGTAGAATAGAATAGAATAGCTGGTGACTGTTAACTATCCTCATCCTCACCATCTTGTTTGTCTCTGTGTACCCCGTGGTGATCTGCCTTCTTATCTAGGGTGTACCATGAGTATCACCCAAAGACAGCTAGGATAGGCTACCTGATAAGGACACCTGGTTACAGATAATGGACAAAGCATATCTTACTTCTCAGAAGGTGTTCATAAAGCTTCCTCATCTTCATGAGGATGTCACGTGCAGCACCTTCTGCTGGTTAGATCTGAGTGATCACGTCCCCTACTATACGGCACTTACGGTCAAACTGTCCAAGAAACAGAATTGGCTGGTAGCCCAGGGCATGTAGTTTTGAAACCTGCAAGAACAACAAAGAAAAACATGCAGCCAGTCTTTCATGTAAGCAAATTGATGTATAACAAACCTTTAAGTTTCACATCTTTGTTGTTTTATTGTTGTAGATAGTTAAAAAGTATTTATGGTGACCAAACCTGTAAACCTGCAGGGCCGTTACGCCAGGCTGCTCTTTGTTGACTTTAGCTCTGCTTTCAATACGATACTCCCGGACAGACTAATAGATAAACTGCTGGAAATTGGACTTCCTTCCACCACCTGCCGCTGGATCAGAGACTTCCTCTCAGACCGTGTACAGAGAGTTAGAGTGGGGCCTCATCTTTCCTCAGCCCTCAGCCTCAACACCGGCTCTCCACAAGGCTGTGTACTGAGTCCCCTACTGTACACTCTGTACACACATGACTGTGTTAGTTCCCACCCAGACAACACAGTCATCAAGTTTGCAGATGATACCACTGTGGTGGGGCTCATCTCAGGGGGAGATGAGACTGCATACAGAGCTGAAGTTCAGAGGCTGTCAGATTGGTGTGCAGACAACAACCTGGACCTCAATACCACCAAAACAAAAGAACTGGTAGTTGACTTCAGAAGGAGGAAGTCCGAGCTGCAGCCTGTCAGCATCAACGGGGAGTGCGTGGAAAGGGTCTCCAGTTTCAAGTTTCTGGGTGTGCACATAGACACAGACCTCCAATGGAGCTCTAACACCTCTGCGGTCTTAAAGAAGGCCCAACAGCGTCTCCACTTTCTGAGAATCCTCAGAAAAATGGACCTGAAGAAGGAGCTGCTGACCGTCTTCTACCGCTGCTCCATTGAAAGTGTGCTGACATATTGCATCGGTGTGTGGTTCTCCAGCTGCACCACAGCACACAGAAAGGCACTCCAGAGGGTCATCAACATGGCCCAAAAAATCATTGGACATCCTCTTCCCTCCCTGAAGGACCTATACAGCACTCGCTGTCTCAAGAGGGCACGCAGCATCCTACGGGACTGCACACACCCAGGACACCGGGTGTTTAAGCTGCTGCCGTCTGGCAGGAGGTTCAGGCTGCTGAGGTCCCGAACAAATAGACTCAAGGACAGCTTTTACAACAGGGCAATAGCCCTGATCAATGTAAATAGCTGACCTGACTGGATACCTCCCTGGACTTTTTAGGGGGAGGTAACAATGTTTAAAACGATAACAATAATATTTATATTTATAACAAGGTGCAATAATAATTAATGTGCAATAATAACAGTGTGCAATACACATACACTTATTCTTCTTTTTTATACTAAGTTAATATACTGTGTTGTGTTGTTTGTTACGTTGTGATGTGTCATATCGTGTCGTGTTGTGTTATATGTAGTGCCGACGTAGGACAGTTTTTCCAATTTCATTGTACTACTGTACTATGTATGACTGTGCAATGACAATAAAGAGTTATCTTATCTTATCTTATCTTAAATGTATGATAAAATCCATCTTGAAATGTTTTGTCTCTAAGTTAATAGCCGATTAAATTAAAAATCAGAAGTAGCTTAAATAAAAATTGTTTTTAACAAGTTTTTTCTAGTTTGATGTCTTTAGTGCGATGGTGTTATTCTGATGTGAATAACTTTTTTATTTATGCTCTTTTATAAATTAATATTTTATGTGTATATACATGTCTTGTTAGTTTCTTACTTCATGATATACAAGAAAACATTGACAACTGTGATTAATAAAGAATTGTCTAGCAGACCAACCACTTATTAGATCAGAACTTTTAAACTTACTGACAACTGGGCTGAATTAACCACCCTGCTCGCATTTCTGTTGTTTTTAACAGAGGCAGCCCAGTTACTGTTTTTAAACTGTTCTTGTTTTTTTTCAATCACTCCTTTACGTTCAGGCTGCCCAGGCATCCACTGCATGTCTTCCTGTTGCAGGTGTTTGGAGCCTGACAGGAAGGGCATGGTTTGGTTTTTGGCTTTGTCATTTCTGCAAATGAAAATGGAACATGTAGGGATCATTTCAGGTCTGTTTTGGTTAAATGACTACAAAAATAATTCATGACCAAAGAAATAACTTATATTACGAGGCAGTATTACACCATATTTAGAAAAAAAATCAATTACGAGATTAAAGTCGTTAATATTGAGTTAATTACGTGAATAGGGTTAAAAAAACTCAATTGATTACAGAAAAGATACATTGCTAAAATAGAGCAGTACTAACATTAGCTGGGTGGCCAAGCAAGTGTCTTACACATGAGAATACATCACCAAAAAAAAATTAAATAAACTTTTGCAGAAGTAGTTCTCTTGGTACACAGACTGCTCTGTGAAAACATTTCAAGTTTAATATCAGTTTAACATGCAAATTACCCACAGTTTATCACAACTTACTTAGCTAGGACCTGCCTCGTGTCGAGTTGAAAAATTCGCTGCAGGACCGTGAGTTGAAAGATACATTTACTATGACTCCCAAGATGCATTGCAGTAAAAAACCATCCAATCGCCTTGCTTAAGATCTGTTGACATGTCGCTAAAGGCGCGCTGTAGATAAATATTGCAATTTGTAAAAAAATAAAATAAAAGAATAAAATTTGCAATTTTTAATTACATAATTAAACACTGGGCCAGTTTATTTTCGTATTATCGCTGGTTATTATTTTAGAGTAAATAAAGGAATAACGGGTAGCACCAAGCTGTTGTTATCTTCATTTCCATAGCAACGGCGGTTGAGGATTATGGGTAGTGTGCAGTTACGGGATTAGTGCGCCGTCTGCATAAATTGGTCTGATTGGTTGGAGCCGAGCGCATCCAAAACTAACAGGAGTGGTGGATGAATCTATAAATGTGTTTTACGTGTGAAATGAAAGTAATAAACCTAACAAAGGATTATGTACGTTAAATCTGCGCACTTTCAGCTCGTGAATCACTGGAAAACACTGTGTGATGGCCACAACATGAAGCGATTTTATTGTTGAATTATCAGTGATACTTTCATGTGTTTTTGTTGAGAAATGTTGATGTCATTAAAAGAAAGCATTAAATTAGGGGGGGGGACCCGTTCGCGGAGAGGGTCCCCGGTTCTCCAGTTAGATTGTGCTTCACAGCCTCATGTTTCGCTGTGACGGGGTTATTATTGGAGTAAATGGATGGCTGGAGCCTCTGCTCGAAGCGTCTCTGATTGCCGCGAGCGGGTTCATATTGGAATGAATTGACAACCCACAGCGTCGCATAAAAACGTGGAAGGGTACCTTTAGCGTCAGCATGAGAAGTTAAGGGACGTGACAAATCGTCAGTATTTTACGCGTCGGGAATGAGAACGGGTTTGGCTAAGATGAATGTGTCAGGGTCCTGGGTCTCCTGACCCAGCGTTTTAGTTCTTTGTGATTTTTGTATTATTGTACTTGGTGTGAGTTATTCGATGGTTTCTAGTTTCGATCCCTTGCCCTTCTCGTTTCTCTGTGTCCCCTCTGTTCTGTAAGTCTGTGTCTGCATGTTTGAGTTCCCCTCCGTGTCTATCGGTTCTTAGAGTCCTCTGCCTTATGGTTTATGTCTCTGTGTTTCTTAGTTGCTGTCTCCACGGTGTCAAGTTCGCGTCTCTGTGTGATCCTTCCTGTTTTACTTTGAAGGTCCGTGACTTATGTGAATGTGTCCTGCTTTGCTTGTCTCGTCAGTTCTAATTTCCCCCAGCTGTGCTCTCCTTCTGTGTCTCATTCTCCTCGTTACTTCCCAGTGTATTTAGACCCTGTGTTTCTCTGAGTCAGTGTTGCGTCGTACCCTCAACAAGCTGTGTGTGTTGTGCCTCTGTGTTGCCAGTGTTTTGTTTCCAGTTCCAGTTCAGTGTTTTGTTTCCAGTTCAGTGTTTTCTGCTTCAGTGTTTTAGTCCACCAGCGTTTTTGTTTGTCTTTGATGCCTTTAGTTAGTAAGAGGGTTTCCAGCAATAAAGCTGCGCTTTAAGTTGAACTTCTGTGTCTCTGAAACGCCTGTGGAGACGGCTTATGGTTGAGAAATGAACATTCAATGCACGGGCGACAGATCTGGTTGACATTCCTGCTGTCAGCATACCAATTGCACGCTCCCTCATTGCTTGTGGCATCTGTGGCATTTTGCTGTGAGACAAAACTGCACATTCCAGGGTGGCCTTTTGTTGTGGGCAGTCTGAGGTACACCTGTGCACTACTCATGATGTCAGATCAGCATCCTGATGTGGCACACCTGTGAGGTGGGATGGATTATCTCAATATAGCAGATGTGCCCACTACCACACATTTGGACTGATTTGTGACCACTGTTTGGGAGGGATGGTTATATTGTGTATCTGGAATGAATTTTAGGTCTCTACGTCCATCCCATGGGGAATGGGAGCAGTAACAAAGGTGTTGCGTTTATATTTTTGTTGAGTGTATATTTTCTCATCTAAATGTCCACTGAGCTGTGAGCCAGCTGTGATCATAATTCATCATCATCATATATGGAAAAAATGAAGTTCCTGAAGTCTCTAAACAAGAAAAGAAAGACACAGATTCTGAGTTTGTCTCATTCAGAGAAGGCCTTCCTTTCTATGATGAACCATCACTTTAGTGTGATCTTTATTAGTTTCAGACCAAAATACATTTCAAAAGGTCTGTGTGTGTGTGTTTTAGTTTTTAACAATATATAGTATTTAAAGGAACACACTCCACTTTTTTTTGGAAATAGGCTCATTCTCCATCTCCCTCTGACTTAACAATGCAGCGTCTTCTTTCTAAATTAATAGGACTTTGGAGCGGGATCTTAAGGGATGGGGCGTGGCCAGGATTTTTGCTCGAGGCGCCATATCAGCTGGCCAAACAAATGCTTGCTGTGTGTGGACACACAGACACGCATACACGTTTACACACACAAACCATCATATAGAAGAGAGATTTCTGAATAGGGATTTTGTTTCTGTTTTTTGTTAAAGAGACATGAAAGACCTCAACTTAAGGTTAAGTGTATAAACTTGAAACATCTTTATGATGCAACCGAAAGAATCATGAATCTGAAAAGCTACATGATTTTTCTGGATTTTATTTTTGTCGACTTATGAAGTTATATATATTGTTTTGTATATTTTTGAAATTTCTTAAGGAGAAGATTGCTGATTGGTCCTAACCAATTACTGTATAAAAGATGAACGACACGACAGCACTTCCTCCCATTGTGCAAAAATGAAGCCAAAATATCCCGCTTGTGGGAGCTGCCATGTTCCACTTTTGGAGCCAGAGTCTGCTCAGTAGTAACTTGTGGTGGAGCGTCTCTGCCCACACACCCGCTGGACGTGACCGTGAACACGCCCCCTTACACTTTTTACATAGCCCAGCTGCTCTGTCTCTCATTCTGCAGGGTATGGGTAAAATTTATCATACAAAACATGCACTCTGTGCAATATAGATTAACGTTACTGCTGAAGATGTGAGGACATCTGATCTCTGAAAAAACAACTGTTAATGAAGCTGGAAAAACACACCCACGTCTTGATCCTTAAAAAAGCATATTAATATATAGTAAAAGCCAATCAGAAGTAAGTAGAAGTAAAAGGCTTCAGCCTACTAATATTAGTCAATAAAATACATTCTCTGCGTCAAAAGTGATGAGATAATATTGAAAATAATACTTTGATCTCTTAAAATAAATTAAATCATAACTTATTACTAAAACTGATTATGTTGTTCTCCACCTTTTGCTTAACCAGACCAGAGTCTTGTACTGCAGGATTAATCTGAGTGTACCAGTCCTGGACCGTTTTTTTAACCAGGAGGATCCCAGGCTTGATTTTCGGCTAAGCAGGGAGTCTATGGCAGTGTTGCTAAATCTCCTGGATGCCACAATTGAGACCCTGATGTTTCTTTTCTGGTTGGCAAGAGGAGCATCCTACAGGTGGTCTCAAGAGTGTTCGGGATGCCTCATTCTACTGTTCACTACATTGTTGATAGACTCACAGAGGGGGTGGTGGCCATTCGCCACTAGATCATGTTGCTCCCAAAGACCCTCAAGGAGCTGGAGGTATTGTCCTGTGGGTTTGCATGGCTGGCACGCCATAGAGACTTTCTGAGAGCCGTTGGTGCAATCGACAGCTGCCACATCTGCATCAAGTCTCCAAGCAGCCCTGATGGTCAGTGCTACAGAAACAGGAAACTGATCCCATCAGTCATCTTCCAGGCAGTTTGTGACCATCGGGGCCGCTTCATCAACACGTATGTGGGCTGGCCTGGGTCGGCAATACAGTCTGTTCTTACCTGAACTCCTGCTTTGATTTTTCACTTAATATCTCCATAATCAGTAAATACCTGATTGTAGAGACATCTTTAATCAAACATGGTCTCGACAGGTTCCCTTTCATCACAGTCCATTTAATATCACTCTTGTTTACAGTAAGTTCCATAAAAACACATACAGTTAAATAACAGAAAAGCGCTTATTATGACATATTACAGATTATTTATACTGGCACAGTTGAATTTTGTATTTTTTTTAAAATTCAACATTGCTTTACAATTTACAATAACAATGAAAAATAAACCATACAGCACATTTTGTGTTTAAGTGTTTAAGTCACACAATGACTTAAAAATTACAAAAATACATTTTGTTTATAAAACAAAAAGAGATGTACTATTTCAATTATTTCATTTTAGAAATATTTCAGTTCAGTGTCATCAACCTTTTAGTAAAGTTTCTTTCTTCCTCTTCTTCTTCTTCTGGTTGTTCCCTTCCAGGGTCGGCACAGTGGATCATCCTATCATCCTTTTCTGTCTTGCTTTCTTCCTCCTGTCTAACAGCTCCATCTTCAACATCCTTTGGCCAGTTTATTCACCATCACTCTTCTGCATAAGTACAAACCATCTTAGCCTTGCTTTTTTAACTTTGTCTCCAAACCACTCAATCTGAGCTGTCCTCTAAATGTACTCATTTCTAGTCCTATCCCGTATGGTCACTAACGGAGACATTCTTAGCATCTTCAATACTGCCAACACTTGGCCTCCTGTCTGTTTGTCTGTGCCACCATCTCCACATCAGCAGACCTTCACTACCATCTTGTAAACGTTCCTTTTCACTCTTGCTGCTATTCTTCTGTCACAATTCCAGGCTGTTGTCTCAGAGATCAGCTGACCTCTATAAACCACCGCTCCCCCACTGATGGAGCGCTGATCGTGTGTCGACACAGCGGACAGGTGCCAAACTGCTCACAGACTCTGAAGTTGCAGTCTTTACATAAACATCGGTGGCCACAAGGCAGTGTGATTCTGGCCTCTTTCGCCATGCACACCACACAGACGTTATCTGTTGTAAAAAGAGAGAGATCCCAATTACATATGTGACATCAGGAAATGAGACCACACTATCACAGCTGATTTCACTTTTATCTTCTCTGGTCAGAAATGTGCAACTGAAAACAGCCAAAAATGTTTGAAATGACTCTTTACCTTCTGGCATTTTTGTGTCAAGACAGGAGATGCAGTCCTCACGTCTGAAGTCTGAAACATCAGGAACTGAACGAAAGTGACTGTCAGGATCAGGTGAGGCGAGCGGTTCAGGTGCAGGACAGGATCTTCTACGGTAAAGCAGCTTTTTGTTTTTCTTGGAGTCTTCAGCAAAGAGAAAGGAGTATTTGAATAGTCATTCAGTCTATGAATCAGACAACATTTATAACTCTCAGAGCATGTGAATTGCTCTGCATTCACAGAACAGGAAAAACATTCTGTAGGTCAAATATAACCGTGGTTCTAGTGAACTTACCCAGCAGCAAAATGGAGCGCGTCTGCCCGTAGATGTCTATCATGGCCCACAGCGGCTGTTTAGTGTCCACTCCTGGTAGTCGCTCGTACTCCTCGTTGTTGACACCTATGTATATGCTGCCATGAGAAGAAACCCAAAACTCCAGCTCTGAACCTGCTTGGCAGACAGATTCATCCAATGGAACAGCCCAGTGTCCGGACTTGTCAGTGAGGTTGGGGATGGACATGCTGGGCAGAGGCAGAGATCTGGTTGAGGGTGGCACAGTGGTAAAGCCCACACGCAGAGCCCCGTCCCAGATGGATGAATCCTTCTCTATTCTCAGACAAATCTTCTCCTGGATCTTCACTGGACGGTTGCTGAACACCAGCCCATTCTTGAAGGTGTTATCAGTCTTCTCTGCGAGTCGACCTCCATGACTCAAGCGGACCTTTTCTCCCACAGCCTGACTGTCGAAGGACAGAGGACTGACACAGCGTGAGCTGCATCTGTGTGACACCTCTGACTTGCCAACTACACAGAATTAAATAAAACTTATTAGTGCTGATATAAAAATATTTCTTTGCATGTGATCAGATGCTTAAATATCATGCATACATTTAATGGTTTAATGGAAAATTAGTAGTCTGACTTACTATTAATAAAAGATAACTGAAAATAATGTGACAAGGTTTTCTGTCATGAGCTTATTTTACACCTTTAAGATGTTTCTGAAAAAGATTTTAGTGCAATAATAAAAGCTAATAAACTTGTAAACAAGTCGTAATAAAATTTGCAAACTCCTGTGCTTTCACTTTTGAGAATGATGTGACACTTTGGACTTCATCCTGATCATTAAATAAAGTGAACTAAGTTGCATTCAATGTCCACTAGGTGGCCTGTGATTATTCATTGTTTATGTCTCACACAGTTATTGTGTTTGCACTTTATCTTTGGCAATAAGCATTTCCTCTAAAATATAAACTTTATCTTTAAAGATTTTTGCATTTAATTCACAGCTTATAATTAAGAATTTTTTTTTGCAGTCGTTTGCTAATCCTTACAGTACTTTGCCATTTTTCATATATTCTTTATTGTTTTCATTCAGTTTTCATGGATTTATTTCAATAGATAACAGCAGATTTTACATTCTTCAAAATTGCAAGTGAAAAACATCTGTTTCTCATATTTATGCACTATAATTTCCAAAGTCAATTATGTTGCTTGTTTTCATATAATATAAATAACTGTTTAGTCTAGTAACAATATAGAAACAGCTGACATTTGTTGATTTGGGTATAATAGTTATTGATTTACCAAACTGATATATAAAGCAGCTCTGTAACTTACATTTAAAAATCCTCATAGAGCGTGACCATGGCATTTTGAAGTTGTAAATAATACTTGTCAGCTGAGTCCTGATGGATGATAGTGTGTGTGCTCCTTTATAGTTTCCACATGTGGGTTGAAAACACAAACACTCCCAGCATAACCAGGAAAGGAAAAGAGGAGGGGCTGGGGAAGTGACTGTACATTCTGATGATGTCATTAACCTCCATTCACAGTTCAATGTCTGAGCTGAGTGAGGACATCAGGACACTCACAGTAACAGTCTTATTGAGCTTTAATCTTCTGTGCACAGATTCTATACTATAGTATAGAATCTGTGCACAGAAGCCTAACAATAGTACATATATGTACTATTGTTAGGCTTTGTTTATACATGTGAAATATCAGCCCAAAATGCTTTTTTTTTTTTTTTTTTTTTTTTACACTTGTCAGGAATTAAATCCAAACCAACCTGCATGCTTCAAAATAGCCAGACAGTCTTCCAGGGACATAATAAAGACTTTCTGTTTGAATAACAAAACAAAGAAAAAACAAAAGAACTGGATGATGATGGTGCTAATTAAAAATATTGCTGTTTTTTGGTTTGCTTTGGAGTATCTTTGTCAGTCTTCTACTTTGGTTTTAGTTTTTATTTTGATGGATATTTTACGGCTATAAAACCGAAACACATTGAACTGTAGAAGAGTGATGCACTTTTCATGCACAATCTAGATAGATATTAGAACATTAACAGTAGTGTAATAGTTAATGACGCTGAAGGTTTAGGAGATGGCTTCTTTGTTGTTTTGCTGTCAGTTTAATCTTTGTTAACCTGACCTTTTCTGGGAGTGACTTTTATCGGTTGTAAATCTCTGCATCTATCTGCATTTTTGAGAACTTTGTTACACTCGTTCATGCATTAGGAAATCCTTTACACATTAACAAAGGAAAAACAGCGCAGCTTTTTTTTTATACTATAAAGTGACTCAGATAAAGCTTTTAAGTTAACCTGTACACAAGTCATAATGAAAGTACCAAACTCTTTTGCTTTTACTTTTGCAGACCAGGTTAAAGTTTGGCCTTAGTCAGATGAGTTACCGACAGAAACAGTTCACTAGATGAGCTTTGATTTAAAATTCAGGGTTAGTTTTCTTTCTTTTGTCATTGCTGCAGTGGGTGGGATGAAAAAAATTTTTATGTTTAGATTTCTGTTGATGTAAGTTCAATGTGCTGCAGTAAACATCAGCTGAGTGAAAACAGGACAACCATGGCAAAAAGCATAAACATAATCATAAACTTAAGGAGAAGAAGTGAATTTGGAAAGAGTTTATGACCGTAAGGCAGGATTGTCCAACTCCAGGCCTCGAGGGCCGGTGTCCTGCAGGTCTTAGACGTGTCCTTGATCCACAACACAGCTGATTTAAATGGCTAAATGACCTCCTCAACAGTTAATGAACTCATCATTTGATTTAGGTGTGTGGACATAAGGTGATATCTAAAACCTGCAGGACAACGGCCCCCGAGGCCTGGAAGGTTGGACACTCTGGCTGTAAGGCTTTTGTCATATATAATCCAAAATGAGAAGAACAACACAAGAAACAAAAAACCTTTAGGATCTGAAAAATGTCCAATAAATGAATCACACCTCTTTATAAATACAAATAGTTACTCACAGAACAAGACTAAGTTTAAAACCTGCTGATTTGTTGTTGCATGTTGTTTGTTCACTGAACTCTAAGTTAAAGAATACGTTTTTTTATACAAATATGGGGTAACATTGCATACTAAAGAAAAGGTGCTACACCTATCAGGAAGATCAAACCACGAGAGCCGAATACAAAAGTTAGCCTTGATCTTCATTAATTTTCATGTCACAGCCAATCAGTCTTCCAGCTCTTTAATAAACTATTTGAAATAACGAACAAACAAACAATAGGAAAGCTCCGTGGGGCTGAGGATGGAAATTTGGGCCTTCAAAATCAAACTACAAACTATTTTTGTTTTATTTTGACCACCAGTGTTATTAATTTGTCACAGTCTGACAATAGAGAATAAGGTTTTTAATTTCACTGAGATTTTACTGTCATGGTTCTGGGTCCTTTTAGGCCAGCATTTTGTGTTTTCTTGTATTCCTGTGGTAGTTTGTATTATTAGATTATGTTCTGGTTCATTAGTGGTCTTTAGTTTTCTATTGTGAGTTATATTCCCTGTTTAGTATTTTCCCCTTGTGTCTGTGATGTCTCTCTCTGTGTCTGCGTTGTCTTGTGTCTTGTTTCCTCCTCGTGTTTCATTCTGTTTTCACCTGCCTGCCATGTTTATCCATGTTTCCCCAGTCAGTCACGTCTCTGTGTCTGTCTGCACCTCTGTGCGTGTGTTCCCATTGCTTCCTGTTTTATTTTGGTAGTTTCCTATCTGTGTGCGCCATGTTTTGCTTTGCTTCTGCTATTGTGAAGGTACCTTGTCTGATCTGTTATATTTAGCTTTATTTACTTCTGTCCACCGTCACGGTCTCCCTCAGTCCACACTGTGTGTTCTGTCTGCTAAAACTGCTAGTTTATTTTGTATCTTCAGTTAAGTTAGTTTTTCCTTGTTCAGCAATAAAGCAGTTTTTTGAGTTTATGTTTCACATCCTGGAGTCTGCATTAATGCACCCAAATGCATTTGGGTCCTCCCTTCCTGCCTGCTGCATGCAGTTTATGACATTTACAACTGCAAACAATACAACAATGTAAATAAATAATAATAAAACTAAATGGACTGAATTGGACGTTTGAAGAAGCATCAAACATCTTTTTTTTGGTAACTGTTAGGTTTTGTATTGTTGATTGTCATTTATGCTTAGAAATATTCAACCATATATGCTTAGAGGTGTATAATCAATTGTGTAGTGATAGGATGTGTGATCTTTAGCAGGCTGCAAAGGCTTGGTGTGCATTCCTGGAATTTTTTGGTAGGATAAACGTGGCTATATCTGTTTTAGTCTAAGTGCTTTTTTACATATAGATGAACTGTTGGATTTTCCAGACCAGCAGGTTTAGGGAAGTTGTTTATGGGGCCACACTCTGCCCCCCCCCCCCCCCCCCCCCACACACACACACACACACACACAGACACACACGCAGGCAAGGTACTCTTTGTTTGTATGAAGACGTCATATGTTAATGAACCTATGCATATTCATTTAACCTCAATAAAAGACCAGTGTTACGGGGGAGCGGACGAGAGCAACTGGGGTCAAGCGAAGGAACGGCGTTTGTCCGGTTCTCTCCCATGCACGAGAAACATGAAGAACTTTGCCTACTTCGTGTCTTGCTTGCTGTGTAATTATATTGTCTTCAACGTTCCAGCGAATAGGTTCAAGCTACAAACCTATCAGTAACCCAAACCTGAATTGATGATTTGTACCAGTACAGTTTACTTTAGTTACACATTAACAATAGAAACTGCTTAGGGTTGTTTTTTTTTTTAATATAAATGGTAAAGTCTTTCAGATAAAGCTTTCAATATAACTATAGATGTAGATAAAGTTTTAAACAAATCATATTGAAACTCTTCTTTTAGTTTTGAGGACTATGTGAAGGTTCAACCACATTCTACCATTAATATTTAACTGCTGCACACTTGCATCTGCTGCAGGTTTTCTATCAGAGGAGTTTCAGTCTTCTGCAAGCATCTGTTTTCTTTTCTTTAGCATGATCCATTTAATAATAGTGTTATTTGCAGTAAGTTTCATAATATTAAGAGCAACAAATTACACTTTACTAATGTTGCCATAGTTTAACCATCAAAGAATTTGACAATTGTTCAACATAGTAATTTCACAGAAAGTTGCTTTAAACGGAACACATTTTGCACTCAATGTTTTAAGTCATACACTTTTAATGTTAATCAGACAAAAAAAAAGGTTGAGTATATTTTAATCATATAGAAACACAGTTCAGTAAATTTACATCAACTTCTGATCTCAAAGACTGCAGATTTACATGTTTAACAAACAGAAAACAACTCATATACAAAGTTTTACATCAGGTTCTGTTCACTGTGTTTGTGTGTTAGTCACTCAGCAGTTTTTATTTGGTGATAATTCCTGGCTGATGTCTTGGGGGTTAGATGGTCCCTGAAATAGTTATATGTTAGTGACCAATAAAAATTGAACCAATGTGAAGCAACGCAAACCCCGGGGTGTAGAGCTTCTGAGTACACACAGCAGTCCTGAACCCCTCCTCCTGCTGTTGGGTACCCTTTCATCCTTTGTTCTTTCTTGGTGAGTCTTAAGTTTTTATTTTATTCTTTCAACTGTACAAATGTCATATTACCCCAATCATTATATGTTTATCAATATTTTCCCCCAATCAGTTTTTAATCATACATGTTTCTTTTGTTTAATCTTAAACTTGGTTACACAACTTTCTGGCACCATAACTTTTCGAGTGCCAGTCCTGGCATCCATCATTTATAATTGGGTCACTTTGTCAGTTTAATGGCCAAAGTGAGTTCGAAGGTTTGCAAAAAGGCAGATAACAGTTAATCATTTTGGCAATTTTGTCGGGTTCGCTTGTCAGAAGTACACGACTATCCATGATAAGAAAGGGTACTTTTCACCTATGGTGGCTGAGGCAAGAAAACAGAATCCTAGGTGCATCCTAGGCAGGGCCAGGTTTGTTTACCATATAGGCTGTGGAAGGGCTGGATACAGAATGAAGACGAGCAGAGAGTCCCAGGTGCACATTTAGCAGTGCCAAGTTGAAATAACTCTATGTTTGGACTTGTCACCATTGGCCATAACACAATCAATCCTAATTATTACATTTTCAAACAGCATTGATCAACATGTGTTCATACAAGAAGTGGCACAAACTTCATTAATATAACTATAGATAATATTTGACCTAAATATGTGGGTCTTGTGATTTGAACATGTATGTTAGAGGATTATCATAATGATTACATTATATAAAACACTCCAGTGTAGGTATATATAGTATATTTGCGAGTATATGTCCAGTGTATACAGGTATATATGTCAAATATCATAAAAAATCCACAACAAAACTCTCTAGATCAATGTCCACTAGGTGGCTTGTGATGACTCATTGTTTAGGTGTGACTCTCACACAATATGTGTGCACTTTATCTTATAGGAAGCTGAGCATTTCCTCTAAAACATAAACTTTATCGTGGCGGTCATTCGCTAATCCTTAAAGTACTTTCTCTGTTTTATTTATTTTATTTTATTTATCATCAGTGATGTTTTACTTAATAACAACAGATCACTCTGAAATTCTTAAGAAAATTGAACCTTTGAGAGAAAATACAGCTGTCTCATAATGATATGCTATAAATTCCTTAAAAATAATCAATATTCTTGTCTACATGTACAAAATCTAAATTACTGTTTATTCTTGTAAAAAGACTGAAAAAGCTGTTTTGTGTTGATTTTAGCATAATAAATGATTTACCAGACTGATAGATAAAGCAGTATTTTAACTTATATATCAAGTTCTCTGTTAAGATTTACCAGAGCTCTTCTCCTTAGTTTGCGTTGCCATCTTAAAGACGTAACTAATACTTGTTGAATGAGTTCCACGTTTGAGTGTGACATGGGAACTGCTGGGTGCTTGAAGACATGGAGTGCATATGGTTTGAAAACACAAACACTTCCAGAATCGCAGGAAAAATGAAAGGGCAGGGACGGAGGAACGAACCCAATGTAGGAGATTTCCCAGAATTATTTTGAGAGTTTGGTTGTGACCAGTTTCCTTATTTACTGTGTAACCCCTGTTTCTTTGAGAGCAGACAAACAATTTTGATAATTAAAGTAGATTAATGCACGTAATCCTTTTTTTTTTTTTTGTGGGGGGGGGGGGTTATTAACTGGCATTTTAATCTTATAGTGCCACGTGGCCTTATTGAAAGAATTTAGTTTTATCTGTTGTAGATCTAAAGTGTTCTGCATGTTTACATCTCTGGGAACATCATGTAACGTTGGAAACCATCAGGACAATCACGGTTAATTTTTTTTTCATCGGAGAATAAAACTTTCTTCCACTTTTCAGTGTTCTGTGGCATTCAAGGAAACAAGGCCTTTGAAGCCCTTTTTTTTTTGAAGCCCTTGAGTATGCCGCTTGATGGTTATGGGGCTGCAGTTCGCACCAGTAAAAGCCTTAATTTGGATCGTCCAATGTCTTAAAGGACAGCCAATTGGTTCGTGCTGGTGAAATTATTTTGCTGGTTTAACTTTTTTGTTCCATAACAAATGGAGATTAAAGTGATAGAGCCCCTCTGTCCACTATTGAAAAGTCACTGATTTATAGCTGACTGGGAGATGATATCTAAAAATCATGCATGTATGGTTGACTGGGAGACAATCCTGTATTAGTCAACATTAAATGTTGTCCTTTGAGATTTAAACATAAGACTGGGAATAATATTAAACTAAAGATTTAAACCTTTAGTTCCAATTTGTTCTTTTCATTTAACAACACCACCCAGAGTCAAAATTATCATCAACAGACACATTCATCCTGGGGAAAAATGAGTGAGGGAGACCATCAGAGTTAAGCTGGGTTTGCTGGCTGCAGAGGTTTCATCAAACATGTCCTGTTTTAAGTGTTCTGTTACTCACTGAAGCACCCATCTTGTCAGAAAGATCAGAGAGATTGAAGCTCATTGCAAGGATCAAGCAGGACTCAGAATCTTCACCAGCAGCTCCCTCAGAGGGAAATCTTCAGACCTCCACCGTAGAAGATGGACAAACCCAGCACTTTATGAACAGTGTGATAGTGACCTTTGCTTTGTGTATGTTAGACAAACTTACAAGTTTAGACCTGAAGCATTCAGCATCTTTATATCTCTGGCAGATTTCTCTTGCACTTGTTTATACATTACAAGTTACTTTAGTTACACATTAACAATAGAAAAAAAGGCATAGGGTTGTTTTTTTAATATAAATGATAAAGTCTTTCAGATAAATATTTCAATATAACTATAAATGTAGATAAAGTTGTAAACAAGTCATATTGAAACCCGCAAACTCTGCTTTCACTTTTGAGAACCACGTGAAGGTTTGACCTTCATCTACGATTAATATTTAACTCATACACATTACAACAGAGTGAATCTTTTATTTTTAAATAGTCAGCAGTTTTTATTTGGTGATGATTCCTGGCTGATGTCTTGGAGCTTAGATGATCCCTGAAATAGTTATATATTAGTGATCCTGATACATGCTCAGTCATCCAGCTAAGAAAATCCCAAAAGGTTGATTCTGTTCATATAGACGTAACGTTTTCAGTGGGAGAAACGTTTCGTCACTATGTCCAGATGAAGAGAATCAACCTTTTGGGATATTAGTGAATACATACACATTTGATAAAACAATGTAATTAAATGCAGTTCTAACTCTAAAACATTTTTTGCACATTGCATAAACTTAAATTGTCACAATATATTCAAAGTTCTCTTCATGTTAACAATATAAAATCAGAGAACAAAATTCAGAAACATGTGACAAAGTTTTCTGATTGGAGATCACTTGTGCTTCTTTTGCACCATAAAGCTGTTGAAGTTTGATTAACCACTTATATACTATTTCTTTACCTGTAGTAACAAAGACACCAGTAAACCCGGATAAACTTGTAAAAAAGTCATAATATAATCAGCAAACTTATATGCTTCCACCTTTGAGAAACATGTGAAGCTTTGCACTTCATCCTTATCAGTTGAAGCAAACTCTCAAGGTCAATGTCCACTAGGTGGCTTGTGATGACTCATTGTTTTGGTGTGACTCTCACACAATTACTACGTGTGCACTTTATCTTATAGGAAGCTGAGCATTTCCTCTAAAACATAAACGTTATCATGGCAGTCATTCTCTAATCCTTAAAGTACTTTCTCTGTTTTATTTATTTTATTTTATTTATCATTAGTGATGTTTTACTTAATAATAACAGATCACTCTGAAATTCTTAAGCCCTGTAGGAGTGTCCCCCCAAGAGGGACATGGACACTCTAATGATCCTCTACCTAATCACACGAGCCAAGGTGTGAAAACAGGTGTATGTCAAAATCAGCTGAGGTTTCGGGTGAGCTCATTGTGAAACCTAGCCCTACCTTGTATGTAAGTACAGGGTACTTCCACCTTGTTGCCTGCAAATTGCATGCCAATACAGGGTACTTACAGAGTACTTGTTTAATTATTTCTTGCAAAAAGTGATACTTGTTTCTTGCAAATTGCATGCAAGTAAAGGTTACTTGTGTGTGCAATTTGTATGCAAGTGCAGGGTACTTAAAGTGTACTTGTTTCATTGTTTCTGGCAAAAACCTGACTTGTTGGCTGCAAAACACACGTAAGTACAGTGTACTCGTCCCTTACTTGCGTCGTGTTATAAGGTGCTACAGAAATGCCATTGATTTATATAGTTGAAGAAATGTGGCTTTATAGTTGACTGGGAGATTAAAGTGGTAGAGCCCATCTGTCCACTATTGAAAAGTCACTGATTTATAGCTGACTGGGAGATGATATCTAAAAATCATGCATGTATGGTTGACTGGGAGACAATTAGTCAACATTGTCCTTTAATTTAAACATAAGTGTCAAGGTCTGCGGAGGCAGACCGTGCGGAAAGGTGTGTGGTGGACCCAGGTGCGAACACAAACGAGGATGCAGGAGTGGATTCCAACCAAAACGAGCCTTTTATTATGGCTGAAAAACTCATGGAAAAGAACAACAAAGTAACTGAGGGAAAACCTGAACATAGACTGGGAAACTATGACTCTAATGAGATTTAGACTGCAAAATACAAACTATGGCTGGGATACTATGACAAGGGGTAGGGGAGATAACACAGACGACGCGAGACAGACTGTATGAAACACAGAGACTAAATACACATGAGGGATGATCAGGGGAAGTGGCCACACATGGGAACACAGCTGACACACATGAACTTAACGACAGGACAGAAGGAGTGAAACTGAATACACTGACCGTGAATACAGACTTTCAAAGTAAAACAGGAAACATGGAGATTAGACAAGACACATGAACCGGGGAGACGTAGTACAGGGGAGATGACATAACCACACGAAGGGCAAGGGAGACTTAATACACGGGTAGTATGTACAAATGGCTGGACTGCCTTAGTGACCCTAAACAAAGAATAAACATCAAAATAGGCTAAAACACAAAACACTGGGTCGCACGACCCAGGACCATGACAATACCCCCCCCTCAAGGGCTGGCTCCCGACAGCCCAAAACCGAGAAACCAAACAAAAACAGAAAAACCCCACCCAGGGCGGGAGGCGGGGGACCAGGACGGAGGGACCAGAACAGGAAACAAAACGAACAACAGAACACACAGGAGCACAAGACCAAAGTCAAAACAAAGTTCAGGGGGCCGACCCAGAGCCCACAGGCACAAGAGTACACGGGTCACATGGTCGGGGGGCCGACCAGGCGGGCGGCACAGGTGACAGAGCCGGTCCGGAGGCCGGCCGCGCAGAAGGCAGCGGCGGCGACGAAGGCGACGACGGAGCAGTTCAGGGGGCCGACCGCGCGGAAGGCAGCGGCGGCTCCCAAGTGTCAGGCGTACCGGCCGAGGCTTGGAGGGCACAGGACCAGGCGACGCTGAAGCAGAGGCTGGCCCAGGCGACGCTGAAGCAGAGGCTGGCCCAGGCGACGCTGAAGCAGAGGCTGGCCCAGGCGACGCAGAAGCACAGGCTGGCCCAGGCGACGCAGAAGCACAGGCTGGCCCAGGCGACGCAGAAGCACAGGCTGGCCCAGGCGACGCAGAAGCACAGGCTGGCCCAGGCGTAGCAGAAGCACAGGCTGGACCAGGCGTAGCAGAAGCACAGGCTGGACCAGGCGTAGCAGAAGCACCGGCGGAGGCTGGACCAGGCGAGGATGAAGACTCGGATGAAGCTGGACCAGACAAAGCACAGGCTGAAGCAGGACCAGGCGACGACGAGGCGGCCGCAGGTGGCGGCTGGACAGGCTCCTCGGGCCCTCCAGCTGACGAGGCATGAGGCTGAACGGGCCCCTCGGACCCTCCAGCGGAGACAGGAGGCTGGATGGGCTCCTCGGGCCCTTCAGCTGACGAGGCATGAGGCTGAACGGGCCCCTCGGACCCTCCAGCGGAGACAGGAGGCTGAACGGGCCCCTCGGACCCTCCAGCTAACGTGACGTGAAGCGATGGTGTCGCCGCAGGGTGCCGGATAGGCACACCTGGGAGTCCAACAGCAGATGCAGGACAAACAGTTATGTAGGCCCCTGGCTGGACTAGGAGCTGAGGAAACACAGGCTGCTGAGGCACAAACCCAGAGAGAGAGAAAACAGGTAGAAAACAGTCTATAGGGCTTAACATCTTGGCATGAAAAACCGTGAAGTGAACAGTGGTAGGGACCACCAGTTCAGAGCCAGCAATCATTAGGTTCCCAGAGTCTGCATCAGTCCAAGGTGGCTCGCAGGTTACTGGCCCAGTCTCAGTAATCCTAGGAGAGGCCAACATAAGCTGGTTGGACTTAACCGATGGTAGTGTGCGGCTCAGAGGAGCTGGTTCAACCATACGGAAAACAAGAATTGCCACTCGATCCACAAAAACAAGGCTTAGATCATCAGGAGCTAACTCCTGAAAAAACAGTAAACACACAGGTATGGACCTAACCAATGTCACCGTGGTAGCATGACTGTGGTGTGTTGGATGGATGTGTTTGTTGGAACCTGCACCCGCAGTGATCTGTGGCGTCAGAGTGATGACTATATTGAGTGGAGAGACAGATACAGGCAAAACGGTACGTAAACCATTAACTGAAGCAGGTGACACTTCAGGCTGAGAGTGAGTGGTTACAACATTGTTCGAGGCTAAAATCTTATCCAGTGATGAGTTCACAGAGACAGGAGAAAACGGTGTCACATTAACCCTGATCTCAGCCTCCATCTCCTGAGTGGAGGTACTGGTGCAAAACAGTTCAGAATCACCCTGTGTATGACCTTCAGGAAGACAGAATTCATATTGTGACGTTACACAGTCCAGGTTACCATGATCAGCATTTATGTTTTCATCTTGACAGGTTAGAGTGAGTTCATGATCGGCGTTCACCGTTTTCAGTTCATTAAACACAAGAGTAGCAGGGAAAACAGGATCACTAGTCATGTTACACTTTAATCCATGATTTGCCAACTCTGCAATATCCTTGCTTACTGTGGCTTCAGAGGGCCCCGGAGTTGAGAAAACACAGTTCTTGAGGTCAGGCTCAGAAACAGATAGCTCAGACTTGGATGGAACCTCAGACATGGTAAAAGACACAAAAGGAAACACCTTCACCCCACTACTCACTCTATTACCCTGAGAATCAGTGGAAGTCTCTTTCAGTCTATGTGTAGATTTTGTGGTCCCTGCAGGATTGAGTGAAGCAGTCATAATCGGCTGAGAAGGACTGTCCCTAGCCTGTGGCTTGGTGAATAGCTCATTGCTAGCCATATCACCGGCTAAGTCTGTAGTTACTTCACATGCCGCCCGCTCAGAGGAAACTTGGCTTGACAGAACAGGTTCACTCACCTCCGAGCATCGGGTGATGCGGTGACGACGCGAACGCCGTTTTTTCTTGGCCGTGGGCCCCGTTAACGCGGAAAGTGGAGCCTCCTGCGGTGACGCAGAGGCTGAGGATGCGAGTGTTGGCGGAGCGTCAGGCGGGAGCTCCTGGCAACTCCGGGGGCCCCCAAAGGCCAGGCGTGTCCCGCGGAAAATCTCACCGTAGTGAGGAGCGAGCACTGGCTTCCCCCGTTGCTCCTCCTCCAGTTGCGCGCATGCGGCGCTCTGCCGCTCCTCGAGGTCGAAATCCATTACCTCCACAGCCTCCTCGTGTCGTTCAGTGGAGGGCGAGACATGCCGTAGCGATGAGCGTGAACGCCGCTTCCGTCTTGAAGTGGACGCGGATGGAACTTGGTTTTCTGTGATGACTGGCTCCTCGTCTTCCGACCACATCCGCGCCAGAAAGGAAGCGGGAGAAGAGTAGTCCGATCGAGGCAGCGAGGACGGGCGGCCGGTCCGAGGCGGGGCGGCTGGCGGAAGCTCCTCCTCGGAGATAAGCCAGGGCTTCCAGCGTAGCTCATCCTCCCGATACGCTCGCAACACCTGCTGCCGCTCCTCCTCACCGAAGTCAACAGCCTCGGGCATCTCCGTGCAGGCAGGCGGTGGCGAAGATGCGGAAGCTGATGAAGTGTGAGCCAATGGTGTGTCCGTGGTGAGCCTCACCGTTCCGACTCTGACCGCCACTGGCTCATGAGGCGGCGGGGCAACGGCGCGATGGCACGGCTCTGGTGAAGGTGCACGCCCACCGGGCCGCTGCTGCTGCGGATGGAGTCGGAGAGCGGAGACGAGAAGGTCGCTGACGAGGGGGTGCAGCGTCTCCCATAACCAGGGGAACACAGACACGCACACCCCTACCTGGCGGGCGAACTCCTCCCGTTCCTCCTCACTGGAACAGTGCAGCCACTTGTCGCACAGCGACTCCACTGTCCGGACAATCTCCAGTCTTTGTGTCGCTGGGTCCGGCATGCTCGCGTCGTACTGTCAAGGTCTGCGGAGGCAGACCGTGCGGAAAGGTGTGTGGTGGACCCAGGTGCGAACACAAACGAGGATGCAGGAGTGGATTCCAACCAAAACGAGCCTTTTATTATGGCTGAAAAACTCATGGAAAAGAACAACAAAGTAACTGAGGGAAAACCTGAACATAGACTGGGAAACTATGACTCTAATGAGATTTAGACTGCAAAATACAAACTATGGCTGGGATACTATGACAAGGGGTAGGGGAGATAACACAGACGACGCGAGACAGACTGTATGAAACACAGAGACTAAATACACATGAGGGATGATCAGGGGAAGTGGCCACACATGGGAACACAGCTGACACACATGAACTTAACGACAGGACAGAAGGAGTGAAACTGAATACACTGACCGTGAATACAGACTTTCAAAGTAAAACAGGAAACATGGAGATTAGACAAGACACATGAACCGGGGAGACGTAGTACAGGGGAGATGACATAACCACACGAAGGGCAAGGGAGACTTAATACACGGGTAGTATGTACAAATGGCTGGACTGCCTTAGTGACCCTAAACAAAGAATAAACATCAAAATAGGCTAAAACACAAAACACTGGGTCGCACGACCCAGGACCATGACAATAAGACTGGGAATAATATTAAACTAAAGATTTAAACCTTTAGTTCCAATTTGTTCTTTTCATTTAACCACACCACCAAGAGTCAAAATTATCATCAACAGACACATTCATCCTGGGGGAAAATGAGTGAGGGAGACCATCAGAGTTAAGCTGGGTTTGCTGGCTGCAGAGGTTTGGAGAGACTCTCTCCCTCTCATCAAATGACTTACTTTAGTTACACATTAACAATGGGAAAAAAAGGCATAGGGTTGTTTTTTAATATAAATGATAACGTCTTTCAGACAAATATTTCAATATAACTATAAATGTAGATAAAGTTGTAAACAAGTCATATTGAAACCACCAAACTCTTCTTTCACTTTTGAGAACCACGTGAAGGTTTGACCTTCATCTACAATTAATATTTAACTCATACTGTCATGATCCTGGGTCCTTTTGACCCAGCGTTTTGTGTTTTCTCTTATTGCGATTTTGGTTCTGTTCTTCCTCTGTTTAGTGTTTATTCGGTTCTGCTCATGTATTCCTGTGTTAAGTCCGCGTTTCTTAGTCTGTGTCCTTGCTTTGTAAGTTCCTGTTTTATTGTGAAGGTCTGTGTCTTATGTCAGTGTGTTCTGGTTACGTTTCCCCTGCCTCGTCAGCTGTGATGTCTTCCAGGTGTGTTCCCCTCCTGTTTCCCTTCTCCTGATTCCTGGCGTGTGTGTTTATAGTGTGTGTTACCTCGTCCTCGTTGCTGGTTCGTCTGTGTTGTTTCCCCTCGATCTCCCTGCATCTCTCTGTATGTATTTCCCCGGACCTCCCTGCATCTTCGTTTCTGGGTTGTTTTGTTAGTTTTACCCAGTTTAGGTTTCCGGTTTCATGTTCACCCACCATTGCTGTTTGTACCCACTCCTGTAAATAAATACTCACCTGCACCAGGGCCCTGTTTCAGGAAGCCGGTTTAGTGGAAAAACTGAGTAAGTATACCCTGAGTTAACGAAAACTCTGGGTTTTCGGTTTCACAAAGCGAGTTCAGCTGCAGCCTGAGTGAGTCACTATGACGACACACTCCGTGAAGCTAACCTGCCCCCTAGCAGGTTTACTACAACTAACCCTGACTGTCTCCGCCCCTTTGTCGGAAACCTGACTGTAGGAAGTGTCGGACATGGCGTGCCACTTCCTTGAAGAGCCAGTAGATCGTGAAGCCCAAATTCTCCGCAGAGCTCTCCGCCGGGAGAGAGTGATCAGAGCGCGTTTGGACATTTTATCATTTCCTGATGATTTTCTGTGCGAACGTTACCGTTTCTCAGCACAATCTATAATTTATTTGGATAACATCCTCAGGCCATATATTACGCATGTGACACATCGCGGACATCCTCTCAGTTCTGTACATATTACTTGTATTGCACTTCGTTTTTTTGCAAACGGGAGCTTTCTGTATAATATTGGTGAAGCTGAGCACGTTTCCAAGGCTACCGTCTGTCGGGCAGTCAGGAATGTTACAGTTGCACTGAAACGTCTCCTGTACACGTTTGTGGTGTTCCCCGGTCACAGACCCACAAGATTTATCAAAGAGGGATGCCACAAAATTGCAGGTATCAGGATGACCAAAACTTAATTTATGATGTGGTGATACTTGGACTACTACTTAAATTGCACATTTATTTTCAGGGTTCCCAGGCGTGATTGGCTGTACAGATGGTACTCACATTCCAATCATTGCTCCTTCAGTAAATGAAGGAGACTATGTGAACAGGAAGTCTTTCCACAGCATTAATGTACAGGTACATAGTTCCCTGTAGCATTTCAAACTAACAAATTATTTCATCATAGTAATGGATGCTAATTTGTGTTCTCTGCACTGTGAAGATCATATGTGATGCTGCCAACATTATCACAAATGTGGAAGCCAAGTGGCCAGGCTCTGTCCATGACTCACAAATATTCCGTGAATGTACACTGAGCACAAAATTTGGACATGGTGAGTTGAGAATACTTTAAAATATATAAAGACCAATTGCTTCAGGGACATTTGAACTGAAGTGTACCCTTCTGTCTTAGGAGAGTTCACTGGCTACTTGCTTGGTGATAGGGGGTATCCATGTTTACCCTATTTGCTTACCCCTTACCCTGACCCTGAACCGGGCCCACAGCAGCGATATAATCTGGCTAATTGCAGGACAAGAGCCAGAATTGAAATGACTATCGGAATGCTTAAGGCCCGGTTCCAGTGCCTGCAAAGACTCAGGGTCACCCCAGAAAGGGCATGTGACATTATTGTGGCATGTGTGATTCTTCACAACATTGCCACAATTAGAGGAGAACACTGTCCTTCTGAACCAAACATCAGCAGTGATCCAAACCATGAACATCCTGACCCTCCCACGGACATACAAGATGGAAGCGCAGTCAGAGACACCATATGTCACAATCATTTCCTTTGACCCATCACCTCAACATGTTGAAAGAAGAATAAACAGATTTTTTGTTCAACTGGCTTTATTGGTCGCCTGTGTTTCCTGTACACAAAGTATTAAAAGATGTAAACCTCATAAAGTGTCTCTGTTGCTTCCTCCTCTGTAACAGCTGTCAATGTTTCTTCATTATTTTCCTGTAGTAAAGAAATAGACAACATTGCTGTTCTACTGTAAACTCATATAATCTGTGGAGTATTAAGAGTACTCACAACTGCATGTTGGTCTGGCTCAACAGGAGGCTGCACCAGATGCAGTACACCACCACCATCAACTGATAGAATATGAGGTTCATACAGGTCACTTATAACTTACAAGGGACCAAATGGCAATTAACAAACATACCAATCACCTTACACTTCATTGTCATTATGCTCTCAAAGACAACCAAGACTGAGGGAAGGCAAAATCAGTAGGAAAATAACTTCACTACAAAATAATCCATTATGGTAAAGAGTTTATCAAATGAATGAGTAGCACTGCAAAGGTGACTGTGAAGAAAGGATGTATGCACATCATGTATTATTTTGAAGTTACCCCTTATGTAGGCACTTGTGTCTTGCGGGGTTATTGACTCAGAGGATGTCCCCGCAGAGATGCCTTCGGCCACAGGGCGCCCACTGTTTTGGCTGAGGGCCAACTGCTCAGCCTCTGTGAGTGGTGGTGGTGGAGGACCCCCACCTGTTTTTCAGGCCTCCGCTTTTTTTCTGTTGGCTATAACGGGCCACATTTGAGCATACAGAGTAAGCAAATATGTACTTGTAATGTGCTCAGATAATTTCAATAAGTGCTTACAGAAAGAAAATTAATGTAGCCTCTAACTGCAATTGATTTACATGGGACAAACAGACCAAGCACTATGGCTCATAATACAATTACACCTTACCTGTTTGGACTATATTTTTATATTTCATTTTTACTTGCTGCCAGGAACGTTTGGGGCCTGTTGGGTTGCACCTGCGCTCACATCACATCACAAAATAAAATGTATAAAATAACAAATAAAATAACATATGATAAAATAACGTGTTAAATGGGTGGAAATCCCTAGATCAATGTTTAAATTAACACTCACGCATTGACTCTGTCGGCTATGTTTTGCCATGCATGCTCTCTTTCTTTTGCAGCTGTGGCTGTGTTACTTTTTTCCGCGGAATTTGCATGTTATCGGCATATGCTGCCATCAGAATTTCGGCCTCAAGCGCTGTAAAATACATTGACCGTGCCTTCTTTCCCTCCGTCTCCATGGTGACTCGCTTAATCTGTGCTCCGCTTATCAGGGCTTTATGTATCCTCGTCCGCGCGCTTCACTTGGGGTTAAAGCAACTCCGCGTTGACTGAACTAATTGTTATCAGCCTTTCTGAAACCGAATATTCCGAGTTGGACAGTTCGGGGTTACTCAACCGTGAGTGTCGTTTTTCACTCTGAGTTTTCCAAACCGGCTTCCTGAAACAGGGCCCAGAGCTGCCGCCTTTTGGGTCCTTTCTACAACTCCACACGTCTGCCACACCGGACGTGATACATACACATTACAACAGAGTGAATCTTTTATTTTTATGAAACAAGAACAGGTTGAGTATATTTTAATAATATAGAAATGCAGTTCAGTAAATTTACATCAACTTTTCATCTCAAAGACTCTGCAGATTTACAAGTTTAACAAAAAGAAAATAATTCATATACAAAATTTTACATCAGGTGCTATTCATTGTGTTTGTCTGTTATTTTTTTTAATATTAATGACAAAGTATTTCAGATAAAGCATTCAATATAACTATAAATGTAGATAAAGTTGTAAACAAGTCATATTGAAACCCGCAAACTCTGCTTTCACTTTTGAGAACCACATGAAGATTTGACCTTCATCTACAATTAATATTTAACTGCTGCACATTTGCAGCTGCTGCAGATTTTATCATTTTCAGTCTTCTGCAAGTGTCTGTTTTCAGCTACACAATCTTTTTATATTTGAAGGTCACGTATTTCTTTTCTTTACCATTATCGATTTAATAATAGTGCTATTTGCAGTAAGTTTCATAATATTAAGAGCAACAAAATACATTTTATTAATGTTGCCATAGTTTAACCATCAAACACTTTCACAGAAAACTGCTTTAAACAGCACATTTTGCACTCAGTGTTTTAAGTCATACACATTACAATAGAGTGAACCTTTTATTTTTATCAAATCAGTAAATTTACATCAACCTTTGATGTCAAAGACTCTGCACATTTACATGTTTAACAAAAAGAAAATAATTCATATATAAAGCTTTACATCAGGTTCTATTCATTGTGTTTGTCGGTTAGTCAGCCAGCAGTTTTTATTGGGTGATAATTCCTGATGTCTTGGAGTTTAGATGATCCCTGAAATAGTTATATATGAGTATTTATCCTGATACATGCTTAACCATCCGGGTTAGAAAATCCCAAAAGGTTGATTCTGTTCATCTGGACGTAACATTTTCAGTTTCGTCTTGTCCATGTTGTCAAGTTTGCGTTGTCATGTCTGCGTTCCATGCTGTTTCCCGTTTTATTGTGAAAGTCCTGTCCTATGTGCTGTGCATCTGGTTTTGTTTGCCCTTGTCTCGTTAGGTGTGATTTGTTTCATCTGTGTTCCCACCTGTTCCCCATTTATAGCGTTATTTTTGTGTCACTATTCTGAGTGCACTTAAAAAAATCTTTTGAGCGCACGTAAAAAATAAATAAATAAAATAAAAATGCAGGTGCAAGTGTTGCATTTTGAGGAGAAATTTATTTTGAGCAAAGAAAAGCTGGTGATGGTGAGAATTGGTAAGCACACCACCTCATCACTCATCCTAAACACAGGAACGCCACAGGCTTGTGTGCTTAGCCCCCTCCTTTATTCCCTGTTTACACACGACTGCGTTGCTAAGCATAAGTCCAACACCATTATCAAGTTTTCAGATGACACAACCATCATAGGCCTCATCACAGACAACGATGAGAGGGCCTATAGAGAAGAGGTGATGGCACTGTACGAGTGGTGCCTGGAAAATAACCTGTCTCTCAACATCAGCAAAACTACAGAAATGATAGCAGACTACCAGAAATGACCAGTCAGCGAACACCAGCCCATCCACATCTTCTTTCTTCTTCAAAGTTTGTTTCTTAGTTATTATTCTGATACATAATCATTTCTAGTATGACTGGACGAACACTGTGCCTTCATTTCTGAAGGCTGTTTGAGTCTGAGTGTTGCACCTTGTGTGTCTTGTGTTCTCTGGCCTTTGCTGATCTCAGTCTTTTTGCAGGAAAAGAAGTCAAGTCAAGTTGCTTTATTGTCATTTCAACCATGTGCAGTGGTACAGTACACTGTGAAGTTTATGTAGCACCAAGACCATGGTGCTACATAAAACAGACAATCAACACAGGACAACATAAAGTGCAAGTGTGCATTTCTGGCACACCTTCATACAACTTGATTTATGAAGGTGTGCATGTGTGTCAGACTCCTGAACACTCAGTGACTGGACTGACGGCTTGGTGGAAGAAAGTATTTCGCAGTCTGGCAATGAGGGTCCTAATCCTCCAGTACCTCTTGTCAAAAACACAGCAGGGTGAAGAGAGTGTGTGTGTGGGACGGGTGCGTGGGATTATCCCTAACGCTGGTTGCTTTGCAGATGCAGCAGGTGCAATACAAAACCAGGTTTAGTTTAAATCTTTCTTCTTTCAGGTGGCTGATACCTCTTCCAAACTCTTCCTGGCAAAAGGCTTTGGTTTTGTGAGGGAGCAACGCTGAGGAAGTGTGACTGAGTCGTTATATGTGTACTGTTGAGAAGGATGTACAGGGATACCTGCAGCCAAAACCAAGCCTCCTCAGGTTAGTCATAGTTGCAGAATGCTACAGAGGGACTGAGACAGCTCAGGCATAAAATATTTGATTAAATGGATGAAAAAGAAGTTTCTACCCTGTAAGTATCACTTACAAATCTTTAAGTCTGCCAGCATGCTGAAGTCACAAAAACAAGAAAAGAAACTTGACTTCAGTGTTTGGACCTTTCTGTCATCATGAATTCCCCTGAAGTTCGTCACTATTAGCCAGGCAGTAATAGAATAGAGAATAGAATGCCTTTTGTTGTCACTATACACATGTACAATGAGATACAGAGAATCTCCTACTCAGTGCAAACATGTGGGAAAAGAAAGGAGGTGAGGTGCACAGTTTCTACAGCACTTTATACACATGAAGAGTATTCAGAAAAAATATAAAATGTACAAATATACAAATATACAAATCCAAAAATTTTTTTTTATTAATACACAGATTAAATATCAAGAAAATCATTTTTAATAAGATTATTTTGTTAAATGTTTATTTTCTGCTAGTTTAAATCTCGGTTTGGTTCAGATTGACATTTAAGTTTAAGGAAAGCTAAGGCCAATATTACAAATACAACATCCCTAAAAAGAAATTAAAAGTTAACTTGCTTAATTCCAAATAAAACAAAATATACACCCGACAAAAATAACCTACCTAATCACCACATAAACAGGAGAAAATTAGGGATAACAAATTAAAGGCAGCTCTACCCTACAAAGACAGTCTAAACAAAATCACATGTGGCAAAAAATACAACTCAAAGGCATTTAAGCCTCTAAAACCCAATGAGTGAGTATGAGCAGTCAAAATGGCCAGACATACAGGGCTTTGCTGATCGACTTGATTTAGACAGCAGCACCCAATCAGGACGGAGGCAGCAAAGCCTAGACAAGACACAAGGCATTACTTCACAAAAAAACAACGGTTACATAAACAACATGTTTATGAACACACCTTGCAAGAGCTAAAATGTAGCCTAAAAATACTAGCAGTAGGCCAAACCTTTCATATGCCTTGAAATGTCAAAAACACAAAAGAAGATAGTTGTAGCCTCTTCAAGCACTCCCATTGTGAAGAAGGACAATCATGAAAAGGCAGTTCTTCCTTAAAAAAAAAAATTGAAATGGCAGCAAAACAAAATCATGGCCGTAAAAATGCCCCGCACAATGTGAATGTGTCTCCAGCCAGCCATCCATGTGGTAATTAATGAAAAGCAGGCCAGCATTAAACCTAATGTGTAGCCACAGTGACAGTGAGGAGGATTCAATAGACATAGATCAGCGAGAGTGCAGATCACCTGCACTCCAACTACGATGTGCACAAAGGATCTCTTATGTCCCGCACGCATTACTCTTAGTTCATATCCCGACTCCACTGGGCCAGTAAGGTTATGGCTCTCCAGGGACCAGAGAAAGATTACTGCGCTCACTCTCTCACACTGAATCCATTCACTGGAATTACCACATCGACTCAGCTGCACTTGCACATGCAGTACAGAACACACACACACACACACACACACACACACTCAGTGAAACTTCTTACCATTTAGAAGTATCAGATGTGGTCATTTGTCTTCAGTGAGAAGGACAAGAACACAGGCTACAGAAGAAAAACAAAACACATCAGAGTCAGTCCACATGGCTGATGTGCACAACACACTGCTTATGTAATCTGTTACCTTATGATCTCCCATACAGACATTATGACCCATTGTGTTGTAAACAACACTCTTCTCACCATCGTCTCTCTGAAAAGAAGAATGAACTTGAAGATCATTTATATGTAAACATAACGAACAGATTCTTCTTCAATTATATTAACTTAAATTTTGAGTATCACATTTGTGTGGGCTGGATTATGTTCATAGTGGATTTACATCACATTATATATTAAAGGTTATACAGTATGTGTGCACGAATGTAAAACCGTGTACCAAAGTATGTGAAGCCCGTTGTCTAATGACTTGTGATTGACAACTTCTTATGCAATGAAGATGTAGTTTTACACCAAAGTTAATCCTCAATTTCAAAATATGATCCAGAACAATCCCAAAAACTCAGGAGGACTTTTACAGACTTTGGCTCACAGACTTCTACAGGAAAAGAAGTCTTTTTGCAAACACAGGTATCACCATCTGTTAGCTAACATTAGCTTTCCTGCAAAAACAGACAAACTGCAAGCTACATATTGTAGCGAAACACTATCTTAAATAGATAATGCTAGCTAATTTTTTTAAACCCCTAGAACTGCTCTGGCTGATAAATTAACCCGTCACTATCAGCAAAGGTTTACGAACTAACCAGAGTCAGAGTCATGCAGCATAATTGGTTAACCTTAAAATGTTGCTAACTAATGCTACTGCTAAAACACATTGACTAGAAATGTTGGCTGGCTAGCTTGCCAAAGTGCTTCCTTAACACGTCATGCTAACTCACGTATTATATCAAATTGTGTTCTTGTCATCATGAAATGATGTGATTGTGCAAAGACTCACCCTGTGGATTAAATCTTGGGCTGTATGTGACATAAGGATGCGATCACACCAGGCAGGACAGCGAGTGTTCATGTACTGGGTTGGTTTAGCATGCTCTTCACTGTATGGGTAGCTGAGCACAAGACAAGAGGGGAACAAATTCTTAAAGCATGAAAAGTAAATGGCAGAAATTTGCAGCAAGTAGCAGAGTTACAGACCTTGGTGGAAACTTGATACCCTCTTCCCTAATAACAACATGGAAGGCTGCAACTTCTTTGTCATACTTCAAAAGCTGAGGGAAAGAAGCCACTATGGTTACAAATGACTACAAACATCAACACATGAAAAACAAGCATGATTGATGAGTGCAGATTTAACATTGGGGATAATTTGGGTTACTGCTACTAATGTTTCTCCCTTTTTGTGTTTACTGTGCTGTCATTTCTTTGAAGTATTCCTGCTGATCTCCAAAAGTTGATTCTGTTCATCTGGACGTAGCGTTTTGCAGAGGTGGGACCAAGTCATTGTTTTGCAAGTCTCAAGTAAGTCTCAAGTCTTTATCCTCAAGTCTCAAGTCAAGTCTCAAGTAATGTCAGGCAAGTCAGAGTCGAGTCTCAAGTCACTGGTGTAAAAGTCCGAGTCAAGTCACAAGTCTGAAACTTTGAATTTCAAGTCCTTTCGAGTCTTTAAAAAAAAAAAATGAAAAAATAATGTTGCAGTTATATGCTAAATGTAAATATTAGACCATGTAATTTTAAAATCTGTGTTTTTCTCAACACATGACAAAATAGTGAACTTAGAAAATATACACAAATTGTGAAATTGCACCTCTTTAAAATGCAGCTCAATTAAACCTAGCTCCAATAATAATTTTCACTGACAGTTCTGAGATAAGCTGCATGTTATTCTTGGATGCAGTTGTAGGACCAGCTTTAAAATCGCATGACAAAAATATCATACACATTAAAAAAAACTGTATCACCAACGTAGCTTGGACAACATTTGCTAGTTGGATGAAGTCAGCTATCTCATCTTAGCATATTTATATGCATATTTATAATTATACGGTTCTTGGAGTGAGTGCATACACTCATGAAGTTTAGTAACTTCTGGTCACTGCAACAAGCCCAGGTACAGTTTACCGACGGATGGGTACAGGACCTTGAAATGCACCGTGTAGAACGAAAGACCATCGTACGTATCATAAGTTTACCAGTCTCACAAATTGTCGTCATAAATACACATTCCTTAACCGTTTATTAATAGGACCTTTGAGCTCAACGGTAATTAATTAGTAGTGGAAATAATTTCTGGTACCCATCACAGAAATGTAGCAGTGACAATAATACTGTATGCTGTAATCGTACTGGACAATTGGTGATACAAAAAACCTGTTTTATCCTGTGAATAAAAGTATATGTTTTTATCAGTGTACCATAATAACAGAAGCGAAACACAATATTGTGTCAGGATAATTTACTATTTATGCACAATAAACAAAGAAGCATAGCGCGACAATTTCTGTTCAGCGCCAGACTTGCTTGTAACCTATATCACCAATTATGTTATGAAAAATGACGTATTAACTACTAAAAAACACTGACCTTCGTGTAAATGCTTGGAGCAGACTAACCTGTGAGCTGGAGTGTTCTGGGACGTTATATTTGGTCTTTGAATGGCTGCAATCCAGTCGCGTCTTTGTTACTTCGGAAACATGGCTCGAACAATTTCTCTTCAACGACGTAATCCGATAACAACCGATCTCTTTACCCGTCGGCTTCCCGTGGCTGTCATGCGACCGGCTATTGCAGTTAATAATACAACAGCTTCTTGACATTTTTGTGTTTCTTTTTATCGCTGTATAACTGATTTTAATTGAAAGCCTGCGTGCGCTAGTACCGCTTGCCACGAGTTCCCAGAATCCTTTGCGGTTCTACCCGTGAATGACGTCACATTTTCAATCTCTATATAATATGCATGTTAAATTTTATATTTGGGGTAAAATATCAAGTCTTTTCAAGTAAACCGGTTCAAGTCCAATTCAAGTCCCAAGTCATTGGTGTAAAAGTCCAAGTCAAGTCACAAGTCTTAGAACATTTTTTCAAGTCAAGTCTAAAGTCATAAAATTAATGACTCGAGTCTGACTCGAGTCCAAGTCATGTGACTCGAGTCCACACCTCTGGCGTTTTGTGGGAGAAACATTTCGTCACTCATCCAAGTGACTCCTTCAGTCTCAGTTCTTAGACTGGGGCAGGGGCAGTACTTTCTTCAAAGAAAGTAAGAACATTTGGTATGCTTTGTAGTTTGAATGTATGACACAGTGCATTGTTACTCTCCGAAAACACAGCAAACTTTAAATAATAGTCTTTCCTGGGGCCGATGCCCCAGGAGGGGCAGGAGGGGCTTTGCTGACACCTACTGCTTCCTGGCAGGAAGCACCATGCCACTCCTGTGTTTTAAATGCACTTTAGAACATTACACATCAACAAGACATATGAGCGGGCTGAGTAAGGTGTGGGGTCTTCACACCCCCATTCTCTGTACACGATCGGGGCAGGGGGTTGGGAGGAGTTGGCAGTCTGGTCGGGGTCTGGGACGCTGGGCCATCCCTGCAGCTGCCGGGCCGGGGGCAGTCCGTCCCTCCACCCCAGGGAAAAGGGTAACATCTCCTGGCTCTGGGGGCTCATTGCCCCCCTGGGGGCGGTGGTACCTGAACCTCGGAGTGTAAAGTATGTTTGGGAAGTGTGAAAGGGTGTATAGTGTTCATTTCTGTTTGTCTCCACGTTGCGCGAGTGCTGAGTATTTGTATTTATGTGCATGAGGGTGGGAATGTATGCTTGTGTCTGTGTGTGCCAGTTTGTCTATGTCAAACTGATGCCCTCAGCCCTCAGAACCTTTGGTGGTTCTCAGTGTCTGGGGCTGAGCGCTCAGGTATGTACCCCGCATACTCCCACTGGCTGCTTGGTGAGGCCTGGCGCCCCTGGCCAGGTCGGACCCTATCTGGGGGGTGGGGTTCCCTCGGACCTCAGGGACTGGGGCTCGATCCGCTCTGGCATGACTGTCTGCCGGCATGGCCTGCGGGCTCATCACCGCAGCCACCTGTGGCATCTGCACCGTGGCTGCTGGGTGACCCCACATCTGGTGCTCTCCTCAGCTCTTTCTGGGAATGTGGTGCATTTGCCTCTCCAGTGGTCCTCCTTGGGCTTTCACACTCTGGAGGGCCTGTGGATGTCTGGGGCCTGGGTCTTCTCCATGGCTGCTTCATGCTCTGGGGCCAGGGCTATGGCTTCCCACACCCTCTAGCAGATTGTTACATGGAGAAACCTTTTGAACGCAAACGCGCTCATGCACACAGGTGTACACACGGGTGCTCACAGACACAAACTATATCTTCCTTGTATGCTATCTTAAAGCATATTGTGCGCTGTTGGCCTTGCGTGCTGCTCAATAACATTCAATATTTAGTATTTACTGTTACTTATACATATCTAGTTGTTGCTTTGATCTCTGTATTGTGTTGTTCTCTTGTTTGTTTTCTTTTTTCTTGTTTTAACAGGTGATCCAACGGATTCTCTCAGTGTCTTCTCTTACTGTCCCCCGTTCCCCTGTTTTTCTTGGCTGGCCTTAAGAAAACAATTCTGATTGCTAAAGTGACAAATGGCACAGGCAAATAACAACAACAACAACTACAATAATAATACTAAAATATTTCCAAAAGGGCCCTGAAGTGTGCGTGTCTGTTTTTGTACCCAATCATCCCTGACGTGGGGCTAACAATTTTAAATGTACTAACTCCCTGCTCCTCTTATCTGATTAATCGTGCAATGTAAAATCAATAAAGACAGAAAATTAAAACCATTTAAAAGGTATTAACCGCTTGTGCCCCAGCACACCTGGGCAAAGGAGGAAGAGTCTGTTTCATTGGCTGCAACACAAGGTTGTTGTGCAAGGACGTGTTGTGCCAAGGCAGGTATCCCCGACAGAATTTGCTTCCCTTGCATGGGGAGTACGCGCTGGGCAGGGAGAGTGGATCCATTTTACTCCACCTCCATTACAACCAACTATAGGTGGAAGTGGTGATGTTTTACTTTTGTGAAAGTGAAAGATGGATGTCGTTACATTACTGTTCAGTTTATGGGTTACAACAGAATGTGAACACACTAGTCCACTATCTCTGAAACGTGATTCTGTACTGTTCCCTGTTAATAAGGTCCGGTCAGAGACGGGGAATTATGTCACAGTGCTGAAGAACTTTATTTAAAACTGGCCCGCATCGAACACACGCTCTAGCTGGTACGGATGTGGTTCTTAAATTAGTATAATAACATAAACATCTTTCACTGGTTCAGCATCTCTCACATTAAGCACTACAGAGAACACCATTTAAGCGTGGACAGAAACAGACACCATGAAAAGATTATCATAAAGACATGACAGGATGGCTTATAGCCAATTTAGATTAAATCAACACCACCCTCTAGTGGACACAATTGCTCAATCAAATGCCGCTATGTTTACACAGGGGTTATTAGCAAGAACAGGTTTGTATGTTAGCACAGTAACTGCATCAGGTAAAACCTTTCTGAACAATTACTCTCCACAACAACAGAAAACAACTTAGAAATACCCTGTGAAGTCAGGCTACTATCTACTTTACTTCTACAGCATAGCTGTCACACAGGCAGTAGTAATGGGTGTCTACATGGGTAAATTAACTGCAACAGAAATAAAAATAGGTTCCCAACGTGACTTACTGGTTCTATGAACGCACACTTGCTAACATCAGCCCAAAGTATTGTTTATTTCTGTGCCTCTTCTCTGATCGCACGTTAAAAGAAATGCATGCGCAAATGTTGCATTTTGAGAAGAAGGTTATTTTGCGCGAAGAAAAGTTTAATTTGAGGGGACAAAATTAATTTCTGCATGCAAGAAATGTATTTCAGTGTTTGCTATTATTTGTTATTATTGCACACACAATAACAGCCCCTCTCGCTCAGTTGCTGGCATTTGCTCTTGCTCAGATCTCTGCTGTGTGCTGACAGATACCTGCGGACCTGCCCTAGGTCTTCATGCTCACATCTCTGCTTCGTGCGCGCTCAACTCTCTATAGAGTGGTGCCTCGTTTATCGCGGGAGTTATGAAATAGATGAAATCCTCGAAGTAGCCAACTTTATTTTTTACAGTTATTATAGATGTTTTAAGGCTGTAAAACCCCGGACTACACACTTTATACATTTTTCTCAGACAGGCATGAACATTTTCACACTTTTCTCTCTTGTTTAAACACTCTCAAAGTTCAAACCTTCGTAGAAAAATAAGTCCAGTATCACAGAATGAAACCAAAGATACCCGCAGGTGCCTTTGACGACGGTGCAAAACGTTTCGTCGACATTGTGGTGTTTGTTGGGGAGAAAACGTACAAACATACAGTACAGCATTTCAGAGTCACACCGCTAACGATCGAATATTTATATAAATTGGACAACTGAACGCATTCTGTACTATTCAGGAGACAGGAGGCACGAGATTGATTGACAATGGTCTACAGCCAATCAGGACCGCGAGGGACCACTGTACACCGTTATACTGTAAGTGTGCCACAAAACCTGCCAATCACAGACTTGATGCAAAAATTCTGATTGGCTGTTACGGTCTCCAGTCAGCTCGCTACCTACTGCATTCGGAAACGCGGCCCAGAATGTAGCTAAATCCATTTTCGGTGAGTATGTTTAATTATTTTATTTTAAAATATATAATTGTTGGTTTTAATCTAGTTTAAACCAAACCACTCCACTGGATTTAGCTAGATTCTGTCTTCTGCCTTAGAAGACAGCTGCCCTGGTTTTAATCTAGACTTAAATGTATTGACTTTGTCCTGTCTCTACTCTCACCTGGCCACTGAGTATCCCCTTTTTTGACTTCACACAGCTTCAATCTGCAGATGCAGCCATTGACCCCTACTGTCAAATGTTCAGTGTGAGGGTGTCACCTGGGAGGAGTGTGGGTTAATACTTAAAAAAACAAAACCAAAAAACACTACTGTGCAAAAGTCTTGAGTTGATTTTCCTTTCTTTCTCTTTTGCTAGGAAGGTGGGAAAGTCATTCCAAAAACATCTATCCATCCTCATCCGCTTTATCCGAGGCCGGGCCGCGGGGGCAGCAGCCTAAGCAAAGAGGCCCAGACCTCCCTCTCCCCAGCCACCTCCTCCAGCTTATCCGGGGGACCACCAAGGCTTTCCCAGGCCAGCCGAGAGATATAATCTCTCCAGCGTGTCCTGGGTCTGCCCCGGGGCCTCCTCCCGGTGGGACATGCCTGGAACACCTCACCCAGGAGGCGCCCAGGGGGCATCCTTGTCAGATGCCCGAACCACCTCAGCTGGCTCCTTTCGATGTGGAGCAGCAGCGGCTCTACTCTGAGCCCCTCCCGGATGGCCGAACGGATGCCGCTTGTATCCGCGATCTCGGACCTCACCAACACCCGGGGCTCTGCCACCAAGGAGTTGTTTAACTGCCTCAGTGACCTCGCCCCCGGAAATTGGCGGGTCATTCCCCTCATCCCCAGACTCTGCTTCCTCCTCGGAAGACGTGTCAGTGGGATTAAGGAGATCCTCGAAGTATTCCTTCCACCGCCTGACAATTTTCTCAGTCGAGGTCAGCAGCGCTCCGCCAGCACTATACACAGTGCAGGTAGAGCACCGCTTTCCCCTCCTGAGACGCCTGACGGTTTGCCAGAATCTCTTCGAGGCAGTCCGAAAGTCTTTTTCCATGGCCTCTCCGAACTCCTCCCACACCCGAGTTTTTGCTTCAGCCACTGCCCGAGCCGCATTCCGCTTGGCCTGTCGATACCTCGGCTGCCTCCGGAGTCCCACAGGCTAACCAAGCCCGATAGTACTCCTTCTTCAGCCTGGTGGCTCCCTTCACCTCTGGTGTCCACCATTTGGTTTGGGGATTACCACCACGGCAGGCACCAACCACCTTGCGGCCGCAGCTCAATGCAGCAGCTCCGGCAATGGAGACGCTGAACATGGTCCATTCGGACTCAATGTCCCCAGTCTCCCTCGGAATGCTGCTGAAGCTCTGCCGGAGGTGTGTGTTGAAGATCTCGCGGACTGGGGCCTCTGCTAGACGTTCCCAGCACACCCTCACTACGCGTTTAGGTGCACCAGGTCTGTCCAGCGTCCTCCCCCGCCACCTGATCCAACTCACCACCAGGTGGTGATCAGTTGACAGCTCAGCCCCTCTCTTTACCCGAGTGTCCAGAACATATGGTCACAGGTCTGATGATACGATTACAAAATCGATCATCGACCTACGGCCTAGAGCGTCCTGGTGCCACGTGCACTTATGGACACTCTTATGTTCGAACAAGGTGTTCGTTATGGCCAATAACAGGCAAATAAACCCCAACGTACCGGCAGCAAGCCGAGGGGATATTAGAATACCCACCCCAGCCCGCCGCCTCTCACCAGGGGCAACTCCAGACTGAGACAGAGTCCAGCCCCTCTCCAGGAGACTGGTTCCAGAGCCCAAGCCATGCGTAGAGGTGAGCCCGACTATATCTAGCCGGTACCTCTCAACCTCACGCACTAACTCAGACTTCTTCCCCACCAGAGAGGTGACATTCCATGTCCCTATTGCCAGTCTTGGCAGCCGGGGGTCAGTCCGCCAGGGCCTCCGCTCCTGGCCGCCACCCGGCACACAATGCACCCGACCCCTATGGCGCCTCCTGCGGGTGGTGGGCCTGCGGGAGGATGGGCCCATGTCACCTCTTCGGGCTGTGCCCGGCCGGGCCCCATGGACTAAGGCCCGGCCACCAGACGCTCGCCCTCGGGCACCCTCCCCGGGCCTGGCTCCAGGGCGGGGCCCCGGTAACCCTATCCCGGGCAGGGTAAACTGTTCCCTCGATGTTCTTTTCATAAGGATCTTCTGAATCGCTCTTTGTCTGGTCCCTCACCCAGGACCAATTTGCCATGGGAGACCATACCAGGGGGCAAAAGCCCCCAGACAACATAGCCCCTGGGATCCCTGGGACGTCACTCTCAGAAACGTCTGATTTTCCCCAGCAGAATACATTGACTGCATCCAGTTATCACACAGCAACTGCTCTGTATGAGACATTTTTGTTTTTCTTACCGTGAAGCTATCTCCTTTGAACTGGTTGTCCACATAAATGCAAGACCTGTCAAAGTCTTTCATTTCTTCACTGGAACCGAGGGTCCTGGTAACAGCAGAGCAAAAAAGTATGATCACTGCAATGGAGGTTTCTTTGTATACATATCTAAAAGCCATCAATTAATGTTATGATTTTAAATAAAGATGTAATGACTTGACTGGTTCTCGCTTCTCAAATGACATATACTGTAACTGTAGATGGTTTTCATTTTTTTGACACATTATAACGAACTGTTTAATTGACAACAACGAATCAATGGAAATGGCAAAATGCATTATAATCAGCATATTAATCCTACCAGAACAAGTTTTCTGCATGGCCCATGTTTAACATGTAGTCCTTTCCTCCCACCTCCTGCAAGTGCAGGGCAATGAAGTGTGGCTTGTAGCTCTGGATAGTCTGTTATACAGCAAAGCAAAAAGTCTCAGTGCAACGTACATGCTTACACTAAAGAGCACTGAGCGGTGTAGAAGGTCAATAATGATGATCGTCTCCAGGGAAGCCTTTTAATTTGTAATGTCAGATACAAGAAATTTTGTGTTTGCAATGCCGCCCAAGTTAAATAGAGCAGGAGCAGCTCAAACGTACTAAAATATCCCAAATTATACTTAAAAAAGAGAGGTTCAGTTATCTTAAGCAGTTAAAGTATAAAAAAGGTAATCACATATCATTCCTGTTAATAAATAAAAACAGCAACATTGTAGTTAGCTTTGCTTACTGATTATTTGATAAAATAAAGGAAATCATCCTGCCTTTTTATCCTCACTAGTAAAGAACACCATTTGTACAAAAAGAGGCCACTTTCTCTCAATTTTAAAGTGGAATGTTTTCTTGTATGTTGAAGTATGTCCACATCTTAAATATTTGACCTTTCAGCTTGTCTCGAGTGGTCTTTTTAAAAAGCATATGCTTTAGTGATGTTTGAATGCAGATATGCTATCAGTAATTACAACTGTATAATAGAACAGTGGCCAGAACCAACACAGGTTTCGCTTCCTAGAAGTGGCCATACTCTCCACAAAACAAAACAAAACAAAACAAAACATGAAATATCACATTCTGAAAACTGTAATATTATTATTGCAACATGCAGAAGCTCAAGCTTACCTTGTACAGTTGTTTTAACCATTCACTTTGAATTTCACCGACCTATGAAATGTAAAAACAAACAAACATATATATATGGGCTCAGATAATTTGGGCTCAGATCCACACATTTTTTTCAGTACATCTGGAAATCAGAATTTTTTTTCATAGATTATTTATTTGTAGGTGTCAAAAATGGATAATATTTACTTTCCCGTTTTAATCTATGATAACATGATGTCCCTATTTAAATTTCACAGATCGTGAGGCTAAAGGCAGCAGAGGTTAACCAATTTGCAGTGAAGAAAAAGAAACTCATAACAAAATGGCGCCGGTGAGGTCGGCTGCCGTGCTGGATGCTCTGCCCTAACTTCTCCACTTTTTGCAGTTTTTCGTCACTTTTTGCTATATCTGCGATAATCTTGCATGGGCATCATGCAAAACACACAAATCCGCTACAGTAGAGACACTTTGGTTTCTATTGGTCTGCAGTACACGAACATTTCACCATGTTTAACTCCGGACCCAACCTGGCCAAAGGAGATCCTGAGAGAGAACAAAGGACACGACCCTAAGCGACGGCCTCGAGGTAAAAGAGCCGGCATCAGGAACAGGCTACGGGCTCGCGCACACCGCGCACCCATGCCCAGTATCCTGCTAGCCAATGTTCAATCCATCGAGAACAAGCTTGATGACCTCAGAGCCAGAATCAAGTTCCAGAGAGACATTCGGGACTGCAACCTCCTCTGCTTTACCGAGACTTGGCTGAACCCAGCGATACCAGACCACGCCGTACAGCCGACGGGGTTCTTTTCGGTTTACCGCATGGACAGGACAATGGAGTCGGGGAAGAAAAGAGGTGGTGGAGTGTGTTTGATGGTGAACAACAGCACAAACATCTCCCCACTCACACGCTCTTGCTCGCCCAATCTGGAGCTTTTGATCGTTAAGTGTTGCCCTTTCTATCTCCCTCGGGAATTCACTGCGATCATTGCCTGCACTGTTTACATTCCGCCTCACGCGGACTCGGACACTGCCTTATGTGAGCTACATGAGGCTCTCACACATCAACAAACACTTCACCGAGATGCCGCACTCATTGTTATGGGAGATTTTAACAGAGTGAATCTCAAACGGATGACGCAGACTGGGACATGTTTCGGCGCAGCTCTGATGACATCAACATGTTTACGGAAGCGGTTGTGGGATTTATCGGGAAACTAGCGGACGACACAGCAGAAAGAACTATCATCCGAACGTTTCCCAACCAGAAGCCGTGGGTGGATAAAAACATCCGCGACGCTCTGAGATCACGCACCGCTGCCTACAATGAAGGGCTTGTCTCCGGTAATATGGACCTATACAAGGCTGCGTCCTACAACGTGCGCAGCGCGGTCCGAAAGGCAAAGCGGAGCTACGGGGAAAAACTAGAGTCACAGCTACGACAGTGCGACTCTAGGAGCCTGTGGAAAGGACTGCGGACTATAACGGACTATAAACGACCAGCTTCTTCAATGATGAATGCCGATGCTTCACTGGCTGATGAGCTGAACACGTTTTATGCTCGCTTCGACGCCGCAGCAATTAAAACAACAAACGGCTGCGCGCTCGGAGTGCACCAGTGAAGAAAATGCATTCGTCATCACAGAGCATGCCGTGAGGAACACCTTCAGGAGGGTGAACACCAGGAAGGCAGCAGGACCAGATGCAATCCCTGGCCGGGTCCTTAGAGCCTGCGCTGATCAACTAGCACCGGTGTTCACGGAGATCTTCAACCTCTCCCTGGCCCAAGCTGTGGTTCCCACGTGCTTCAAACGGTCCATTATTGTCCCTGTTCCAAAGAAACAACAGCCCGCTTGCCACAATGACTACCGTCCAGTAGCACTGACTTCAATTGTGATGAAGTGTTTTGAAAGACTGATGAGAGATCACATCACTTCTTCACTTCCTCCCACCATCGACTCACTTCAGTTTGCTTACCGGACTAATCGTTCCACAGACGATGCCATATCTCACCTGCTCCACACATCCCTGAGTCACCTGGACACTGGCAGAGGGAATTATGTTAGGATGCTGTTCGTGGACTACAGTTCAGCATTCAACACAATAATTCCCTCTAAGCTTTTCACCAAGTTGACGGATCTAGGACTCAGCTCATCACTGTGTCAGTGGATCCTCAACTTCCTCACAGACAGACCCCAATCAGTGAGGGTAGGAAAACAAGTCTCCCCCTCCATCTCACTCAGCACTGGAGTGCCTCAGGGCTGTGTTTTAAGCCCCCTGCTGTACTCACTGTACACTTATGACTGTGTAGCCACATCCGACACCACCTCCATTGTCAAGTTTGCTGACGACACTGCTGTTGTGGGCCTGATCTCCGACAACATCGAGACGGCCTACCTGGAGGAGATTAGGAACCTGGAGACCTGGTGCCAGGAGAATAACCTCCTCCTAAACATCAGCAAGACTAAGGAGCTGATCGTGGACTTCACTACAAAGCAGGCGAGGAATTACAAACCCCTCATCATCAGTGGCACGCCAGTGGAGAGAGTGGACAGTTTCCGATACCTGGGTGTCCACATCACTCAGGACCTGTCATGGTCCTGTCACATCAACACCCTGGTTAAGAAAGCCCGTCAGCGTCTCTTCTTCCTCAGAAGACTTAGAGACTTCCATCTGCCACTGAAGGTGCTCAAGAACTTCTACTCCTGCACCATCGAGAGCGTCCTGACGTCAAACATCTGCACCTGGTTTGGGAACAGCACCAAGCAGGACAGACGAGATCTGCAAAGGGTGGTGCGCTCGGCAGAACGCATCATTCAATCAGAGCTCCCTGACCTGCTGTCCATCTACACCAAGCGGTGCAAGTCCAAAGCTAGGAAGATTATGATGGACCTCTCCCATCCCAACAATGGACTCTTCTCACTGTTGAGGTCTGGGAAGCGCTTCCGCTCCCTTAAGGCCAAAACAGAGAGAATGAGGAGGAGCTTCTTCCCCCAGGCTATTCGGGCCCTGAACCAGGTGTAGGACTGGACTCTCCCAAACACGTCACTATAAGACTGGACTCTCACACACGTCACCACACGCACCACCACACATTTCCTATAATCCTATAGTTCCTATAATTTATAATCCTTATCTTTATAATCTCTTCTGCTATTTGCACATTCTTTACTGTAAATTCCTAAGTTAATTTGTAAATTTTTGTAGTAAATTGTAAATATTGTAAAACTTTTCTTCTGTCATTTAATGGTCGGGCATTGTACAGCTACAAGCATTTCACCCCCATGTCATACTGTGTATGGTTGTGTGTGTGTGACAAATAAAATTTGAATTTGAATTTGACAACACAATAGATATTTAATTCATGTTTTTTCCTTTCAAATGGTATTTTCTCCCTCACTTGCACAGATATAATCATATATCACTGCTATTGCAATGTCTCAATTATCACAGAGTCACAGTGCCATGATAGCAGTATTATTGTGGACAATGTATTTTGATATCACAGTTTTTTTACATTGCTCCATGATTTCCATGCCCACTTATTAATACATTTTAAAGTTATAACATCTCACTTTATATCATAACTACACCAAATTAAAGAAAAAAGGTTAGCCAATCTTCAACTATTTAAAATGTTCAAAGCTAAAGGACTAAAAATATTGCAGTCATGGTAAAATAAATAACACCCTCTCTCCGTTTTAAGCTTTTACTTACTAGGACATAATAAAAAATAGTTTATCTTGCCCCTAGCAGGTTCAAAAATTATTAAATACCGTCCCACATAAACAACTGCACATTACATATTACACTGTGGAATTATTTATTTAACAAAAACTAAAGCAAAATGCAGATCTAGTGTGTGGTAAACTAAGTAGACTAAATGATCTGATGTCTTGTAGGAGTATGCAGGAGTAACTTAGGAGTAATCATTATCTATATGACTTTATCACTCTCTCAAATCAATGTGGAGCTGCTTTGCTTGGGGTCATTGCCCTGCAGCACGACACAATCTGGGCTGTCAGACAGATGGCCTTATATTTGACTGTATAATACTTTTGCATACAGTAGAGTTCATGGCTCAATCACTGCAAGGCCCCCACAACCTCTGGCTGCTGTGCTGTGCTTGACGGCTTGTATGAGGTCTTTGCTGATACGCTGTGTTTGGTTATTGTCAAATGTGATACTATGGATTATGGTGAAACATCTTCATCTTAGTCTCGTCTTTCTTAAGGACATTGGTTGAGAAATCTTGTGATTTGATGAGATGCAAATTTGCAAACCAAAGCTGTGCTGCCAAGTTAAATTAAATAAAATTAAATGCAGATAAGAGGCTTGTTATATACTTATGTGGTATGTGTATTTTGACTTTTTTTGCCATGATGCCAGGTCTCTCTTGAAAATGAGATTTTTAATCTCAATGAGATTTTTTACCTGGAGGTAAAAGGACTAATAATAATAATGAAAAACCCTGGTTATAGTGTGTGTAATGAACCGCTGATCTGTACCATAAGTCATCCTTGCGGGGGTTGTCGGAACTGTATGCGCAGTCGCACTAAGGACAGATGTGATCAGAGGCATGCCCCGTAACGCGTATAGAGCAGTCTGTCGCGGCAGGAATAAGTTGTACAAAGTCCATGTAAGTTACGATAATACTTTGATAAGTATGATGAGTGTGTTTCTAATGTAAGGTATGTTGCTGCGTTTGTATTGTGAGCTATCTGAAAACCCTTTTATTCTTTATTTACGTTACTTACATCCATGTGCTATTTTTTAGCTAGACATGTGTGTCATGCAAGCTAGCAGCACCCCATGAGAAACGGGCCGAAGTGTTTAAGTGTTTACCGGAGTTTTGCACCCTTGGCAAGCGGACTGAGGTATGTGATGAGAGATGATCTGTTGTTATATTTTATTTAACTGAACTGTGTAATCCCTTGATGCTGTTTGAAGTAACCCCTTTTGTTTTATTTAATCTGTGACTGTATATCTCAGAATTACTTGTTTGAACTTGCCTGAATTAACTTAAGCTCATTGTTATAGTTCAAAGGGTACTGTACGGGTATCAATTTTTTCTTATTTTATAGTTTTCACGGTGCTCAACGTCCAGAGAATGAGCCGTGTGTGGTGAGGAAATAAATGGCTGCACCCGTTAGAGACTCTTCTGTCGTTCTTGATGCCAAGGGCTGCTACAGTGAAAACTCATCGCTGCCTTGCAGCCATCTACACTCATCTTATTCTTTCGTCGAACTGTGAGTAAAGGAGTGTATCGCATCATCTAGAGACTACTGGATCAGTAAAGGACTCAAAATAAGGACATTATAAATACAATGTCATGCACACCTTCATCTTGTAAGCTGTGTGAGCAAATGATCTTCAACATGGCAGTCTAAAGTAATGCAAGAAAGAAAGACCTCTTCTGTATTTAACACAGTAGCATGTAAAGTTGTGATGCTGAATATCCCACATTTCTTGCATCAGAATGTCTAAGACTGAATCTGGGCTTTATGCTATCAGTTGTACTTCTGTAAAAACTTAAGTGGCAAATTGTCTGATTTGAGGGCATCATCAGTATTATTTTGGTTTTGTTGCCAGTCTGTGAGGTTAAAGGTGTAAATATCTAAGTTGAGTGTTAATAAGTTTGAAACCACCACTCAACCCATTTGAGTTAAGACATATACACTTAAAAGGGCAGGTGCAACAAGCCAAAAATAAAATTAATAATAATGTTGTCCCCTGTTGAAGAAATAGACAAATCTACAGAGGCACAAGAGGCCAGGTCCAGCTCCAGAGAGCGAAGACTAACAGAAAAGGGGCAGGAGATGCATGAACAGGAGGCCAAGAAAAATGAAAGGTCATTTAGCAAGGCATATGAGTCCTGGAAGGAGTTAGCAAGAGGAGTTAGAACAAGGCTGAAAGGTTTCTGCTCAAACGAAGACCTTGTTAGAACACAAACGGACATTAAGGCTAAAGAAGCATTAATGCATGAACTGTATGAGCCTATCCGACGTAATCATACTTCTACTCCAGATGTTGTCAAGAAAATGGATGCGTGTGTTGCCCTAACAACAGAAATTTGTGATCTCATTAGTAAACGACTAGAAGATATAGATAAGACTTTTAATGACAGGCTCGAGAAGGAGCGTGTAAGGATGATATTAAGTAAGGAGGAGTATGGATCTGTTTTTGGGAAAACTGAAACAGAAACAGTTATTTCAGAGCATTCAAAGGGCTCAGATTCATACTCTGGAGCCACATCTACGACTTCTAGCAAACGTGTGGATGCCGAAGCTGACCTTGCAGCTAAACTAGAACAGGCGAAGGCAATGCAACGAATACATGAACAGCAAGCAAAGTTGAGTAGCTTAGAGCATGAGTGGAAAATCAAGGAAGCACAAATGATTGCAGAAATGACAGCAAAGCTAGAGGAAGAGAGAACTAAACTGCAACAGCTACAGGCAGAAAATGAGGTAAAAGTAGCAGCAGCCAGAGTGAGAGCTTACAACAACTACGATGGATTGGAAAGCCTTAAGTATGAAGCAGATGACAAATCACAACTTGATAGCCAAATCATTGAATCTCAGAATCCATTGAATCCACAGGCTGAATCATTTCGACCTCAGTGTGCACCACCTGAGATTTTGCAAAGGCAACAGGAGGTCAGCTTAACACAGGAGCTTGCAAGCTTGTTCGTCTCCAACCGTCTGCCTGCACCTGAACCCACAGTGTTCACTGGTAACCCTTTAAAGTTTATAGACTGGAAGATATCCTTTATGGCATTGATTGGCCACAAACCCCTCCCCGCAGGCGAAAAAATGTTGTACTTGAAAAGTTATCTTGCTGGTGAGGCACGGAAGGCGGTCGAAGGATTCTTCTATCGAAACTCAGAAGATGCATATCAGGGTGCCTGGGAGATTCTTCAGGAGAGGTATGGAAGTTCATTTGTCGTCCAAAAGGCTTTCAGGGATAAACTGATGAAATGGCCAAAAATAGCTCCCAATGACCCAGTAGCCCTCAGAGAGTTTTCAGATTTCCTTCAAAGTTGTGCCGAGGCCATCCCTCATGTTAAAGGGCTGGCAATTCTAAATGATTGTGAAGAAAATCATAAACTTCTCAAAAAACTGCCCGAATGGCTGGTACTAGGGCTGGGCAAAACGATTATTTTCCTAATCGATGAATCTAGCGATTAATTTTTCGATGCATCGATTAATCTAACGATTCATTTTTCAATCCGATTCGATTTCGATTCGATTCGATTAACGATTTTTTCCCCATTATTTGACTTGTATAGCAATTTCACATTTATTAATTTATGTATATAAATGAAAAACACAAATCTATTCATTTGAAGACCTTTTAATAAAAAATAAAAAAATTGCAAAATAAAGTTGTAGAGGTCGTACAATCAATACAATAGAGATAGCATTTAACAAGAAATGAAATGTGCAAACATATATAAAATTAAGGAAAAGTTAACAAAACATTTCAAATAAATAGCAACAATGGTGTCTTTAAACAAACAAAATGTAATATTCACTTTGCTTTCTGCCAAAAAGTGCTCTTCCTTCACAAAACAAAATCCACAATAACATTGTACTACAATCTTCTGTTTTTAACAAAAAATTAAATGTTTTGCAAAACAAATATAACAAAGGAAATCATAGCAAAAAATTAATAATATACAAACAGCAGCAATGGCGTCTTTGAACAAATAATGAAATGACAAGTTTCCCCTAAGTAGGACTCTGTGACCAGACTTGTCCAAGCATCAGTGGTAAGGGAGATTTTGGATGTGGCTTTTTTTAGTTCATTCCTTAGTTTCTCCACTGAAGTTTCATACTTTCTCTCCATCATGCTTGTAAAATGACGCCTAGACGGCAGAGTGTAACCTGGTTGGAAAGTGGTCAGCATTTCTTTGAATCCCTCACCCACAGCAAGTGGTCTCTTGTCTTTTAAAATCATAGCTAAGACGCTCTCAGTAAGTACAGCCACCTCCTGGGGGGTGCATGGTGTACTTCTTCTCTGACAGTAGTCCTCCAGACTTTTCTGTTTATTCCTGAAATCATAAATCACACACAGCACACAGATGAATTCGAATAATTACAAAATAATTATATGGAAAGCATAATATCAAAATAATTTGATAAGGATCTGGTTGAGCTAGATAGATAGATACACACACACTGTTATGCCATGTGCTTTCATAGCATAACAGTAAGAGGTTAATAATAATCCCCAATGTTGAACATATGATATGCAGTAATCATGATGGCTGGAAAAGATAATGTTTAAACAGCCATAGCTGATGGCACCTTTACTGGTGCACTGCTTTCTAGTCATTAGATGGCATAACTTTGACTTATAAGATCAAGCTGGAGAAGCATAATGTATAAAAACAGCGTTCAAATAGGATGAAACACATTAAATTTGACAAATCAAGAGTTCATTGTCATTTTGCTTTTGCAAGCACTTTAACAATGTTGTAACAGTGTCCACGACGGCTACGTTTAGCAGGTGGTGCATTATCCTTGTTAACATTTCTCCTGCGGCCAATTCGCTGTCTCACATTTTTGTCTTTCGCCGATTCTGATAATCAGCCTGCGTGCATTCAGACTCATTTTGCCAGCATGGGCCACAAAAAAAAAACCCAATAACAACAGCAGCTGCTATATGTTACTGCTCAGCAGCTTAAATGAGTTTTGCATTTACGGAGGTTGGGTGTTTATCTGTGTCTATGAGTGGGTGTACGTCTACGGGGGGGGGGGGGGGGGGGGGGGTCTGGATGAATTAACGGGTAAAAACTAGCGTTAGTAAAAAAGTTGAAAACTTACGGTGGTTTGTCCTTTGCAGAAGCTGCTCCTGGATGCCGTCGTTTGAGGTGCTGGTGCATAGCCGTCGTGCTTTTATGATAGGCCATTTCCACCTCACAAAGCCGGCAAACGACTGAATCACTTCCTTTTCTGTTAAAATATCCCCATACTGTAGAACTGCGTGTTCGGGTGGAGTGATTTAAGTTGACTGCAACTGCCTCACTCATGATTCCGCTACTCGCTGCCGCCATGTCTTTTTTTGAAAGTGACGACGCATCGACGCAGATTTTTTTACGTCGACGTATTTTTTGCGTCGACGTAATCGATTACGTCGACGCGTTGTCCCAGCCCTAGCTGGTACGCAGATGGGGTCGTGTTGTTGTGGATGAACTAGACAGATGTCAAGAGTATCCACCATTTGCTCATTTCACCAGATTTCTACAAAGGGAAGCTAGAATAGCCTGCAACCCCATTGCTTCTCCCTTCTTATTAACCACTAAAGTTACAGATGAAAGGCTTCCTAAGAGAACCAAGGCACTCAGCACCAATGCTCAAGCTAAGCACTCTGCAGGTAAACCAGGGACCTTAATTTCAAAGCCAAGACCACCATGCTTCGTCTGCAACGATGAAACACACGGTGTCGCCAAGTGCCCAACCTTTGCCACAAGGCTTCCTGATGAAAAGAGAGCTTTCATTCGTGAAAACCGTCTTTGCTTTGGCTGTTTAAGAAAGGGTCACACTAGTAAAGAATGCAAAAGAAGGCACACATGCACTATATGTGGTCGAAATCATCCAACTTGCTTGCACATAGAGAGAATTGAGGGAGCCAGTGAAATGTTAAACAGTGATTCACCATCTGCAGGAAATGAGACAAAGGAAGTCCGCAATGTCATGTCACACACATTGACAAGATACTCCTCAGCTACGTCTAGCATTGTTCCAGTTTTTGTGTCATTGGCAGAAGACCCCCACAGTGAGATTCTCACATATGCTCTGCTCGACACACAGAGCGATTCAACTTTCATCTTGGGAGATCTGGTCTCTGCACTAAATGTGAAGACTCAGCCAGTGCAATTAAGGCTCAGTACAATGACAGCAGTAGACACAGTCATAGCTAGCAAAGTGGCTTGTGGATTGCAAGTTCGTGGGCTCCATAGTGAGTCGCATGTTCAGCTATGCCAGGCATATACAAGGGATTTCATCCCAGTCGATAAGTCTCACATTCCTACAAAGGACACCGCACTTCAGTGGCCACATCTGAGGCAACTGGCAAACAAGCTGCAGCCACTTCAAGACTGTGAAGTGGGATTGCTGATTGGCTATGATTGCCCATCAGCACTGGCCCCTCTAGAAGTCATTGTAGGGTCAGAAAACCATCCATTTGCTCAAAGAACCGTGCTTGGCTGGAGCATCATAGGATCAGCAAATCCATATCTTGATAGAAAGGAACATCAAAGCTTTGTACACAGAGTGGCAGTAAAGGAAATGCCATTGCCTCCGGTCAATGATGTGTTGAAGGTCCTAGAAATGGATTTCAGCGAAAGAAACTATCAAGATAAATATGTTTCTCAAGATGATGTTCATTTTGTAAAACTCCTCAGCAGCACAATCACAAAAAGGAAGGATGGACACTATGAGATGCCACTTCCTTTCAAGGGCAGCTCTCCACCTATGCTGCCAAACAACAAGCGACTGGCTGAAGCTCGTTTGCAACACCTCAAGAGGAAGTTAAGGTCCAACAGGCAGTACCATGACCATTACACAGCATTCATGGAGGAAACCATCAGCAAAGGTGTTGCAGAACCAGCCCCCCCAGCACATGAGGGAGAGACAATTTGGTACATCCCACATCATGGGGTGTACCATCCTAGGAAACCAGATAAACTTAGGGTGGTCTTCGACTGTTCAGCCAAGTTTCTGGGCATCTCTCTGAATGACACCTTATTGACTGGCCCTGATCTGATAAACTCTCTAGTAGGAGTTCTCTGCCGCTTTAGGAGAAAAGCTTGTGAACTAGTAATCAGTCTGGTTCAGCGACAAGCCTTTTTGCAAGACATAAAGACACTTCAGAAGGGCAACTCTCTTCCATGCTCTAGCCCCCTAAGTTGTCTTGATCCCATCTTAGATGAAGGACTTCTTCGTGTAGGTGGAAGACTGACAAAGGCAACGCTCAGTCGAGAACTAAAACACCCGGTTATCCTTCCAAAGGAAAGTCACATTACAAGACTAATACTGTCTCATTACCATGCCACCATCTGTCATCAGGGTCGCAGTCAAACCCTAGCAGAACTCAGAGCAAATGGGTTTTGGGTGCTTGGGGGAAGCAAAGCAGTTGCCAAGTTAATACATAAATGTGTGCAATGTCGAAAACTTCGGCGCCCCACCGAGGAGCAATGCATGGCAGAGCTCCCGAAAGAAAGGACTGAAGCCTCCGCTCCTTTCTCGTACTCTGGTATGGATTGCTTTGGTCCATTTTCCATCAAGCGGGGCCGTAAGGAGTACAAAAGGTATGGGCTTATCTTTACATGCCTGTCTTCACGTGCTGTTCATATCGAGATGCTAGAAGACCTATCAACAGATGCATTCATCAATGCCCTTAGATGCTTCATCAGCCTCAGAGGAGCTGTTTGCCAACTCCGCTGTGACCAAGGCACAAACTTTGTAGGAGCCAGAAATGAGTTCAGAGAGGCTCTCAAACAATGTGACATGCAGGCACTGGAGGCTTTCCTGGCAGACAAACAGTGTGAGTTTGTTTTCAATGCTCCTTCTGCAAGTCATGCTGGTGGCATCTGGGAACGCCAAATTAGGACCATTCGTAATGTGCTAAATGCCACTACTGCTCAGTGTGCAGGAAGACTAGACGATGCCTCTCTCAGAACTTTGTTTTATGAGGCCATGGCTATTGTAAATAGCCGCCCCTTGACTGTGGGCAGTATCTGTGACCCAAAGGCACCTGAACCTCTTACTCCGAACCATCTTATACTGATGAAGTCCAAAGTTGCTCTACCACCACCTGGGAAATTTGTGAGAGAAGACTTGTATGCAGCGAAGAGGTGGCGTAGAGTACAATACTTAACTGAGCAGTTCTGGGGTAGGTGGAAAAGAGAATACCTCATGAATGTCTCCACAAGACAGAAGTGGCACAAAACCCGCCGTAATCTAAAAGTGAATGACATTGTTATCATCAAGGAAGATATGTTACCAAGGTTTCAGTGGCAACTGGGGCGTATCGTTGAAACTATCGAAGGCGATGATGGTTTAGTCCGTCGGGTCAAAGTTCAAGTAGGAGTCCAAAGTCAGACCAAGAAACAGGACCGTGCTTTCAAGCCCCCCATCATCGAGCGGCCTATTCAAAAACTGGTGGTTCTTGTTGAAAGCGAATAATAACAACCATGTTATTATCTGAGAGGAACTGACATACTGACATAAACAATGTAACAGTCCAGGTGGCACCTGCTCTATGATGTTTGTACACCTGTATATTGGTTGAAGTGGTCTCATTTTGTTGTTGTTCAAATCATGTATGATTAGCTAGTTTGTAAATCATAGCATGATTGGTGGGAGTGTAATGAACCGCTGATCTGTACCATAAGTCATCCTTGCGGGGGTTGTCGGAACTGTATGCGCAGTCGCACTAAGGACAGATGTGATCAGAGGCATGCCCCGTAACGCGTATAGAGCAGTCTGTCGCGGCAGGAATAAGTTGTACAAAGTCCATGTAAGTTACGATAATACTTTGATAAGTATGATGAGTGTGTTTCTAATGTAAGGTATGTTGCTGCGTTTGTATTGTGAGCTATCTGAAAACCCTTTTATTCTTTATTTACGTTACTTACATCCATGTGCTATTTTTTAGCTAGACATGTGTGTCATGCAAGCTAGCAGCACCCCATGAGAAACGGGCCGAAGTGTTTAAGTGTTTACCGGAGTTTTGCACCCTTGGCAAGCGGACTGAGGTATGTGATGAGAGATGATCTGTTGTTATATTTTATTTAACTGAACTGTGTAATCCCTTGATGCTGTTTGAAGTAACCCCTTTTGTTTTATTTAATCTGTGACTGTATATCTCAGAATTACTTGTTTGAACTTGCCTGAATTAACTTAAGCTCATTGTTATAGTTCAAAGGGTACTGTACGGGTATCAATTTTTTCTTATTTTATAGTTTTCACGGTGCTCAACGTCCAGAGAATGAGCCGTGTGTGGTGAGGAAATAAATGGCTGCACCCGTTAGAGACTCTTCTGTCGTTCTTGATGCCAAGGGCTGCTACAGTGTGAATCGGTTGATAAAATAGTGCAAGTTACAGCGCTGATGTAAAATCTGTGATTGTTGGGAGCAGTTCTGATTGTACAGTCTGACAGCTGCAGGGAGGAAGGACCTGCGGAAACGCTCCTTCATGCATCGAGGATCCAGCAGTCTGTCACTGAAGGAGCTCTGCAGTTCACCAACATTTACATGCATGGGGTGGGAGACTCTGCCTATCAGAGATGTTATTTTGGCCAAAATACTGTCATGAGTTGTAACATTTAACATTCTAACTGAGACTTGTAGAATCTGATGTGTAGTTCTTAGGTTTTTATTTGCAATTTCATTGCGTTTCATTTCAAGATCATGGCTGGTGTCTTTCTGTCTTTGTTAACATATGCTAGAAAAACTTCTTTTTCATAAAGGTGCTCACACTTGCTGATGATCAGTTAATCACGCCCACTTAATTAGCAGCACCTGGCGGCTACTTACCTGGTATGGAAGCAATATGGTAGGGGTGCAACGATACACAAAATTCACGGTTCGGTTCGATACTTTGGTGTCACGGTTCGATATTTTTTCGATACAAAAAAAAGGTTCATGCCTTTTTAATTTGTCATTTATTAAAATTATAAATATATATTTTAACTCAAGAGTACAGTTTTTAAATTTAACCCTAACCCTTGTGCGTGTTTTTTACTTTGACAGCGAATGCGCACCTGCGGACCACTTATGTGCAGCCCTGGTTATTTAGCTCGTCATATTGCAGCCATAGAAATTATTTTGTCCATGAAACCATAAAGCTGCACTTTCTTTTACCTTATAGTCTGATTTGTCATAACTTCTCCGTTTTGTGGTAAGCTTTTCTTTGGCTGTCACTTCTTCACCCTGACCTGTCTTATTTGGCTCAGCAGAACTAAAATATAAATCCTGCTGCTTTTACACACGCACTCACATAAGCTCAGCGATTCTCTGCGCGATCAACCTCTCACATGTTTAAGCTTGCTGCGGGAGATTTCACTTGTCATGTTTGCATAGTAAGCTAACGATTAATAAGACGATGTCAGAGGAATTGGTGCGCAAATTATCATCACTCACAGATCAGTGCTGTCGCTCTCTATACACAGTTCGCGTGATTGCAAAGTGAAAGCAAAAAACAAGCGCAAATTCAAACGCGACTTCAATATGTCACATATTGACAGTGGCTCACCGATGCCAATGACATAATTACCCAGCTACATTTCTGAAAGAATGCAAAAGCAATTGACATATATTTTTCCTTCCTACAATAGCCTGACGGGCAGGGAAGAGATAGATTCTGGTAGCCCGACTGAAAAAATCTCTAGCCCCGGGATGTCGGGCTAGCCATATTGCAAGCCCTGTATCTGATTGAGGAATCACTCATCTTTGGAAAAGAGAGTTTATTACAGAGAAATGTCTCTTTCCAAAATAAAAGCGATACTATCCGCTTCTTCTGGGCTATATTCTCAGCAGCATAAGGAGAATCATGTGCTAACAGCTGTCTAAATGACTCGGCTAAAGTTAGTAGCATGCTTGTTGTTTTTGTCTTTGCACTAGGATGATGTAGGCGTAAATGTGCAGTCATATTCGTTGTGTTCCCACTAGTGCTTTCAGGTTAATCTCGTTGAAATGACCTTAACGCCACAACAGGGCAAATCTCCGTTAACGAGCTACCACCGATCGCCCCGTGCATGGGGCTAGACGAGCTAACTGCGCTAACACACTAGTTCCCACCCATGTAATTGAGCATTGCATGGCACATCCAACATACTGTTTTACTTTAGTCCATGACTCGCTTACCTTCAGGGTCATATGTCACATGAAAACCAAAATAATTCCAAACGCCAGATCTGAATGAGGGTGGGGGAGGTCCATCTTGCAAGGAGAGCTTAACTTCTGTCTTGCTAGCTTGCCCTGCGCTCTTCCTTCTGACTATGCTGTCTGTGTTGAGCGCTCAGTGGATCTGCGCTCGACAGTGCAGCCTAGGCGGAGTAGTCGAACGCAGATTCACTGAGCGCTCAACACAGACAGCATCGTCAGAAGAAAAGTTGATAAAATAAATTACAAATGTTGTATTGTTCGATACATATGCGTACCGAACCGAAAGCACTGTATCGAACGGTTCAATATCGATACGAATATCGTTGCACCCCTACAATATGGGTGTACTTAATTTTAGATACACTGTTTTTACATTTTCCCATAATAATAACATGTTGTTTTACATGTACATGTATAACATGTACATGTATAACTCAGTACATTAAACCTTAGAACTGAAAGAGAATGCATTTTCTTTTTCACAAGACTATATCTGTGTGTGTGCGTTCTGTTAGAAGGAATTAATTTATTTTATAAAATAATTATAAATTATAAAATTATAATTATGAAATTATTTTTATAAAATAATTTTAAAATATAATATTAATATGCGTTTTTGCTGCACTGTGTTGCTGTTCCTGTGTTTTCATGCTTGCATGACTGGCCACACCTGAAGATATTGCCACGCACCTGCAGCTGATCAGCCTTGTCAGGGGAGCTATTTAAGAGTGTGATTGAGCTCTCACCGATGCTGGATCATTGCGTGAGACTCCAAGTCAATTTTCCTAGTGAGCTGCGGCTAGTGAGTGTATGCTTTCTGTAGTTGAGTGTCCTGACAGATGCCTCTGTTATTTCCCCCAGAAGGAGCGTGGGAAAACAAGAAGACAGAGAGCACGGGGTGTGAGGACACACGGGAGCAGAGAACACGGAGCACCACACCCTCGTGACCATCAGTTGAACAGTACTGCACTGCAGAATGTAGTGTGTGGAAGAGAGACAGACCATCATAACATTCTAAACCTACAGAAAAATTACAAAGAAAGTCAAGGTGTCAGTACAGTTTCCTTCACCGTCAAAAGGCACTCAGAAACAAACTCTAACAGGAAGAGGTCTGGCTGATCAAAAGCCACAGCTTAATCAGAGGATGTTTCTGAGAGTTACCAGCTTGCGTGATAGGCAGTTCACAGGACAACAGCTTCAAGCGCAGCTTAATAGCGGTCGGAGTAAGCAAGTCTTAGTTTCAACTGTGATTAGAAGACTTCGAGTTGAAGGTTTGACTGGAAGAGTTGCAGCAAGAAAGGCATTGCTAAGATTTCAGAATAAGACAAGAGAAGACTTTTTCAGGATTCTAAACTTTTTCCTCGGAATTCTGGAAAAACAAACAAAAAGACGTCCAGTGGCCTTAATCCTCTTCCATGCAATGGAGCCCATTCAATGTTAACCCCCCCCCCAGCTTTCCTCATACCCTATACCCTGCCTTACTTATTTATGCATGAGCCTATTAGAGTTTTTACATAATCCTGTGACTATACCATCATTATAGTGTGACTTTAATTGTGATGCCATTCTACTTACATTATTAAAGAGTGAGCCGACGTTTGCAGTGACAAGAAGCACATCCGTGTCTGTTTCCATGTTAACAACGCAAGCAGTTTCAAGGAAACTTCGTAGTAGCAGCAGCAGCGTCACCACTGACGTTCATGCAGCCCTGCGATACGAAACTCTGCAGGAGCTTATCAAGGTGTGTGTCTGAGAAAGAGAGAGCTTTATAAGCAGCCAGGACTGGGCATCTGCTGCTGACAAACCCTGGGAAACCTTCTGCAAGTGGGCGGTGTTCTAATGGGCTGACCACATGCTCTTCTATCCATTTGGTCAGATCGCAGCTTTTTTCTTTCTATTTCCATAGAATATGTTTATCAGTGATAAACCAACCATCACTAAATAATAAGATAATTTGGAGATAATCTCAAAACATTTGAGCGTCCCAGGAACTTTTATATTTGCCTTAATGTACATGTCAAATCAGCTATCTTTTACTAACTGCAACCCCTCCATAACCACACTGAACATTATATTTTTACAACAATGATTTGGGAGGTGTTAGAAGCAGCATGTAATTTATGCACCACAAAAAGACACAAAAGAGGAACTTAATCATCTTCTCCCTGTGTAGCACTTCTTTTCACTTGGGGCAGGTTGCTTTTCTTCAGGGTGTATTAAAATTATATAACAGGTATATCTTGCCTTAATCTCACTTCCCTTTAGCTGTATGATCAGTGATTATACCCTGCTGCTATCACCATTAACTACACTGTAATGTGCAGTCCTGTGCCAACAGATGCATGACTTCCACTTTAGTCATTTTTCTTTAGAAAACCCGCCTTCTCCAGTATCTTTTCATCACCACAGCAGCATAACAACATTTCCCCATCCTTAGTTTCCAGTGGAGCCAGAAGCTATAAAAGACTTATTTGGAGTCGATAGATGTTCCTTGAAGTCACTGTTGTTGTGATTTGGCGTTATATAAATAAAATTGAGCTGTCAAGTTTTCCACATTTTTTTCAATTGGTTTCAATAATCTCAAAACTAATTCTGTTTGATTGTTTTTTCATCAGTTGACACACCAACAAGATCAAGATGTTTTGATATTTTTATGCGTTCAAAATTCTTATTCAAACTACTTTAAAACAGGTCTGTCTTTTGTTTTACCCCCTATACACTGTAAAAATTATCAACACTTTTAAGAATAAATGCTTTAGTCATTTGGACGCATATCATGAGCAGGTATCAGACTAAAAGTGAGCTTATGACATCTGACTGTGTGCTGAAACTCAGCAAATATTTGCCCCCTTCCTGGTTTATTCTTTGCATAATTGTCACACTTACATGTGTCAGATTGTCAAAAAATATTTAATATTGGACAAGGATAACGACAAAACACACAATGCAGTTTTATAATGGTGATTTAATAAATGATGGGCTAAAAGCTACCCAAACCTATCTGTCTCTGTGTGACAAACTGATTGCTTACTAAACCTAATAACTGGTTGTGCCACTCTTCAGAGCATAAATTGCATGTTTGTGATTAGTAGTCTCTTTCAAATCACTGTGAAGGAATTTTGGCCCACTCCCCTTTGCGTATTTGTTTTAATTAAACCACAGTGGAGGGTGTGAAAGCATGAAAGGTCACGCAAAAGATTCTCAGGTATTCTCATCACCAATCATTCAAATCATTCTTTAGCTTTAGAACAATTTAGTTTTCATCTACAATATCTCTCTGATACATCCTGCAATCAAGTCTGAAACATAACATAAAAACATGACTATAAAATCTTAAAAACAAAAGATGAAACTATCAAACAAAATGTGAGGGTCTCTGATGGCAAAGGCAAAAACATGGCAGAAAGAAGATGTGGAAAACCAACTGAACTTCAATAAAGAGAACATCTCAGATTATCTACAACACAAGTCATTAATATGCTGCTGTGTGGTTTGGATGAATTTCTGATCCTAATCTTCATCTCCCCACTGAAATCTTAGTCAGCCTGGGAGTTATTCTTTTCTGATGGGTTAAAATGTTTGGTGCCTGGCAAACCTTGAGCCCATAGGTGGTAGATGTATGATAAGGTTTTAAAAACTGATCTTAGAGGCATTCTGCACATGAACAATGCTAACAAAGAAAAAGAAGACTGACAACAACCACTGGTTATTCTTAGTGGCTTGTTTATGTTAAATAAAACAGATACAAAATAATACAACACTTTAAAAAGACAAGAGTCTCAATGAACACCATAGGAGCTTGGGCATGAAAGCAGGAGGTCCATCATCATGTAACAAGCAGATAGGCTGCCATCTTAACTGCTTTTTAAAAAGCTATAGCAAATATATATACCAAAGGAAAATTGGATTTTTCATCTCAGGACAACAATGTTATGAGGTTTCATCAGTTTGCTCAATTCATCATATAGAAACATTAATGGATGTAGTTAAAACTGAGTAAACAAAATCTCACTCAAAGAGATCACGCACTGGGAATTATTTGCGTGTTGTCATTTGTTCACTGTAAATAAAAGCACTGTATTCTACATAATGTCTCAGGTTGGCCTTTACCATTTTCACATAGACACTCAATGTGTCAGGTTGGTAGAGTGTTATCTTACCTCAAGCGATCGCCTATGGTTGCGATTGGGAAACTGTACTGCATCGTCTCCCTCCTATTGGGAGGACCAACATAAATGTGATTCTGGTAAGCAGGTGGTCATAAATGATCAACAGCGTTGCTGCTATCAATTGCAAAATCTTGTTATTTTGTCTTGCTAGAAGAGATCTCGGTGGCAGCATATGTAGCTTCTATAGTAATAATATGTAGCAGATGCTCATAGGTTTACCAGTGATAAACCAACCATCACTCAATAACAAGATCATTTGGAAGTGATCTAACAACATATGAATGTCACAGAAACCTTTATATGCGCCTTACAGAACAAATCAAAACAGCTATCTTTTACCAAATGCAGCTCCTCCATAACCACACTGAGCATTACATTATTCCAATAATGTCAGGTGTCATAACATAACATGTAATTTATACACCACATAAAGTTGTTTGCAAGGATTTGAAACTGACAAATCAACGTGCCACAGGCTTGTTGTCCGCTCTTCCGGACCATACCCCTCCCAGTCCACCAAGTATTGGAAACCCCTACCGCGGCACCTAGCGTCCATAATCCGCGTTATGGAATATGCAGGTGCGCCATCGATAATCCGGGCAGGTGGTGGGGACCCAGCAGGTGGGCACAACGGGCTGGTCTGGACTGGTTTCATCTGAGAAACATGAAACACATCATGAATCCGCATATTGCGGGGCAAAGACAGCCTCAATGTCACCGGATTGAGGACCGACTGAACAAGGAAAGGCCCGACGAAGCGGGGACCCAGCTTTTTGGACTCAGTCTGAAGGGGAATGTACCTGGTTGAGAGCCATACCCTCTGGCCAACCTGGTAAGCGGGCGCCAGGGTGTGGCGGCGGTCCGCCAAATGCTTGTTCCGTTCCACCGTCCTAAGCAAGGCTGCCCTAGTTGCCTTCCAGGCGCGCCGACATCGACGAATATGATGTTGGACAGATGCCACGGCAAGCTCACCCTCAATGATAGACAGGAGCGGAGGTAGATAACCCAGGGAGGCTTCAAAAGGTGACACTCCTGTTGCGGTTGACGTACTGGCGTTGTGGGCATATTCAATCCAGGCCAACTGCTCGCTCCAAGTGGACTGGTTAGATGAGATGACACAGCGGAGCATAGCCTCCAGTTCCTGATTTGCCCTCTCAGCCTGACCATTTGTCTGCGGGTGAAAGCCAGAAGACAAACTGACCTGGGCCCCCAGTTCCGCACAAAACTCCTTCCACACCCGGGAAGTAAACTGGGGCCCTCGGTCCGACACAATGTCTTGGGGAATGCCATGTAAACGGAAAACATGCTGGACGAGGAGTTTAGCAGTTTTGACAGTATTACCAGAAGATGGTGGCAAGCCAGTGACAAAGTCCACTGGTATGTGAGAACATGGATGGCTGGCGACAACAAGTGGCCGTAACTGACCCGAGGGTGGAGAGCTAGGAACTTTGTTCTGAGCACAGATGGTACATGCAGCGACATACTCCTGGACGTCCTTCGCCAGAGCAGGCCGGGATGATAGTCCTCTCCTCCTCCTCCCCCTCCCCACTGGGAGCAAACTGGCATGAGAGGTCATCTGACTTGGTGTTACGCGACCCTGGCCTGTAAGTGATGACAAGATCAAAATGAGTAAAAAACAAGGCCCACCTGGCTTGCCGGGCATTGAGGCGTTTGGCTGTTTGCAGGTACGACAGATTCTTATGGTTCGTCCAGACCAGCACCGGATGCACACTCCCCTCCAGCCAGTGGCGCCATTCTTCCAAGGCCAACTTGATCGCCAGGAGCTACCGATCCCCGACATCATAATTATGCTCCGCCTGGGAAAGACGATGGGAGAAGAAGGCGCAGGGATGGAGTTTACCTTCCACTCGTTGGGAAAGGACTGCTCCCACACCAGAACCGACGCATCCACTTCCACAATGAAGGGTTGAGATAAATCTGCTTGAACGAGAATGGGGGCAGACGAGAACAACAGTTTCAGTTGCACAAAAGCCTGTTGGGCCTGGGGTGACCACACAAACTGCTGTTTAGGAGAAGTGAGAGTAGTCAACGGCAACACCACAGTGCTAAAGTTACGAATGAACTTACGGTAGAAGTTTGCAAAGTCCAAGAATTTTTGGAATGCCTTTCAGGTCTTAGGTTCCGACCACTCCACCACTGCCTTGACCCTAGCAGGATCTGCTCTCAACTGCCCCCAATCAATCACAAATCCCAGAAAAGACACTGTCGGGACGTGAAATTCACATTTCTCACCTTTACATTACAGGCGATTCTCCAACAGCCGTTGAAGCACCAGTCTGACGTGTTCAACATGCTCCTCACGAGTCTTGGAAAAAATGAGAATATCATCCAAGTACACAAAAGCAAAGTGGTTAATGAAATCCCGAAGCACGTCATTCACCATAGCCTGTTCTTGATGGTTGTTTTGTTGAGATCACGGAAGTCAATGCAGGGGCGAAGGAATTTGTCCTTCTTTTCGACGAAAAATAATCCTGCCCCAAGCGGAGAAGTGGACGGTCGAATGATGCCAGCAGAGAGTGAGTCGGTAATATAGCGCTCCATGGACTTGCGCTCAGACTTGGACAGGCTGTACAGGCGGCTGGTGGGCAGTGTAGCTCCTGGAAGCAAATCAATGCCACAATCGTAAGGTTGGTGAGGCCGAAGCGATGAGGCCAAACTAGATCAACTAGCTAGATCATGGTATTCAGCCGGAACAACAGAGAGATCAGGAGCACAGACAGCATCCTTCGCCACAGTCGGCGTCAGATTGGGAACAGCTGACCGTAAGCACTGCTTGTGACACCACTCACTCCATCCCCCCACACTACCCTGGGCCCAATCTATCTGAGGGTTATGACGTTAAAGCCACGGGTAACCTAACACCAATGGAGTATCAGGCGCCTTAAACAGAAACAAACTTATATTTTCAACATGATTACCAGAAAGAACGTGAACGTGAAAGAACGAAAGCGTGATTTCATGCGTGCGATGCGTGACTTTGGCCAGCACTTCCCCATTGAGGGCAGACACATGTAAAGGAACATGCAGGGAAACAAGCGGGACCCCCAATCTCCTGGCTAAAGACTCGTCCATAAAGCTTTGTTCTGCGCCTGAATCCACTAGTGCGTTACAGGAATGAGTTATGGACTGAAAGATAAGCTTGGTGGGGTAGCTGAGGTGGGGTAACACATCTCCTGTCGCACCCATCAGTAACCCCACCGCTACTGACGGGCCAAATCTTTTAGCCGGGACGGGCAAGAGTCTGCAAAGTGCCCCTTCTTTCCGCATGCAAAGCACTCACCCATCTGTCATCTCTTCCTCCACCCGGAATCTAGCTGAATCTAGCTCGCCCTAGCTGCATCAGCTCCTCCTCCGTCTCCTCAAGCTCACGCTCCCCTTGTCCTCCCCCATCGGAAGAAGTGCTCAGCCAACCACCTGGGCTTCCTGTTGCCCGGCGGGCTTCCTCAGACCGCCCTCCATATTCTTGCATGTGGCCATCAAGGCTGATACACATATTAATCAAAGCATCCAACGATTTAGGTAATTCTTTGGTGGCCAACTCACGTCTGATTCCTTCATTCAGGCTATTGAGAAATGCCCCCCAAAGTGCTTTTTCCTCCCAGCCAGTTTCCTCAGCCAAGATCCAAAAATCCACAGAGAAATCCACCACACTCTTTTTGCCCTGTTTTAAAGAAAACAAACGGTGAGCAGCTGCATCTGGATTAGAACCTTTATCAAAAACACTGCGGAATTTGGTCAGAAAGTCAGGATAAGAAACATTGGGGTTGGAACGCAGCACTGCCTGAGACCACTTCAGTGCTCTCCCCGTCATGAGTTGCACCATGAGAGCAATTTTGGCACCGTCGGTAGCATAGGCTTGAGTCTGTTGGCGAAAACTCAAGTCGCACTGGGTTAAGAAGCCTCTACACTTATCTAAATCCTCTGAAAATTTTTCAGGCACAGGTAAGGTATGCTCACGCATGGGTGGAGGTGGAGAGGGAGGAAGAGGGCAGGCGGGTAAGGAGGGTAAATGAGGTGAAACATTAGCTGCTGCTGGGTGAGGGGAGTGCCACATACCTTTGAGTTCCGTTACTACCTGAAGCAGGGTGCCCTGTTCCTTAGAAATATGCTGAAGCATCTTCTCGTGTTGTTCCAATAGGTCCGCCTGAAGAGATAGCTCACGCTGTACAATCTAATTAAAACAATTAAAACCTCAAGGATTCGTAGTTTAGATTTAAAAGCACTTAATGAAATGAATTCAGTCATTTTCCATTCGTTCTGTAGTTTGTTCCAAGCCAAGGGTGCTAAATGGACAAAAGCTCTTTTACCAAATTCAGTTTGGGCAAATGGAAGAGAAAGCAACAATTTAAATGTATGTGAATGATAGATCATTCTGATTGGCACATTGACTTCAGGCTTATTTTTAATTGGTGGAGTTGTCTTCAGCAGACAGGTGGATTAAATCTAGGCAGCTGGAGTCAGTTGATGACTTTTAGAATCAACTTTTATGACTGGGTGATTATAGGGAGTGCAGAATTATTAGGCAAGTTGTATTTTTGAGGAATAATTTTATTATTGAACAACAACCATGTTCTCAATGAACCCAAAAAACTCATTAATATCAAAGCTGAATGTTTTTGGAAGTAGTTTTTAGTTTGTTTTTAGTTTTAGCTATTTTAGGGGGATATCTGTGTGTGCAGGTGACCATTACTGTGCATAATTATTAGGCAACTTAACAAAAAACAAATATATACCCATTTCAATCATTTATTTTTACCAGTGAAACCAATATAACATCTCCACATTCACAAATATACATTTCTGACATTCAAAAACAAAACAAAAACAAATCAGCGACCAATATAGCCACCTTTCTTTGCAAGGACACTCAAAAGCCTGCCATCCATGGATTCTGTCAGTGTTTTGATCTGTTCACCATCAACATTGCGTGCAGCAGCAACCACAGCCTCCCAGACACTGTTCAGAGAGGTGTACTGTTTTCCCTCCTTGTAAATCTCACATTTGATGATGGACCACAGGTTCTCAATGGGGTTCAGATCAGGTGAACAAGGTGGCCATGTCATTAGTTTTTCTTCTTTTATACCCTTTCTTGCCAGCCACGCTGTGGAGTACTTGGACGCGTGTGATGGAGCATTGTCCTGCATGAAAATCATGTTTTTCTTGAAGGGTCTTGTTCAGTGGTGGTCGTCTTTCAGCCTTTCTTACCTTGGCCATGTCTCTGAGTATTGCGCACCTTGTGCTCTTGGGCACTCCGGTGATGTTGCAGCTCTGAAATATGGCCAAACTGGTGGCAAGTGGCATCTTGGCAGCTGCACGCTTGACTTTTCTCAGTTCATGGGCAGTTATTTTGCACCTTGGTTTTTCCACACGCTTCTTGCGACCCTGTTGACTATTTTGAATGAAACGCTTGATTGTTCAGTGATCACGCTTCAGAAGCTTTGCAATTTTGAGACTGCTGCATCCCTCTGCAAGATATCTCACTATTTCTGACTTTTCTGAGCCTGTCAAGTCCTTCTTTTGACCCATTTTGCCAAAGGAAAGGACGTTGCCTAATAATTATGCACACCTGATATAGGGTGTTGATGTCATTAGACCACACCCCTTCTCATTACAGAGATGCACATCACCTAATATGCTTAATTGGTAGTAGGCTTTCGAGCCTATACAGCTTGGAGTAAGACAACATGCATGAAGAGGATGATGTGGACAAAATACTCATTTGCCTAATAATTCTGCACTCCCTGTAGAACTGAAACCATTTACCCGTTTCTAGTGGATTCTCCCACATTTCAACTAATCTAACCTAATTTAATGTCTCTGTTTTAAATCTGACAGACACACAAACACAGAAGCACACTCACACAGACCATCTCACATACTGATACAGACATAAACACACAGACAGAAAAACACGCACACACACACACACACGCATGCACACACACAGATAGACACACACACACGCACACATACACACACACAAAAGTTGTGATTTTTTTTCTCCATTCACTTAAAAGGGAACCGTCTGAAAAAGTACACCAAACCAGCCACTTTGGATCCCTACTGCTCTGTAATACCTTATCACAAAAACATGATTTAAGGTTTATACGGGTCACAAGACTTTGGCTTGACAAAATCTATGTTTTGATATGTTTATGGTTTCTTCCAAGATTTCATGAAGAATTTTTATTTTTCATGGAATTTTCCTGTGACTGCATGATCACATGACCTGCTCTAAAAATTGAGTCTGGAGAATAATGTGAAAAAAAATATTTCTCTTTCTTTCATGCCCAAACCTTTTCTCTGACATGTATAATATTTACATTAAAATGTAGCCATTACTGTCCTCTTTCATGCAGTGTCATTCTCATTTAGATGGGATTTACAGTTCTGTCATAAATGTTATCAAAGTGCCTCCCCCATCTCTCTTTCCCATAGGAAACAATTTTAAAACAGCTCCCGAATTTTGGCTTAACTTCTCAGTCGGAAGCTGTCTTTACACTGTCACAATGTCCATATAATAAACTCTACAAATATGAAAATGGAGTAATTTTCCCTGCTCAAGGGAAAATAATTTTTCCAATATGACTTGTATTTTTCACTTGGGATGCATTTGTTTCAGACGTACATTTCTGTTTGTCGAGTCTGATTCTCAGGCTGTTTCCAAATTTAGGGGCTGTATCCTTAGGAGGACACATTACGTCACACCAACGCTACGAAGGCTGTTCAAATTCGACGGCTCCTCCGAATGCAGCCTAGAAATGCGCCCTCCTTTATATCAAATCAGTGATTTATAGCCGACCTGTCAAATGATTTATGACTTAGGAAGTAATAAAGGGAGGAATAAAAGTTAATGACAGTCATAACTTTTGTGAAATATCAAAAAATTATGATATTTCATAACTCGGTAATAATCAATAGTCAAAAATATGATCATGAAAATATTTCGATGGAATTGGATTACTTTTTTGACAAAAAGTTTACTTAGTTTTTTTTGATAAAAAATGCCACCTTATTGGACAACTGATTTTGGGGACCTGTGTGTGTGTGTGTGTGTGTTGTTGTTTTTTTTTTGCTTTTTTTATACTTTCAGGAAGATTAACTTAATCAAAATAAGTCATCAGACAAGCAATTTTGATGGACACTAATTAAAGTAGATTCATGCACTTGACTGATTGATTTACTGGTATTTTAATCTTTGCTAACACCACATGACCTTATTTAAAGTTAGACTTTGCCTACCAAAGCAGACTTTTTTGGCAGTTTAATCTAATGTATCGTGTCTGGGGGAAAAAAGAAAAACAACAACCCAAGAGTTAAATCTTTAAAGGCATCAGTTGCTATGTAACCATTGTTACATGTTAAAACAGTTCAATTAGAAAAAGAATGAAGAGGTATGGTTGATTTGACAGGGCTGACAGAGAAATGTGTATTAAACATGGCAGCATGTATGACTGCAGAGAGTCCCGTGAAAGCTTTCTTTTTCACATTACTGATGTTTTAACAAAAAGGAAGGTAACAACATTACAAGTTTTCGTGTTTGGATGTAAGATGCTGGTAAGTCAGATAGTCATATACTTTTTTATATTTCTTTTATGTTTTTGAAAATGATTTTAGTGTGATTATAAAAATAGAAGAATTCATGAACAAACAATAATGAAACTAGGAAGAGCCTGTGTTTGTACTTTAAAGAGGCACAGGAAGGTCTGGACTTTATCTGAAGACAGCACTTAAAGAGAAAACTGGAAACTGCTGCATTTGATTGTAAGAGGATGAGCCGCAGTCTAAAAGAGTCCACTAGATGGCCCTGAATTTCTAGTTCAGGAACTTGGATTTCACATGTGTCTGATGTCCTGGGTCTTTTTCCTTTTGAATGTTAAGATTGACCTGTTGAGAACCACAATTTTGCACAGAGATTTTGGAGAGCAGGTGCTTGAGCCAGCAAAGGGCACATAGGTTTTTACAAGATAAATAAGCTGAGCTCATTAGCAGTCCCTTTACATGCTTATGAATTTATTTATTTTAACACTGATACACTGATGCAGATGTCTATCACATCAAAATTCAAACCCAGCAGACTCCTACAGAATTATAAGTTCGCACGGAGACAATGGTATTTGTATTCATTATTTTTACATAGAGTTTTCAGGTGATAATAAATCTCCCTTACCCTTCTTACTGTTATATGGCCTGATGCACAACAGAAGAGAGCTGTTACCCTCTGCTGCCTGCTGTAGTTGCCCTTTTTTTCTAGTTTCTTTTACTGCATTTTTTTGTTTGCAAATTAAAGGTGGGACCAGTTATAAAAAATAGTTATTGGACATTACTTTTTAAAATTATGAATTGATACAATGGATCAAATTTAAAATCAAAAATATGAAATCATAAAATATAAGTAATTGTTTTTAAAATTCTTGGAAAAAGAGCATTCATCAAAGAAGAGGCCTCGACCACCACCTGTATGGAGCCAAAGGAGTCACACACATCAAATAATTAAGTGTACAATAAAATATTGTTTGTTTTTCAAATATGACCACATATTTTCATTATGGTTGAAAATCACCTTCATGCCTACAAATATAATTCACTAATGTTTTCTGGGCTTCATCGAATTTACTGAGCATCTGTGCATGGAGAGACTTATCTCAGAGAAAACACAGGAATGATCAGTGAGAGCGTTATCAGACATCTGCGCCAGAGCAAATTAATAACAGATATTGGCAGGGGTTGTAATGTTTCTACAGTTCCCTCTGCCAGCACCTTTTGACAAAAAGGAAGGTAAAAGCGTAACGTTTTCATGTTTGGATGTCACAGTGAGATGCTGGTTAGTCATATAGTCATATACTTTTTTATACTTCTTTTATACTTCTGAAATGATTTTAGTGTGATTATAAAACAGATTAAATCATAAAAAAGTAATAAAGAAACCAGGAAGTTACCATGTTTTACTATAAAGAGGCAGATGAAGGTCTGGACTGAAACAAAAGCTGGAAGCTGCTGCATTTGATTGTCAGAGGGTGAGCTGCAGTCTAAAACAGTCCACTAGATGGCCCTGAATTTGTGGTTCAGGAACTTGAACTTCACACGTGTCTGATGTTCTGGGTCCTTTTCTTTTGTTAAGAGCTGTTGAAAATCAATCTGCCATTGTTCTGTGTCCAGTCTGTGTCTTCATGTCTGCCCTGGTCCCACGTCTCTGTGTTCCCACTGTTGCAGTGTCTGTCTCTGCTTCTGAGTCTGTGTCTATAAGTTTCCTGTTTTACTCTGAAGGTCTGTGTCTTATGTTAATGTGTTTTGCTTCCCTTGTCACGTTAGGCCTGATCTGTCCCAGCGTGTTTCCCTTCTGTCCCCCATTCCCTGATTGCTCCTCTGTGTGTTTAAGCGCTGTGTTTTCCTTTGTCTGTGCTGTGGTCTCCATCTTACTATACTGTGCTCTGCCGGTTAGCCTGTTTTTCTTTTGTTAATATTTGAAGTTTAGTTAGTTTTCTGTTCTTTTGCTGTGTAGCATTAAAGCTGAGTTCTGAGTTCATATTCATCTCTGTGAGTCTGCACATTGGGTCCTCTATTCCTGCCTGCACACAGCCTTCATTTGACATAAATCCCTTTTATATATGAAATATTTATGAATAGTAGTTTATTTAGGAATATTTATTTATAATTCTTTGTATTGTTCATTAATTTATTCATCCATCCATCCATCCTCATCCGCTTTGTCCGGGGCCGGGACGCGGGGGCAGCAGCCTAAGCAAAGAGGCCCAGACCTCCCTCTCCCCAGCCACCTCCTCCAGCTTATCCGGGGGAATACCAAGGCGTTCCCAGGCCAGCCGAGAGATATAATCTCTCCAGCGTGTCCTGGGTCTGCCCCGGGGCCTCCTCCCGGTGGGACATGCCTGGAACACCTCACCCAGGAGGCGCCCAGGGGGCATCCTTGTCAGATGCCCGAACCACCTCAGCTGGCTCCTTTCGATGTGGAGCAGCAGCTGCTCTACTCTGAGCCCCTCCCTGATGGCCGAACTTCTCACCCTATCTCTAAGGGAGAGGCCAGCCACCCTTCGGAGGAAGCTCATTTCTTGTATCCGCGATCTCGTTCTTTCGGTCACTACCCACAGCTCGTGGCCATAGGTGAAGGTAGGGACGTAGATCGACCGGTAAATTGAGAGCTTCGCTTTTACACTCAGCTCCCTCTTCACCACGACGGACCGGTGCAGCGTCCGCATTACTGCAGCTGCAGCCCCAATCCGTCTGTCGATCTCCGGCTCCCTTCTCCCATCACTCGCGAACAAGACCCCGAGATACTTGAACTCCTCCACTTGGGGCAGGAACTCATCCCCGACCCGGAGTGGGCACTCCACCCTTTTCCGGCTGAGAACCATGGCCTCAGATTTGGAGGTGCTGATCCTCATTCCCGCTGCTTCACACTCGGTGCGAACCGTTCCAGTGCGAGCTGGAGGCCCTCACCCGATGAAGCCAACAGAACCACATCATCTGCAAAAATCAGAGATGAGATTCTGAGGCCACCAAAGCGAAAGCCCTCCGCCACTTGGCTGCGCCTAGAAATCCTGTCCATAAAAATTATGAACAGAACCGGAGACAAAGGGCAGCCCTGGCGGAGCCCATCACCCACCAGGAACGAGTCCGACTTATTGCCGGCAATGCGAACCAAGCTCTTGCAACGGTTGTATAGGGATCGAATGGCCCGTAGCAATGGGCCAGACACCCCATATTCCCGCAACACCTCCCACAGGACACCCCGAGGGACACGGTCGAATGCCTTCTCCAAGTCCACAAAACACATGTAGACTGGTTGGGCAAACTCCCATGCACCCTCAAGTATCCTGGAGAGGATAAAGAGCTGGTCCAGTGTTCCGCGACCAGGACGAAAACCGCATTGTTCCTCCTGTATCAGAGGTTCGACTAACGGACGAACTCTCCTTTCCAGCACCCTGGCATAGACTTTCCCAGGGAGGCTGAGGAGTGTGATCCCCCTGTAGTTGGAACACACCCTCCGGTCCCCTTTCTTAAAGATGGGGACCACCACCCCGGTCTGCCAGTCCACAGGTACTGCCCCTGATCTCCACGCAACACGTAATTTATTCATGAAAATAAAAAATAATTGTTTTGAATTAATGAATTTCTTATTGCATGCTTTATTGTACAATTAATTATTGAAAAACAAAATGCGAGATTGTTTGTAATCTATGCTAACCACAACATGACCTGATCGCTGGATTGAAAGTTTCGTTTTTTGCTTTAGCATCATTATTCCTGCGATGTCTTGACACAACTAAGTGTTTGAAAATGCTCTTGTGTTCCAAGCAAGCTTTTGTTTTCAAGCTACTCTGTCTCTTCTTATATGATGCCCTCCATTTATTTATAGTTCAGTTCAGTCATGACTGCAATTTGGTTCTCTTGTTAATCTTTAAGGTATGTTTAACCGCTGTTCACACGTGTGTATTTCTTTATCCCCCAACATGTTCTATTTAATATGCACTGCTATTGATTTATTTCTTATAGCAACATCCTTAAAAACACATTAGAGAAGAAAATATGATGATTGAAACAAGGTTATTTATGTTTTCTTTCCATTGTCTAAGCACAAACACTATAACAATTTTAAGACAAAACGAGTTTATGAAAATCAAACATCTCTTTAAGATTTACACCAACCTATAAAATATACTGTACAGAAATTTTTTGTTATAATGCTATTTTACATATTCACATACATACATATTTTGCACTTAGTGCAATATTTTGTCTCGTCACATACTGACTTAATTGCAATATTTACATAAAAATAGTCCAGTTTGACATCTTTACATGAATTTGAGGACATTTCATCACTCTGAAATTTTTACATGTTTAACAAAACAGAAAAGCCAAACATGACAAAGCGTCATAATAAGTGCCATTCACTGTGTGTCGGTAGTTTATATTTGGTGATTCTTGGCTGGTGTGTCAGAGCTTAGACGTCTATAAACCGCCTCTCCTTTACTGATGGAGCTCTGATCTTGTGTCGACACAGCGGGCAGGTGCCAAACTCTTGACAGACTCTGGAGTCACAGTGTTTACATAAACACCGGTGGCCACAAGGCAGTGTGATTCTGGCCTCCTTCACCATGCACACCACACAGACGTTATCTATAACCAGAAGAGAGAGACTCTAATTACAAATGCGACATCAGGCATATGTGAGACCACACTATTACAAATGATTTCACTGATCACACTCTGTGGTCAGAAATGTGCAACGGAAATCAGACATTAATGTTTGGAGGGACTGTTTTTACCTGCTGGGATTTCCATGTCAAGACAGGACATGCAGTCATCAGGTCTGAAGTCTGAAACATCAGGAACTGAACCAAAGTGACTGTAAGAATCAGGTGAGATGAGCGGTTCGGGTGCAGGACAGGATCTTCTAGTGCAAAGGAGCTTTGTTTTTTTGGAGCCTGCAGCAAAGACAAAAGCATATTTCAACAGTTAGTCATTGTTTATTGCTGTCAGTGCATATGAAATGCTCTGCCTTCACAGAACAGGAAAAACCTGCTGTAAGGCAGATAAAACTGTGGTTCTAGTGAACTTGCCTTGGAGTAAAATGGAGCGCGTCTTCCCGTAAATGTCTATCATGGCCCACAGAGGCTGGCTGAGGTCCACTCCTGTCAGCCACTTGTGCTGCCTGTTGCTGACAGCTACGTATATGCTGCCACCATGAGAAACCCAAAACTCCAGCTCTGAACCTGCTTGGCAGTAGGATTCATTTACAGGCACAGCCCAGTGTCCAGGTTTGTCAGTGAGGTTGGGGATGGCCAAGCAGGGCAGGGGCAGAGATCTGCTTGAGGGTGGCACAGTGGTAAAGCCCACACGCAGAGCTCCCTGCCAGTTGATCGAATCCCTCTCCACTCTCAGACGAATCCTCTCCTGGACTCTCACTGGACGGTTGCTGAACACCAGCCCATTCTTGAAGGTGTTCTCAGTCTTCTCTGCGAGTCGACCTCCATGACTCAAGCGGACCTTTTCTCCCACAGCCTGACGGTGGAAGTTCAGACGACCAAGACAAAGCAGACTGCATCTGTGTGACACCTCTGACTGAAGAACTACAAAGAATAAAAACACACAGTTATGAATGTTGATGTCAAATCATGTTATTTCCAGAGAATTACTTAATAGCAACAATCACAATAACAATAAGTGTCCCTTACATTTGTGATGTGTAGGAACCTCAAAACTATTTTTTTTAACTGAAATTAGGTTGGGGTTTTTTTTTTGCCTGTCCCGTTTGGTTCTTTTGCCATCAGAATTATTGTCTTAAGGCGAGGAAAGATGCCCAACGGATTTACTTTACCAAATTGACCATCACAGCCTTGCCGTAATGGTCTATTTGATTCACCTTTTATTGTTTATTTTATTTTATTTTATTTTATTTTTATTTTCACTTGCTAGATACAGGACAGACTTGAATTGAAATGAGGTTTAAAATTTTAAAAAGTTCAACAAAGATTTTTTCAGTTTAAAGGTCAATTGGTCATGTCGCAAATTTTTATAATTTTCATTCTTATAAAATAATAATAATGATAATAATACTAATAAAAATAAAAATAATGCTGTGTTAATAGGTGAATTGCCATATTAATTGGATTAAAGAAGCTACATATGTCAAGCTGTTTTTAATACTTCATATTAAAGTTAAATTGTGCAAACTGTAGCCAAAATTTCATTTTCATTTTAACAGTACAAAAGCAGACATATAAATAAGTCAGAATAAAACTAGCAAACTCCCGCACTCTTGTTTTTGCAAAGCATGCGGAAATCTGGACGTCTTTCAAGCTGACGAGCTAAAGTCGTTGCACAAAGTTGCATTTGTTTGGTACAAGTTGTCTGAGTGGTAAACTTAGTTCATTATTTGGCACTTTGCTTTGTATTGTGTTGTCTTAACAGGGATACTACTTCTTAAATGACAAAACTGGTGCTGCACTGGAGCACATGCTAGATTTGGGGAAATTTGCAAAATCTTTTGAGCTGCAGCATTTTGCACCCCCTTACTGTGTATTACAATAAAAGTACATAAACAGCTGTTATGTGTTAATTTATGCAACTAAGTATCAGCTTGATAATGATTTGTTTATCAAACTGAGAAATATAGTTCTCTCTAAAGACTTACCAGAGTTCTTGTTTTTATTTTCTCTTGCCATCTTGGAGATGTAGAAAAAACTTGATGCATGATGAGGTCGAGTGTCCTCAAGTCAGGTGTGTTGACTACCTTTTAATCATGGAGTACGTGAGGTTTGAAAACAGAAACACACCCAGACAAAGGGGAGGGACAGAGGGAGGCACCAAAGTTTGGAAATTTACCTGAAGTGTACAATAACAAAACTTGGTGATCTGGGCTTTTATTGTGGATTCCCAGTTTCCTTTCCACCCTTGTTAGTTTAGTATCTTCTCTTTGTGCATTTCCCTCCAGTAGTTTGTTGTTGTTTTAATCAGCTGATTGCCATTCAGTGTGTACATGTAACATCTCTATGGCTCTTCCAGTTTGAAATGTCACATGAGTCTAATCTTGCAATCACTCATCACAATAGCAAATGCAATAGAAAAAATCTAAAACACGAAAATTGAAACATTTCTTCTATTTTTTATAGTTACATTTAATGTTTTATAATAATAATACAAGTTTGTTGTTGAGTTGGTGATATACTTCATATGGCTTTAGCTGAATAAAACAAACTACGTATTCAAAATCTTTTCTTCATATTTATTTAATAAATGTAAATTGTGGAAAATATATCCAAAGTTACCTCTTAGCAGTGTAGATATACAGTAGTTAAACATGTAATAAGTCATAATGAAACTAGCAAACTCTTGTGCTTTCACTTTAGAGAAGAATGTGAAGATCTGGACTTCATCCAAGATGAGAAATTAAAGTCAATGCTGGAAACTGCAGCGTTTCTTTGGTAAAGTCTGAGTTGCAGTTTTAGTCACTAGATGGCTTGTCTTGATTTGTTTTGCTGATGTGACACACCCACACGCAGGTACCTTGTCAGTGTTTTATCGTCAGTGACAAGATTTTTATTTCCACAGAACCATAAAGTTTGTAGTTTCTTTTTCTTATCGCCATCATTTAACACTTCAGTGTGCAGCTCATTATTAGCACTCTTTCATTGAACTCTAATTGCTTTACGGCACTTTGCAGCTTTTTAATGCTTATGTTTGGATTGTCTTGTTTTTGTGTCACTTAATCAGAGTTTTAACAGTCGTCTATTTCTTTCCTTTTACAAACCATACCAAGAACAATATATTACATGAGAGGGTATGGAGTGAGCTGTACAACACACTTTTTGGGGGTTTTAACAACGCCCCTATGACTACAGCCCTGGCCTTTCATGAGGAGTTGCTTGTTGCACTAAGTTCTCATGTTTTGCTGTTCTCTCACCTGTACCACCTCAGTGGTTTCCCCCATTTGCCATGTTGTCCTTTCCATGTTTTTTCTTTTGATTTCAAGTTTGAGCATGTTTGTTTTATCCCTCTAGTCTCATTTCTTTCCTCAACCTTATTTTTTCACCCTCTCCATGTTTTAGATTTTTTGCCTGTTTTTTGGTTTTCAGGCTTCATCTGCTCCTCCTGAATGGTTTGATTCCACAAAATGACTAAACGGACCATCGCCTGGATTTAAAGGTTTTGAATTTTCCGAGAGTTTGGAGTCCTGAATGTGGGGCTTTTATGGATCCTTTTTCCAAGTGGCCATATCGACATTTCTGATGACTTCGATCCAAATCCAAACATTCACATTTAAATAATTATATAGTTCAAGTTCGAGTTCAAGTTTATTTATATAGCACTTTTAAAACAACAGGTGTTGACCAAAGTACTGTACAATAAAATGGACAAGGCAATAAACATAAAAAAACTGAATAGTGTTTTAGAAGAGAATAACATCCTTAAAAAGAGAATAAAATCATAAAAAAAGAATAATAGTAACAAACTCATGAAGAACCAAAAGCCAGAGATTAAAAATGGGTCTTTAGACGACTTTTAAAAGTATCCAGTGTTGGGGAGGATCTGATATGCAAAGGCAATGTATTCCAAAGTTTGGGGGCAGTCACAGCAAATGCCCAGTCTCCTCTATGTTTTAATTTGGACCTAGGGATAACAAAAAGCATTTGGTCTGCAGACTTCAAGGATCTTGGGGGAGAATACCAGGTTAGGAGATCAGCAAGATGTGTAGGGGCTAGTCCATGCAACGACTTAAAAACAAGTGTTAAGATCTTAAAGTCAGTTCGAAAGCTGACTGGCAGCCAGTGTAGTGATGGAAGTATAGGAGATATATGATCTCGCTTGCGTGTGCCAGTTAGGAGCCGTGCTGCAGCGTTTTGAACTAGCTGCAGTCGACCGATTGATGAAGAGGTGAACCAGAGTAGATACTATTACAGAAGTCGAGGCGAGATAAGATGAAGGCATGGATCGCTTTCTCAAAATCTCTGAAACAGAGAAAGGGCTTAACTGTTAAGACATGTACCAGCAGTGTCAAAAAACATCTTTCAGTAACCTAGGTGGAATGATATCCAGGGTACATTTTGAAGGTCTCAAGTTTCTGACAACTTCATTAAGTAATGAAAGGGATACTGGCTCGAAGTGATCAAAAACAGCCAAGGTTGGAGTATAAACACCTGGGTCAGAAATGGGAGGAATAATGTGGGATCTAATATCTACAATTTTATTAATGAAGAATTTCATTAGATTCCAACTTATGTTCACTGCTATATGAGGATCAGCAGTGGGAGGATTAAGAACTGAGTTTATAATACCAAATTAAATCTGAGGTTTATGACAGTTGTTGGACACGATCTTGGAAAAGTATTTTATTTTAGCTGCTCTTACAACTTTCTGGCAACTTGACAGGGATTCTCTAAGTGCCTCAAACGACACTTGGAGATGGTATTTTTTCCATTTTCTTTCCGCTTTTCTACATGCCCGTCTGCATTCCCTGGTGTCATTATTTAACCACGGTTGGGTTTTAGGTTTTAGATACCTAGTGGTACAAGGAGCAATGGAATCCAGTATTTCCAGACAAGCTGAGCTGAACAAGGAAAGCAGACTATCAGTGGTCGAATGAGTGGTACTGTCAGTAGGTGATGCCGGATTTAGATTTTTGTAGGAATGGGCAAAGCGATCTGCTGTATTTGAATTAATCGTGCAAGATCGGAGCTTGGGCACAACAGATCTACCAGGCTGACCTGAAAAGGGAAACTCAAATAGGACAGGCATGTGGTCCGAAAAATGTATATTACAGATTTCAGTGTCAGTGACTGATAGGCCGTAAGAGAGTACGAGAACCAGGGTATGACCGCGTTCGTGAGTTGGGCCTTTGACTGACTGGACAAGATTAAAGGAGTCTATAAGGTTTAAAAAAATCATTGGTCAGTGGGGTATCTAAACAGCAAATATGAATATTAAAATCTCGTATGATTAAAACACTGTCATATTTTGGTAGAACACCAGCCAAGAATTCAGAAAAGTCTTGTATAAAGTTCTTATTATAGTTAGGAGGTCAACACACCAGCGCACATAGCACCGGAGTGGACAAGTGGATTTCATATAAACGTATATTTGTGGATTAAAGGGTAAAAATGTTAAAGGATAAAGGGTAATGTTTGGTGACAACAACATGACCTGATCAGTGATTTGAGAGTGTAATTTTTTTATGCATATTTGCATCATTATTCTTCCTACGTGCAAACACAAATGCACGTTTGGAAATGAACACATTGTAGCACATTTCTGTTCTTACAATCAGCCACACAGTCTGCTCTTATCTGAAAACCAACATTTATTTTTACTTCCACTCATTCCTGACTGTAGAGATATGAGCTGTAGACAGATGCTTCTTTTCCTAAACACACTTCACTGAAAAAAATTGTTTTTGAGGGTTTTGTTACAGCATGTACCCTTAAAACATAATAGAGTTTATGTTTTTTACCATCAACACATTACAATTTTCAGACATACAAAAATACAACACTGCTTTAAGATTTGCATCGAGGTAGAAAAGTGCACTGTACAGACAAAGTTATCATTATAAATAATATAGAAATAGCAGCAGATTTTGCATTTAGTGCAGTATTTTCACTGTAACAGTCACTCTGTAACTTCTCTTTGGTGATTTCTGGCTTCTGTCTAGGAGCTCAGACCAGACTTGAAACACACCACTACTCACAAGATCAGAGCTGATGAAGCTCTGATCTTGTGTCGACACAGCGGGCAGGTGCCAAACTCCTGAAAAACTCTGGAGTTGCAGTGTTTACATAAACACCGGTGGCCACACGGCAGTGTGATTCTGGCCTCCTTCACCATGCACACCACACAGGTTATATCTGTGAGCAGAAGAGAGAGATCCTGAATTAGAAAAATGTGACATCAGGAAATGAGACCACACTCTGTGTGAAATGTGCAACTGAAATCAGATAGCGACTTTTGAAGGGACTGTTTTCACCTCCTGGCATTTTCATGTCAAGACAGGAGATGCAGTCATCACAACTGAAGTCCGAAACTGAACCAAAGTGGCTGTAAGCATCAGGTGAGGTGAGGGGTTCAGGTGCAGGACAGGATCTTTTGGTACAAAATAGATCTTTTTTCTCTGAGCCTGCAGCACAGAGAAAATAATATTTTAAAAGTCATTCAGACAACATTTATCGCTGTCAGAACATGGGAATTGCTGTGCCTTCACAGAACAGGAAAAACCTGCTGTAAGGCAAATATAACTGTAGTTGAACTTGCCTAGGAGTAAAATGGAGCGCGTCTGGCCGTAGACGTCTATCGTGGCCCACAGAGGCTGGCTGAGGTCCACTCCTGTCAGCCACTTATACCGCCTGTTGCTGACAGCTACGTATATGCTGCCACCATGAGAAACCCAAAACTTCAGCTCTGAACCTGCTTGGCAGTAGGATTCATTTACAGGCACAGCCCAGTGTCCAGGCTTGTCAGTGAGGTTGGGGATGGCCATGCAGGGCAGGGGTAGAGATCTGCTTGAGGGTGGCACAGTGGTAAAGCCCACACGCAGAGCTCCATCCCAGTTGGTCGAATCCCTCTGCACTCTCAGATGAATCTTCTCCTGGATCTTCACTGGACGGTTGCTGAACACCAGCCCATTCTTGAAGGTGTTCTCAGTCTTCTCTGCGAGTCGACCTCCATGACTCAAGCGGACCTTTTCTCCCACAGCCTGATTGTGGAAGGTCAGAGGACCAAGACAGCGTGAGCTGCATCTGTGTGACACCTCTGACTGAAGAACTACAAAGATAGAAAATGGAAACATATGAAACCATGTCTGTGTCCTAAGATTTATTCAAGATTTTTTAACTGCACATTTTTCAGGTAGGTGACATATCACATTTACTTAATTAAAAGAAGCTACATATCAAAGTTATTGCTTCATATTTAATAATACATTTAAAGCCAAAGTTTCCTCTTAATAGTCTAGAAATAGATAAACATGTAAACAGAAAACTGCTGTGGTTTCACAAAGAAGCTTGTTTGGTCTGGACTTCATCCAAGCTGAGAAATTCAGTGCTGGAGATTGCAGTGTTTGTTTGGTGAAGTCTGTGTTGCCGTCTCAGTCCACTAGATGGCCTGTGTTGATTTGTTTTCTGTGTTTTATCATCATTGGAAAGATTTTAATTTCCAAAGAAACAAAGCTTCTAGTTTCTTTTTATAAGAAACTTCAGTGTGCAGCTCATTATTAGCACTCTGTCTTTGAACTCATTTGCTAATCACTTGCTTTATGGCACTTTGCTGTTTTTCAATGTTTACTTTTGCATTGTCTTGTTTCTATATTATGTTTCTGTAAAAGAATGAAATGAGCTGCTGTAAGTTGATTTTTGCAACCAAACATCATCTTGATAATGATTCCTTTATCAAACTGAGATATAAAATTCTCTGTAAAGACTTACCAGCGTTCTTGTTCTTACTTTCTCTTGCCATCTTGAAGGTGCAAATAAATCTTGTCATGCGAGTCCTGATGGATGATGAGGTTGAGAGTCATCAAGTCATGAGTGTTAACTACCTTTGAATGATGAAGTACGTGAAGTATGAACACACGCCCAGCATCACCAGTAAAGGGAATGGGGAGGGACAGAGGGAGGCACCAAAGTTTGGAAAATTACCTGATGTGAACAATAACATAATTTGGTGATTTGATTATTAGTCATTTCCTCTTTTATTTTTTTATTCCAATGTTCTTTGCACCCTTGTTAGTTTCGTCAGATTCTCCACCTTGGTTTGAGAAAATTATTTTAATTATTTAATCATCTGTACCACCTCTGTGGCTTCTCCTATTTCCTGTGTTGTTCTTTCAGTAGTGACGTATTGCTGCTGTCGTTCTAATTTTCTTTTATTCCCCTTTTGAATTCAAGTTTGAACTTTTCTTCTATTTTATACATGTTGTAGATCTTTTGCCAGTTTTTTGGATTTCAGGCATCCTCTGCTCCTCCTGAATGGTTTGAATCCACAAAATGATTGAAACGACCATCGTCTGGATTTAAAGTTTTTGAATTTGGAATTTTTCCAAGAGTTCGGAGTCCTGAATTTGGGGCTTTTTTGAGCTCTTTGTTACAGTGGACATACCAACATTTATGGTCATCTAAATTTTAACTTGTGTTCACAGTTGGGTGTGTTGGAGCGCCAATATCAGCTAAATGAAGACATCAGGAAACCTAAAGACCAGTGTTGGTCAAGTTACTTGAAAATAGTAATTAGTTACTAATTAGTGACTACTGAAAGTAATCCTGTTACTTTACTGGTTACTTTTTTCAAAAGTAATTATTTACTTTATTAATTAGTTACTTTTTAAAAACATGATACACAACTTGAATATCTAATAAAGCAATAGACATTTTATCCCAATTCTATTTATTCTGCAAAATCCATCATATAAAATTGAATCAAGTGAAAAAGTCTCTTTTAAAAATTGTTTTATTAGTTTTAATCTTTTAACTTTATGCATATTGCATTAAGCAAAAATTATACATGCAAGTCTTTGACTTGGAGACATTTTTTTAACCTACTTTCTGCATATTCCAGCATATAAAATAAAATTATTTTTTTGTGTTTATATTCACTCTTTCAAATAGATGCAAGTAAAACACAGCAATAAATAAATAAAATCAAAGATTCAGTGGCACTAAGTCCTGTCACTCTTGAGTCTATTTTCACCTGTTTAGCAGGAGTGGAGCAGGCGGAGGTTTGCCTGGTGCTGCAGCGGTCATGTCAGTGGGGGGATGCCGGGGTTTCTCTGTGAATTTCACATTCCTGTTCAGTGTGTACAGTGGAAGCTAATGTTTTTGTCACTTTTTACGGAATCAAACTCAAAGTAAGGTCAGTACGTCCACAACGCTGGATGGCCGTACTGTCTCCCACACTTCATATTATCCATTGCTGATCAACACACATCTGTTGTTGCCACGGGCGTCGCACGCTCGTACGTCATTGTCACGAGACACTCCCGCGAACAAAATCACGGTTTAGTAACGCAGCGTGCTTACAGGAAAGTAACAGTAATCTAATTACTTTTTTTGCAATAGTAATCCCTTGCTTTACTCATTACTTGAAAGCACGTTACCTTAAATGCGTTACTGCCCATTTCTGCTCACACCAAAGGTCTTACTGTTGTTACGTTTTCTGTTCACAGATTGATTTAATATTGTTAGTTTTTACTCATAAACACCAACTTTAAGTACTGAACACAAACTCAAAGGCAGCACAAACATGTCTGATTGTGTTAATTTTAGCCTTCAAGGACAAAGTGCAAACAAATATTTGCTGTTTCAGTTTATTTTGACCACTTTTATGTAATAATTCACTCTGATTATTTATTTTTAGTTTGATGAAACATTTTATAAATATTGAAATATGTAAAAATCAAGTAATGATGGAACTAGGTTCATTTACTTTCACATTTAAAGAATTATATAAACACATGTTTGTTAATTAAAAGGTAAAAAATGTGTTTGTGTTAAATTAAGATCGCTATGGTTATGTTTGGTGGCCACAACATGACCTGATCAGTGATTTGGGAGTGTAGTTTTTCTATTATCAGCCACACAGTCTGCTCTTATCTGAAAACCAACATTTATTTTCACGTCCGCTCATTCCTGACTGTAGAGATATGAGCTGTAGACAGATGCTTCTTTTCCAAAACACGCTTCATTGAAAAATATTGTTTTTGAGGTTATTTTTAACCCTTAAAACATAACAGAGTTTATCTTTTTTACCATCAACACATTACAATTTTTAGACAAAAATACAACACTGCTTTAAGATTTACATCGAGGTAGAAAAGTACGCTGTACAGACAAAGTTATCATTATAAATAATATAGAAATAGCAGCATATTTTGCATTTAGTGCAGTATTTTCACTGTTACAGTCACTCTGTAACTTCTCTTTGGTGATTTCTGGCTTCTGTCTCGGAGCTCAGACCAGCTCCTCTGCCGATGGAGCTCTGATCTTGTGTCGACACAGCGGGCAGGTGCCAAACTCCTGAAAAACTCTGGAGTTGCAGTGTCTACATAAACACCGGTGGCCACACGGCAGTGTGATTCTGGCCTCTTTCACCATGCACACCGCACAGGTTATATCTGTGAGCAGAAGAGAGAGATCCTGAATTAGAAAAATGTGACATCAGGAAATGAGACCACACTCTGTGTGAAATGTGCAACTGAAATCAGCAATGTTTAAAGGAACTCTTTTTACCTGTTGGGACTTCTGTGTCAAGACAGGAGATGCAGTCATCATCAGTGAAGTCTGAAACATCAGAAACTGAACCAGCAAGTGAAGTGAGAGATTCAGGTGGAGGACACGATCTTCTAGTGCAAAACAGCTCACGTTTCTCTGAACCTGCAGCAAAGAGAAAAAAATGTTTTAATAGGCATTCAGACATTTATCACTGTCAGAGCATGCTGTGCCTTTGGACACCAAGAAAAGCTGCTGTAAGGCAAATATAACTGTGGTTCTAGTGAACTTGCCTAGGAGCAAAATGGAGCACGTCTGCCCGTAGATGTCTATCATGGCCCACAGCGGCTGGCTGAGGTTCACTCCTGTTAGCTTCTTACACGGCCTGTTGTTGACAGCTACGTATATGCTGCCACCACGAGAAACCCAAAACTCCAGCTCTGAACCTGCTTCACAAACAGATTCATCCAGTGGAACAGCCCAGTGTCCAGGCTTGTCAGTGAGGTTAGGAATGGCCATGCAGGGCAAAGGTAGAGATCTGGCTGAGGGTGGCACGTTGGTAAAGCCCACACGCAGAGCTCCATCCCAGATGATCGAATCCCTCTGCACTCTCAGACGAATCCTCTCCTGGACTCTCACTGGACGGCTGCTGAACACCAGCCCATTCTTGAACGTGGCCTCAGTCTTCTCTGCGAGTCGACCTCCATGACTCAGGCAGATCTTTTCTCCCACAGCCTGACGGTGGAAGTTCAGAGGACCGAGACAGAGCAGACTGCATCTGTGTGACACCTCTGACTGGAGAACTACAAAGAATAAAAACACAAACACAACAAATTATTTTACAGGCAGAACATGGTTTAGTAAATGAAAATCACTACTGTAACAATATACTTGCATTTAATGGTTAATTAACAGGTTCTATGATCTATCATCAGTCAGATTCAAGTTGTGTGAGTGTGATCATTTACTTTAACAAAACATTCTTGTGAAATTTTATTTGTTAATATTTGATCTATGTATTAGTAATTATACTTTAAATCATGTTAACGTAACTAATATAGTAGTTCAAGAGTGTTCACTTTTGACTAGTACATGAAGTTTCATCCACGCTTAGTAACCTTAAGCTTAAAGCGAACTCTACAAGTTGCCTCATCTATCTGTCAAAGGTGAGTTGCAGTCAGCTTCGTCTCCAGTTTCAAAGATTTATCTTGCAGGTGTGACTCACACAGTTATTGTGTATACCTTCATCAGTAACAAGCAGACCATTTCCTGTAAAATATAAACTTTCTGTTCTCCCTCTCTTATCTGCAGTGGTGCCACAGCCATAAAACATTTCTTAATCAACAGTTTAGAAAATATCTTTTACACACAAAAAGAAAAAAAAATGCTACTAACATGTGAAATTGAATTTGCATTGCTCTTTCATTTAGTAAAATCAATTACAACTTTTTCTTGTTGCTTTTTATGCATCAAATTCTCTATAAGGACTTACCGGAGTTCGTGTTGTTGCTCTCCTTCACCATCCTGAAGAGATAAGTAATATTTCTCATATGCGTCTGAATAGAAGATGTGATCGCGTCTGTGTGTTGGTCTGGAGCACATGTGGTTTGGGAACAGAAACAATTCCAGCATGACAAGTTAAAGAAGTGGGACGGACGGGAGTGAGGGAGGAGCCATACTTTGGAAATTCACCTAAAATCCCCCCCGAAAAAAAAAAGACCAGGGTAGTTTTTTGGTTTTTTTCCCCATAGATTACTGTTTGTCTCGTGATTTCTTTTTAGGTACTGACCTTTGGAGTAAAAGTTCAAACAAAAAAGCACACAGACACATGATTTGTGTGAATTCTGCTCACGTGCAACTAGTTTCATTTTCATTATCTGTAATTATTTTGTGGCTTAGGACAAAAGACAATGTTCATGGCGAATAAGAATGTGTTTGGTCCTGTATCACTGTCTCAAAAAGATTTTTCAGTATCGTTTTCTTCACTTAACATGCTGCACTCGATGCTGTTTCTATCAGAAATGCAGTGCAGCCTCCTTCCCATTAAACACATTAAATACCAATTATATTATCTTGTTTTAAGATTTGCATCATGGAAATTTTTCACCATATCAAACATATTATTTCCGGAATGACTGTGAGTGTGAACTTAAAGGAGAATCTAGACATGCCTGCAATGAAAGCACGTGACGCTTCATTACACATCTCTGGCTGGTTGTGATTAATCTCTAAAGCGGATGTGTCGCCCTCTACAGGCGCTATGATTGGCTGCTCAGGTCCCGTGACAGGACGAAATTATAGCTTGTAACAGCTGTGAGATCATGACGTTCGGAAATTTACCAGCTCTCCCCCTTTTCCCAAGAAAATCCCAACATTTCGTCACTGATAGACTGTACGTAAAAGCAGCGATGTGTTCCAACGTGTAAAACTGATTGTGAAATGAGAAGAGCGTGTTGTGTGCACTAATTATGTCATTCAACTTGTATTTTGCGCCTATTGGGTTAAGAATGCAATACTTTCTATATGTCATGCACTTAAAGCATTGAGTACTTTATTTAAAAAACAAAAAAATACAAATAATAAAAGTCATAACCTGATATCTGTAAGTTTACATAAAGGTTTATTATTAAACTGTAATCAAATAGTTAAAGAAATTCCAAGAAACACGAAAAAGAAAAGTCCAGATATGAGGCCGGAAATAGTCCTCCCACAGGACATGTTTAACCTACATGATAATGGGTGAGGAAATTGTGCTAAAGCTATTGCAACACAGAAACCAAGGTCTGCCTGAGTCATTAACTCTTTTCAAAGCAGCCACTGTGCTGCTGCTGTTTCCCAGAAACAAGTCCACAGAATAACTCTAATATAAATCACAACAATTCATTTGCATGATTATAAAATCTGATGGGGTTTTTTTTATGCCACATAGTTAAATGACACAGTTGCCTGTCCTCCTCAATAGTTTGTTAATGTGCAAAAACAGAGTGGATTACATGACACATTATTACACTGATAAATAAAATAAGAAATGAGATTTTGCCAGTGAATATGGCATTTAATTTAACCAATGTCCTTTGCCTGACAACTCTGTGTAAGACACATTTTGTTTAAAGAGATTAAAGATATAGATGTGCGACAAATTAAAGTAAAACTCTGTAAGATGCTGGGCCACAGGAGCAACTTTACTGCATTTTTTTTCCTCCCTTAATTCTCAGTGTCCTAATTCAACAAGGTGCTAAAAATGTTCTTCAGAGATTTTGGCCCACACTGTCAAATCTGCAGCAACATCGTTTCTGTGCATCCTTGATGCAAAGCTCCTGTTCCACCACATGTCAAAGGTGTTCTATTAAAATGAAATCTGGTGACTACGGGGGCCAAGTGAGTACAGTGAACTCATTTTCATGTTCAAGAAACCAGTTTGAGATTATTTGAGCTCTGTGACACCCACCAGAACATGTGTGTACTGTGGTTATAAAGGAACAAATGTTGTGAATAACAACACTCAGGTAGGCTGTGGAGTTTAAATCATGTCACTTGGCACTAAGGGGTTCAAAACCAAGAAAATATCCTACCAACAACAAGAAGCCAGGATGGATCCATGGTTTCATTTTGTTTTCATGCCAAATTCTGACCAAATGTCTCAGCAGAATCTTATAATGGCAATTCAGTTCAATCCCGTTTCATTTCTATGGCACCAAATCACAAAAACAGTTGCCTCTAGGTGCTTTATAAAGACCTCACGATAATACAGAGAAAACCCCAACAATAAAACAACCTACTTATGAGCAAGCACTTGGTGACTGTGGGAAGGAAAATGGCATTTTAACAGGAAGAGACTCCCTCAGAACCAGCCTCAAAAGCCTTAAAACTCATGTAAATCATCTTTCTTCTCCATTTCAATACTTGCTTTGAACAGATTGTCTTACTCGCATCTACATGCTTCAGTTCACTGAGTTGCTGCCTGGTAACTGGCTGTTAGATATTTGTATTAACCAGCAGTTGTAGAGGTGTACTTAATGAAGTGGCCAGTGAGTATATATTTGACTAAGGGTGGTGCTTAGATTGATCACCTTTCTGATAATGCCTCGGTGGAGGTAAATAGATTTATAAATAGGAATAGGAAAGAGGAAAATAAATAATGATAGACCAAATCCTCACACATCACAGATTTAAGAATGTCTATCTGTAAACCAAGTCTTTATGTTTAGTTTTTCATTTTATAATTATATAATATACAACAAACATTTAACATTTTCTATATACAAAACTGGACTGTTCTGCTATCAAACTAGGAAACAGGGGAACCCTTCCTCCACTCCTCCTCTTCACTCCAGCTGCACTCACACATGGCAGGCCATCAAAAAATCAACTTGTTCCCACTCCACCTGTTCAAAATGCTATTAATCTGCTGCCTTCCAATAAAAGGCTTGGCTTTCACCGAGGAGCCAATAGAATGGCATTAATGCTGCGAGACCCAGGCCAATCCCAAGCTGCATTCTAATGTGGCCTATCTTTATCAAGGTGCCACTCCATTTCCAGATACTGCTTATTTATGATTTCTGAGGAGGGAGCCAGCGGGAGGCATATGTCTTTCGGAGAACACTAAAATCCGTGTCCAGAGGACTCGCAGGAGACTTCAGATATGGAGCTATCACATGCCAAGCTGTGGATAAGAAGAAATCAAATGTGCAAGTGAAGTTTATTTTTCGGATGTGGTGGCAACTTTGACAAAGATCAGAGACTTTGCTGCTCGTGTTCCTAATTGTTTGACTATCTGGAGACGGAGGGTGTGGTACCAAACTCCGACCTCATCTGCTGGTGAGAGAGCTCGTTCTTTGGCCACCAAATATCTTTTTCTACTTGGATCTCATTGGATGTGTTGATAAGACCTAGAGGAAGAGTTACCAGACTTCCCATGGATCCAAACATCCAGGGGTCTTTCCTGTTTAACAACAGCCTCAACCAGTTCCCCTCAGACATCAAGGCACCAGTGTGCCAGTACTCAATGCCCAACTCCTTCTACAAGCTCAGCCCGGGCCTGAACAGCCAGCTGCAGCCAGGGACGCCTCATGGCATCAGTGACATCCTGAGCCGCTCCATGGTCGGGGTGGGCTCCTCGGGCACCGCCACCCTGCTGCCCGGATACTCCAGCATGGGGGGGTTCAGCCCCTCTGTCACCAGCACTTCCATGTACTACAATCGAGACTACAATTCCTCACTGGGCGGCTTCTCCAAACCCAGCGCTGAGTGCCCGATGAAGAGTCGCAGTGTAAACTGCTGGGCAGAAAGCAGCTGTGAGTGGAGAGGAGGGAGGCAGCAGTGCACCAACAGTGAGTCTAAATACTGCAGAGCGGGCTCAGCAGCAGCAGCAGCTCCTCAGCACTGTCATCACACTCTGATCTTCCACTTTAAAAATGGAAACATTATCCAGTAAATACACAAATTTCAGAATCAGATCTGTTATAAACTTGTTATCTATTGAGTTCAGACTCGAGGTTAGATTTTTGATATGACTAAAACTTTTTCTCTCTTTTTGTATTAAAACCTTGAAAATCCATTTATTAAAATGTAACAATCTGTTGTTTATTAGAGGTTGTGCAGACTAAAGGAAAATACAAACAGATCTTTTAAAAACAATTTATTTAATAAACATGTCAAATATTCATTCAAAAGATTTCATTCAATTATGTAGATGATTGAAAAATTATGTTTCATTTAATTCACAAATGGAGACATTTTACTTCGGTTCAGTGTATAAACAACAAATACATGCAGTCTATGAGGGAAATATATATGTGGTCATTTTTTTTCCCTGAGCAATGAGCCAAAATGCTGTGGCATTTCAGGCAGAAATTCAGTCCTGTGTCATACATCCGTTTCCTGTAATGTGTTTTTATTTTTTATTTTTTTCAGGCAGTGGTCCTCTTGGGGAGATGTCCAGCAGGAAAAAACACACCAGGCCGACATTTAGTGGACATCAGATATTTGCTCTGGAGAAAACTTTTGAGCAGACAAAGTATTTGGCAGGGCCAGAGAGAGCGAGACTGGCTTATTCTCTGGGAATGACTGAATCACAAGTCAAGGTAACGTCGCCAGAATCTGCTTACATTTGAGATGAGTGTAAATAAGATTTTTATTTTTGTGTGTGTTCGACAGTTCCACTGATATATATTCCTTGTGGTATATTTGTTTTTTATACCCAGTAGTGTTGACTTGTTTTGAAAGCTGCCACATAAAAAAAGCATACATGTCGTGTGTAAATTCAAGTGCAGCGATAGAAATCTGCAGATCATATACCAGCACATACTCACCCTCAAGCAGAAATGGGGACACAGATTATTTTTCCATACCTTTTCACGTAACACAATGCTTAAAAGAATACTCGATAAGCTGCAGGGCTCCGGTCTACAGGAGTTAGATGACAACTCCCCCGTGCGTTGTGTGTTTTCAGGTTTGGTTTCAGAACCGGCGCACCAAGTGGAGGAAGAAGAGCGCCTCTGAGCCCAGCTCCACACAGACCAACCACTCGGGGCCGGCCGGAGAGGCCTCGGAGAATGAGGTGGAGGACGAGGAGTACAACAAGCCTCTAGACCCCGACTCTGACGACGATAAGATCCGATTGCTGCTGCGCAAACACCGCAGGGCTTTCTCTGTCCTTCGCCTCGGGCCGCACCACATCTGATGCACTTCCTGCAGGCTATAGGCTACACAGGCACACACAGAGACACACGTACAGGCATAAAACTCTCTCAGCACATATGCATGCTGTAATAAATTTCAAACTAGTTTGCAATACGTTTAACTGCTGAGCTGTTTCGCATGATCGGAAAAGGCCCGACAAAAAACATTAAAAGGTCGAACTGACGCAGAGTCTTTAAAAAGTTACTGTAAAAAAATCGATATCTCTGACTTGTTACACAGTTACTTATGTCACAGAAAGTAACCTTAAGTTATTCCTGCACTCCAATTTTGAACAGCTGGGTCGTTTTCAGTTATGCGTATTTCAAAATAAAGCTCTTCTAAATCCTTGTGTGACTTGCATAATGCTGTCGAAATGCTTTAGTAAACTCTATATACCATAAAACACTAAGATCACAGAGCCTTCGCCCCTAAAGTAGACGCTAAAATTAAAAGGCAGTGTGAATTTTCTGAATTTACTTTTGAGTATAATTTCCAAGAACAAGGAGATTTTCCGTGATCGTTACAAAAAGGCCAGAGAAGAGAATGCGTGATCATATGACACGCATTCTAACGTATACGGTTTCCAACAAACTAGAAAGGTAGACTTTTTAAAAGTGGGGGTGGGGGTGTGGCCGGAACAATAAAAGGTAAGCAGACAGTGCTGACGTGCTGTAAAGTGTTTTAATCGTCTACAGTTTGTTTGCTTTAATTACATTTTAGCTTGAAGTTGGCTCAAATCCAGGTCTTTGACTTTGCTTTGTACTCATACTTACTTTTTAACCACACTGTAAAAATATCAAGGTGTATGATATAAAAAAACATTACTGTGCACATTAAATTATAATTAATTATTTATCAGACATGTCTTTTTTTGTCTTTTGTAATGTGAAAAATCAAACTTAAATGTAGACAATTTGGGTCTTGAGTTATGCTGATGTGGTAGCTGGTTAAAGGGGCCAAAGCAAAGGCACAAAAGCTAAAGAAGGTCAAAGGTCAATTCTAGTGTGATTTACTAGTGTGGTGGGGCTTAATTGAAGACAATGACCTCTGCAACCCATTTCAACTTCAAATCAATACCAGCAGAGCAGCTTGGTCACCATTTAGGCTCAGTGACTTGAAGCTGGCTGTGGTTTATCCAGCTGACAGGATAGAAGGTCTGATGACTGTGTCCGAACAAAAGCATGGGAACGCCGCTAAGACAATCACATTTTGCTTCAAAGAAAAGTCTGAAAAAAAGGTAGTTGTTCTTGCAAGTGTTAAGAAAGATGTGTTTTGGTCTGGCACACAAGTTCAGACTCCATGTGTGGGTGAGAGAATTCCTTCTCTGACCACCAAATTTCATTTTTCAATTGGAGCTTGTTCGCTGCGTTGCTAACCAGTCCGACCAGCTCCTCTCACACCTCAGGGTGCCAGTACAAAATACCCAACTCCTACATGCTCAGCCTCACATCAGTCACGTACACGAACAGTCAAAAATGTGATTGTCCTTATCTGAGTGTCAAAGTGACAGAGGTGGCTCCAAGTCTTTTATTCTGAAAAACATATTTTGGTCTCTGCTGTTACTGATATTATCTGTTTTTTTTTGTTTTGTTGTTGTTGTTGTTTATTCTGGACTTAAATCTGTATCTGAGTCCAACTGCTGCATCAACACAAAGTGAAAAAAGAAAGAATCCTGACTGTGATTCTCAGTCTGAAGCGCAGGTTTAATATTTCCTCAGTTTTAGCTGTCATTTTGCTCTTCTGACCCAAAGTAACCACAGTTTTTTTACAGGAACTAAATGCAATAACACACGCAGACACTAATGTAAAGCTTGTGTTACTTGGACAGGCTAAATTTGACATGATCTGACATTTTTTTAATGTGATCAACACAAAAGTATATATATACAAATATAAGTGAGAATATAGTTTACTTATAATATTTTTATAAGTCATTAAAGTCATAAAAAAAAGTAACTTGGTATACAGATAAGACAATAGATACCCTGTCAGGGTTAACTGCTCTCAGGAAATGAGGTCATTTACATAGTTTACAGCCTTTGCTTTCCCATAAGAGGCGTGACTTGATTGTAAACACAAAAAACAAAAGTGCAACAAAGGGTGATACTTTATTTACAAAAATGAAATATCACAAATGTAGTGTTTATAACCAGCTCCACTCCTGTGACAAAGCATTTATCACAAACAGACATTTGCGTTACTCTTTCTCGTTGCGATGAGGCTACAGTCACACTTTACAAACATCATGCCAAAGTTCTGAATCTGGGCATCAAAAAAGCATGAATATAGGAAAATGCTCTCCCATAAAACACCCAAAAAGCAACAAACACACTTTAAACAGAATCCATTAGTCAAAATTGTCAAAGCCTTGTTAACTCACACATGATATTACTACACTGGTACTGCAGTAAGAGACAAGGATCAAAGATAAATGCAATAATTCAAAAGCAAACAGCGCCCCCTCTGTTGAGTGTGGGTACACAGGTGTGATTATGCACAGGATTTTTTTTTTTTTAATTCAATTTATTTGATGCCAGGTAATCAAAACAGACGTTCTTCTTAACTACAGCTGTAGGTAAACACTACAGCATAACTACAGCGTGATTCTTTTTGGCAATGAAATACAGCTGACGCCGACCACAGCAGGGTGAAGTCTGACCAGACATCCTGCATAGTAAACTGGAGGAGGACAGCTCAAATTAATCGGAGAAGAAATGCAAAGTCAAGGTAATAAAGCACTTGGTATAATGTGTATAATACAGCTCGGGAAATAAGAGAGATACACAAGTTCATTTTGGATGCTGCGGTAATCCATTCAGCTCTCACCACTGCTGCTAAAATGTTACCGGCCTTTTTTTCTTTTGCCTGTCTACTTTCATTTCATCATAACACCACTATTAAAAATCCAATCTGTCTTGGCTGGAGCTGATGTGTATGAAGTAGCAACCTGTATGAAAAAAGGAAGGAGATCTGTCACAAATCCTGTTTTATCAGCGGAGATCATCCACACATGACACCTGGAAGCAAAGACAGCTGTGCTTCCCTCGTCATTTAAAAAATGCTATGGTGATGGCAAAGCAAAGATGCATGTACTAAATAGAGCATAAAAAAACTAACTAAAAGCGTGCACACATGGCCACGAGGGTTTGATATTTCCCTTTTCAAGACACCACTACTACACAAAGTGTGGTTCATCATATACCCAGTACTCTCCTGAATCTTTTGTTAATTGTTGCTTAAGTTGGGTGTTTTAGAATATTTAAAAATGCCTTTAGTTAGGGCCAGTAAGAAATGAGTAAATTGACATTCATACAAAGTTTGGTTATTTTCGACACTGCCTGTAAAATGGACGGCATTGAAAAAACATGAAATACAATCAATTGAGCTAAAAATGATTTTTAAAATTCTTGATGTGTCTCATGAATGTGCAGCTGCAGGTAGGATTTGCAGGATTATCCCTGGTGACTCCGAGGTTTCGGGTAGAGGGGACTTATAAAAAATCCCAGAGGAAGCGGTGAATAGGAACAACTCTCAAAAACTCTTGACACGTCTTGATAAATCTGGGTTACATGATACAAGAGCTGTGGTCAGCAGTGTGTGGCAGGGAGCTTAGCTGAGGCTGAGTGAAACGCCGGCTTATTTTTGGTGGCTGATGGGACGGTTGTAGTGGAGAACAATCACACTGATCAGCCTCTGAGGATGCTGTGGTTACAGACCTGCAGCAGACAGAAACACACTTTGTAAATGAGCACTGAAAACCCTTTCTAATTGTTGTTCACACACACATTGTTGTGCACGCACACATTCACACAGCGAACACACTCTGGTGGCTACATCAGGGGCAACTCGGGGTTTAGCATCTCGGCCAAGGATACTTCAGCATGTGGACTGGAGGAGTCGGGGATCAATCTACCGACCAGCAGACGACCTGCTCCACCACCAGATCTTCAGCTACTGTTTAACCAGTGTGGATTACAGTGCAAATACAGGACACAGTGGATTCAGACATCTAAATGCTATTGTAAGAAAATCAAGTCTAAATTAGCGTACATAAGACTGACTGTCCTGCAAAAGCCATTTCTCAGGTCAATGAGGTAAAATTAACTATGATTTTTAGTATCATTTGAAATGTAAACGGTTACATAAAAAGCACACCTTGCAAGAGATAAAATGTAGCCTCAAAGTACTAGCGGTAGGCTAAACCTTTCATATGCTTTGAAATGTCAAAAACAAAAAAGGTGATGGTTGTAGCCTCTTCAAGCACTCCCATTGTGTGGATCTCATCATTTTGAAGCTTTCTGAAGAAGGACAATCATGAAAAGGCAGTACTTCCTTAAAAAAATAAATTGAAATGGCAGCAAAACAAAATCATGGCCATAAAAATGCCAATATACTGCCCCGCACAATGAATGTGTCTCCAGCCAGCCATCCATGTGGTAATTAATGAAAAGCAGGCCAGCATTACACCTAATGTGTAGCCACAGTGACAGCAAAGAGGATTCAATAGACATAGATCAGCGAGAGTGCAGATCGCCTGCACTCCAACTACGATGTGCACAAAGGATCTCTTATGTCCCGCACGCATTACTCTTAGTTCATATCCCGACTCCACTGGGCCAGTAGGGTTATGGCTCTCCAGGGACCAGAGAAAGATTACTGTGCTCACTCTCTCACACTGAATCCATTCACTGGAATTACCACATCGACTCAGCTGCACTTGCACATGCAGTACAGAAAACACACACACACACACACACACACCCACACACACACACACACACACACACACACACACACACAGTGAAACTTCTTACCATTTAGAAGTATCAGATGTGGTCATTTGTCTTCAGTGAGAAGGACAAGAACACAGGCTACAGAAGAAAAACAAAACACATCAGAGTCAGTCCACATGGCTGATGTGCACAACACACTGCTTATGTAATCTGTTACCTTATGATCTCCCATACAGACATTAGGACCCATTGTGTTGTAAACAACACTCTTCTCACCATCGTCTCTCTGAAAAGAAGAATGAACTTGAAGATCATTTATATGTAAACATAACAAACAGATTCTTCTTAAATTATATTAAGTTAAATGTTGAGTATCACATTTGTGTGGGCTGGATTATGTTCATAGTAGATTTACATCACATTACATATTAAAGGTTATACAGTATGTGTGCACGAATGTAAAACCGTGTCCAGGTAAATACTTTTTTAAATTGGCAGTGTGAGTGAAGTGTCGTGTAGTATTAAAAAATCTGTGTGTCCTCTAACATCCTGTGTGCTGATTTATTTGTAAAAGTCTTAATTTTCTAGTAAAATCAGAAGAAAGTGACGTCCATGCTCTGCTTGCATGCTGTGCCAACGGTGTGTAAGACCAGCCAACATTTCTTTAGAACCAGAGCCCACTAACTTCAACTAACGACCATCTCCCACACAACACAGACTCCATCACAAACAAGACAAGAAAGAGAAGTATGCGAAGCCCGTTGTCTAATGACTTGTGATTGACAACTTCTTATGCAATGAAGATGTAGTTTTACACCAAAGTTAATCCTCAATTTCAAAATATGATCCAGAACAATCCCAAAAACTCAGGAGGACTTTTACAGACTTTGGCTCACAGACTTCTACAGGAAAAGAAGTCTTTTTGCAAACACAGGTATCACCATCTGTTAGCTAACATTAGCTTTCCTGCAAAAACAGACAAACTGCAAGCTACATATTGTAGCGAAACACTATCTTAAATAGATAATGCTAGCTAATTTTTTTAAACCCCTAGAACTGCTCTGGCTGATAAATTAACCCGTCACTATCAGCAAAGGTTTACGAACTAACCAGAGTCAGAGTCATGCAGCATAATTGGTTAACCTTAAAATGTTGCTAACTAATGCTACTGCTAAAACACATTGACTAGAAATGTTGGCTGGCTAGCTTGCCAAAGTGCTTCCTTAACACGTCATGCTAACTCACGTATTATATCAAATTGTGTTCTTGTCATCATGAAATGATGTGATTGTGCAAAGACTCACCCTGTGGATTAAATCTTGGGCTGTATGTGACATAAGGATGCGATCACACCAGGCAGGACAGCGAGTGTTCATGTACTGGGTTGGTTTAGCATGCTCTTCACTGTATGGGTAGCTGAGCACAAGACAAGAGGGGAACAAATTCTTAAAGCATGAAAAGTAAATGGCAGAAATTTGCAGCAAGTAGCAGAGTTACAGACCTTGGTGGAAACTTGATGTCCTCTTCCCTAATAACATCATCGAAGGCTGCAACTTCTTTGTCATACTTCAAAAGCTGAGCGACAGAAGCCATTATGGTTACAAATGACTACAAACGTCAACACATGAAAAACAAGCATGATGTGAGCGAGTGCAGATTTAACATTGGGGATAATTTGGGTTACTGCTACTAATGTTTCTCCCTTTTTGTGTTTACTGCGCTGTCATTTCTTTGAAGTATTCCTGCTGATGGAATCTAAAATCTAATCTAATCTAAAATCTCTGAAGACAGGTCAAACTAAGTTTCCCTTGAGTTTCTCAGTAGTGCAACTGATGATATCTTTATGGGTGAAAGGTGAGCTTGTGTTCTTACTGCTCTGCCATTGTCCTCTCTGAAAACCGCCTGGTGCAGGTAGGCGAAAAGCTTCTCCTCAATTCGAAGCAGAACCTAGAGGTGAAAAGGAGGCAGAGAAAGTAACTTTTGAAGCAGATAATTCTGCCTTTTCTTTTTTTAAACGAGATTCTCTCGTTTCAATCACCTGGTGGTCGTTATCCTTTTCTTCATATATGATTCTCTGCACTTCGTTACTGCTGTCCTTCTTCACCATCTGCACATCGGCAGCAGTGGACAAATCCTGGTCAAAAAACACAAACGAGAGGGTTTATGTCAAAATTACAGACTGGTACATGATTGCAACACTTGAACTTTGGGGAAAATGAATGCTCTTGCATACCTGGACCAGACTAAGTGTATCCAGACGGAAGTTGAAATCTCCAAACACAAAGAAAGGCAGCACAGTTTGCCGACTGTCTGATATCCTGGAAAAATAAAAATACTACCTTAAGCCATAACACAGGGTTTTAATTCTTAATCCCAATGTACTTTGTATGTGTTGATTCTGTTAAAATGCTAATTCACTGGATAAGAGGAGCTACATGATAGCACATTTTGAATATTATGTTTTCATACAGTAGCGTGCAGCTGCTAGTCTCACCTGCTGATGACATATCTGAGAGCGTTATTGCGGTTGGCTGAGTAAATGGAAGGACTGGAGTTGCAGGCAATGAGGTTAGAGGCATCATGGAACAGGTGGACATTTACCAGGTCTAGACCTCTGTGAAAACACCCCCGACACACACAGGCAAAAGAAGGTGAGTTGTGGCAGATGGAGGGGAAAAAAACAGGAAACAATCCGATAACTCCAAAGCCTGACATCAGATAGGTGTGTATGTGAGTCTGTGTGTGAAATAACAGGTGTCTTTACAGGAGCTTTCTTATCAATGAGCACACTTGGGTTAATGTTCAGTCTACAAACAAGTGCAGTTCACTGGCTCCTTTTCTTAGGCTGTCACCAGAAAGCAATTAATGAGCATCTCACAAATGAGCTGTGTTGACTCACAGTATGATGCTGTGGTACATTAGATTTTGAGCTCCTGTTGTTCCAGTCCCAAGGTAACAACACAGCAGAGCAAATACTGACTACTACTATGAAATTAAAACCCTGCTCACCATCCTATAACATGCCGAGTCTAAGCTCCCAACAGAGCACCACATTAAATTAATTATTTATATTCTGTGAGTGTAACCAGTGAAGTAAAGAGGACATTTTTGTCAAAACAAAACCCAGAAGATATTAATAACTGGATGATAAGAAACCACAAGGTCATCGGAGCAGCTGAATGTGAGCCTCACTGTTTGTTTTATATCAGCTTTGATAGATCAAAGTAGGTTTTAAATGTCCTCTTAGATGTTTACTGAGTAAAATTTTATTTGCTTGTCTTCAAGGAACTACAATATTTGACCTTCAGTTTACTGAGGGATGCCGAAGCATGCTTTAAAAACAAGTATGACATAGTGGCTAACAGTTGCTTTAACTCCAGCAGTTATGGTTCCATATTGTAGGAGCTTAAACATACTGATACCAAATACTGTAAAAGATGGACAAAGCCAATGTGGACATACCAAATATGATTTAATAACATTTTTTTTTAATTATTATCAAAGGTTAGGTCCTATCAGTGAAATGTATACCCAGCCCTCTGATGTGATGTCTTATCTGAACATTGACCCATGGGACATTTTTTTATTTATTTAACTTTGACAGTCAGTCAAGGACTTTGGGCTCATAACAATCTTTTACGCTGCTTTTCCAATCTTTTAAAAACAGGCTACATATTTGTTCCCAAGGGTGTTTTTATTGTCAATGTATTTTTCCAAAAACGTCACCAAACAGCCACACATGAAAGTGTGTTCAACCCTGCTGGTGCATCACGGTGAAGGTGAGTGTTTGTTACGTACTGGTTGTGTATAATCCAGCGGGTCCTCATGAAACCCTTTCTGGACCACTTGAACTGCAACAGAGGAAAAACTGGAGTGAGTCACTAAACAGCAGTGAGCTGTGTCTTTAAAGGGCTAAATTGATAATTATTGATTCTTGCACATAATTTGTCTCATCACCCTGTCAGAGCAGGCAGACGGCCCCCCGAAAGCCCCAGTAGACTCATTTGTCCCAACATCTCCTTTGGCCCATGTTTGCCCCTCCCGACAGGCATACCCAGATGCACAGTCATGCATACATACTCACATCAGGCCAGAAATTCTTTGGGAATTTTTCTTTCTCCACGGTGGTGACCCTGTCCAGAGAGCCCATATACCTGTTCTTTTCCAGCACTGCTTTAAAATTCTTAACTGTGAGAGGCAGAGCCAAGGAGGTGACATGTAAAAGAGTGAGAAAACATGCAAACAGCAATCAATAAACTGGTGTTAACCTCATCAGAGGGGCATACATGATGAGCAAATCTATAAGCGGGCCATTAGACTGTGTTCGGCGAACAACAATCGTTTCGGGCCACGCAGCGAGTGGCAGCTTCGGGATGTTTATGGTCCTTCCATAAGCTTTTCTGAGGAGCTTTTTCACATCTAACGTGACTGGACTATGCAACAGCAAAATAGCCGCTCCACTTTAAATTCGAGTTCTTTGCAAATAGGAGACGTAGCCTTCAAACTGCCAGCACAGTTTGCCAGAGAAATGTCCAACAATTAAACACCGACAAGGATTTTGCAACAGCACAACCGACTGCACCAAAGGAGGGAGGATTCTATCAAAACAATGCATTGAGTAATAACCATTGGTGCGTTCCAACACGTTGTTTGGAAAATAAACTAAATTTAGCACAACATGATGAATGATGAAATAGGAAATCCATGTAAGCGTTGTGTTTTTTTTACCATGAAAGTCATACTGTTGTATATTTTTCAGTGTCTTGTGGATGAAGTACATGCTCCCCAAAGCCTGTGGATAGAAAAGATATAGCAGTTACAATCAGTTTTAGGTAAACCACTTCAAAAAAATCATAGTGAAACTGGACTTTTAATCGTTCTGCAGAGGCTTTTGGTTTCATTGATCCTCTTCAAAGAAAGCAAGAACACATGGTATGCTTTGTGCATTGGGAATGTATGACACAGTGCATTGTTACTCTCCAAAGAGATGGCAAACTTTAAGTAATAAAGTATTTCCAAGAGGACGTATAACTGCACAGCACATCCACGCGCTGCTTCTGAGACACACACACTTCAGTACCCAATCATCCCTGACGTGGGGCTGACCATTTTTAATGTACTAACTGCCTGCTCCACTGATCTGATTAATCGCGGCCCGTGAAATCAATAAAGACAGAAAATTAAAACCATTTAAAAGGTATTAAGCAGTGAGCCCGCTGTCTGCCAACACCGCTGCTGCAAACTGGGAGCTGAAGAAAAATCAGCCGGCACTCAAGAGGGCTCAGGGCGTGACAGACCGCGGTGACAGACACCCCCCAAACACACACACACACAAATCCAGCCGCTACATGAGAAATTTCTCCCTGAAGAATTCATTTATCTTCAGTGCCAAAGTTGTCCACAATAAATAAAATTAGATATGTCTCCGTGTTTGTCTGCGAACTGCAGTTGGTGACCAACTTGTCTGAATGAAGATTTAAGCAATGAGTTATTTAACCGAGTCTGAAATTGTCCTTAACTTGTATAGCAGCTTGTAGACTCAGGAAGGAAGTCAGATCCCACTGAAGTTATGTTGGCACTTTTTTCACAAAATTGGGACATTAGAAATGTACTCTAACAATTCATAAAACACGAGATGGCCAACCCTTTTCGCTTTGTTTATGCTAGATTAGTAACAATGTTATATACTGTAAAGTATGTGCACACACGTCGGCGCACACAGAGGCACATTTCCCTCCTCGTTTTCCTCCACATACTCTGCCAAACACCTATCTTCATCAATCAGGTTTGTGCACAGTTTAATAAAAAAATATTGACTTACAAGTGATTTTTTATCAAAACACCATTTGTACTGGGAATTCATGCAAGTCTTCCCCCTCTGCTTCTGCAACCCCTCTGAAAAGAGAACCCACCACCCCTCCCCAAATTCTCTCATGGCCGTATAACTGATGATCGCAGCCAAGGGGAAACAAATTGAAAATCAATGCAGGTGGCACCGACGAAATGAGAATGAGGCATTAGGTGGGGTGGGGTGGCTGCAACCCTCCCAGGGCAAACAGCGGGGGGTGCAAACACTCAAGTGCAGAGGAAACTTAGTCCCGGCTGTCTTCTGCCCCCAACACACTTTATTTATTGTGTACAAATAGGCTGGGATCAATAGTTTTAATCTAGAGTTAAATGTATTGACTTTGGCCTGTCTCTACTCTCACCTGGCCATTGAGTTTCCCCTTTTTTACTTCACGCACCTTCAGTCTACAGATGCAGCCATTGACCCCTACTGTCAAATGTTCAGCGTGAGGGTATCACCTGGGAGGAGTGTGGGTTAATACTTTAAAAAACACTCTACTGTGCAAAAGTCTTGAGCTGACTGTCCTTTCTTTCCGTTTTGCTAAGAAAGCGGGAAAAAGGCACTGCGATTTATTGAAAAATGTGCAAACATGCATGGAAAAAACAGGTTGAACAATTCAAACAGCTTGAAAGTGAATATTTGGTGTGAGCGCCTCTATTCTTCAGTACAGCCTGAACTCTCTTAGACAAGCTTTCTTGTGTTTTTTTTTTTTTAGGTAGTTTTCAGGAATAGTTTTTCAGGCTTCTTGAAGGACATTCAAAGCTCTTCTTTGGATGTTGGCTGCCTTTTGTTTTGCTCTCTGTCAAGATGATCTCACACTGCTTCAGTAATGCAGAAGCCCAAAATCTGTCCAATACCACTGGCCAAAATGCAGTTCCAGCCTCCCCCTGGTTTACAGATGCAGTAGACACTCACTGTCGTTCTTCTCTCCTGACCTCTGTACATACTGACATATCCATTTGAAGCAAGGTAAGGTCTTTACCTTACAATATATGGGCTTTGAGGCAACTCTTGTTGTGATTTAGAGCTATATAAATAACATTAAATGATTTGACTTTCAGATGCTGTTGATCTGCTGTATATAGATTTTTTGCCTGACTCTTCAGTTTCCTCTCTACAAAGTATGCCGAGACATGTTTTTGGCTCATAGCTTTTTCGGACTCAACTTGTTGATACAAAAATAGAAACAAATAGTAGGATTGCAACAGGCTGCTAGTAACAAAGTGCCTAAAGTTACAATTTAAAACTGGTTCTTTGCTAAGCTGTCCATAACACGGGCTTATCCCTTGAATTTCATGGCTTTTTAAAATCTTGAATGATTCATAGGCGAGTGTTAAGAAGCGTAACAAAAAAACAAAACAAAAACATTGCCCTGACTGGCCTGAAAATAAGCAAAAAAGCAGCCAGTGGTTAAAGAAAAACTTTAAAAGCTCGTCAGAAAACCTGGGGAACTATTGCTCAAACAACTTTTAAAAAATTACAAGAAAGTCTGGTTCCTCGAAAGTGAAATAAAAAAAATGAGGGGTGAGTCACAACTTTTGCACTTCCAGCTAGGGGCAAAATTTCTAGGAAACTAATACTGTTGAACCAGTTAAGAGCCACTGTGAACTTTAAGAAATCATTTTCATTACTTTCTAAGAAAGATATTAAAAACTTGTTTGTATTACATGAGGACAATAAAAACGAAGGTGCATACAGAAAACGTCTTTCATAAAAGGTGTGGACGATGAGGCTTAATCTGTGACTGAACAGCATTCCAGCGAAAGACCAAGGATTCAGCTCATGACATTAAGAAATGCCGGGAGCAGCATGAGATTTAACAGACCTGTCTTTAAGAGCACCTCCTCTCCCTGTGCTCATATTGCGCAACAGCTTTAGCGCTGTTTTGTGCTTCATCTTTGAGATCAATGTCACTTACACAAGGCTGTTGTTTTGCACATCTAACATTCTGCAGTGAACTGAAAACTGACTCCAGCTAGGAAGTACTACTATAGTATGTTCAGATTTCAGCAGATTTTATTTGCAATGTCCTGATCTTTAACATGATGATCAGAATAACAGTTAGACTCACAGAAAAGTCTGTTTGGGCAGTCTGTGGCAACCAGTGTTGGTCAAGTTACTTGAAAATAGTAATTAGTTAATAATGACTAAGTACTTGTCCAAGAAAGCAATCCTGTTACTTTACTGGTTACTTATTTTCAATAGTAATTAGTTACTTTATTACTTAGTTACTTTTAAAAAACATGACACACAACCTGAATATGTAATAACACAATAGACCTTTTCACCCTAATTCTATTTTTTCTGCATAATCCGTCATGTAAAATTGAATCAAATGAAAAAGTCTCTTTTAAAGATTGTTTTAATCCTTTAATTTCATGCACATTGCATCAAGCAAAAATGCAATTATATGCAACTGTCTTTAACATTTAAACCTATTTTCTGCATATTGCAGCATAGACACTAAAATAATGTTTTGTGTTTACACTCACACTTTTAAATAGATGCCAGTAAAACACAGCAAAAAATAAATAAAATCAAAGATTGCAATGCAATCTGGAGTCAGTAAGCACGTTTTTTGTTTCACTGTGTTGCGTCACTCTCAGAAACTTCTGATTTTCCCCAGCAGAGTGCATTGAATGCATCCACTTATCATTGTGCATTAACATGTAAGAGAACTCCATCTAGTGGAAACACACAGCAACTACTCTGTATGAAACGTTTTTGTGTTTCTTACCGTGAAGCTATCTTCTACTTTGAACTGGTTGTCCACATAAATGCAAGACCTGTCAAAGTCTTTCATTTCTTCACTGGACTCGAGGGTCCTGGTAACAGCAGAGCAAAAAAGTATGATCACTGCACTGGAGGTTTCTTTGTATACAGATCTAACGAACTAAGAGTCTTCTGACTACAACTATACAACCATCAATTAATGTTATGTTTTTAAATAAAGATGTAATGACTTGACTGGTTCTCGCTTCTTGAATGACATCAAACCGTAGATGGTTTTCATTTTTTTGACACATTATAAGGAACTGTTTAATTGACAACAATGAATCAATGGAAATGGCGAAATGCATTATAATCAGCATATTAATCCTACCAGAAGAAGTTTTCTGCATGGCCCATGTTTAACATGTAGTCCTTTCCTCCAACCTCCTGGAAGTGCAGGGCAATGAACTGTGGCTTGTAGCTCTGGATAGTCTGTTATAAAGCAAAGCAAACAGTCTCAGTGCAACGTACATGCTTACACTAAAGAGCACTGAGGGGTGTAGAAGGTCAATAATGATTGTTACAGGATGAAGGCAACTGTCCTTTAGAGAAGGGCTGGTAATGCTATCAGTTTAAGTACTGGATTGCACCGATGACGCACATGCATACACACGGCTGAGTTGTAGTTCCTTCCGTAAATCTATGTAACCACATCAGACTGACTTCATGAAACCATATGTCTCTCACATCTCTTACTGCCTATCCCTCTTCATCTGCTATACATCATCATCCTCACATGTCGCTGCTTGAAGGATGTAATTTCTTAACATAAAACCTCTTCGAAACATTAGCGTTTTCCACAGAATGTTCCTGCAAATGTTTCATAATATAATCCAGTTTAAAAAATTAAAGATTTCTCTCTAGGGAAGACTCTTAATTTGAAATACAAGATACACAAAGTATGTCCAATGTGTGGGCAATGCAAATCAATCAGCACATCTTAAATATTTGACCATTCAGTTTGTCTCGATTGGTCTTTTAATTGTGATTTTTGAATTTCAACACTACATCTATGAATGGAGGCCAGGTGAAGGTTTACTATTGATGACTATCGGTGTTAGTCCTTCTGCAGATATGTTATCAGTATTTACAACTGTATAATAGAACAGTGGACAGAACCAACACAGGTTTCGCTTCCTAGAAGTGGCCATACTCCCCACAAAAAAACCCCCAAAAACATGAAATATCACATTCTGAAATCTGTAATATTATTATTGCAACATGCAGAAGCTCAGCTTACCTTGTACAGTTGTTTTAACCATTCACTTTGAATTTCACTGACCTATGAAATGTAAAAACATACAAACAAACATATATATATATATAATTTGGGCTCAGATCAACACATTTTTTCAGTACATCTGGAAATCAGAATTTTTTTCATAGGTTTTTTATTTGTAGGTGTCAAAAATGGACAATATTTACTTTCCCGTTTTCATCATCTATGAGAACATGATGTCCCTATTTAAATTTCACAGATCGTGAGGCTAAAGGCAGCTGAGGTTAACCAATTTGCAGTGAAGAAGAAGAAACTCATAACACTGACAACACAATAGATATTTAATTCATGTTTTTTCCTTTTAAATGTTATTTTCTCCCTCACTTGCACAGATATAATCATATAACACTGCTATTGCAATGTCTCAATTATCACAGTGCCATGATAACAGTATTATTGTGGACAATTATGTATGTATGATATTATGATATTATTATGTAAGTATGATATCATCTGAAACAAATGTACAAAATATGTTCTCCTTCATTTATGTCAAACAAAGCTGTATGAAACGTTTCCAGCTGTTAGTATCGTGGTTGCTAGGCAACCTGGGCAGCGCGACAGAGGCTAGACCGTCCCATTTCACAAGCCTACAAGCCTCGCACTTCCGGCCTCAGCGGTCTTTGAGTACGTATTTTATGCCTGTTTTATTTTCTCTTTTTAAATATTTTTATGACTTGTAATCTTATGTTCAGCACTTTGTGAATCTGTCTTGAAAGGTGCTGTATAAATAAAAATTTATTTATTTATTTATTTATTTATTTACGCGGCCCTTGAGGACCGTTAAGGCTGCAGACCCTGAATTGGGATACAGCCTGTCGCTACCCGATCCGTACCAGAAACCCGATCGGTACCCCGCATGCGCAAATCTTACGTCACTTCCTCTCTTTGCCAACATTGCGACATTCAATATATTTGAATGATACGGTTAGCGCCCAGTTAGCACCTAGCATTTCTCAACAGCTCTGCCTCCTTTTCGACTACCGGGACATTTAAACAATGGATAATCCGTATACAAACAAATTCATGCTTTTCTCCTCAACAGAGAGCATTCCCCGATTGAACAACAGCGCCGTAAAATAAGAAGAATGGCGCCTAATTACAGAGTTAATAATACAGACTTTGTAATGTGTCATGTAAAGATTCATGAGCCAGATGAAGTGTTTACTGACAATTGACAGTGATAGCGGTTAGAGCAGGGCGATATGGCCAAAAATATTTATCACGATATATATATGAAAATTTGCGATAACGATATAACTGACGATATAATTGATGGGAGACAAAATACAACTCCACAACATTACTAGCGCAAAAAGACAACCTTCCATTTATTTTCACTTAAACAAGAAGCTGGTTTTTATGTACATTAAAGCTTTATAAAAATGTAACAGTGCAAATGCAAATTCCTTGCTGAAAGTATAACCAAAAGGCATTTCCAGTAGAAATGGGCTGACATATCCTGAGCATAACCATGTATAATATCCACTGAAGTTAAAAAGAGGTGCTTTGCAACATTAAACTGCAGTGTGCAGTACATATTTTTCAGACCATAAGGTGCACGGGATTATAAGGAACATTAAGCGAAACAAAGCAGTCAGATAAATCAAACTTTATTCAACTCATTCTTCTTGCTTCCTCCACTTCTGTACCATTGATTCATTAATGTTGAATTCTTTGGCAGCTGCTCTATTCCCATGTTGTTGCAGTATAACTAACCTCGTATTGTGGATGGATTATCTCAGTTGTTATCCTGACTGAAGTTTGGTCCGTTTACAGCATCCTGCCATGCGATTGCATTTGTCTCTAACCATGAGGAACCTTCACGTTAACTTTTATAAGTGGAAAAGTGTTAGTGTTCGTCCTCCAGCTTCACTGTTTATGTTATGCTAACATAGCTGTGTCGCTACCGATCACGTAGCACATCATTATATACCAGCTAGCCCAACTTCAGTAACCCTACAAACGTCACTACTGTTTAGTTTCCTGTCTTCATTTATGTTGGAAGTGATAGCAGAGCTGTACGTTTGAATTTTTTCAGAAATCTCTCAGTCAGAACATGCAATATCATGCTTAGGTAACTAGCGAAACTAGCGAGCTAACTTCCGCTAGCTTCCTGCTAACTTCTAACTCCGTTAAATGTAATAAGTTTTGTTTTCATGGATGCCTGGAAGTTAAACTTCATAGTTACACCTGGTAAAGCAGCAATGCTGATTGTTTTATTAAAGATGAAAGAATTTAGACAGTTTTTAACTCTCAGTGATGCTGCAGTGTTGTTTGACCTGAAGCATACAGAGTTTAGGACCCAGATTACTCCCAGATTTAAGAGCATCTTAGTCCGACAAATATGACAATAACGACGGCCGCTTGCATGTTCTGCAAAAAATGTGCTTTGTTGTGTATCTGACGGACAAACACCAAACCAGTTCCACATCACGGAAGTTGCACCATTTTTACAAACCAATTCTGGTTCACCTGTTTCACTCAACAATCGGCCATGTGCGTATGAAAACAAAGGCACTGCGCATGCGCGTTTTACTCCCATTCTATCGCGATATTTCATTTTCCTATCGTTGCCTAACATTATACCAGTATTACCGTGAACGGTATAATATGGCCCAGCCCTAATAGCGGACATCATCATCATTATTCCAATCAATCCTCTTCACACAGACAAGCATAAACACACTCAACTATCACTAAATCAAATTTAACACACGTTTGTAATGACGCTAATTCAGTTTACAATAGGGTTCATTCGCTTGGTGAGCAGGTGGCAGTATCCTCGTACACTGGGGAGTAAACTGCCATTAAACGAACAGAAGAAGAAAACCCCTGCACATGCGCGGTACGGATCGGGTAGACCCGATTTGTACGGTCCGACTGTGCACAGTTTTTTTTCCGTTTTTGTCTACATTATACTGAAATGTTTCATTATTGGAAACATTTTAAGAGATAGTTGTTATTCTTAACATCTTAACAGGTACTCTGACCCGTAACTATCGTAAAACGCTTCGACCGAAAGTAGACACCTTTCGCGCATGCGGGGTACGGATCGGGTTTCCGGTACGGATCGGGTAGTGACACAGTCGGGTTATTGTCTCCCCAGAAACATTTCCGTTGTGTTTTGTGTGCTTTTGCAGCATTTTTCTTTTTGCAGGTGTTTTTCTTTTTGCAGGTGTTTTTCTTTTTGCAGCATTTTTCTTTTTGCAGGTGTTTTTCTTTTTGCAGCATTTTTCTTTTTGCAAGTGTTTTCTGAAGTTGCATTCCATTTGGCCTCTCAGGGCCACCGTATCATTCTCCTGCGTCATGACCCAATCTGGGCTGTCAGACAGATGGCCTCACATTTGACTGTAGAATACTTTTGCATACAGTAGAGTTCATTGCTCAATCACTGCAAGTCCCCCAACAACCTCTGGCTGCAAAAGAATCCCAAATCATCATCCCTCCACCGCCGTGCATGACAACTTGTATGAGGTCTTTGCTGATACGCTGTGTTTGGTTTTTGTCAAATGCGGAGCTGTGGATGGCGAAACATCTTCATTTTGGTCTGGTCTTTCTTAAGGACATTGGTTGAGAAATCTTGTGGTTTGATGAGATGCAAATTTGCAAACCAAAGTTGTGCTGCCATGTTTTTGTCAGAGAGGTTTTCTCCTGGCAACACAAACAAACCGTACTTGTTCAGTCTTTTTTTAATTGTACTGTCATGAATTTTAACATTTAACATTCTAACTGAGGCTTGTAGAATCTGAAACCTAAGAATCTTAGGTTTTTATTTGCAATTTCATTGCATTTCATTTCAAGATCATGGCTGGTGTCTTTCTGTCTTTGTTAACATATGCCAGAACATCTTCTTTTATAAAGGTGCTCACACTTGCTGATGATCAGTTAATCAAGTTCATTTAGTTAGCAGCACCTGGCAGCTACTTCCCTACTTAATTGCTATGGAAGCAGTAAGGGTACACTTAATTTTAAATATACTGCTTTACATTTTGCAGTCAAGAAAATGTCACAGACTTCTGTTAGAATAAACTAATTATTTATTTTATACAATTATTTTTTCTTTATTTTACTGCTATGTATGACTCTAACAGGGCACTTGGTTCACAATAGTTTATATTTCATGTGCCAGATTAGTCGTACAGTCCATGGCCTGATCTATCTAGCATATAAGGTGTGTGTTATATGTTTTTTTTTAAACCCATTGACTTAATGTTGCAAATGCTCATTTCATCGTCCTATGAAAAAACAATTATGCCCGAAAGATTGCGATTATTGATCAAATATGATACTGAGTGAAAGAAAGAAAGATATATGGACAATCTCTCTAGGGGACAACAGAAGTCCCCTAGAGAGAAATGTATGGAAACATGCACAGAGCTACAAGTGCAAATTGAAGTAAAAAAATAAGTGACTAGTAAATGTGACAGAAATGGTCAAATTCTTTTTAATGCTTAAGAGTTACATAACTTGCAGCTTCAAATATTCCACCTAATTCTTACATGGAGTCCATAAATGATGATCAAATGATGATGTATTTTTGCTCATTTATGCTGCCCAACAGAAGGGACATAAGGACAGAAGTAGAAACCTCAGATTAATGCAAAACAAAGAAAAGCTTCTGTATTTAAAATTGCACTGCCATATCAGCTAATGGATAATCAGCTCAAATGGAAGTCAGGAAGTCATCTCAAACTCTGAGCAGGTTAACATAAACATTAGGGATTTCCTGGAAACATTATCCTGTGCCATGTACAAGTACAGCTGCACCTGTTGCAGTCCAGCCAACATCAGCTTGTCATCTATGAAGGTCTGTGTCTTTTTTCATAGACAGTTGATATTCAGGTTTAATAGTAAAATGTTACTCAAAAAAGTCAGCAGATAAGCCTTATACACAGCTAAAGAAGCCAAACAGGTTCAGTGCTTCCAGGTTTAGAAAAGCAGGCAGATATTTTAGATGCTACATGTGAGGTGCTGTACCCTGACAATACTGATCCACCCATCTCATCAAATAAAATTCTGTTTTCATCCCATGATTTTGTTGTTGCTGTTTAAGGTCATGTTTTGTTAACTTGTATAGCTAGTAGCTGGTACTACCAGGTAAAACAGTTGTTTCTTTTGCCACAATCTTCAGTCTTGTAGTTCATCAATTGATACCAACTTTGATCATGTACTTTCTTACAGTGACACTACTGGATTTACAGTCCAGAGTAGGCGCAGAGTAATATGCAGTCTCCTGCAAGGCCATTTTTTTCCCTAGCACCTGAGAGATGACTTTGCATAGTGCATTTGCATGCCAGGGATAACAGCGACTCAGCCATTGTGACCGATAGGACTCCTCTCACGTCAGCCTTGCTCCAAACACTCTGTCCACCAGCTGTAATACATTTGCATTTAGTTGACATACTTTTAATTTATACTTTCTATAGACGTGACAACGTTAAAAACTGGATGAGGCAAACTTACAACAACCAGTTGGACACTTTATTTTTTCTTTCTGACCAGAGCAATAAGCAAACTGTCAGACAGCAGGCATAGTAGAAATTAAACTCTTTTCTTTGTCTATTGTTGTAATCTGCACTGCAGCACTTGTGTGAAGCTGTGGTCTTTTTAAATGTGCTATAGAAATACATTTTGATTGATTGATTGATTGGTTGATTGATTGATTGATTGATTGATTGATTGATTGATTGATTGATTGATTGATTGATTGATTGAATTAAACAGGCTGATTAAGTTGATTGGTCTTGTCACAGAGTGGTGACCACATCCCGTCCTATGTCAGCTGGGAATGACTGAAAATGAAGGCATTTGTTTTTATACAAGGGAAAATATATAAATAAGTATATATTTAGTCATTACACAAGCTCAGTAATAAACATGGTAGCCAAGATGGCAGTAAATATCGGTGAGAGTTTAATGTCTCATATGCTGAGCTGCTCTAACAGGACACTCAGCCAGCCCAGAACTGCAAAGGAAAAGGATTTACTCTGTCTTGTGCTGCAGGTCCTGCTCTCACCCAAAAGTTGGGTGAATAATTTAGGAATGTTTGTTTATAGAAATGAGAGGGCTTAACTTAAGTAAGTGGAAAAGTTCAAGTCCACCGCGGAAGATATTCATCTGTTTACATATCTCCCACAATGGGACCTGACATGTTTTCATTGGAGCAAGGTCTGGCAACCGGAAACGGGTCCTGAGCCAAATTTCCATGAGTCTAAGAGCTCTCCTCCCTGAAAGTTAAGCAAAGCCGAGGTAAAACAGAGAAAGAGCTGGAGCCCGTTGGGACAGTTAAATTACAGTTTAAATTATTTAATCTTGTGTTTAAAATGGTAGTTTTACTGTATGTTTTTGGACACATGCAAAAAAGTGAGACTGGGCTGTTACAGACTCATAGAGCTACCATGGCGCTCTAAATCTCCGCAGTTTTACAAGGCTGCTATAAACTGACTACTGAATACAAAACAAACACACTTTCCCAGTAGTGACATCATAAGCACTGATTTTACACCTGGGATTGATGAGAAATAGTATGGTTGCAATCTGAGAGGCAGCAACTTCATTACCCTCATAGAGGATCTGGAGGACTCCTGCAAAGGCACAGCTACCTTTGCAGACTGAGAGGATGCCAAGGATGTTAACTCAAATGAGTTAACATCCTTGGCAATAAATCAACTTCTGCACTAAATCTGTTATAAACTTTATGTAACCTGCAATCCTCTATTAAACCTTTGCTGACCTTAGTTTACTTTGGAATGAGTTATGCCCAACACTCAATGCAACTTGATGTTTTGTTCTGTGAATTATGCACTGCATTGTGTATGCATCTGTGTGTATGGAGATCATTAGGTTTGTACATGTGTGTGCACAGATGCTGAGCTGATCATTATCAAACAGCATCAAAAGTTTACAAAGTTTTCCAGCATGTAAATTGCACAGTATTGTGTTGGTGGTGGTGTTTTTGTTTTTTCTCGTTCACCTGTTTACACTGCACTCTTGTTGTTTATTTTATTTTTTATAGGAAAAGGGCAATTTGTTACTTCATGTCAACATGACGAGGGTTAAAGAGGTCTATTCACTATTTATTATCAGTATGAATGTATAATTGAATTGCAAGCATAACTGTAAACGAAAAAAAAAAAACACTTCTGAATGACAACATTTATTTGACCTGTGTGTTGTTATTGTTCATGTCTGGGTGTTGCAGACAGGTTCAGAAGGATTTGGTAAACGGTAAAAGGACTGGTTCTTATAGGACTGGTAGATATAACTACTTTATCTGAGCACTCAAAGTAGCTTCCCTCATTAAGAAAAGCACGCTCTTTCTATCTAAAATTCACACCCCGATGGATGTATCGGAGAGCAAATTGAGGTTAGCGTCTTGCCAAGGATGCTTGGCATGCAGACTGGAATTGAACCACCAACTTTCACGATTTGTAGGTGACCTGCTCTACCACCTGAGGTGCAGCCACCCGTTCCAGTCTGGCACGTGACGCGTCCAACAGGTAGCTTGTCTAATTATGAGTCAACTTTGACTGTTTCCTTTTAATTAACAGTATCTGCTGCTGACAGCTGACAAGGAAACATTGCTTGGTAACTTGAAAGCGTCTCATTACGAGGCAAATGTACGTCAATTACCGAAAAGCCCCAACAACAAACAAAAAAAACATAAAGCACCAGAAGAGCTCAGCTCACTGCTTACATCCTTATACCTATGATGTAAGCTAGCAATGTAGCCGATTCAATATTTAAAAAAAAAAAAACTTGCCTCCTACCCTACACCCTCCTACCGGCTTACTTAAGCCTATTAGCGTTTATATAATCCTCTGACTGTACCTTAAGTATGGTGTGACTTTAATTGTGATGCCGTTCTACTTACATTGTCAAAGAGTGAGCCGACGTTTGCGGTGACAAGCAGCACACCGGTGAACGTTTCCATGTTAACGACGCGAGCAGTCCCGAGGAAACTCCGTAGTAGCAGCAGCAGCGTCGCCAGTGATGCTCATGCAGGCCTGCGATCAACTCTGCAGGAGCTTACCGAGGCTTATAATGTGTGTGAGTGTCTGAGAGAGAATCTGAGTCGCGACTAGCAGCTATCCCTCACGGACGCCTTCCCGCTTCTGGTCCAAATCGTTTGCTGATAGCGGGCTTCGGTGTCGCACGGTTAACGTACGCCTGCAGAGAGGCGCTCGTCTTCATCATCGTCGTGGAGTCAGGGAGCAGGTAACAAGTTTGTGTAACTGCCCGTTCAGACGTGTGGATTTCCGCCTCCTCGGGATTAATTGGACTAGTAGGTTCTTAAGGGCTTCTTAAGCTGCCTGGACTGGGCATCTGTTGCTGACAAACCCTCGGAGAGCCTTCTGAAAGCGGGCGGTGTTGCGTTATGAACTCCTGGCGCTCCGCCCATTTGCTCCGATCGCTGCTGGTTTGCTGTATTCAATAAAATACAATACAAGTTTATCAGTGATAAGCCAACCAGCACTCAATAATAAAATCACCTGGAGGTAATCTCACAGCATTTGAATGTCACAGAAACCTTTACATACATACATACATACATGACTTGCTGTACAAAACAGCTAGCTTTTACCGCAACCACTCCTGAACCACACTAAGCATTACATTATTACAACAATGCTTTGTGAGGTGTTATAACCTAACATGTAATTTATAGACCACATAAAGTTTTTGTTGTTGAAAAAAAAAAGACCTGAAAGGATTTTAAACTCGCAAATCAGCGTACCACAGTCTCGTTGTCTAAAGACACAAAACAGGAAGTTAGTGATCTTCTCCCTGTGTAGCACTTCTTTTCACTTGGGGCAGGTTGCTTTTCTTCAGCGCACAATCAAATTCTATAACAGGTACATCTTGCCTTAATCTCACTTCCCCTTAGCTGTATGATCAGTGATTATACCCTGCTGCTATCACCATTAACTACACTGTAATGTGCAGTCCTGTGCCAACAGATGCATGACTTCCACTTTAGTCATTTTTCTTTAGAAAACCCGCCTTCTCCAGTATCTTTTCATCACCACAGCAGCATAACAACATTTCCCCATCCTTAGTTTCCAGTGGAGCCAGAAGCTATAAAAGACTTATTTGGAGTCGATGGATGTGTGCCATGTGGCAGGGTTGGACTCTGGCACTCCGTAATGTTGTTAGTGAGCTACTCAACCAAGGCATGGGTTACACAATCGAAAGCCGCTGTCTGCTTCCTCTTTCTCCTCCTCCTCCAAGCACTGTGTGCTTTATTTACCCGCATCAACGAATCCACTTGAAGCTATCGCAATCAAATGGTTTGGAAGGACGCCTCATTGAAAGGAGGAAGAAGTGGTTTATTGCAGCCATGGATTCTTGGATGAGGCAGTGCAGTATGAAAGTTTTCAGACCTTGTGGTTGTTGTTCATCTCTGTCTCACTTCCACAGTGCGTCTTTGTCCTGTCTTCCTCCCCTCATGGCAGATGGCTGTCCTCCCCTAAGCCTTGTCCTGCTAGAGGTTTCTTCCTGTTAAAAGGGGGATTTTCATTCCCACTGACACCAAGTTCTTCTTTTTAAGGGGGCACAATGTAAAGTGCTTTGAGGCGACTGTTGTGGTGATTTATAAATAAAACTGAACTGTCAAGTTTTCCACATTTTGTCAAGTTCCAATAATCTCAAATTCGATTCTGTCCTCCTGGTGCCAACCAGCATTTTACTGCACAGCTTCTGCTGCTCTTCTTCACAGGTATCTTTAACCTTTGCCCTTTTCAGTTCTCCATCCGTATGAAAGAGCTTGAATTCGTAAACAATGTAGCCACACATGTTCTAATGATTAGTTTCTACCCAAGCGATTAAAATGTAAACAATATAAACTTTATCATAAATAGCAATACTGCAATAAATTCTTATTCTTTAAAAAAGGGCAACCAAATGGTACGAGGAAGCAAATAGTCAACTGTGAAAAATGAATTGAATATAAGGTCTCCATGTAGTTGGTAAGAATAACTGAATAATTAAATTATAGGTTGATTGGCCTTGTAGAGCCAATCATCTTCATAAGTCTAGACCCAGAAATAGCTGATGTTTATCGTCTTTCCATCAATCGACACCCATGAGATCAAGATGTTTTGATTTTTTTATGCATTCAAAATTCTTATTCAATCTACTTTAAAACAGGTCTGTCTTTTGTTTTATCCCCTATATCAGCACTTCTAAGAATAAATGCTTTAGTCATTTGGATGCATATCATGAGCAGGTATCAGACTAAAAGTGAGCTTATGACATCTGACTCTACTGTGTGCTGAAACTCAGCAAATATTTTCCCCCTTCCTGGTTTATTCTTTGCATAATTGTCACAGTTACATGTGTCAGACTGTCAAAAAAATATTTAATGTGGGACAATTATAATGACAAAACACACAATGCAGTTTTAAAATCGTGACTTAATAAATTAAGGGATAAAATCTACCCAAACCTATCTGGCTCTGTGTGACAGAGTGATAGTGTAAACCTAATAACTTGTTTTGCCACTTTTGGCAGCACGAACTGAAATCAAGTGTGTGATTACTGGCAATGTCTTTCAAATCACTGAAGGAACTTTGGCCGACTCGCCTTTGCAGAGGTTTTTTTTTTTTTTTTTTTTTAAATCAACCACACTGCAGGGTTTTCAAGAATGAAAGGCTTGTTTAAGGTCACACATAAGCATCTCAGGTAATCACATGTTTAAATCTCTTCAAATGTGCTGTACATTCACGCACTGATCCTTAGCACTAAACCCTGATAGGGAATAAATGCAAGAATACAGTGCTAGAAAAATAAAGATTCCAATCTTGATGCCAGACTGGAGGCATCACAACGAAAAACTATCCAGAAAGACAGAAAACAACAGCAAGTCAAGGCAATACTTATAAACATTAGATATAGTGAAAAAAAAACAAAGTCAAAAGTAGTGAACATTCTTGAACATTTATTTTTATGAAATGATTTGACATAATCTAAAACGACTATCCCTGATAACAGCAGACCAGTGAGACAAAGGTCCCAGGGAGAAACCAATGAGGCCGTCCACCAAGTTTCTTGAGTTCAAAGTAAAGCTGCAGTCTGTTCATGAAACCTCCTTGAGGCTGCTAAGTTAGGAAAAAGGTCATTGGTGAGGCGGGGCAGATAAACACAATAGCTTTTAGAGTTTACTTAAAATAAACTAGCCACTGTTCACTGCAATGGCAGGAAGTCAATGAAAAGATGTATTTTTAAAAGGTGTATGAGTATGTTTTGGTTATTTGCCATTATATCTATGTGTTTAGTGAAGAGACCCACTGTTATGATTTTACATCGCTACCTGCGTGACACAAGCCTTACAGGAACAATGCTGACGAAATTCCTAATAATCCCTTTTTCCAGTTATACATTATTAGCTGGAAGAAGAATAGGTGTCTAAATCTACAGACTTCCATCAGAGTAACTGTGAGTGCACATTTTCCACTTCATAATGTGAGCACTTGCACATTCAGTGGAGAGAGGAGAAAAAAAAGAAAAGAAGTCACAGACAGCATATCAGGAACACGTCTCAAGCGCAGCTCCTACAGTGGCCATGTGTTGATACAAGTCTTAATGTAAAACTCAATGTTTAAAATACAAGTTTTTTTTTTCATCTTGGAAAAAAGCCCATAAAAATATCTGAAATGTAACAAAATCTGGCACTGTGCCCTGAATCAAGGGTACAAGCCGGTCATGAAAAACCCCAAGTCAGTCACAGGTTTCAGCTTTAGAACAATTTAGTTTTTATCTACAATAACTCCTTTATACACCCAGGTATAATCAAGTCTGAAACGGAAACATAACATAAAAACATGACTGTAAAATCTTAAAAACAAAATATAAAACGATTAAGTGAAAAAGAAAAAAACAAACAAAAATAAACACTTTTCCTTAAAAGACTGCCACCAAGGAAGACTCTCCTTTGCTCCGTTTCTAATGCAAGCGAGGCTTCGGTCAAGCTATTCCAACACAGGGCAGCAGACTCAGAATGACCTGTAACAGCGAAGCCAACTTAACATGCCAGGCTGAGGCAGTGACCGAGGAAGCCAAATGGAGTACTTTTGACATCAGGGACAGAATTTTCCAGTCCAGGGGCTCCGACAGAAAAGGACCGCTGCTGATCGCCTAATCAGTAAGAGGTGCCCAGCTTTGAGCCAGTCCATCTCCATAAAGGTCCTTCAGGAGCGGCTGCGGTCCTCCTGGGTGCCAACCAGCATTTTACTGTACAACTTCTGCTGCTCTTCTTTAAAGGTATCTTTAACCTTTGCCCTTTTCAGTCCTCCATCCCTATAAAAGAGCCTGAATTAGTAACAATGTAGCCACACATGTTCTACTGATTAGTTTCTATCCAAGCAATTAAAATGTAAAAAACTTAAACTTTATCGTAAATGGCAATACTGTAATAAATTCTTATTCTTTAAAAAAAATGGCAACCAAATGGTATAAGGAAGCAAATATTCAACTATGAAAACTGAATTAAATATAATAATGTCTCCATGTAATTGGTAAGAATAATTGAATAATTAAATTATAGGTTGATTGGCCTTGTAGATCCAATCAGCTTCATAAGTCTAGACGCAGAAATAGCTAATGATGTCAAACTGTTCTTCATTTCCCAGAAATCAAACATTTTTGGCATCACTGAGAGTAACAACAGTCCAAATTCTTGCAGCGCCAATAAAATGATGAGTGTGGGAGTTCACCCTGGTGTTACAAAAAAGTTCAACATCCATGAAAAAGTTGTTTAACAGAGTAAGACGTTAGCTAACTATACTCTCCATCAAAAAATTATAAATCATGTTCTGAAAGTTAAGAAAGAAAGAAAGAAAGAAAGAAAGAAAGAAAGAAAGAAAGAAAGAAAGAAAGAAAGAAAGAAAGAAAGAAAGAAAGAAAGAAAGAAAGAAAGAAAGAAAGATAGAAAGAGATCTGTTGTCACTCTGGACAAAACAAAACAGTAGCAATGTTTGTCTGCATGCTCAATCATCCAAGTAAGGAAATCCCCCAAAGTTGATTTTGTTCTGAGTGACGAAATGTTTCTCCCAATGAAAACACCATGTCCAGATGAACAGAATCAACTTTTTGGGAGTAGCGAAGTTTGTAGTGTTACTGAAGTTTGGCTAGCTGGCAATGGCGTGCTACCTGGTGGCTACCTACAGAGCTATGGTTAGAGTAATATAAACTTAATAAATGTTAATGTGAGGGTCTCTTAACTAAACTTTAGTTAAGAGAACATTTCAGATAATCCATCTAACGGAAAAATTTCTGATTCTAGGCTTCAGGTCCCCACTGAAATCTTAGTCAGCCTGAGAGTGATTCTTTTCTGATGCGTTAAAATATTTGGTGTCTGGCAAGCCGTGAGCCCATGGGCTGTAGATACAGTAGATACAAACTGAGCTTAAAGGCGTGCTGCACATAACCAGTGCTAATAAAAAGCCAGACAAATTGACAACGACCATGGATTATTCTTAGGGGCTTGTTTATGTTAACTAAAAAAAAAAGTATCCCAGTACATTAAAAAGACAAGAGTCTAAACAAACGCCACAGGAGGACAAGGAAGCAGGAGGGACATCATCATGTAACAAGCAGATAAACTGTAATTCAGATGGCACCCTACAACGCTGTAGTAACTAAAGGAAATTTCAGTAGTTCATAGCTCATAAAAAGAAAGGAAAGCAGTGTTATTAGGTTGCATCAATTTGCTCAATGCATTTCATGGAAACTAATGGATGCAGTTGAAACAGTAAAGAAAATCCAGTATATTTTTAGACATCTAAAATGATCTGTGTGGGACTATAGTACATGTAACATAATTATGGATGGATTTGGTTAACAGCTCCAACAAGCTGGAGCAATGATTGTGTATGTGACTGACAGAAAAAAACCTTTTATTTTGTAAGGTTTTGCTATTGCTTTTGGTTACACTTGTGCTTTTCTATGATCCAGTGTCTGGTATGAATAGTCACACGTTTTTCTGCCTTGTCCTTCATTGAATGTGTATGTGAAAATGAAAGAGTGTTATCTTACCATAAGAGATCGACAAGTCCTCCTTGCCTGGCTATGGCTGCTTTAACACGATTTGCGAACTGTACTGCATCCTCTCCCTCCTGTTGGGAGGACAAACATGAATACAGTTCTGGTAAGCAAGCGGTCATAAACAATGAACAGCTTTTCTCCTAAAATCTTATCATTTTGTCATACTGAAGGAGATCTGGGTGGCAGCATCTGTAGCAATGCCATGCAGCACATGCTCATGCAATATGCACTAATGCACCACATACCATGGAGGATGCTGGTTTTTGAGTTGTGTGCTGATGGTTGCTCTTTTTAGCTCTTTAAGACTATGTATATGATGAATGAATGAATAGATTTTGATTGGTCAGGTCACCGGACAGATTTATGTTACATTTCAGTCGATCTTAAATAAGAGAGTTAGCAACATTTCTGAATCTTGTTTTAATTCTCAAAGACTTTGCTTCTCTGAGATGATCTTTGCATAATCAATAATGTTAATGACCTGTTGCCAGTTAAGATAATTAATGCTGAGATGTTTCACTAAGTGCTTTATTCCCCTCATGTGTTTTGTTGCCCTTGTCTAAAAAAGTATAAAGCCTTGAAAATGTATACCATCAAAAGTTTGGTATTATTCTCATTGTAGGAATTTGTAAACAGGGCGACAAAACAATACAGAGGGTCTACAGCTGAAACGCATATTCTGTTATTGTGACTGCAGGTCCTGCTGGTCAAATTTTGAGGATGGCTGGTCAAAATAAAATGTAATAAATCAAGATAAAAAAAATCCATTACAAGTATATGGATTTTAAACAACGTGCTCTCAATATATAAAAACAAAAAAACAAAAAAAAGAAACACAAAGCTTCTCTTTGTTGAGATGCCTCGAGTTGAGTCTCACCTCTCTAGACATGGGAGGAAGGTACCACACGCTGCAGACGATGGCCCAGCTGCTCATCATACGCAAAAGGTAGTTGACCATCCCGAACTTGCTGCTATTCCAGAAAGCATCTCCAAAGCGGGGATCATACTACGAGGTTCAGGCACACACCAAAATGATTAATCAGTACATGTGTTACTGTGGACAAGACTGTAGTTAAAAACTAGAACAAAAACTGTTACCTTAATAGCCACAGGGTAGACTGTGGCACCAATTTCAAAACTGCCCTTCTTAAACATCATAACCGATGTGTTGTTAATGCAGGTACCTTGAAATAAGAATTCATAAAACACAAGGTTTATGTAAGATAAAATGAAACTTGCAGTTAGATAACTATATGATTTTCTATATGAGCTCACCTTCTGGGAAAATGAGGATAGGCAGTTTAGATTTATCTTCTACATGGTCGCTCAATCTGTAGTGAAAGAAGTATGCAGGTTAATGCAAAAGATTTCTAAAGAGATCACTTTTTAAAGACTATTAAACCAAAAATTTGAGTAGACTTATTCCAATTTGAAGTTTTACTTTGAATGATCCAAAAACAACCCATGGAATAATTTCTAAAAAGGTAAAACGTCATAAAAACGTACAAAAAAAATATCTTTAAACACAGACTGTAATTCTACCTTTTGGCCACAAGATGTCTGTCTTTTACTTCTGAGCGTTCAAACCAAATGTGTGGACAAGCTTTGACCATGGATCTCTGAATGACCCCCATCAAGCCGCCATGGATTTGTCCAACCTAACAACACAAACACAAAGATAGCAACAGATCTATTTCTGGGAGAGTTTCCACTCCAACAAATACCTGCAGTAGAAGAAGTGACCAACGTAAATGTTTTGTTCTTTTCTACATTTTGTGCCAGTATAGTTACCATAGCATAACAGCCATCGCTTGCCAGGATGATGACATCAATTGGTGAAGTGTGGTTAGCGACACAGATGCCTCCATTTTTGGGTTTATTCTCACTAGAAAAGGGGGAAACAACAATTAAATTATGATGGGACTTAATAAAGATTATGAAGTGTGGGGGGTAAGCAACTGTTAAAATCAAATGCAAAACCATGCTTAATAGAAATTTTGGTATGATTTGGTGCAGTGCCTCCCACCCTCTTCTCTGGTGAAAACAAAGCAACCCATGCTGTCCATGTTGAAATGTGCGACCCCCTGAGTATGGAGGATCTGACAGCTAAGACTACATTCCACAGATAGAGTTTCCATCTTAAATAGGGAGAGAACATTGCTTACTGTATCACTTGAGTATTTTTAGAACCAGACTGGGGAGGAGTACATGTTACAACAGGCTAGGCCCAACAGACTCAAAGTTACAGCTCTGGCTTACCTACAAGTGCACCTAATGTGCATCAGTCCAATCAACAAATGTCAAACAAGTACTGACTCGACTTCTACTCGTATCTCTCAGTCTCAACAGAATCTGAATTTATATTCTCATTTCAACAACAAACCACCATTGTTCTGCAGGTGAAAGCATATCAGGTCACATTTCCTTTCAGAAACGTAACAAATATCACTAAAAATGTCAGCTGATTATTTCAAATTCCTTCAAGCCTCCAATACACTTGGCACTGCCAAGAAAACACCAGCTGCTAGAGAGTGCACAATGTGAGTAATAACTTCCTCTTCCACATCGGTTGCATGTGCAACCCTTTTGATCAAAGTCCTCTGTCACGTTTTATGTTCCTCCAACGTTCTTGCGAAAAAAATATATATATTTAAATTATTTCTTGCATCACTTAATAAATCTCTCAAACCCAAATCTAATTGAATCAGTAATGGTTCATGAAACACATTCCTTGGCTCCAAGCATGTCATATGTAAAAACTTGGAAAGTTTGGTTGAGCTCACAATGGTTGTGTGAGCATCTGTTGCTGACTTCTGTACTTCATCTTGCATCAGAATAACTGCTGTGGTGAAAATTAATTCAGAAAGTCTTGAGTCTAGCTACAGACACCCTTCCTTTCATGCTCACACACTATATGCACAGATTTCCATTGTTAACACCATGGCTTCTGCTCTCTGAACATAAGTCATCTGTCATCATGTAATCTGACACCTTTCCCCTCAGGACAAGATGTCAACTGAGCCTTATGTTTCTGAAAGGCAAAATGATGGGACCATGTGAACAAGCGGTGCAGCCGCTGCATGGTTGGGATTATTGCATCCTTCTAGATTTATGATAACTTCAAACCAAAGCTTAAATCTTGACATCCTCATTGCCCAAAGTAGGGCTGGGCCATATCATACCGTTCACGGTAATACCGGTATAATGTTGGGCAACGATAACAAAATGAAATATCGCAATAGAATATGGGTAAAACGCATGCGCAGTGCCTTTGTTTTCATACGAAAATGGCGGAAAAAGCATGGCGGTGACAGAGAATGAGAAGGGCGAAAGTGGAATGAATGAAACGGATGAACCAGAATTAGTTTGTCAAAATGCTGCAACTTCAGTGGTGTGGAACTGGTTTAGCTTTCGTCCGTCAGATACACATCAAAAAACTATTTTTGGTAGCGCATGCTAGTGGGCCGTCGTTATTACCAAGTCATATTTTGGAAAATACAGCACACTTAAAATCAATCCTTTGATTTTTCTGAAAATCGACAGTGCCCCTTATAATCCCGTGTGCCTTATATATGAATTCTGGTTGTGTTTACTGACCTCGAAACGATTTTATGTATTATACACGGCGTTCGAAAATCAGTCAAATGTTTTAGTACGACTTTGCTAAGCTACGAACCCGCACCGCTTGATGGATTGTCGGAGCATTACGGCTGTCGTACGCAGGAGCCTCGTGGAGTGATATGTACTGTGCTTCAACATAATATTACCGTATTGTGTGTGTATAACCTCTTTTTAAGTTTTGTAGATATTATACATGGTTATGCTGAGGATATGTCGGCCAATTTCCACTGGAAATGCATTTTGGTTAAACTGTCAGCAAGGAATTTGCATTTGCACAGTTACATTTTTATATAACTTTTAATGCACACTAAAAAAATTAAAAAAAAAAAAAACAGCTGCTTGTTTAAGTGAAAATACATTGATGTTTTTTTTGTTTTGCACTAATAAAGTTGTAAAGTGTTTTGTCTAGTGTCAATTATATCATCTTATATATAATTATCGCAAATTTTCAAATGTATATCGTGATAAATACTTTTGGTCATATCGTCCTGCTCTAGCCCAAAGTGTCAAAGGCTACGTTCACACTGCAGGTCTTAATGCTCAATTCCGATTTTTTGATCAAATCCGATTTTTCTGTCTGGTTGTTCACACTACAAATAAAATGTGACCGCAAAACCGCTCTAGTGTGAACGGTTCACGGCCCTCAGAGTGGCCCGCACGCGCAAAAGAAGACATCACACACAACGCACTCCGTTTACGGTAGTAAAAATGGCAGCTACAGAGCTAGCAGGTGTTGTTGCAGCAGTCTATTAATTTCTGCACAGTCGTAACTGACAGAATTTTGACAAATTAGAGGAAGAAGGACACTGAGAAAAAAGATAGCGTGTGCTTTAACAATGGCCTTGTTTGGAGCAGTGGCTGCTACCTCCGTGCAGAGGTATATATGGACACGGAGTCGTTTAGCTTGAATAGAATTGTCTCCCCATATGCTAATCAACTCCAAAACCTCAGTTTTTGTCCATTGACTCGCTCCGTCTCCAGTTTCCGCCGCCATGCTTTCTCATTTGTCTTCTCTGGCACTGATAATTGGCTTCTGTCTTGTGTCAGTGACATAAAAGACTGATTTAATGCAACATGACCATTCAAACAGCAGTCACTTTCTAAAACATTAGATATCTATTGGATTCAGTACCACATACGAAAGTGACCCAGATCGGATTTGAAAATATCGGATTTGTGCCGTTCACACTGTCATACCATGATCGGATATGGGTCGCATAGGGTCAAAAAAGTCGTATTTGATGCGCTTTCGCCTGCAGTGTTACGTAGCCTAAAGTAACCCCAAAACGCATTAAATCTATCCATCCATCTTCATCCGCTTTGTCCGGGGCCGGGTCGCGGGGGCAGCAGCCTAAGCAAAGAGGCCCAGACCTCCCTCTCCCCAGCCACCTCCTCCAGCTTATCCGGGGGAATACCAAGGCGTTCCCAGGCCAGCCGAGAGATATAATCTCTCCAGCGTGTCCTGGGTCTGCCCCGGGGCCTCCTCCCGGTGGGACATGCCTGGAACACCTCACCCAGGAGGCGCCCAGGGGGCATCCTTGTCAGATGCCCGAACCACCTCAGCTAGCTCCTTTCGATGTGGAGCAGCAGCTGCTCTACTCTGAGCCCCTCCCGGATGGCCGAACTTCTCACCCTATCTCTAAGGGAGAGGCCAGCCACCCTTCGGAGGAAGCTCATTTCTGCCGCTTGTATCCGCGATCTCGTTCTTTCGGTCACTACCCACAGCTCGTGGCCATAGGTGAAGGTAGGGACGTAGATCGACCGGTAAATTGACAGCTTCGCTTTTACACTCAGCTCCCTCTTCACCACGACGGACCGGTGCAGCGTCCGCATTACTGCAGCTGCAGCCCCAATCCGTCTGTCGATCTCCGGCTCCCTTCTCCCATCACTCGCGAACAAGACCCCGAGATACTTGAACTCCTCCACTTGGGGCAAGAACTCATCCCCGACCCGGAGTGGGCACTCCACCCTTTTCCGGCTGAGAACCATGGCCTCAGATTTGGAGGTGCTGATCCTCATTCCCGCTGCTTCACACTCGGTGCGAACCGTTCCAGTGCGAGCTGGAGGCCCTCACCCGATGAAGCCAACAGAACCACATCATCTGCAAAAATCAGAGATGAGATTCTGAGGCCACCAAAGCGAAAGCCCTCCGCCACTTGGCTGCGCCTAGAAATCCTGTCCATAAAAATTATGAACAGAACCGGAGACAAAGGGCAGCCCTGGCGGAGCCCATCACCCACCAGGAACGAGTCCGACTTATTGCCGGCAATGCGAACCAAGCTCTTGCAACGGTTGTATAGGGATCGAATGGCCCGTAGCAATGGGCCAGACACCCCATATTCCCGCAACACCTCCCACAGGACACCCCGAGGGACACGGTCGAATGCCTTCTCCAAGTCCACAAAACACATGTAGACTGGTTGGGCAAACTCCCATGCACCCTCAAGTATCCTGGAGAGGATAAAGAGCTGGTCCAGTGTTCCGCGACCAGGACGAAAACCGCATTGTTCCTCCTGTATCCGAGGTTCGACTAGCGGACGAACTCTCCTTTCCAGCACCCTGGCATAGACTTTCCCAGGGAGGCTGAGGAGTGTGATCCCCCTGTAGTTGGAACACACCCTCCGGTCCCCTTTCTTAAAGATGGGGACCACCACCCCGGTCTGCCAGTCCACAGGTACTGCCCCTGATCTCCACGCAACATTGCAGAGGCGTGTCAACCAGGACAGCCCTACAACGTCCAGAGCCTTCAGGAACTCGGGGTGGACCTCATCAACACCAGGGGCTCTGCCACCAAGGAGTTGTTTAACTGCCTCAGTGACCTCGCCCCCGGAAATTGGCGGGTCATTCCCCTCCTCCCCAGACTCTGCTTCCTCCTCGGAAGACGTGTCAGTGGGATTAAGGAGGTCCTCGAAGTATTCCTTCCACCGCCTGACAATTTTCTCAGTCGACGTCAGCATTAAATCTACAGTGGCATTTTTGAAAGTGACTGCTGACATTATGCAATTTTTGGGGGTCTCTTTTTGTTAAACATAGTTTTCCCCTTGACAATGAAAAAGTAAATCGCTCTGAGCGCTATCTAATTGTAATTTGATTTTTTTTTAGCGAAGTCAATAATCACCAGCAGCACTGTTACACTTTTCGGACAGACTTTTGCACTGTTATAACTTTGGCTTCATGCAATTTCTTATTGAGTGCGAACAGACACATCAATCAATATTTTTAATGAAAACTTATCAGGGTGTATGCCAGTAAAGAGCAAGAGTGAAAAAAAAATTGGGAAATTAACCACAATGTTGAGAAAGCACAGAGAAACACTGGGGCAGTTGTGTGAAGCAATCAACCAGCAGATGCACCACCCATCATCCTGTCCTCTATGACGGACACTGATCCAAAAAAAAAAAAAGGAAAATTATGCAATTAAATGAGCAATGTCAAGTAAACACTTCCAGTGGTTGACAAATGGAATAAAACAGTCACATGACTTGGTGGTTATATGGGAAAACAGTGTAGGTCCTTACCTGTCATGGTAGGTTATAATGGCAGTCAAAGCTCTGACGCATATTCTGTAGCACATCAAATGGACTTTCTCACTCAGAAAATTCTTCATCCTGGAAAGAGTACACAGCAGGATTAACACATCTGCAGGGCTGATCTGATACTTTTGATAGAGTTAAAGTCGTAACCATCAGTTATACCTTCCATTTGGCAGCAGCCCAACAACAGAGGTGAGGAACACAAGCAGACCTACACCAGTGAAGGCAAGAGTGACCCTGATAGAGGGAGACAGGACAATTCAGAGAAGCATATATAAGGAAGCATTACAACAGAACACTGTAGTTGTTTTGGTTTAATTAATTAGTCTTTGTATGGACATTAACATGCAGATATATTACTTAAAAAGCTTTCTTCTGAACCACAAGCTTTCACTTAGAAGAGCTCATGTAAAAAGCAGTAGTGTAAGATTCTTGACATAAACTCAAAGTATCATGCCCTCCTCTACACTCCACTGTCTCAGACAAGACTGCAGAACCTGCAGAAGGACATATTAGGTGACAGTTAAGCTGGCCGACACGTCGACTTAATCTGGATGAACCAATCATCCAGGGCTGGAAAAGGTGCTGATTATATTGTGTGGGGATTAAGAAAAATATAAGAGAGCTGAAGGTTTCACAGTGTCATGAGCAAAGCCAATATTCAATTGGACAAAGGCTGAAAGAGAGAATCTATTAGGCTTGACAGGAGACTAGAAAGGAGGGTGTCTGTGCAGCGGTGGCCTGATTTGTCTCCCCACTGGCGACTGGAAATGAGCCAGCCACACTTAGCACTGAGTCACCATCTCTGTGTCTTTCTAAGATGAGGCTGGTAGAGGATCTCTGTATGTGGCGTCTTTAGTTATGTAACAGCAAGTTCGCATGTCAAGTAACCACACAAAACTGAGTAACCAGTTAGACTTGCATGTGGTTAAAACATAAATGTGAAACTTTAGTAACATTCTCTGGGACAGTTTGTTAAAACTGAAGAACTTAATACAAGAAAAAAGCGTTCTATCATTGCTCAGTTGGGCAGGACTGCTGCATCACACAGTCAAACCACACACCCAAGGGCTGGAATCTAGACGTCCCATAGATGCGAACATGTGCGTTAATGCTGCGACGGCCTAAAGACCTATCGAGGGTGTACCCGACCTTTCTGAAATATCCCTACTGGAAGCACCGATTGTGAGGCTGGTTTGGCCTACAGGTGGTACATTTGCAACTTTTTATTGGACTATTTAGATAGAGTTACATGACAAAAGATACAAACATACATGCTAGGGAAGGAGATTATTAGTATGTTACATACGTAACATATTTCTCATGTCGTTGAGCGTTTGTGACGAGCTAAAATATGGAAAAGTATTCAAACTAAATTTTTATGCTAGCATTAGCATTTGTGACAAGGTTATACCAGTGCCTAGTTGTACAGGAGGGGCTAATGTATTGTGTGTATCCATGTTTTTGGTATTTCAAAAGCAGCAACTGTGCTTTTGCCTGTGACTCTTCAAAGTACAGCTAATACCTGAGAGGCAGCAGGAAACCATAGCGGATCAGCAGGCCCAGCCCCCATAGGACAGTCAGCCTCAGGCTGATATAGTGGAAGTTGTAGTTGCTCCGGGTCAGCAGATTCCAGGACTTCAGCTCCTCAGCAGTAAACCGCTTGGTCACTTCATCATCCATGATGCTTTCCACTCCTCGCCGGGCAAAATAGAAAATGTCAGATAACTCAAACTCAGTGGCTGAGTCCAGGTCTTTATTGCTGCCGCTCCGCCGGATCTCCTTGATCTCCTCCTCCAAGGAGGTTGGCTCCTTGGCAATGATAGCTGGAATAGTTCAGACAGACAGAAAGTCAAAAATATTCACCTCTTAAACAAATACATCTTTTGAACAAATATTTCCAAGAATGATCTTACCATTTGAATAGGGTTTGTACAGGAGGTGATTCTTTTCTTTTGCTCCTCTCTCTATCCTAAGTGTGGCCCACTAGAAAGAAACAAAGAAAGAAATGGATCTACAATTAGAAAGAGACGCAAAAATGTTTGAGAAATTTAAAAAAAAAAAAAAAAACAGTTCATTCTAGAGAGGTGCACAAATATTCTCCACACCCTGGCCTAAAGGCATCTAAAATGAAAACATGTGCGCACTGGTTATCAGCAGAGTTGTTATTTTAAAGACAGGTTTCAGCCTTGCATTCAATCATCATTGCAACATTACATTACATGAAAGAAAGGTCAAACATCTGGCAGCAGAAGGAATCTTATATGGACAAATGGTCACATTTTTAAGCAAGCCAATATCCGATACTCGTTTCTGCTCAAGAGGCAATATGAATGAACTTTCCCCACAAAAAGAAATATTACATCTATTGTTTTTCCTTTTTGCACAAATGATTAAAAATGGCAAAATTCCCCAGTGTTGTTCAAGTATATCGTGCTTATCTTCAGACACCCAATGTTTGCTTATTCAAAAAAAAAAAAAAAAAGAGGATTTCCGTGTGTAGTACTTCTCCAATTTTTCTGATTTATCTGTGCTTGCAGAAACACTAAAATGCAGACTACTCCCTGTTTAACATGTATTATACTGCAATAAATGTCAAAAATATTTCCTATGACGCAAACATCTAGTCATTTACGTATGCTGTGCTAGGTGAGATAAAAAACTAAATGAAGTGCATCAAAGAACGCAGTGTTCTCCCAAGCTGGAAAACAACATGTTTGTTTGTGTGCGTGTGTTTGGGGGGGATATCAGGACATGAGTAACCTGGTTGTGCTCGATCAGTTTCACCTGTGCCTACAGCCTGCAGAATTTTGGCAACTTTGAGGGTTTTCTGCATCAATCATAAGAAAATCAACTGACACTGGAACAAAACCGAATGTTTGTAAGTACTCAAACACATTAAGGCATGAAAGTCTGCTAAAACTCAAATTAGTCAAAAGGACTGGTACAAACAAGAACGCTTGGTGGCTGGACATCTCACAAACTTTCAAACGTTTGGCTCTAAATCACAGAAAGCCTAAACACCTTTATTTAGGCTGGATAACCAAGATGTTTTATTACATTTCCTAAAAATAACTTTATTTTACAGCAACAATTAACATTAACTCTAGTAATGAAGGCTCTACACAAGCCATCATTAGTCAAATCTGATACAAGCAACACTAGTCAACCAAGGTTTTTCACTTTTTTATTTTGTTCTTTTACAGCTACCTTTAAACTGTGTCGTGACAAGTTGTCTTACCGAGTCATCATATGAAAATGCAGCTGCAGTTGTCAGTGGTGACTGCAGGAGTAAACAGAGAGCGGCTCCTTCTAGTAAAAAGATGAGGACCAAAATAAAGCAGCTGCTTTGCAGCATGTAGCCCCCAAGCTGCATGCGAGCGAAAAGGTCCTAACTGCTACATGCACATATCTTATGAAGTATTGCCATTTATACACTCATTGGTTAACAGTAAAGCAAATTCTTCAGACAAGTAACTGCAAAAACAAAGTATCATTTTAGGTTTTCTGTTAAAACTGTCTATACACAAACATGGCAGGTTTCATGTTTTTATTTCCATCAAACCTAATGAACCAAATCCATGTGCTACATCTTCATTCTCTGCCTTGCACGCTCTCGGTCGTATCTGTTCTGTTCTGGAAATCTCACTGCTGCTCCTTGAATCATGAGCTAAGAACATCTGATTATCTTCCAGTGGTTCATTTATTTCTGGCACAAGTTCTGCTCTCAGAGGTACATGATGGAAAGTAATGACTGCTTTACTAGTGACACAACTGGGCAGAGCAGCTGATGCACTGTGCCATTATTAGGAGTTCAAATGCATTTCTTTAAAGTAACGACAGCAATTCAGTAAGCAGAGACAACACTTACTGACAAGCACTGTTTTCTAAACTTGAATAACAAGGGAAGTGGCTGTGGTGTTGATCTCTATCAGTCAGACAATGCCTACTGGTCAGTCGTTAAAGGCACAGATAAAGCTGGAGACGTGCCAGTGAACAATTGCTGTTTTCTACAACTTATTTCCTTTTTACAACTAAGATAAAATTTTAATGACACATTTGAGGAACAATGCTAGCAACTTTTATGTCCTTGCCATTGTGCTTGGCAGCAGAAGCAATCGTTTTAACGGTCCAATGTACAAAAGCACAAACACACCTTTATCCGCAACATTTATGATTGCCACAGCACATCAGACTGCAATAAACTTTGAGTCACGAGGAAGCACGCTCTTACCTCAAAGACCTTTAAGAGTGTTTTCATGTAAAGACGCCGGATACCAAAGGACACCCCAAAGATGGCAGGCACAATAATGAAGACCAGCAGCAGGGTGAACCACACGGTGAAGGAGATGCCCAGCAGGATACACACCAAGTTATCAAAAGGATTGAAGAAGAGTTCCATCTTTAAAGTTGGATGAGTTCAGTTCAAAAACAGTGTAAAATCCCAGGATTGAGCAGATGTGAGAAGAGGTGCAGGTCTTCACCTCCCGGCCCCAAGTGGCCTTTACCTTTTTGTCAGAAAAAGGTCTTCATCAAGATAACTAGGGGATGGAGCTTCTCCTTGCACTGAAATGCGAATCATTACAAAAACAGGAGACCACCTTGTTGTTGCCCTCTTGGGCAGTGTTAAGTATTTCAGTAGATTCACCTCGAACTGGATTCTGAAACTGAGCTGAGAAGAGTTCCGAGAAGAGTTCCGGGAAAAGGAGGGGAGGGGGGTTACGATTAAGGCAGGTGTGCTAACAAACTGCCTGTCCCTTGTTGCAGATGTTTTCTGCGGTTTGAGAAATGCCTCCCGCTGGCGGAAACAATGTAAACACTGGGACAAAAACAGCTGGGTACAGCAGGTGGTTTTTCTTGTGTGGTGAAGATCCGGGAGCTCGGCAGGAGTCACAAAGGCCTGGAAAGATGTAAACACATGGTCAGGACCAGCTGTGTCTCAGTACTAAAACCTCTTTGGTCGGATTGCTGTCTGTGTAATTTAATAACGCAAGACAGACAACGTGTCCTTGTGTCAGCGCCTGCTCAGTACATATTACATATACCGGTGTACAAACTTAATGCTAACGTGAACATAAATAAACACCACTGGTCTTTATAAGGTTAGCGCCCACCTATTTTCTGCTAAGGAGCAGATAACTTTAAATGTTACGGTTATGGGCTGGGGTGCAACGATAACGTTAGCTTAGAGGCCCTTCTCGTACCAGCTGCTGATGCTGCAGTCGGGCGGCTAACGACAGGCTCCGTCCTCAATTAAAAAAAACAAAACACTTTGGATTAGCGCGGCTCATGCATTATTTAACGGCTATTGACGCTTTCCAGGACAATTTGGCCGCCTCTCAACCCCGAGGAGGCTATTAAAGCGATATAAGCAAGAACTCGGTTGCGAAACTCAAAGACTCCTGAACGCACACTGATGACAAGAAGCCAAGGATAAAGTTAGCTTGTCGCCTCTGAGCTAACAGTGAGGCTCAAATTTGCCTCCTTGTGCGAATTGCCTCGTTTTGCTAACGTTAGCCTGCTTGCGCTCAGCTCAGTCCTCCACGATGCTGTCCGGTAGTTCACGCTCCGCTAAGACAGCCTTTCAGTTACCAGCTTGAATTCGGTTCGAGGACTTGGTGTGTTTCCAGTAATTATCCTAACAACAAAACTACACGAGGCTTAAAAGGCTTCACAGTTAACCAACCTTCAGCCACGTTAAGTCCGGCTCCGGTACAGCAGCGCTCCGTCCCCCATCACTTTGTCTTTGTCTTTTGGACTGCAGCCAAACTCCACCCGTCGGACAGCACAAGCGTACAGCTGGCGGCTCGAGGATCACTGAAACGACCAACTCCTGCCGAAACCCCCCCACCCCACCGAGCGGTGCTGACCTCTGGTGGTACATGTACGCTATTACAGTTGAATACTTTATTGGGATTTTATTTTTTCTAACCACTAGTGGCGCTATAGAGCAACTTTGCCACACGCGCTTGTGGTCAGAGGTTTACATCCACTAACCATGGGCAGGAATATCATGATAATTTGGGGCTTTAAAGATTTCTTTAAACCGTTCTTTTTCTCAGGATGGAAGGAGTTATTTTGGATTTTTTTTCCAGTCCAAGCAGGCTCAAAAGTATGCATCCACTTTCTTAAATCCTTTAATACATGGTGTTCAAGGTTCTACAATGTCTTTTAACTTGACAAGTTCACGACCTATTAACTTTAACTGCTAGTTTCTTTTGCTAGCATATGGATGTTTGACAACACTCATTGGACCACCACTCAGAACAACGAGAAAACAAAGGAACTCAGTGAAGACCAAAAAAGGAGAATTGTAGATTTACACAAGTTGTCAAGACCTCCCTGAGCCATTTCTAAACACTGCAAATTCTAAGATCATCAGTTTAACCAGCTGTCCTTAAATAAAAGTTATTCAGATGTCTCACTACTTTTTAAGGTCTAAAAAGAGGTCAAACTATCACCCTTAGATGAGAGTAAATTGTTAGAACAACCCAGGAATCACCAAAGCTCAAGCCTGCCATGAACGGGAAACTGCTGGATGCCAACCAAGAACAAGACAATGACCCAAAACACATCAAACCTGGTTTTGGATTAGATAAAGCAGGCTAACATTAAGTTTCTTGAATGGCCTTCCCAAAGCCCCAAGCTCAGTCCTGTTGAGAATTTCTGCACTATATTTAAAACTGTCATACTGTATTTAAATTTTTTTGACCACAACTAAACAAAATAGGAAATATTAGTACAAACCTGCCATTTGTACTGCATCAGAATGATAGAATTAATACACCTTTTCTAATATTACTCTTCACGTAATAGCAAATTCCCCCAAAACAAAAAATAAAGCCTTTGTTGTTTATGTTTTTTTTAAATATATATATATTTTTATCTACAAAAATAAAGTAATTATTTTTGTAATTTCCACAAACCAACTTTTAAACAATTGAAAATACTTTGATAACAAAAACAGACCCTTTTTATTCACACATTTACATCCATGTAAAGTCTTTTCAAGTAATTTCAGATACAGAGAAGGAAAAATGGTACTGATACTTGGCACGTCATTCAAGCTTACAACCATGAATTAATAAACTCTATGAATGAGAGAAAATAAAACTTTTGTTTCCTAATTATAGATAGTGTTTTATAACCACTCTGTAAACACAAAATCTCAGCCAGCTACCTCTCTACTTGTAAGCCTTACGGGTGCAGCAGCCTTGTAGTATCTAGCCTTTTGTCAACTTCTCCGCAAGTGTCCATCGGACTTGAGGAGGATCAGTCGCCTGCTCCTCTGATGAGCATCAAGAACTGCTCTCCAGCAGAGCTTCAAAGTCCGGTGAGCAAACCATTTTGTGTTTGACGTTCCCTAATACAGTCAAGTTACCCGTTTTCCCCTCTGTATTGATAGAGACAAGTTCCTGTGAATAGAAGGGATGGAAGGAAAAGCGCGTCAGAAATGTTTTTATCGTGCAAATACAACAGATCGGAGGAGAATGTTGGAAGATGGAAATAAATACATTACTCAGAAAAAGACATAAAAAATCCTCAAAGAAATAAATTTGTGTTGTACCTGCAGGAAAGAGCAGGATGTTCCTAGAGACACATCGAGCGTCACCTGCCCCAGTATGAGCTGCACTCGGCCAGACTTGCGTACCAGCATCTTTCCCACAACACCCTCCCGCAGATCCTTCAGATTGCAGCTGTTGTCCTCAGCTTTCTCCTCCTGTTTGGTATAAAAACACCACCTACTCAGAAGAACACGACGACATCGTGGACTTAAACTTGGACCCCAGCTGTATGCTTACCTCTGATTCTGTTTTCAGGAGCACAGACTGCCCATCCTCTGACTGCACCTCTGTTTTCACCGGCTTGTGCTCTTTTGTGGGAGGCTGGCCGGGCAGCGAGTCTGGTAGCTGAATGAAGAAAAGCTCCTCCACTTTGCTCAGACTCCATCTGTGCAGCAGGTCAGGGAGTACTTCGGGCTCGGGGAGAGGAGGAGGCCTGCAAGTTGCCTCGGGCTTCTTTATTTCAATTTCCTCTGGCTCTTGTTTCACTGAAGACAAAGTTACGATTAATTTCATGATGCTGCAAAGGAAATTAAACAAGTTCTGAGTCCAACGCAGGTACAAACATTTACCTTCAGCTGCAGGCTCCATTGGTTCACAATCCTCCTCTTTCTTCTCATTTTTAATAGAAGCGTCACTAAATTCATCCTTGAATCCCCATCCTGACACAGCGAGGGGGAGCTGGACAGGGCAGCTCCTCTTCTCACTCCGCAGGAAGGGATCATCCACAAACTAAAAGAACACAATAAGCATTGGGAAAAAGATATAATCCTTTACTTGTCTAAGCAAAAACCCCATGGAACATCTGCAGGTTGTTCAAAAACCTGCAGCGAGGATTCAGACTAAATCTTCTAAATACATTTAAACCGTTGTTGATCCAGCTGCACCGGCTCCCCGCTGAACTCGGAGCCCATTTCAAGATTGTCGTTCTGACTAGAGCTCATCATGGACTAGAACCAGGTTACATCAGTGAATGTTTTACAGCTATATGACCCAAGCAAGTCCCTTAGGTCTTATTCTAAAGGTGCTATATAAATGAAATTGTACGTATTTAGTTACGCAAACAAAGACGAGTGAAAACCAAGAGACTCACGTTGTCTCGTTCCAGCTTGCGCAGGATCTCTTTGGTCTCCTCCTCGGTCTCTCGCTTTTCCTTTTTGATATTAATGATGGGCGAGGGTCCCATGCTTGGAGCGTCTCTCTCGCTTTCATAGCCGCCTGTGTGTGTGGGTGACACAGAATTATGCTGGTGCGATAGAGACTCTGTAAGACACACACGTAAACGATGCGTGAGGAGCACCGGGTCTCCCACCTCTCTTTTTCATCATCATGTCTCCGGGCCCCTGTTCAAAAATGGAGTGCGACTGGATGAGCTCTTGATGGCCTCGGCCCCTGCCTCTCATTCTGGGACCCCGACCTCGATCCGTTTCCTTCCTCTCTCTCCTCTGCCCATCTTCAACTTTTGTTCTAGTGTGAGAAAATAACAGTCAAAGAAACAGCTGGCTTTGGATGTCTGCACTTTATTTATTTAGCGCTTCGGGAACTTACTCTTCTTTAACTTTTCGGCCAATAATGTTGGGTGTAAACGTTTTCTAAAGAGTAAAAAGAAGAACGATAAATGCAAGAGATGAGACAACAAATGTATTCATTTAAAGTATCCATTTGCGCTTTTTTTTTCTGTTGTTGTTGTTAAATGAAGCGAGTGAGTTCGTGAAACAGAGGCATGTCAGACCTTCTTCACTCCTCCTAATGTGAGGTCTCTGGATCGCATCGTGGGGAGGCGGCCAGGAGAGATGCCAGCTGACGGGCGACGGCTCATCAGGAGTCCTTTGTTACCGCTCCCTCCAGGAGTCGGCACCCGACCAGCAGGGTCGCCTGAACCTGCGTCCGACATCCTGAATTGGGGCAAAGGCAGGGGATCGACCATGGGATGGATATTACAAATATTAACATTGTTTCTTATAACATTCTCATATTTATATATAACATACATTTCAACAGTCAGCATGCCGATTGCCAATGGTTACAGTCCTGGATCAGATTACCAATCACACTATGTGGACATGGCCAAATTGGCCTTGCAAGGCTACTTACTGCTACTGCCTATTGATTACTCTTAACTGTTTAGCTATATTTACTTTATGTATGAACATTTTTACATTGGTACTTATGCCTCTTAGCACATTTTAAACTCTACTTCCACAAAGACTGGAACTGGTAAGTAGAATAGGTCTTGAAAATGAGACATATATATTTTTTTTTTTTCTTTCTCCACTGAATGATTGATTTATTTTGAACATGACTAAAATAACAACAAAATACACTTTAAACAATAATGAGATAAAGAAAGGGTTGGTACAAACAGACTTAAAGGTAAACTCATTTGATCCTACCTCAATATACAATATACATGTATAATTACATACAATTATATAAGTCTACAAACAGATATCACGCATAAAAATCCTAATAATGATGAAGCTAAATGTTGGGTTGCCTGTCTGTAGAACAAATGAAATGTTTAACATTAAAAACTGTTTAACATTATCTCTCAATGAAAATGTAATTTTCTCCAACTGTAAATGATACATTGTGTCTCTTAACAAGGCAGAGTGAGTTGGGGGAGCTTTATTTTTCCAATTTAGAAGTATGTTGTAGAACGTTGGGTTACTTAACGTAATCCCTGGTTCTTTGATAACAGAGTGAGGTGTTTCACCAACACTTCCCTCCTTGCTTAGGCACGGAAAGAAATCTGCTTGGAATGAGTTAGGAGGAGCTGGTCGGCCGTGTTAGTACGAGGGGGCGGAGCCCTGAGCACGGCTCGACAGGTCTGTCATAGACAGACGTGGTGTCATTGGAGCTTCCGTAGTTGGTCACGCCGAGGCGATTCCCATAGTGAAACAAGAGGGGTGAATAGACAGAGCCTGTAATTCACTAACTCGCTTGGCTGTGGTTAGAGCCAACAGCAGAGTGGTTTTAAGAGAGAGAAACTTCAACCCCACTGCCCCAATAGGCTCAAAGGGGTGGTGGGAGAGGGCGTCTAAAACGACTGACAGATCCCATAAAGGGACCAGTGGTCTAGAAACTGGGAGCGTTCGACGCGCTCCTCTCATGAAGCGACCTACAAGGGGGTGCTGCCCAGCAGGTTTATCACCAAACCCCACGTGGCAGGCTGAAATAGCTGCTAAATAGACCTTTATAGTGGAAAAAGCTTTCCTTTTGTCCAGCAAGTCTTGAAGAAAACACAACAGCTCCACCACTGAACACTGAAAAGGGATAATCTGCTTTTCATGGCACCACTCTTCAAAAACACGCCATTTACTGCTGTAAATGGAACGGGTGGAGGAGGCTCTGGCATTCTGAATGGTTTCAATAACCTTCGGAGGCATGCCTGCTGCCTTCAAATTCCACCTTTCACGGGCCAGGCCCAGAGAGCAACCTGGTCTGGATGGGGATGGTATATCTCCCCCCGCGCCTGAGACAGAAGGTCCCTGCGGATGGGGAGTGGCCATGGCTCGTCCACCAGAAGCTGGATGATTTCTGCTATCCAGTGTTTGGATGGCCACCGTGGAGCTATTAAAATCAGAGACAGCCCCTGATCCCTCACTCTGATCAGTGTTGGGGAGATCAGGCTGAGGGGAGGGAAAGCATACAGCAGAGTTTTTGGCCAAGGATGGGCCAGCGCATCCACGCCCAGTGGCGCGTGTGCGTCTGACAGGGAGAAAAACAGGGGGCACTGTGTGTTTTCTCATGAGGCGAAGAGATCTACGGCAGCCCGGCCGTATCTCTGCCAAATCTGCTCCACCACCTGTGGGTGAAGCCTCCATTCTCCGAACAGTGGATTTCCTCTGGACAGGAGGTCCGCCCCCCTGTTCAGAATTCCTGGCACGTGAGTTGCCCGAAGGGAGAGGAGCCGAGTGCTGCTCCACATAATTATTTCCCTGGCTAACCTGTGTAGCTGCCGGGAACGGGTGCCGCCCTGGCGGTTGATATAAGCAACTACAGTGGAGTTGTCTGTTTTCACTAAAACATGTTGACCCCGGAGATACGGCAGAAAATGCCCTAAGGCTAGGAGCACCGCGCGGAGCTCCAGCACATTTATGTGATTCAGAGTGAGTCTCTGTGACCAAACGCCATTCACTGCTCTGCCCATCATAGTTGCACCCCAACCTGACAGGGATGCATCTGTGGTCAGCGTCACCCTGGATGATACTGCCCCGAGCGGTACCCCCGCCACGAGAGCTGTCGGGCTCCTCCAGGGCCGGAGAGCCGCAATACACGGCTGCGTTATTTTTACACCACGACTGAGATGTCGGCGAGGGCACAGCTGCAGAGAAGCGACCCACCGCTGAAAATCTCTCATCATAAGCAGCCCCAAGTGTACCACCGATATCACCGAGGCCATGAGGCCGAGGAGGCGAAGACAGAGTCGGAACCGCACGACTTTCCCCAGCTGAAAACGGGAAAGACAGTGAGTGAAGGATGCGATCCTCCGCTCTGAAAGTGCGATACGATAAGAGATGGAGTCTATTCTGAGCCCCAGATACTCTAAACTGTGCGGGTTCCAAGTGGCTCTTTTCCAGGTTGATAGTGAACCCAAGCTCCGTGAGGTGATTCACCACCACCTCGGAGTCTTTGATCGCCTGCTCGCGCGATCGTGAGCATATTAGATAATCGTCTATGTAAGAAAATATTCTGATGCCGCTGTTCCTTAACGGAGACAGCGCTGCCTCCACACATTTGCTGAACACCCTCGGAGCTAAGGATAGCCCGAATGGGATAGTTTGAAACTCGTACGCTACGCTCTGATAAGCGAACCTGAGATATTTCCTGTGTGGAGGATAAATGGCGATGTGAAAATATGCGTCTGATAGGTCGATTGTAACAAACCAATCGCCTGTGTGAATTGAGCGACAAAGCGTCTTGTGTGTGAGCATTCTGAACGTGTACTTTCTCAAATGCTTGTTTAACACACGCAGATCCAGAATAGGACGGAGCGACGTTCCATCCTTTTTCGGGATGAGGAAATAGCGGGAGTAAAAGCCCTGCTGAGCTTCTTCGCTCGGAACCGCTCCGATCGCCTGTTTGTGTAACAGGGAGGATATTTCCTCCTCCAGCACATTCGCTGAATCGCGACTGGCCACAGAAGCTGACACTCCGCCGAATCTCGGTGGTTTTGCCGCAAACTGTAGTCTGTAACCATGGGAAATGGTTGACAAGACCCAGGGATGAACTGCGCATGCGCGCCACCGCTCCAGCCGCTCTGCGAGTGGGCCTCTGAAGAAGCGGTAGCGTGACGTCACCCCTGTCTCCCGGAAGGAGTTGGGGCTCTCCCCCTCGGGAAGAGCGTGAGCTGGGAACACATAATTGCAGTGATTTTCTTTTGTTTTTATTTTGAAACTGGGGGGACATTCTGCCCTTGGCAAACTGCCTGGCTGCAGAAATGCACGTTTTATTTCTTTTGTTACCCCCAAACCACAGTGAAGCGCTTGGTGACACAGACAGAGTGTTTAGAAGTGTTTGGTGACACTGCGCCATTTGTCCACAAGTCTGTCCTCCCTGAACTGGAGGAGGAGACTGAGAGGGTGCTCCTGGTGAACTGGAAACTTCCGGAGACCCTGAACTTTGGAGTGATTTGGTTACCCCTTCTAACACCTTCCTTCTCTTTGGGGAAGAAAAGAGGGGTGACACAGAATGCTGCAGGTGTGCTAGGCTGACCGCTTCTTTTTTCCCTCTCCGGGGTGTGACGGCTTGTTCTTTGCAGCAACTGCTGCAAAGGAATGCTTGCCCCAAGGTCTTCGGTTCTCTACCTTGGCCTGGTGGGCACCCTGCTGGCCTCCTGCTCCTCTCTGCATTCTGACCCCACTCTGTCTCCCTCTCGCAGCTGCTGCTGTTGCTGCAAAGCCAGCTCTTGGCACCTGCTGGGGCTGAGAGTTAGGTTTTCTGGGTAAGCAGAGATTGAATGCTTCACCCTCCTGCTTTCTGCGGGTGCTTGTTTCTCTCATTCTCTCCAGGGCTGGGCCAAAGAGACCCTTGGTTGGGTCATAGGCTGCATCCATGACCTCAGCCTTCTGAGCATCACCCAGGCCTGACAGGTTTAGCCACAAGGCTCTCTCACCCGAGACTGCAAGGCCCATAACGCGACCACACCCTTGGACTGCTCCCCTGGAGGAGCGAAGAATGAGATCATTAACCACGCAGATTTCATCCCAGAGGGCTGGGTTCGGGGAACCAGAGTCAAGCTGACGGCCCATGTCTTCCAGAATTTCTGCCTGATATGCTGATAGCAGTGTGACTGCATTAAGCGAGCACACTGACTGTGCAGCATATTTGTATGTCCTTTGATAAATAGATGCCGTGAGGCGATCTATCTTGTTGGGCAAAGAAATGCTAGAAGAAGCTGAGATTGCCCTGCGGTTAGGGTGAAGGTGATACGCCACTGAAGGCTCCACTGCTGGGGGTTCAGTCAGCCCCAGTTCACCCATCCCCTGGATCTCAAGCTTAGAGCAGCCCTTGGTCGGAAGCTTGCTTTTAAAAGGGCTTGACCAATAGCGACTCATTTCTTTCATGCAGGCTGGGACTGCTGGCAGAAGCTGCTTTGATGGCGGCAAGGCTGGTGGGAGCCTCTTGCCGTCATACAAGTCACGTTCTGCCCCTTCGGCATCCTGGGCGGCTGGCCATGGGATGCCTAGCTTGGCAGCAGCCCGTTTACAGACCTCGTACAAATTGCTGTCCACCAGGGGTGCAACTTCAGCCCCACTCGGTGGCCTGGACTGCTGGGGAGGAAAGGTAGAGTCATCCTCCTGTTCCTCATCCATGTCCTCCAGGTCGAGGAGGTCGGAGTCGGCATCGCCCTCCGCGTCCTCGCCACCCGGCTCGCCCACGTTTTGATCGAGGAGGTCCTCGAACGATGGGGGCATGAGCGGGGACTCTTCTTCCATCATGTCCGCCCAGCTTGTGGAGGCTCGCGGATGACGGATATCGCTCGTAGCAGTAGCAGCCGACAGGCAGGGGTCCTGACTGTTCGTTACTGCTACTCTCAGCCTCCTTTCCAGGACTTTCTCTGGCATCAAAGCACAGTGTGGGCATCCCTGAGGGTCCGCCAGTGAAGCCTGAGCATGCTTGGCACCCATACAGACGATGCACATTGGATGAGGGTCCCTGCCCGAGATGGTGGCACCGCATGATGCGGGGCACGGGCGGGATGCAGCCTCTTTAGCCTTCGGCTCCGACCTTTTGGCGGGAGTAGGAGCCGTAGACATGGTTAGCGGAAAGGGGTGAGACTAGGCTACACCAGGCTCGTCTCGACACGTTAGCCCGTAAGTAACTAGGACTAGCAGCGGGTGTTAAATCCGATCTAGTCGCGGCGGGAGTCAGCTCGTCGTGACACGTTGGCTGCACTCCGCTAGCCAATATCGTTAGCAACTTAATGCTAACCGAACCCTACGTCGACCAACAAGCTAATGCTAGTGAGACGCTAATGTGGTTCGTGGCCTGCTAACAAGTTAATGCTAGCCGGACACTGAACGAACAGCTCGCCGTAACGCGTTAGCCCGAGTCACACAACGTCGGCTACCTCGCTAACTAAAACCAGGAACCGCTGGGACAGCTCGCCTGACGCGGTTGCTGTTCCACAGTGCAACTCTAAGTACACTTCTTTCGAAGGACTTACTCAGCACGATCCAAACTGGAACCGGAAAAACTGCGTTCGGCGACGTACTCCTACACGGGACGCCTGAGAACTGTTAAGCAGCTAATCAAGTTAGCCTGGATGCGCTGAGGGAGCTCAAAGTAGTTTCTCACGGGAAGAAAGCAAGAATGAGTTAGGAGGAGCTGGTCGGCCGTGTTAGTACGAGGGGGCGGAGCCCTGAGCACGGCTCGACAGGTCTGTCATAGACAGACGTGGTGTCATTGGAGCTTCCGTAGTTGGTCACGCCGAGGCGATTCCCATAGTGAAACACCGAGCGAAGTTAGAAAAAGAACTCAATTAAACTAGCTACTGGTTTATTTATTTATTTTTGTTTTTAAATGGTACAGCTTGTCCCATTGGTCCAATGCAGCATGAAAGCTGAAATAGAATTTTCTTATTTTTTTTAAATTAAAATCTTAATGTTAAAAAGGATTAAATGTTTATATTATATAGTATTATATGTTTAAATGTGACTTCAGATTTTAAAGGGTGAATATAGATATATACCCTGCTCTATAAGACCGCAGAACATACTGTTGACATAATTGATTCATGTAGTATGTACTTATTAATTTCGTTGTAATATACATTATCTTTTTGTTCTGAACACAGACAACAATGTAAATCTGAGCTTCTACTTTTTGTGTTTTTACTAAAGTAGCGCTTATAACACTGTGACATAAATTACTGACACGTTATTGTATCACTATAAACAGAGATCCTGCAGACACATTTTAATTCTTTGAAATGATTTTAGACTACCTCAGCAACACGTGGCCACATTCCAGTGAAATACAATGACACGGGAGACTTTGTTTTAACTTTCAGGATGAACTTTTCATATGCTGTGCTTTCTCGCCTACTTACGTTATTGTCCCTCTGACGTCCTTATGAAATATTAATCCAAAACCCCAGAGTCATTACAGACTGTTTCTACCAGTGCTGTGTGGGACACTGCATGACAGTGTTGATGATTCTGCAGCACGACGCCATGACACTTCCGCATTTGTCACCGTCCACTCAGTTCAGGTGGATCAAACCTGCGCAGAAACATACGCATGTTCACCACGGAACTCGATAGACCGGCGTACATTAATACATTTAGATCGACTTATGTATATATATGAAAAATGTTATTTTACTGACATATAAATATGCTTTGTTATAAAACACACCAAATGCGATGATCTGCAGTAGCTATTCACTGATGCTCATAATCATAAGTAAACGGAAGAGGCCGTTGTTCGCTCCTATGCGCAGCTGTGAGTAGGTCGAACACAGCTGAATCACTTTGAAATTTATTAAGATCCCTTAATAATCTCATAATATAATACTGTTCTAGATTATATAATTGAACTTCATTTTAGGCAGCAGGGTGTGAAAAGGTTCTCCTGACCTGTAATTGTGTAAATACATAATATAGAATGTATAATATAGAAGATGCAGAGAAGGATGAGAGAAAGACAGAGCAGGAAAGGACAGACTAATAATACCAAATTGTAAATTTGGTATTTGGTCCATGCAAAAGTCTTGACTCACCCCTCATTTCTTTATATTTTGTTTCCAAGAAGCCAGACTTTCTGCTAATTTTTAAGTAGTCTAGAGCAAGAGTTTCCTGGGCTTTCTGAAGGTGATTCAAAGCTCTCTTTTTTTGGAGATCTGCTGCTTTCTGGTTCATTTTCAGTTCGGTCTGTCTGTTATTTGTAGCCAAAACACTTGAACCACTATTGTGTTTACACATAACAGACCAGTTAGCAAAGAATTGTGTTTCATTTGGCATTAAATTTTAAATTGTGTCTTTAGGTACTTTGTTACTAGTTCCTGTTTCTTTTGTTGAATCTACAAAATATGCCAAACATAACACAGTTTGATAAACATAAAATACTATTATTGGGAGTCAGCAATGTGGTTCCCAAAGAAGTATAAGGTGACAACCTGGCATATCTTAACATGGTGTGGAGTGTGTCCTTAAGAAATTTGAGGAAACTGGACAAGTGAAAGGCTGAAGAAGTAAGATAAGATAAGATAAGATAAGATAAGATAAGATAAGATAAGATAAGATAAGATAAGATAAGATAACCTTTATTAGTCCCACATGTCAGAAATTTGTTGTGTCACAGCAGAAAGTGGACAGTGCACAGTTACAGTACCAAAAAATAAGAAAAACCCTGGAATAGGATAAGATAATAAGAACAAGATACTATATACAACAGAATAAAATACTGCGAAGTCTTTGTTGTGGAGTCTGACAGCAGTGGGAAGGAAAGAGGGGTGCCGCAGCTTGCCACTGAAGGAGCTGTTCAGTGCTGTTAGAGTCTCCTGCATGGGGTGGGAGATGTTGTCCAACAGGAATGACAGCTTAGCCACCATTCTCCTGTCACTCACCACCTCCCCTGGGTCTAGAGGGCATCCTAGAACAGAGCTGGCCCTCCGATTCAGCCTGTTCAGTGGCATACTTAAAATACTATCTACTGCAGACGAGTTCAAAGAGTCGTGTCTTGAAGAAACAAGACGTTACTGAAGAAGTGTGGAATCATCTTGCCAGAGAATGGAACAAAAAGCAGCCACCATCCAAAGAACAGCTTTGGATGTCCTTCCAGAATCCTGGAGAGCTATTCCTGAAGACTAAATAAATTACAATGAAACTACCTAACAGACTGTGCTGAAGAATAAAAATGTTCATTCCAGATATTGACTTTCAAGGTTGATACAAATTATACAGCTTCTGTTTTTGCATTATACTGAATTTGGGTTCCCAAATTTAGTTTAAGATTTTGAACATCACACTATTTATATCAGTATAGCTCCCATGTGGCCACATGAGGATTAACAGTCTTTACATATAACACGTAATGTGTAATTCGAGTTTTGCAAATGTGCTGAGAATATTTCATCTATTCAGAGAAAATGCCAAGTTGCTAATAAAACTTTTTATGGAGTTTGTTCATAATTTGGTGGACACAGATTCTCCCAGTGTGCGGACTGAACATCTGTGTAACACATTATTCTGGGAGCATCCGCTTATGTAAATGTAGTAATAGTATATTCCTCCTAGGGGTGCCACAGACTTTTGGTAACCTGGGTCAAACAGTGCCTGGTCCCTTTGATAAGGGAAGGACCTCTCGGCAAATACTTGAATGAGTCTAGAATAAATTTACGATATTTGTTTTAAAAACACAACTCAAATATGCCAATTTGTAACCATAACATGGGGCCAGATTCTGCTTTCTCTACACGCACACCTACTGCTCTCCTAAAAAACTGGTTATTCCCATTTCTGAAGCAGGGACGGTTATTTGGACAGAGGCTGTCATGGCATGACTAATGATGGATGATTGCAGTTTAATTATACTCTAGGGGTATCACTTATCTGTGGCTGTCTGGAAATAAATGAAGCTTTTCAATATGCCACACAGTGTGTGGAATTAAGGCACTATATCTTTGTCATTTTTTTCGAAATAAAACACAGTGAAAGGACTTCACTAGCACTATGAATTCATCCCTTTGTTATCTCTCTTTAGCCTACACTCATGTCTATTGTTTTAGTAGCAGATTATATGCATTAATCTGGGGAGGGTCTCTTTAATCTCTGATGCAATCCTAAATTAAATTGTCCAGTGAGGTCGAACAAGCACAAAAAAAACAACAAAAACATCCCACAGAAAATGAATGCAAGTGGAAATCTGATTACTCAGGACTTAGATAGTGGCATCCCCCACCTCCGAATAGGCTAGAAGGAGATGCCCTGTGGAGTTGGTCCATATGGCATGACAGTTGGCACATGTATGTTTTTTGAGGTCTTGACAGGACTCTGTGTAATTTTATGGGCCACCACTCACAGTGTAATTTGTTTAGAATAATGTGTGGCAAGTTGAGTGCGCAAAAAGCAGTTATTCTTTCTACCTTCAGACTCCCAGAGCCCAGACTTTCTCCATATCTGAGAGGTGACATTTATGTTGGCAGTTCAGTGTTCAGATTAGAGTATATTTGGATTTTGTGCTTCGGGGCAGATTTACAAGCGAGTGATGTGATGTGCTGTGCACGGTTGGCTGGCGAGAGCTCCGATGCTGCCGAGGTACACTGAGTGTCTCGCTGCGGTCACACTGCAACTGGAAAAATCTTCTCTCTTTTTTATCCCCCCTTTCCTTCTTTCAGCTTTTAATTCATCCTTTATGGGTGCAGAGGAGTCAAGTTATCATCGTGCAGCGCCCAGAGCGAAAAATGAGATTGGGAGGGGGGGGGAGAGAGGGAGGCAGGAAGTGGGAGGTGGGGGGTTAGAGTGTTTGTGTGACACAGAGAGAGAGAAACAGACGGAGAAAGAGGAAGAGAGGAGGCTGTGTGTTCGTTTCACCTCCTAATCAGTTTTCCTGGAGGATCTATCATCGGCTGAACGATAGCAGGCAATTAGAAAGCGAAATAAGACGACCTTCTACCATCTCAAATTTGAGCCTCATACAAGTAAGGAATTTTTTTTACATTATTCTTCACATTACATTATTCTGAGTCCCAGAAAATGAATCAATTTATTAAACGAGTCTATTTACAAGTTGTTGACATCAAATGATCTTATCCTGGGTGTGTGTGTGTGTGTGTGTGTGTGTGTGTGTGTGTGTGTGTGTGTGTGTGTGTGTGTGTGTGTGTTTTCTCCAAATATATTTGACATGAAGTCAGATGAATGCAGCAGATGCTGGAGTTTTATTTACAGATTGTTATTCTTTTGGTGTCAACATGCATTTTTCCCCCCTGCCAACTTTGGGTATTTATTAAATCCCACCAATGACATTTTGCGTGCGACTGCGAGGACATTTCACATGGCAGCCCTGACTGATTCGTGTAAAGAGATTGGGCGTCATTCTGGTAAATGTCAGTGCCAACTGTGCATCGCTTCAAACTACTTTAACGAAGAGATAATATTTCCATTTTCATACCCGGCGACTGCCTTTTCAGCATCCCAGTTTAAGAACTAAAGCTTGCGCCTTTTCCTCCCCTCTCGCCTAGCTATGTAAATGTCTTTTAAACTATTCTCCTCAAAGAAGAAGAAGAAGAAACGTAGCTTTGAACCAGAGAGCTGCTTTCTATGCCCTGCTCCATATGCATGATTACAGCACAACATCTGTGTGTGTGTTATGTACTTCAGCCAGAGATGTGAACTGTAGCCTAATTATGCACTTCTAGATGAATTATGAGTTATGATGTGTACTCATAATAATTATTAGTTAGACCACATTGCCTTATGTGGAGCAGCTGTCTGTTAAAGCTGGTAATGTGGTGGAGATAATTGGCTCACACTGGTGTGTTTTTTTCTAAGTGAGAGAAATGTAATTGTGTGAATGGTATAACAACCTGAATTTGAACTGTGTTCACATCTCTGCCATCCAAAAGTGGAGCATATGCAGACGCACGGGGAGCTTTGATGACTTGTCCTGAGAGAATCTTCTGTTGCCCCAGTTTCTATCTCTGAAAAAAAAGGCACACTATGGCAAGAAAAGAGAACAGCAGCTGGAAAACAGATGCGTGGAACTGCACGTGCACGGTGCGGCTCCCTGCCCCGGTTGCCCGTGTGAACGAGCCATCGCACAAATTTCACAGTTCACAGGTTTTAATGAGCTACCGCAGCCTGTCCATCACACTGACGGGTGGGGCGCACCTTAGCAGACCCGGCAATCAGACAATGACTCTAAACCAGGCAATTTGTAGGATCACAGGGAGCACAACGGGGGGAGTTATTTTTGAACACATATTTGCCACGTGCTCACTGTGCCAGGGCTAATAAGAGAAATATGCAAAATGCTGCTTTTGGTGTTGAAAATACTGCAAGAGATCAGTAAATATACTGTAGCTGTGGAGGAGACTATTGCAGTAACACTAGACTGATGAAAACTGCAAGCAAGCTGGGATAAACAGGAGCACTGTGGACACACTGAAGAGAGTTACCATCATTTAAGAGGAGGGTAGGTGACAGTTAATGGGACAAACACAGGCTGGCCAACAGATTGCTCCCAGCCTGACACTCAAGGCTATGTGCAGCAGCCTAGATCGAACTGCTGATGGGCAGCTCAGGAAATATGATCATACATCACCTGCTACAGATGCTTAAACCTCCCTGCTTTCCTTGAGCTGAAAGGAGTCGCGTCGCTTGCAGTTTTGAAAAGGAGCAGATATCAGCAAGGAGACAGAAATGTTTAGAAAGTTTTCCCTTTTACGTTTGGATGCCTGCTGACGGGTGCGGAAAGGTTTTTGTTTGTGACCCCTTCCTTGCGAATTACAGGAGAAGATTGAGGGAGGCAGCGAGACGTGTGGTTGCTGAGAGACTGCTGTAGGTGGATTATGAAATGCAGGAGGGGGGGAACAGGGGCCAGTCACTCAGCTGGGAGCGTATCGAGTTGTGCAATGATGGGAAATGTCAGTTAAGGGTGGGGGGGGGGGGCAGTGAAGAAAGAGCTTGGACACAGATCTCTAAATGAAAGGTTAATTTCATTCAGCTGAGGTGTTTTGTTTTGAACTGTTGTACAGTGGCACGGTTTAATCTCTTAGCAGATATCCCCCACCCCCACCCCTATCTGGGGCACCAGTATTACATCCCCTTATTACAATCTAACTCAGTGCTTTTATCTCTAATTCTAATGGCAGATTACAGACATGGATGCTCCCCTTTCGACCCCCTGTAATATCCAGATTTGTGAGGTGACCTGCGACTCCTTCCGGATCATGTGGGATATGACCCCCGAGGACACGGCCAGAGCCACACACTTCTTCATCGACTTAAGCCGCAAGGCCAACAGGGACCCCAACCGCTTCAAACACAGGGTCTGATCATTCTGTAATTCCAGCATGACCTCACATACCTTTCCCCCACCTTCTCCCCGAAGGCAGCCTGCTCCGTATTGGTGTCATCTAGACTCATGCTCCAGATTCACACCGGTCACAGTGCTCGTTTTCATCATCCGTTTACTGTGCGTCATTTCCTAATTAACAGCGGGCAGCACGAACGAGGCAGGAAATCATTTGAATTTCATCGAAGTCTGCTTTGCTGAGCAGATGACTGCCTTACACGTTGTTACTCGGAACACAGAAAACTGTGGTTGTGCCCTTTCAGTCACTTCCAATACAAGCGAAAAGGAAAATGTGTGCAGTCAACAGCTTCGGGCCAGTGACTCACTTGCACATTGTTTCTTTTATTATATATTTTTTTGAAAGTGGACAAAACCTGACAAATTCAGCTGCAGCATGGAGACGTATTTTCATGTTAATTCCTTCCCGTGTGCATGGTTAAATTCATTAATTTAAAAGATTTCATGAAACGCAGATATAATGTGACAACAAATCTTTTTTTAGTTTTATCTTTAATGTTGGTCAGAGTCTATTAATCTTGAGCATAGGGAAGAGATGTGTAGCTACCAGCTACTTTCCATCTGCTCTCTCTGGGTCATATTAGATATATAAGACATATCCTCATTTGCTCTGAGCCATGATAGCGGCTCAGACCCACAGAACGGCGGGAACTCCTGTTGAACTTAGTTCCACTTTAAGTTAATCTAAACATTATTCCAGCTATGCAGACTTTTCAGTGTGAGCAAGATAGATTGCTGACTTGGATGAATTTTAGAAATACTCATGCAGTGTGCAGTTCCACAGAAGCTGGTGAACTCCTTTGTGGTTACCAGAACCTCTATGTTACTCATACAGCCCGGTCTGATTTTCATTCAGCACTGACGTCCCAATTAAAGACAAACATAACATGACTCAACACAACAGCAGTTCATATCTGTACCTGAAGTGCTGAGTCACATCTTACAGTGCAAGGCGGAAAAAGTTGTGAACTCTTCACTTCATGAACTTGTTTTATCTCCTTTACCAGCGAAAACTTCATCGCTCATTTCCTGTAGCTGCTTGTGAGGCCTTTGTGGACTCTGAGATTTCATGATTGTGCATCTTCTATTCAGGTCACAGTCACATCTCAAGTGGGCTAAAGTCATGATTTGGCCATTCTGAAACCTGCAGCTTTTCTGTGGTTCATTAACTTGCTGTTGATCATCATCTTGTTAAGTCCGCTCTCATATTGACTTCTGTCCTGAAATTCAAATGGAAATTTTCTTGGTCCGCTTTCAAATTAATATTTTTTCCCTCAGTGTCTGCAAGCTGACAGGCACTGTGGTAACAAAGCAGCCCCAAATGATGATGAACTTCTACCAGCACTTCCAGCACGTTTGACCCCAGATGGCTTTTAGAGAAGTCATTATCACATAGGGTCACTTCTGTGCCCCCGCCAGCACTATGAGCTATTACTCAGACATTAAAAATAAACTGTGGGATAATTAAACTTAAACTTAATGATGAAACCCTACTAACTCCAAAGACTTCAACAGCTATGCATTCCCTCTTGCCTGCTCCACACATCCAAAGCCACCACAAGCCTTATTCTCTATTTATACATTTCAAAACGTATTTTTTCCTTCCAATCATTTTTTAAATTTTCTTCCCTTTTTTTCTCGTGTTCTTTTTAATAGTTATACTGATGGCATGCCTGTAGCCTGAAATAATGATAATGAAAAGAAACAGTTGCTATCTCCGCAGATGCAAAATGCCGACTGTAATTATGGCATATTATTGCAGCACGCATTCACAAACTAAAAAGTGCTTTTGTGAAATCAAGGCAGGCTGAGCGAGCTCTTCTTAGATGGAGGATATGATTTCTCTCTGATACACGAAGAGGCACAAACAAACTTGCATCAGAGATGTTGCTATGGATATATGGACCTCTGAGCCTGTAGTAATTAGCTGTGCTGCTTAGAGGCCTTGGTCAAAACGAAGCTGCTGTTTTGATTAGATGTATCCTAGTTACAGCAGCTGGGGCTTAAAAATGGAATCTCACACTAATAAAGGCAAAGTTTATGGAAGGAAATGCTTGACTAACAATTGCATCTGCATCGGCTTTGAAATGTAAATGATGCATGCGGCAGACCGTTAAAGGCTTGCATCCTGTACCCTGGTGTCACCTGCTTCCTGCTTCATCCTGCAGGACGTGCCGACCAAGCTGGTGGCCAAAGCCGTGCCTCTCCCCATGGCAGTGAGGGGACACTGGTTCCTCAGCCCGCGGACAGAATATTGTGTTGCTGTTCAAACTGCTGTCCGACAGCCAGATGGTGATTATTTGGTCTCAGAGTGGAGCCAGGTGGTGGAGTTTTGCACTGGGGGTAAGACATGCACTCGTGTGTTGTGACTAAAATAACAGTGATTATGCATGCAGTCACACATCAGAGATCTGACCAAAGTGATACAAGAGAGGAACAAAAAAGTGCAGCGCACAAAAATGGCAAGACAACAACCCACAATTCTGTCTCAGCACCAGATAGTCATTAACCTTTGAAAGTAGTGTAGACTTCAAGTAGTTTCACAGCTTCAAAACTTAAACTTTGCAGACTACGCAATGGAGCACCTACAGCAGCTTCTCGACAAGGCCAAGGGCTCAGCGGGGAGGCTGCTGAAATTCTCTGTCTTTTATCGCAACCAGCACCCAGACTACTTTGATTATGTCAGGTAGGCACTTCACTTTTTCTCTTTATTATACATTCCCATATGAACAGAGTGCAATAACTCATTTTCCTTTTTTAATGTATGGAATTAGAAAGGAGTGTGGAGGTCTGATGCGTCCAGCCCTCAAAGACACCAGTGGGAGTCACGGCTCACCCATCAGCGGCAAACTGCATGGAGTCTTCTTCAGCTGCAACACAGAGTTTGATACAGGGCTCCCTCCCAAAGACTCCCCGTACGGACCCCTGCGGTTTCAGATCCCGGCTGGACACCTGCTGAACCCCAACATCTGCCTGTATTTTGCAGACTTCTACTGCATGTACACGGCCTACCACTATGTGGTGCTGGTGCTTGCCCCTGTTGGCTCAGAGGGAGATGCCTTCTGCCGCACCCGCCTCCCTATGCTGGACTTGGCTTCCAACCCCTTTTTGACTTACACTGCCTCTCAGAGACCCGGGGAGGAGCCCTTGTACTGCCACGCCAGCGACGTCATCCTCGAGGTGCTGTTCACCGAGCCGGTTCACTTGGATCAGGGCGGCGTGGAGCAAATCAGCGGGCACCAGCTTATGAGTCTGACCACCGCCAATGCCAAGAAAGACCCGAGCTGCAAAGTGTGCAACATCAGCGTGGGACGCTGAGGGAAGCGCTGGCGCAGAACTTGAAGTGTGCAAGTCTGCAGCCAAGACAGACGCTGTGATGCAAAAAGATGGTTGAGCCCATCATGTGTAGGTCAGAACACTGTGGAAAGAGTCACCTCTCAGGGTGCACTCGTGCTGCTTTCCCTCCTCCCTCCTGCCTGGACCAGATAGTGTATTTAAACTAGAAGACTTATAAAAGTGTGTATAGCATTACTCCATCCTAATCACAGCTGGAAATACAATGAACATGCATCCATGACAAAAAAAAATGCACTGAAAACACAGCAGGCTTAAGAAGACTGTTTTTTCTGGCATCATCATGGTGATGTTCTTTTTGTTTTTGCCCATTTTCCCTTTGATGTGTTTTTTTCACAACTGACATTTTGACTTGTTGCAGTAGGGAAATAATAGTCAAGATGACGTTTTTCTAATATGGACACTTGCTCACTTTCATAGCTTACTCAGCCATCATCAGTCCTCCTGCTCTTTCTTTGCTGTGACAAGTCAAAGCTGGTGTGACGGCATGTAAACTTCTTCTTTTTTTTCCTGTGGAGATTATTTCAGTTTATTGTGATCACCTCTCAAACAACATACACTGCCATGTTTCTCCTACAAAATGAAGTCTAATCACTTATACTACACTGAAACATGAACGTTAGTTTCCAGCATCCTCACTGAATACTTTCCTGCTTCACTTTAAATGTAAGGTTATGACTAAGAAATTGTCATACTGCAGAACAGTAGGATACTTTGTAACAGTAAAAGCCATTAGGAGGAGGTTCAGTGTTTGAACATAAGAGAAAGGTAATGAGGAAGCTCTCAAAGCTCCCTGCAGTCACTCTTTGGCAGCTGTGCTAAGATTAGCGGCTTCTGCTATTGGCCTCCTGTTTGTCCCTGCCCAGTAATCTCTGACCTATATGGGAATCCCAGAAATGCCTAAAGTGAAAGGGATCCCCTCCCTGTCGCACAACAATAATTCATCCTGTGGTGACGGGCCAAAATGCAGGACACAGTGTGTGATGCTTAACGTGAAAGGAACTGACACCAAAACTGATCTGTTTTAAAGACATTTTTAAAATATAGAACTGTTACTAAGCAGTATAAACATGATCAAAAATAAAAGAAGTAACATTTCACAGAAAAACACAAAAATGTACACGAAACCTTCACCCAGGACTGATACAGTATACACGAAGGTGGGAAAAAAACAGGATCACTTCTAGGTTTAGTGAGTCATGACCTTTCACTTAGATTCTTCCCATGGCACAGATGTGAGTTCACGCTCACTGTAATGCTGTAATTCTGTCCATCGTTATTGTCCCAAAAAGGCTCGCTGTGCCCTCCTGGCAAATAACTTAAACAGAACTCAATCTTCCTTTTGGCATCTAGCACTTTAGGAATAGTAATGTCAAATTCAAAGATGTCCGTCTGAGGTCCTCCGAAGCGTTTCTGCAGGTACGTGCAGGGCACGTCTCTGTAGCTCTGCCACGAGTCAAAGGTGATGCGCACACGCACATCCTTCTGGTAGCTGACATTCTTAACCCTTACGGTACCCCGGAGGGCCTTCTCGCTGATACTGCAGTTCTCCAAGATGACCATGCTCTCTGCCAGCTTGGCACGAAAGGCCTGGAAATTTGCAGATGGCTGCGGGAAGCCCAGTTTGAGCTGTGTTCCTGGGCAGCAGGTGCTGACTGTGCAGCTGTAGCCATCCTCTGTCATGCTGCCCAGAGACTGCAGTGATGGCAGCAGGTCGAGGTCAGACTGCTCTTCTTTGTCGGAAAACACTCGCACGGCTGTTAGAGACAATCCCCGCGAGTCGGCAAAAACAACACGTTTGCTCTTGATTGGGAACAACACATCATCATCGCCGTCGTCCAAGTCATCGAGGAAAGGTGAGGAAGGATGGGGCGGAAAGACTTGGCTCAAGATGTCAGAGGATAAGTGCTCTGAAGCTGGAGGACGGATGCAGGATCGCTGGGGTTTCAGGATGGGAACCCAGACATGAGGACACAGTTGTTTACGCTGGTTTAAGCACAGCCTGACAGCAATCTCCAGCAGTCCGGCTGTCCGAGCCATCGACCCAAAGCCAACCACTGGCAGGACACTAACAAGAAACACACGTGGACCTCAGTACTGACTGGAAATGTGAATATATCTTTGTATATATCGCAGTTGTGTCATTACATGTTTATGCAGGGCTTTTAAGGAAGGCATCACAACGTGAAAGGGATCTGATAAAAAATATTATGGTAATTTTAATTTAACCCCTAAAGAAGTTGTGCAAGCTAATCTGCACAGTTTGTGTGTGTGTTGTGTCTGCTTACGATGTACTGGACATCTCCATGCTGGTATTCCTATGCTGAGTGATGGGAATATTGTCCTCAATGTTTGGAGTTCTGGAAAAAAGAAAAAAATCTGTCACAATTACAAGAAAATCTGTATTTAAAAAAGAAAAAAAAGTTGCACACAAAGATTGGTGTGTGACAACATGCAACAATCTTTGTGTGTAATTCTGACATTTAAAAATGTACTTACAATCTCCCATGAGTAGCGTGTTGCAGTTGTGTTGTCAGTTGTTCCCCACAGGAGAATCTGGCACAACACATTTATATCACCTCAGTTTAGATGTCATATTGTAAACTCCACCCTCTTCGCTGTCCTGACCAATCAGCTTGTGACTATTTTTCTCTTTATGTCTCCCTGTGGTACTGCATTTCAGTAAGTTTTATGTTTTCATAGGTTGCCATTACTTTGCATAAATAAATAATTTAATTATGGGAAAGAAACATATGAACACACCTAAATGTTAACCATGTGAAGTTAAATATTTGTATCGTCACCTTGCACATTCATTGTCCAGTGTTGACGATCTGCGTTACATACATCAAAGTCTTCTTTGTGTAATTCCACTCTGCATTATGGAAACTATCCAGGTTATCCTGCCCTTTATTCTCACACCTGTTAGTGGACACAGATCCCACAGAGGCCTGGGCATGGCTCCAAACCTTTGCTATCTAGCGCCTGCTCTAAAGGAATCACTGCCCCACAGTCCATCAGCATGTGCAAACCTGAGGAGGGCCGGATTACAAACAACTCTCAGCAGGCTGGTCACTTAGCCGAAGAAGCTATTCAGGAATCAGTCCATGTGCGTATGCGAGTATATCAAGTTCCATACATATCCACACATGGAAGACCTATCTTTACTGAGACTGTTGCCACCAAACTACAGGACATTTTTATGACTTTACAATTAGTGTGAAATGATAAAAACTGTTACAAATGTCAAGATTTTACAAAGCCTAAAAAAATGGTGTAGTGTTTAATAAATGCAATTTTTTTTCACAATCATTTTATTTTTTTCTCCAACTCACATTTCAAACTATCTTCGATGCCTGAGGGAATATTTACTTTATTTTCCAACATTTTAATAGGAATAATAACAGGCCCGTTCCCCACACTGTATGCTATCAGACATCTAAATCAACTTGATTTGTTCCTGGTTTTACCAGGTCAAGGCCCACACTATATGACAGCAGTGTGATAATCAGAACATCAAGTAACATTTCTTCTCCAGGTCTTCTATGAATGCAGTTTAAGAGTTAGCAACAGAGAGTAATCAAGACGACTGTCTAAGCCCACTCTTTCAATCCCTTATTAGTTCTAATTACTGGTGAATTTATGTGAAGGCAAACAATAAGCACTGATTGCTCGCGCTGAAACACTTACATAACAATGTTCTCATAACATCTTTTAGGTTAAAGTTTAAAGCAAAGTCAAAAAGGAAACTTTCAACATGTGAAAAAGAGTAATGTCATGATGTACAACAGCTACGTGAGCATTAACAGGATAATCAATGACATTAAAGCATGTTAATTCAAGTGTGAATGTCCTTAAATCACAGCAAACAAACCCTGATCTTGCAAAGAGGCATGCACATGTAGCATGAGCACAGGATGGAAGGCATTATGATGCCAAGTGAACTGATGAAATTTCACCGTCGGGTCATCTGATGCATCCGGTTATGGAGCAGCTGAGAAATCATCCAATAACATGAATCATTTGGATGAAGCAACATGAAGAGTAATGAATAAACAGATTAGACAGAGCTGTCTTTATCAGTCACACGCACACCAACGTACTACACAACAAAGCATATGTCATGGCATGATTAAAAAGATCCAAAAATACAAACTCAGCGCTGCAAAAAACCTAGTTTAGTAAACAGGGTTCATCCACAGCTTTTAGTTTCCGCTGGCAGTGACCTCGATTGTGTGTCCCCCGCCCCCACAGAATTAAATTCTGGTCCCATGGTGCTGCAAACATCTCTATATTTACATCCCAAAAGTCAGTCCTTATTCTGGATGAAAGATGAAGATGAAGGGCATGCTTCCTGATGTGATCTCTGTGCAGTCTTTATTTCAGGAATGTCTCCTGGATCCAAAGTAACAAGCAACCTGCAACATATAAAAGACCACTATTAATTGCCCTTGACTGTTAACAGTAGTTTAGTTTAGAGATGGCAACTAAAATTTGTTGTAAACACATCATGGTGCTTTAAAATTTCAATGCTGTTTTTTATTATCTGTTGCCAAGAGACAATGAACACTCAAGAAGGGAAAAAAGGGAAAGAGAAAAAAGTAAGCACTAAAAATAAATCCAGATGTCACCGCAAAGCCATGGCTTATGTAAGAGCTGCAGAAATGAATTTTTAGATGCCTGTAGAAGAGGGTGTGAGGGCAGTATTGAGTTAATGACAAAGATGCCTCAGTCAAGGCTCACTGGTACTGACCTTTGCATTCATATCAACTGCACAGCTCCACTTGACACAAGTGGAGCTATAGTTCGATAACGCATTAGGTGTTGAGAGCCCTCTTCGAGATCCACGACATACTCTCTGATAGAAGAGACACAGTGGAGATTTTATCAGTTTAGTATCTATACAGAAAAAGGTTAGCGAATGCAAGAAGGCAACACTGTCACCTACTGGATGCCTAAATAATAGCACATCCAGAGAAATATTGGCAAACAAACCTCTGATCCTCCGTTTCAGGCTCTACCAGGATGTTTTCCTGTCTCTCTTTCACTCGCAGAAACACAAAGGAGTCCAGGCAGGGCTCAGGCACTAACATTAGGATACACAGTGGTGAATCCAGTGCAATGGTCAGTAAAAATGTCACAGCAAATGTCACCATTTGTCTGCATGGGCTAATAGTATCACCATTTTAGACACAGAACGACACCTTACCTGCTTTGAGCATATCCATAGTCTGTACATTGGCTGGCATGCGCTTCAGTGCTACAGCCTTCAGGTAGCTTTCTGTGTTGGCATAATACCTGCAAGCCAGATGTGTTGGCATGTGATTTAAAAAAAAATTCCCAAGTGTTGCAAGAACCGCAGCGATTTAAACGACTTTATTCCAGTACACTCACTCTTTGGCAAAAGCAAACTCCTCAGGCGACAGCAGAGATGGCTCGCCCTCACCCCGAGACTTCTCTCTCTCCAAGACATGTGGGAAATACTTTTCAATCTAGACATGAACAGCACAAAAGGTCAGGCAGATGTCACCAACTTAGCGAAAACTCAGTTTTGTGGCGCCGACCCAACCGACCTTCTGCAGACGAGAGCGCAGGTAGCTGCTGAGAACGTAGCGGATCCTGTCTATTTCCATACGATGGATGCTGGCCTTTGCATCGCCTTTCTTCACCCGCTGCAAGTTGGACTCCTGTTGGTGACAAAACTGTCAGAAATTAAAGGGTCCTTTTATTCAGGGCTACTCAGAATGACCAGAAAAGCAACAGCCCTGGGATATGTTTGAATATCAGTGTTAATACCATCCTAATCATCTGAAATGAATGACTCTCCACATCTGGATGTATAGTAATGTAATCAAGGTCCTACTGACAGGCAGCAGCTTTAGTTAGTAGTTTGTCACAGAGCAAACCACATTGCCCTGAATTGTTTGAGATTTTATTTTGAAACCACCACATTACACATTTGACATTACCATCAAAGTCTTGATATCAATTGCAGGGCTTCCTATAGATCAATTTATCCATACTAATGAAACTAAATAGTAAGAAAACCAGCAATGAAGTGCTGATCTGTCAGGTGACAGAAGAAATTAAAACATTTTTGTAATAATTCAAGTAAACGAACAAAAAGAAGAAATCTCAGATATTCCTGAATTCAACTTCTATATTTTGAACATTTGATGTTTTTTGACCCACTGAAGAGGAAATTACTTTCTTTAAACTCACACTGAAAAATAAATTAATTTGTGTGTATAAAGTGGCATTTTGAGCTCTAGTGAATTGTAATGGGTCTTTTTCTACAATCTTTTGCTTCTTATGGGTTAAAAAAAAATTCACAGTTTAGAAGAGGTGGAATGCACCTATTTTTGTTTGTTAAGCCACTTAACACTGACCTATGAATCATCCGAGCACGAAAAGGCACCGAATTCGAAGGAAAAGCCAGTAACGCGTCTGCAAAAACAACAGACAACTTAACAAAGAAGCTATTTTAACGTGCTACTTTAGGCACTTTGCTATTGGGAGCCTGTAGCAAAAAACACATTCTTTCTTTTCACTCCTTTAGTTGAATCTATTAAAAATGCCAAAGAAAAAAAACATTTTACAGGTATGAAATTATATTTCTACACCAACAAGATGATTCTCACTGAGAATCAGCTTGGTATATCTCAGCATGTGTGCCATTAAATAAAATTGTGCAAACTAGACAAGTTTTTTTTTTCCAAACAAGTCATTTTTAAGCATGGCAATGATCCCTAACACACTGCCAATGCAGTAAAAGCATACCTGGATGGGAAAAAAAACAACAACAAAAAAAAAAAAACCCCAAACATAAAAAACAAAAACAAAAAAAACCCACACAGCGGAACACTATCAGTCATGGATTGGCCTCGACATTATTGAAGCAGTGTGGGATCATCTTGACAGAGAACAGAACAAAAGGCAGCCGACATCAAAGAGCTTTTAATGTCCTTTAAGAAGTCTGGAGAACAATTCCTAAAGATTACTTAAAGAAATTACAAGAAAGCTTGCCCAAGAGAGTTCAGGCTGTGTATAACATAAAGGTGGTCATACGGAATATGGACTTTCAAGCTCATTAGACTTGTACTAACTTTGCTTTTGCCTTACATTCTGCATCAATTTCACTACATAACATAAAAAACATAAAAAAGTGAGAGGTGGCTCGAGACTTTTGCACAGTACTGAATATAGTTTTCCCTCTGCTGCATTTGAATCAGTCATGCACATTGTCATAGGTTGCAGTCCTTCGCGTTTCAGTTGCTGTTTTGCAATTCAGAAACTCAACTATAACCATGCATGCCACTGAACATTAGAAACCCACAGCAGGAGGTATTCCCCGGGTAGTTTACCATATGAGTCAGCTGCTCCATCACACACTCCACCACCTCTGATTTGTTCTCCAGCAACTCCGGTGAGAACTTCTCATTTAGCCAAGCCTGTGGGCGACACACACGGACACAACAGTGAAGACGGTGCTGAATATCTAATAGAGGTGAAGAGTCTGCACGTCAGGGGAATAATCTGGCCTACTTCTTCCAGTTTAGCGATCAGCTCGGCCGGGGTCATAACATCCTCCTGGGTGTCATCCTGGTTGAAGTCGCTGCCGTCGTCAGACAAAGCGTCCGACATGGTTTTCAGTAAAAATACAAAATTTCACCAAAACGCAGAATATCTGTTGAATTAAAAATAAATTAATAATAAAAATAGAGCAATTAAAACTGAATAATATGAGAAAAAATGTACTAATGCGACTACTACTGTCACAGCAGCCACAAGTTAGCGGAAAAACTCGTTGTTTATTCGCGCCACTGGGATTCTTCTCGCGAGATTTACATTGTGCTCGTTTCCCCGAGTTTAGCTTGTCAGGCAAGCCTTCTCGTAGGCTTAGTATAGTTTTTATTAATAATTGGACGGAGCATTCAATAAAAGACAGTAAATTCGTTTCTAGACATTCAGGAAGAATATTGATCGGGGATGTTGAGGATTTTCTGCTACAGGAGCGCAAACTTTAAAAGTTCAATGAGCCCGGTTTTTCCTGAAATGCATCACTGAGGGAATCTTCTCTACATAGCACGTGCTGTGAATACAAGCAATACACTCAAAATATTGCATGTTGCTGAAGATTGTTGTAAGTAATGCTAGAGTGGTAGAAAGTGGTGGGAGAAGCATTTCTATTGTGTTTTCACGGATCATAATTAGTAGTTATGTTATTGTGCTTATATTGCGAGAGATATCTTTATATATATATTTATTATATATTTTATATATTTACAGATAATTACTGCTAATACTATCAAATATATAACACAAGCATTACTTATGATCTAGAAAAACCCTCATAGAAATGCTTCCCATACCACTAATAGACATAATATAATAGACACTGTATAAAAGACAGTGACAGGACAGGGTACTGCATATTCACTCAAGAAATACCAAAAGATTGTGATTATTACAAACACACAAAGACATAACTGATGCCGTAGAAGTCAATTTGATTTCCTAAATCAGCATGTCATTGAATTTGATAAAATTTAATTGCCAGTAAACAGTAAAGGTGCTTTGTGTTGTAAAGTAAAGACTCTAAAACCAATAAAAATAAACTTCAACAATCAGATTAATCATTATGAGGAAGCGGCTCCCTTTTAATGGGAAGAAACCCCTGGCAGAACCAGGCTCAGGGAGGCTGTGCCATGAGTGGTCGTGGATGAGTGGGGAGGGAGGAAGCAAAAACGACACTCTGCGGAAAAGAGCCGGAGATTAAAAATAACTAATGATTAAATACAAAGCAGCATATAAACACACAGAGTGTGAATAGAGTTGAATTAAGAAGAAATGCTCATTGCATCATGGGAAGTCCCCCAGCAGCTTGGGCCTATTGAAGTTTAACTAAGGGAGGGTTCAGTGTCACCTGATCCAGCCCTAACTATATACTTTATCAAAGGTTTTAAAGCTAATCTTAAAAGTAGAGATGGTTTCTGTCTCACAAATCCAAACTGGGAGCTAGATCTACACGTTATCTGGGCTCTTAGCCTGCAGTTTCATTCGTGTGAATTCAGAGATCATCTGCTTCGCTCGTTGCAGCTCTTTCAGACAACCTTACTGCAGTATCTCATTTGTCCTATTTGCTCCTTCTCATCACTCCTCATTGCACTTGCTTCATAGTTCTTTCATATTTTTTGCCTGCACTGCGGCCACCATAGTGATGTTCAGTGTTGCACGCTATCAGCATCCTCTGAACTTATCTGGACTACATCAGACCTGCAAGGTTGCAGCTCTCACCACATGCCTCAGACAGCTGCAGTTTCCTTAATGCACATCAGCAAACACAAATAACAGAAAAACTATATTGAGAAGAATTTGTCACTGCTCACTGACAAAAATACTTATGAGGCTCTGAATCGAGACACAGGTAGTGGTTACAGGAAAAGGGTCATAGAATGTGTCAAGCACTTAGATTAAGACAATGCTGCTGACCAGACCTCATACCACAGGCTACACCCAGGGGAAGCTACACCAAGTCTGTATGGTTTACCGAAGATACAAAAACAGGGTGTACCTTTAAGACCAATTGTCTGCATGATCAACTCAGAGTTTCTGGCTTTGATCCTCAACCCGTTGATAGGCAGCTCTAAACACTATATCCAGAACACTTTGAATTTTGTTGAGAAGCTTAGAGATGTCATAATGGAGGCAGATGAAACAATGGTCTCATATGATGTTACGTTTCTCTTCACTTGTGTTCCAGTCACTGAAGCAGTGAAGGTAGTTCATAAGAGATTACAGGATGACCCTAACCTCAGCAGCAGGACCACTCTCAGCACTGACCAAGTGTGTTTGTTTGTGGAACTGTGTCTTCATTCCACCTATTTCAAATACAAGTGTCAGTACTACAAGCAGAAACATGGGTGTGCCATAGGTTCCCCAGTTTCACCCACTGTGACCAACTTGTACATGGAAGAAGTGGAAAACGGGGCTCTGTTATCCTACCCTGGAACACCCCCAAGTCGTTGGTACAGGTATGTGGATGACACCTGGTTGAAAATCAAACCTCAGGATGTACCACAATTCACTGATCAGATTAACTTGGTGGAGAAACACATCAAGATCACCATGGAGGTTATGAAAAACTAGAAAAATTTGCATTTCCTGCGAAAATGCTGTGTGGATGCCTTAACGCTGAAGATGTCTGCTGAAAAAAGCTGAAAAAATTGAAAAAAAAAAAAGCAAAGAATGTTGCTCTGAGCAGGATTCGAACCTGGCCCTTCTGGTACTCAAGGCAGGTTCTCATCTCACTGCGCCAACATCTTTCTGACAAAGACGAGGTGGAGAGACTGATAATTGTGCTGAAATGAGCAGAAGAGGCTGAGAATTGTGCTGATAAGAGGTGAATAAGAAGAATTTCTGCTGAAAAGAGTTTAATCAGCAGAATTTCTGCTGAAAAGAGTTGAATGAGCAGAATTTCTGCTGAAAAGAGGTTTTTTGCTGAAAACAGCTTAAAAAGCTTGGATTTGTGCTGAAAACATCAGAAAAAACTGAAAATTGTGCTGATAAGCGGTGAAAAAGCTGAAATTTGTGTTGAAAAGAGTTAAAAAAGTTTAACTGTTAAGTGAAAGAAATGTTGCCACAACCTGGATTTGAACCCGGGCCTCCTACTCTGAGAACGGCTGCTTATCTCACTAAGCTAAAACATGGCTCAGCCAAGCAAGCAAAACCTGTGATCACACTGATAATGTGGTCCTATTCAGCAAAATGGGCCAAAAAATGACATAAAAAGCTTAATATCTGAAAAAGTATAAAAGTTATGACTACCAAAAGTCATAGCAGGCATCAGGAGAAAGAGCTGAACAGTTTAGAGTTTGAATGGTGAAAAACGGCTGAAAACTGAGGGAGTAGTTAAGCGGCAAAGAAAGTGGCAACTTGAAGAATAATAAAGGACTAGAAAAAATTGCATTTCCTGCGAAAATGCTGTGTGGATGCCTTACGCTGAAGATTTCTGCTGAAAAAAGCAGAAAAAGTTGAAAAAACAAAAAACATTGCCCTGAGCGAGATTCGAACCTGGCCTTTCTGATCTATAGGCGGCGTCTCACCTTACTGGACCAAACTGATTCTTACAAAGAAGAGGTGGAGAGACTGACAATTCTGGTGAAATTAGCAGAAGCTGCTTAGTATTGTGCTAATAAGAGGTGAAAAGGCTAAACATTTAGCAGAAAAGAGGTGAATCAGAAGAAGTTCTGCTGAAAAGAGGTAAAGAAGCAAAAAGATGAGTTGAAAAGAGGTGTAGAAGTGCTTGCTGAAGATGGCTGTATGTGTAATGACACACTGGAGAGTGTCAAGAAAGCAGAGCGCATGCAAGCAGGGAACATGTGTAGCAACTGTCACAGGTAGGATTCGAAACTCTGCCCCCGGGTCTCACGGCAGCTGCCCTACCCTCTGAGCCAAATGAGTTCTGGTCTCAAGCAAATATATGATGAGAGAGAAAATGTGCACTGTGGAGCAGAAGCTCAAATTAGCAGAAAAGAGGTGAAGAGGAAGAACTTTGTTGTGAAATGAGGTAAAGAAACTGAAATTTGTGCTTAAAACAAGTGAAAAAGCTGAACTCTGAAATCCTGCTAAAACAGTAGTAGAGGCTGATATTTTTCAGCTACTCACTGAGCCAAACTGGTTCTCACGTAACTGAAAAAAGGTGGAAAAGCTTAAAATTCTAATGAAAACAGCAGAAGAGGCTAAGTGCACTGTGGAGCAGGAGCTCTAATTAGCAGAAAAGAGGTGAAGAGGAATAATTTCTGCTGAAAAGAGGTAAAGAAGCAAAAAGCCGAGTTGAAAAGAAGTGTAGAAGCAGAAGTGCTTGCTGAAGATGGCTGTATGTGTAATGACACACTGGAGAGTGTCAAGAAAGCAGAGCGCATGCAAGCAGTGAACATGTGTAGCAGCTGTCACAGGTAGGATTCGAACCTCTGCCACCGGGTCTCACGACAGATGCCCTACCCTCTGAGCCAAATGAGTTCTGGTCACAAGCAAAGATATGATGAGAGGGAAAATGTGCACTGTGGAGCAGCAGCTCAAATTAGCAGAAAAGAGGTGAAGAGGAAGAACTTTGTTGTGAAATGAGGTAAAGAAACTGAAATTTGTGCTTAAAACAAGTGAAAAAGCTGAACTCTGAAATCCTGCTAAAACAGCAGAAGAGGCTGATATTTTTCAGCTACTCATTGAGCCAAACTGGTTCTCACGTAACTGAAAAAAGGTGGAAAAGCTTAAAATTCTAATGAAAACAGCAGAAGAGGCTGAGTGCACTGTGGAACAGAAGCTCAAATTAGCAGAAAAGAGGTGAAAACAGCAGAAGAGGGTGAGATTTGTGCTGATAAGAGGTGAAACTGCGGAACCAATCAGAGGTACTGCTTCTGTCTGCTTCATCAGGCTGTGTACTTGTATGTATTTCTGCCATAGACTGTTAACCAGAATCTGAGGTCCATATTAGAAAAGCTGCTAAAATCATTAAACTTTGCAGAATTGTAATAAATTATCAATATGAATTACCGGTCTGTGATAGTGTATAAATTTGTAGTTAAAAAAAAAACATGTGGGCCAAGGTGGAATCGAACCCACGACCTCTGGTCTGAAGAGCGGTGTCATTACCAATCGCGCCACCTCTAAGGGGGCGGGCGCTTTGAAAAAAAGGGTGATGAGGAGTCAGAATTAGATCGCGGTGAGACGCGAAAAACGCCGTTTTTTGGAGTTACAAAACGTCGTGTAACTCAAAAACTAGGTGGGATAGAAGCATAATTCTTGCACTGGGTGAATCAGCGGACTTTGGTGTACTTTGACTGCGATTTACATAGCTCTTTGTATCTCCGTCGCGGAGATATGACGAGAGAAGAAACGGCTTCATTTTCGGAATTTGAAAAATGAGAGGAGGACAGATTTCCACCCCTCAAACAAGTCTAACTCATCTCAGAACGGTAATAGGTGAGAAAATAATTCTTGAATTGTGAGTGTCAGGAGTGTCTGAAGATATACAGGGACAAGCCTCATGTCTTAACTTTGCTTCGTTAAGGAGATATGACGATTTGAAAATGCCTTCAGTTTCAGTATTTCAGCTCTGAGTTTCACAACCTCCCCATAGACTTTGAATGGGGAGTTTTTAGACCATGTGTCACTTCGAGGCAAATTGTGAAAAAAACGTAACTCTCACAATAATTATAGTGACACTGTCTTAAAGCCAGCAAAAATACCTACGTTTTGATGTATAATTTGTGGAAGTTGAGTGGAAATTGAGCGAGTAGCAAGGAGTTGTTCAGACATGAAGAGAAAATTCAGAACGGACGAGTGTGCAGTGGGAGTTAATTGCATAGCAACCATAGCAACACATGTATTTTCTGAAAAATCACAAAGTTGTAACTGAAAACTTAAAGAGTCATTACATGAAAACGGTAACAGATATGAAAAAGCTGAATCACACAGGAATAGCCCAATCATCTGAGAACGTTTTAAAGTTTGAATGGAGTTTCTAGGTGAAAGTATGAGGAAGTAGTTAAGTTTCAAAGACAAGCAAGTTTTAGCAGAATTGTAGAAGTTTCCCATTCATTTCAATGGGACAAATTAAAGGAAAAAAGTGTAATATTTTAAAAAGTATAATAGTAATAAGTACCAAAAGATATAGCAGTCGAAAGCAGAAATAGCAGAACAGTTTAGAGTTTGAATGGTAAAAATCGGCTGAAAACTGAGGGAGTAGTTAAGCGGCAAAGAAACGGAGCAACTAGAATAATAAAGGATAAAGAATAAAGAGAAACAGGATCTCAATAGTGTGGATGCCTACGGCATCCACCCAATGACTGCCTTCTTAGACTGTGAGATTTCCATTAGTAATGGGGGACATTTAAAAGTTGATGGGTAACGTAAAATATTGTGATCCTGTTTCTCTTTGGGTGGATGCCGTAGGCATCCACACTATTGAGATCCTGTTTCTCTTTATTCTTTATCCTTTATTATTCTAGTTGCTCCGTTTCTTTGCCGCTTAACTACTCCCTCAGTTTTCAGCCGATTTTTACCATTCAAACTCTAAACTGTTCTGCTATTTCTGCTTTCGACTGCTATATCTTTTGGTACTTATTACTATTATACTTTTTAAAATATTACACTTTTTTCCTTTAATTTGTCCCATTGAAATGAATGGGAAACTTCTACAATTCTGCTAAAACTTGCTTGTCTTTGAAACTTAACTACTTCCTCATACTTTCACCTAGAAACTCCATTCAAACTTTAAAACGTTCTCAGATGATTGGGCTATTCCTGTGTGATTCAGCTTTTTCATATCTGTTACCGTTTTCATGTAATGACTCTTTAAGTTTTCAGTTACAACTTTGTGATTTTTCAGAAAATACATGTGTTGCTATGGTTGCTATGCAATTAACTCCCACTGCACACTCGTCCGTTCTGAATTTTCTCTTCATGTCTGAACAACTCCTTGCTACTCGCTCAATTTCCACTCAACTTCCACAAATTATACATCAAAACGTAGGTATTTTTGCTGGCTTTAAGACAGTGTCACTATAATTATTGTGAGAGTTACGTTTTTTTCACAATTTGCCTCGAAGTGACACATGGTCTAAAAACTCCCCATTCAAAGTCTATGGGGAGGTTGTGAAACTCAGAGCTGAAATACTGAAACTGAAGGCATTTTCAAATCGTCATATCTCCTTAACGAAGCAAAGTTAAGACATGAGGCTTGTCCCTGTATATCTTCAGACACTCCTGACACTCACAATTCAAGAATTATTTTCTCACCTATTACCGTTCTGAGATGAGTTAGACTTGTTTGAGGGGTGGAAATCTGTCCTCCTCTCATTTTTCAAATTCCGAAAATGAAGCCGTTTCTTCTCTCGTCATATCTCCGCGACGGAGATACAAAGAGCTATGTAAATCGCAGTCAAAGTACACCAAAGTCCGCTGATTCACCCAGTGCAAGAATTATGCTTCTATCCCACCTAGTTTTTGAGTTACACGACGTTTTGTAACTCCAAAAAACGGCGTTTTTCGCGTCTCACCGCGATCTAATTCTGACTCCTCATCACCCTTTTTTTCAAAGCGCCCGCCCCCTTAGAGGTGGCGCGATTGGTAATGACACCGCTCTTCAGACCAGAGGTCGTGGGTTCGATTCCACCTTGGCCCACATGTTTTTTTTTTAACTACAAATTTATACACTATCACAGACCGGTAATTCATATTGATAATTTATTACAATTCTGCAAAGTTTAATGATTTTAGCAGCTTTTCTAATATGGACCTCAGATTCTGGTTAACAGTCTATGGCAGAAATACATACAAGTACACAGCCTGATGAAGCAGACAGAAGCAGTACCTCTGATTGGTTCCGCAGTTTCACCTCTTATCAGCACAAATCTCACCCTCTTCTGCTGTTTTCACCTCTTTTCTGCTAATTTGAGCTTCTGTTCCACAGTGCACTCAGCCTCTTCTGCTGTTTTCATTAGAATTTTAAGCTTTTCCACCTTTTTTCAGTTACGTGAGAACCAGTTTGGCTCAATGAGTAGCTGAAAAATATCAGCCTCTTCTGCTGTTTTAGCAGGATTTCAGAGTTCAGCTTTTTCACTTGTTTTAAGCACAAATTTCAGTTTCTTTACCTCATTTCACAACAAAGTTCTTCCTCTTCACCTCTTTTCTGCTAATTTGAGCTGCTGCTCCACAGTGCACATTTTCCCTCTCATCATATCTTTGCTTGTGACCAGAACTCATTTGGCTCAGAGGGTAGGGCATCTGTCGTGAGACCCGGTGGCAGAGGTTCGAATCCTACCTGTGACAGCTGCTACACATGTTCACTGCTTGCATGCGCTCTGCTTTCTTGACACTCTCCAGTGTGTCATTACACATACAGCCATCTTCAGCAAGCACTTCTGCTTCTACACTTCTTTTCAACTCGGCTTTTTGCTTCTTTACCTCTTTTCAGCAGAAATTATTCCTCTTCACCTCTTTTCTGCTAATTAGAGCTCCTGCTCCACAGTGCACTTAGCCTCTTCTGCTGTTTTCATTAGAATTTTAAGCTTTTCCACCTTTTTTCAGTTACGTGAGAACCAGTTTGGCTCAGTGAGTAGCTGAAAAATATCAGCCTCTACTACTGTTTTAGCAGGATTTCAGAGTTCAGCTTTTTCACTTGTTTTAAGCACAAATTTCAGTTTCTTTACCTCATTTCACAACAAAGTTCTTCCTCTTCACCTCTTTTCTGCTAATTTGAGCTTCTGCTCCACAGTGCACATTTTCTCTCTCATCATATATTTGCTTGAGACCAGAACTCATTTGGCTCAGAGGGTAGGGCAGCTGCCGTGAGACCCGGGGGCAGAGTTTCGAATCCTACCTGTGACAGTTGCTACACATGTTCCCTGCTTGCATGCGCTCTGCTTTCTTGACACTCTCCAGTGTGTCATTACACATACAGCCATCTTCAGCAAGCACTTCTACACCTCTTTTCAACTCATCTTTTTGCTTCTTTACCTCTTTTCAGCAGAACTTCTTCTGATTCACCTCTTTTCTGCTAAATGTTTAGCCTTTTCACCTCTTATTAGCACAATACTAAGCAGCTTCTGCTAATTTCACCAGAATTGTCAGTCTCTCCACCTCTTCTTTGTAAGAATCAGTTTGGTCCAGTAAGGTGAGACGCCGCCTATAGATCAGAAAGGCCAGGTTCGAATCTCGCTCAGGGCAATGTTTTTTGTTTTTTCAACTTTTTCTGCTTTTTTCAGCAGAAATCTTCAGCGTAAGGCATCCACACAGCATTTTCGCAGGAAATGCAATTTTTTCTAGTTATTCTTTGATCCTTTATTATTCTACTTGCTCCGTTTCTTTGCCGCTTAACTCCTCCCTCAGTTTTCAACTGATTTTCACCATTCGAACTTTAAACTGTTCTGCTCCTTCTGCAGATGTGTGCTATATCTTTTGGTGCTCATAACTGCTATACTTTTTGAAATATTAAACTTTTTGTGCCATTTTTTGGCCCATTAAAATGAATGGACCACACTACAATTTTCTGCCAATTTATTACATATCTGCAATGTTTTTATGATTTCAGCAAATTTTCTAATATCCATTTCAGCATTTTCATGTCTTTTCAGCAAAAAGTTTTTTCACCTGTTTTGAGCACAACTTTTCAGCAGAATTTTCAGTTTCTTCATCTATTTTCAGCAGAAAGTTCAAAAAGTTCACCTCTTTTCAGCAGAATTTTCAGCTTTTCACCTCTTATAAACACAAATCTCAGCCTCTTCTGCTCAGTGAGATGAGCAGCTGCTTTGAGAGCAGTTGGCACAGGTTCAAATCTGACCTGTGGCAATTTTTGCTTTTTTACTTCTTTTCAGCTGAAACTTCTGCTTTTTCAGCTGTTTTCAGCAGATTCCACTACAAGGCATTCACACTGCATTTTCTCAGGAAATGCAACTTTTTCTAATTAAGGTTTGACTGCCATCACCCCCTGGAGCACAAACTGTGTGTCATCAGGACGCTACGAAAAAGAGCTAACAGCATCGCCGAAGATACAGCGGGCAGGAAAGCAGAAGAACATCATATCAAGAAGGCGGAGGAGAGAGCCTAGTGCTAAAGCTTTCATCTTTCACAATCTTACAGTGCTGTGATTGAACTGAACAAAAAGAACAAATATGTTTTCATGTTTTCTCTTTATTTGTTGGCTGTTTTAGTCTTTCGTTTAAATACACTTGAATAACATGAGAACAATATAGATATTTTTTTATATCAAACACTGACCAACATTCATTCAAAATAATAATAATCTTCAGACATAACTACAGTACATCAGGGAACATTAGACAGTTTTTTGTTTCCAAAAACAAAATACTGAAACTGTGCAATTGACGATATTCAATTTTGACCTGAATTGAATATAAAATTCATTTTAATAATCATAGCAACATATCATTAAAATTTACTAGATAAAATCTAAAGAAATTAAAACTGAAAATAACTGACCTTAATCTGTTTTTCCAAAATTTATATTAGACAGATTACATTATTTGATCCTAGTGTAGCAGCTAAAGAAATATTGCATATTGTAATTTTTTTTTAAGTAGTGCACCTTTCAGGTGCACTTGGACAGCAAGTCTTCAACATGATTCACTGGCTCCTATAAATATTTGCAGCTGTCACTGCTCGGTGTTAATCCCCAGGATCCATACAGTCACTCAACTGGAATAACTTGAAAATATTTAATGTTTAAAACATGTCAGGAGGCCTCAACAATACTCAACTGGGCAACAACCCACTGTCTTGTTTTGTGATTATCATTGTGATTTTGTCACAACTTTTGAGGGTAAATGGGACTGATGGCAGGAATGGCATATGCAGTTTGGGGATTTAACAGCGGAATGGGGTAGGGGTAGGAGTAAAAAGCAGACCCGATGAGAGCAGAGGGAGGTGGACCCATTGGTACATTGCGATACATTAGCTGAGAGGGAGGTAGTCTCATTCTGCTGGGGATAAATGAAGGGGGCAGGGGAGGTTGGAGCCTGGAGTCTCTGGCTGTTTTCTCGTAGCCTGACAGGACACACGGCAACGGCATGCTGGCGGCGGAATAGGACAGGCTCTGCTGAGCGGGAGAAACTTTCTGTTGCATTGTCCTGGATTTCTCTCTCTTCTCTGTCTGACAGGGCCACAGAGACATCCTCTTTGCACAAGTCAGAGAGTCGTCCTGCTGAAGCAACCTACCCGTTTGGCCTTTGGTACTTGGCCGAACTGGAGTGGGTCGTAGAACATTGCCAGATTTTGGAATAACTCTGGTGAAGCTAGAGGTAGATGTTGGAGAAAAGCCAGGTTTCACAGAGTATGTGGTGGGTAGCTGGAAAGGATAAAGGTAATGTTTGCTTGCTCCTTTGTAGGACTTCCAGTCTTTAACTTGGTTTTTAATCGAGTCAGAGACGATTTGAGAAACATCCTTATTCTGTCCTTTAGGTTCTTTGTGTGTCTTACTAACAGTCTTGCTATCGTCACTGCGGCCCGATGGATTTTTGACAGAAGCGTTTTGGGACATTTCTGAGCTTGATGCAGTTTTATCTTCACCTCCTGCTGGACCTTCCTCTGATGAAACAGAGTAAGGGGAGGGGCTGCGGGAAGAGGAAGAGGATAAAGGGAGTGGGGAGCCATCAGAGGAGTTGCAGTTTCTGCTGGAAGAAGCCCTGGCTGGAGACTGGGAACAGTGGATGACGGAGGGCCTTTCTTTATCCTCGCTCTGAGAACTGGGCGGCAAATTCAGGCTAGCCTGAGCCATTCTCTTTTTTTTCTCCAGAGGAGAGATGACCTCTCCGGCTGCAGTCGATAACTGAGCAATCCACGAGTTGGATGCGGGGAGAAGGTAAACAGAAGGGCAGACATTATTGGTGGCTCTGTTTGGCTCAGTGTGGTGTCTGTCAGCCCAGAGAGCAGAGTGAGGATGAATTACTGCTTCACTTTGACAGGAAGATTCTGGACTTCTCTGGGTGAGTAACTGAAAGACATAGAGGAGGAGGGATTTTAGAACACAATATAAACAAACACTTCTCTTTTAGGTGTTTTGTCAGAGTTATAATTTGTTACCTCTGAATCAATGTCTCTATCTGAATGAGTTCTTTTCCTCTTCCCTTCTGCCTTAGTCATCTTGCCATCCAAATTTCTCTTGTATGGCTTTCGTGGTTTGCTTGGAGGCAGGGGTTTGTCTTCCTCTCCTTTTATATGCCTCTCAAAGGGAAGCACCAGCCTGTCACATAAGCAGCACAGTTTAAATTGAGTCTCAGCTGATCTTATAGTGTTTGAACCAAAAAAGGTTCTTGAGAAACAGAGTCATCCTCACCTCTCATAATGTCTGCGAGTGCAAGTAGCTGCACTGGTGCTACCGGGGCTTCCTCCCAGCTCATCGTAGACTTTCTTCCAAAGGCGTCGTGCTGTCACCTGTTGACAAAAATGAACGTGTACAACAGTTAAAAATCATTACACTATTTAAACAGTTCCCACTAGGATGGCAGTATCTGGTATCCTAATCTTATGCTGTTTCTATCATGAAACCATAGACTGTATATAAAAGATGGATGTAACCACCTACTGGTCCATTCAAACCACAAATCCTCAATTTTGTATTTATTTATTTTTGGAGACAAAATTAAAATCAGAATTGGGCAAGAGGATTGACAGTTAACAACATGCTTGCAGGTATGGGTGCACTGCCACTTGTTAGTGCACAGGCAATTCATTTTCCCAAGGGGGTACATTAGAAACTGAGAAACAAGGAAATTCACCAATAAGGTGGAGTCAGTTCTGCTCGATATTAATTCTTTGAAAGGGCAGGCTAAAAATAGGACTCCGGTGAGGGTGTGGCCCTCCACGGAAGTCCCAGTTTATCATGGAGCCCCTTGGAAAAGTTAATTGTCCACCCCTGTATTAGTTCTGTGTAACATACCAAGGCAGCAACAGTGTGATTAAAAGGTCCAAGTCAGAGACTAGACCTGGACTAACACCTAGCAGACTGCGCTTGTGTGAATTAATTTATTCATTTTTGTACCTCAGGTGCTTGGACCCTAAAATATTTACTTATAGATCTATTTGTAAAAATGTTTTTGAGGAAGGGCAGTGGTTGCTTACCCTTTAAATGCCATGTCTGCTAGTTTTCGGTATTGAAATTACACTTTCAATTTTAAACCTGTGCTAACGTAGGTGGCTCATATTGGTGTATTTACAACCTGGGACAAAGCAACGGTGGTCAACACGAGCCTCGATCTAGTTCCATTTCATTATGAGTTTCACTCTCACAACTTATGCCACAGTGTCAACATCAAAGAAAACAGAGCATGGGGAGCGATGTGTTGACAGCACCGCTGTCTGCATCTCTAGCACCTAAACCTACAGCTCATTTCCACTTAAAAGCCCGCCAGCAGTGAAGCCTTTTTTTGCATCTGTTACATAAGCTAAATAAAGTACTTACTGAATCATAGCCTCCAAGTTTATCAACAGCTTTGTAGATCTTCCAGAGATTAACTGAGAGTGGGGGGGAGACACACACACATGAATAATCTACTTCTTTTTCTAATTTCATTTTACTAATGTGTTTATATAAAAGCAATAATAGAGTAAACTCACTTTGTTTAAAGCCCAGGTGAGGAATCCTTTCAATGGGTGTACCTTTCTCCTTCATAAAAGAGTGCAAACTTGAGACAAATGCCTTCTCCTCCATCTGCACCACACTGGCCCTTCCTTCATCTTCACATTCAGTTGTAGAGTCGTGAATCTCAATAACAGCAGGAGAAGCCTACAGTAAGAGGAAACAGATGCATGAAAGGACTACATTAGTATGCTTTGTAAATGTGTCACAGTCCACTGTTTTACAGCTGAAGGTACTGTGAGAGAAATGGGAAAAACGACATGCAGAGTTGTCTCATGAGACACAAATGTTGAAATGAAACGTCAAAATCAGAGAGTAGGGTTTTACCGCTACTTTCAATAGATAACCGCTATACATCCTGTCTGGAGAGAACGCAGCAGACTTGTGGGGTTTTTGGTCTGGAGCTGTCAGTCACTGGTACAAATGTCACTCAGTAAAATGAGCTTGAGCCAAGAAGAGAAGAGTCGTTGCAAGTCAGTAGGTGAATAAATATGTTGTTTTGCAAGAGCTCCAAAAATCGCATACGTTTCTGCAAAAGTAGTGTCAGTGACACTAACGAGGAATTTAAGATACCAAGAAATTTGGCGTCAAGTTCACATTACTCAGAAGTCCAGCAGAGGAAATTCACAATGTCACTATTTGTGGTTTGCAAGAAAACAGAAATGAAACAGAAAAGGCATGCAGAATTAAAACCGTTGCTTCAAAAGATTTCAAAAAGCTGAGACTCAAGAAGAGAAACTGTTGCTTAATTTTAGCTCAGATGATATTTCTATTGTTGAAGTAAAAAAAAAAAAAGAAGAAGAACAAAAAAAAGGGCAGCTAAAAACGAACCCTTGGGTGTGATAGTCTTCCGTTGTTCACAGTGTCGCTCACGCTGTGTAAACACTGGTTCATACATCACAAACGCTGATATAGTCACTTCTCGTAGTGAAAACAAAGAGTTTGGAATTTACAGCATCTATTTAAATGTGAGATCTCACATCACAGCTGCATTTGATCAATTTCGGTAGATTGGATGTCAAGGGATACCGCAGTGGACGCTGTCAATATTTTACTTTGAATCACCACATATAGAAGCTGCTATTTCTGTGGCACTCATTGTACAACAAAACAGCTAGAGGCGGTTTCATATTGAATCAAGTTCCTCTATGTGGTTCCTGGTTCCGAGAAGTAAACCCCTAGAGTGAGTAATAGTGAAGGTGCAGGCCTCTAACCAAGATAGCCCAACTGAGTCACAGTTCAGTGGCTTTACACTCCTGTTCCCAGCCAGCAGCAAACAGCTCTGACTTTCCACTGTTTTCTACAGGTTTTCTCATAGGCAATATTTTCTGCACCACCTAAAAGAGCACCCCGGGCGACCTGCTTTTCTCGCCACATTTGTACAAATCAGGGGATTTTGATTGAATATGCGGCAGAATGCGCGCGCGCAATGATATTCATCTAAAAATGTGAGAAAGTGGTGATTGGAATCTTGCACAGAATTCAGCTCGGCTGTTTTCAGTCATTGTATTTTAGATCTGATTCACAAAACTTTCAGGTTTACGCATCAATGATCGCCTACAGGAAATGTCTTCACTGTAAGCCACATAATGAAGCCCCTGCGCTGAAGATCGCACTCAAGACCAGAGAACAAATATCATCGTGAAACTTTCGGTTGATTTTCACAGATGAATTTTCTTTTCTTTCTCTTTTTTCTGTCTTTTTTTTTTTTTTTTTTTTTTTGGAAAACTGTGTGGGTGATGTTGATGTCAATGTGTTGATACACAATTCTCACAATGATTGTCAGCGGCGTTCTGGATTGATGCTATCGTCAGGCCAGAAGTCACCACATTAACCACCATGCTTTCAACTAACATCAGCTTTGGAAATTTCATGAGCTAATTTGTGTTTCTCATATTGTTCCTCTCATTTCACTTACCAGAACAGCGGCTGTGAGTGGCAGTGCTCCCGCAGTTTCTTTATGTGCAACGAAATATTGTGGCGTGTGAGGTGTGTGCGTGTGTGTGTGCGCCTTTTCGAGGCCTCTCAGAAAACAAAGCAGAATCACTTATTCCTCCTTACTCATTTCATAATCGACCATAGAGATGAAACGACTGTACGCACATAATCAGCACTTCAAAAAATCGCCACTCAAATCCACTGAAAAGGGGAAATGAAAACACAACACATAACTCATTCTGAGTAGTCATGTCTGTAGTCACTGATTAACTGTAACTGATGGAAATTGCCCAGACGGCTGCCAGAAGACCAACTGTCATTTTTTTTTTTGTCATTTTATCAGCAGTGACAGAGTTTAGTACCTGCTTTGCGGTCCCCTTCTCTTCGTCACTGGCTGCCGTTTGTTGTGACGTTTCATTCTGGTCCTCTTGAGCTTCAAAGAGACAGAGACGGTAAACTCAACAAAAATCGAGTCATTTGGGTATGTGAATTTACCCGAGCCACCTTGGATTTTTTTTTTTTAATTCAAGACATATCTTGGGTAGAAGTGCGCAATCTGATCAAAATTTAAAAGCATCCCTCATAAATAATATTAAAGGTGATTTTCATCACTGTTCTTGTAATTTGGTCAACAGTTATAATGTTTGATAAGTTCAGGGGGAAAAAAAGAAAAACAGTAATCTGTAGAACATATTGTCAACTGGGTGTGATATAAAACCACAGGTTGCAAAACCACTTCCTGCTCATGAACACAACCACTTGTACGCTGCACTGTATGATATTGTGACACAAGAACTACAGTATTTTGGCAAGATAATCTCAAGCAAGATGAGAATCCACTGAGGCACTTTCATTCATTTGCCTGCCCTGCATTAACGTGAACGTTAGTGGTTTGTGATATTTCGCCTGGCAACAGTTTAACTTTTACTTTAGTGCTTCCACGTTCAGGACTGCAAAATATAGGAATTTATGAATGTAGCTGGAAATAATATGAATGTTAAAAAAGCCAAACAAACAAGAAGAAAATACCAAGGCTGGGAACGAAATGCAATTCTGAGAATGACATGTCATTCTTCACAAACTGTCAGCTCAATACCATGAAGCCCTCCACCCACAGTGATATCATTTGTGTGCAAAACCAATATGCTTCTCTTTTGAGATCATTTATTTCCTGTGCTGCGGCTTGAACCTTTAATTCTGCTTTCAGTAGCCCTGAACTTCTCCATTTTGAGTGTTGGAGAAATATTTTTGACATATTGTTTTTAAAAAACGTTCCTTTGCCTCTCAGAGGTTACTTAGCTTCACATAAAACACGCGCTTGTTGTTTGAAGCAGCTATCGATCGGAGTCACATTATTGTGACAGATTAACTGCGGCACTTTAAAAGCCAGCGAGAACTCCTGTGACACTTTGTGACGTTTTGGGTCTAACAGTCGCTTCTGTCACAGATGAATGTCATGAACATGAATTTACTTTTGCAAAAATCTTCAAAGTGTCTTTATAAAAAACTTCAGAAAAACTAAAATCATCCCTAAAATGATGTGTTTAACTCGTTTCTATACGTTCATAAAGCAACACATGTAAACAGCATCTACTTTTGAGTACAAAATCAAGATCGTTCTTACCCATTTCCAGATGTTGCCTTCTAGTCTCCGGCTTAACTGTGACAGTAATTCATGCAGCACTCACGTCAACTTGACACCACAAAATAGGAAGGTGTCTCCACAGGACAGTTTCATTGGTTGACTGATGTAACACCGCAAATGAGTCTGGGAAACTGAGTCCTTTTTTTCTTCTTCCATCAGCTGTGTTTGAATAGTCAGCTTAAAACTTTATTAAAATCTGCATTTGGGTATCTTACAGTCTGACAGCTGTAGCTCACAGTGTGCTGTTTCTCATCTGTTTTTTTCCTGAGGACATGCTATTGTCTATACTTGTGGTGTCATCAGCACATGAAACACATATTTCTGATTTTGTAGAGATTACTACAAGTGATTCTATTGAAGATTTCTTATACAGCTTTCATTTTAAACAAACATACCGACTCACAAATACCTCCAGTCACATGTAAGTTCAAATATAGTTTAAATGGAGGCGTAACATTTCCTGAACATGTACACTAATGACTATTCTCAGGTAAACATAGGAAGCTATCACTTATTAACATCAGTGCTTAAGTAGGTAAAAAATATTTCTTTAAAGCAGACGGTGTCAAACATAGGGCCCCGGGACCAGATTCGGCCTGCCGAACACTCCAATCTGGCCCAATGGAAAATGTGAGGGAGGGCATAGATTTTGAAGTAGCTGTAAGTTCCTGCTGATAAGGGCCTCCCCCATGACCACTCATAGTGCACTAAAATAACTAGATAAACATTTAAATGACTAACAAGTTCCTGTTTTTTCATTCCATACCATAGGAATATCTATTTTTTTTAGAACAAAGATACAAAAATACATTTTCTGTGAATAAAAAACCTTACAAACTTTCTTTTATAATTACTGATCATTCTGGACAATGTGCTACCAGAACCTTTCCCGTAATTTTACACTTTTATTTCTTACTATTTAAGCCCAAAGAGTCATGCTAAAAGGTTTCCTGCATTCCCTGCAGCAGCATTTCATTGCACTTCTTATTTCATTCAGTGTGTAGCTAAATTAGACTGTTAGAAAAGCCAGTTTCAATGGTCTGGCCTGCTTAAGATTAAAGTGGGCTGTACGTGGCCAACAATGTAAACTGAATCACAGAGGAATGCTTGTTTACTTCATGAGCAATGGAAGATATGGGGACTATTTTTCACATAGAGGTCTTATACTCTGACCACATGATGTGCGTTCTGACTCGTAAGATTTGAAGGTTTCTATAATAAAGCTAATAGGATCTTTATGCATATATATACATATATCTATAAAGACTTTTATATGTAAGCTATTGCATCTTTTGCTCGTTGCGTACTGTCCCTTAAAAAAGGTCACACCTGGCACATTTACTTCAATCAAGCTGCTGAACCACAGACTGTGTATCTTTGTGTGTAATCAATGCTTGCCCTATATATAACGGTGAGGCTAGGCTAACTGTGCAGTCAAGTTTCTTATTATTTTAAAAGGTCAGCTTTATCTGCTTGTTGCATGTACTGAATACAGGTTTTCAAATTTGCCAGCCTTACAGCAGATGTAAGGTGAATCATCATTACACCCGTAAGGCTGTCCAGCGTTAAAAAATCCCTGTCACGCATCAAGTGACAGCACACTTATTCACATGTGTGACGGAGGAAACATAGGGCCAAACAAAGTATAGGTAACATAAAACACAGCAAAGATAGGAGTCATCCAAAATCCATGCAGGCTACAGGAGTGTTATTATGCAAGTAGGAGTGTCTGTTTTATTGACATCATTCGAGTATATTCAGAATGTTCGTTTTTCAGTGCATCATGTCTAAAAGGTTAAACTTTCCACTGTTACTAGAGTGGGATGTATGCAAACCTGAAATGGCATTTTAAAATTGCACCATTTGGGTGAAGGTGTTTTAGACTGGATTCACTCATGTATGCGCCTTTGACTCATAGCAACTTATAGAAATTAAAGACATACTCTAAGTAGTAACATGTAGGTAAATGAAAGCTTTGAAATTTCCTGGCAGCTGCAGGGATTTAAGCCCGTAGGTTGTATTTTAAGGAAGTGTGAATGTTCTACTTCTTTAAAACGGTTTCTACTGACCATTGCAGAAAGATATCACGTTTAAAAATAAAATGCCAGGATATGGCAGAAACAGAATTTTCCACTAGAGATGAGTGCCCCCCCCCCCCCCAAAAAAAAGGAAAAAAAAGTGCGTGAAAGAAAAACGGTCATCTGTCTCCTTATTACCAGTTATGAGTCAGAGTCTTGAGATTTCCTGCAACTCGGGATGCACTGGAGTGACTTTTCAACACAAGTTGTTTTTCTTATTTGAGTAATATATATATTTTGTTGCTCTTAATTTTTTTCACCTGAATCTCATTTTAAAAGTGTATTTTCCCCTTAATTTTCCTTTTGCTATGTCACACACAGCAAACCTATATAGATCTCGTGATAAAGCACCCGAGTCAAGAGATGCTGCACTTGACGTGATCCACATTTCCTCCGCATGTTTTTGATCTGTTTGAAAGGGGGATGCCCTATTCCTCCATCTGTTGCGGATAGAGTGTGACATTTCAAAATGATTAACACTTCAAATGTCAAAATAACCAAATATCTACAAACTGCCCAAATTTCAAAGGGCTTTTTTTTCACGACTGATAGTCATGTTCTTGTTTTGGTTTTTTGAGAACACGAGCAAAGCTGCTCAAAAAACAGTGGAAGACGTGATCGTAGCCGTTAAGACAAGCTGAGAAAAAATGAACTTAGAAATATCAGGTGTGAGAAAATGTTTGCGCCCTCCCCTTGAGGATTTATAGGAAATGTATCTTAATTCCAAGTAACTGTGACAATGAATTTTGCAGAAATCTTGTGAGCTTTTGTATCTCCTGCCGCTGAAAACAAACGCACAGACCTGATGTGCAGATGAGCAAAAACATCATTCGTAAGAATGAGAAAATCCCCAGCTTTTCATTTGTGACTTTCACTGACATAAACACTGTGAGGTTGAGAGGAGGGCAGCTCAATGTAAATGAGATGGAGAGAATATTGTGATTTCAAAACACTGATTTCCTGTCTGAAGTGACTCACTATCCTGGGAACAATCTGCAGAGTGTGTAACTGGCACATAACGATTCCAGTCACGGTGACAAGACAAATGGTTATTAAGGAGGCTGCAAAAAAATCCTGCGTTTGCTTTTTTGTTTTTGTAGATTAGGGATTTAAAAAAGATCTGCACCTCTCCCCGGTTGTTTTAGGGATCGGCACGGATCTTCAGAAGTGAACTCGCAATAATTTAAAGCAGAGGTTTAAAATTTAGTTTCTAGATTGTGTAGGCGTATGTGGAACTTGTCCTGAAACTAAACTGGCTGATTAATTTCTTGACAAGCCAATATTAATTTACATTAGAAAAAAAGAGTTTCAGTTAAAATTTTGAATTTAAACAAGCTCAGACAAAATATTCATGTATTTAAAGCGAAGCAGGAGGAAGAAGCGCGCTCTTCAGACCGTTATTAAAGTGCCATCTCATTGTGGGAAGTTCTTTAACTGCATTTAAACTCAAGATACGAATGATAAAGGCTCATAAAAGGCGAGAAGATATAAGGCACTTATGTGACACATGCAACGAAGAGGCCTTGTGACAATGTGACACTGCTAAAACAACAGAACTGCTCTTCTCTGGAAATCAAGTTTGCAATATTATAAAGCAGGTAATTTCTTCACTTGAACACAAGATTTAACTGAAGGATGTGGGAGAAGCAAAATCTGATTTTCGTGTGAAAATGAAACCTATGCATTAGAGGTGAATTCCCCAGCTGTTGTCTCATTCCAGGAAACTGACGTTAAAGCTTGTGTATACATCTGAGTTCCTGTTACACCTCTGAAAATCCCTGAAGGTTTTCTATGTTATTTCAATGTGTTTCTAATGTACGCCTGTTTAAAAAAAATAAAAATAACAACATGACAACACAGATTGCCTATTTATTTTTATTATGAAGGACGTTTGTGCATTACAATAGACTCTGGAAAAAGAAACCTCAAACATGAAACATTGGAATGGATAAACAATGCCCTTTGCTATTTGCGATCAACTCATTTCTTTCCTTTTGTTAACTGACCTCAAAGTTCAAAAGAGCAAAACATTTTGTTCCATGATAAAAAATAGTGGTTTTGCATAAAATGTGCCGACAAGCTGCTTAAACGTGTCAATAAAATGTTATCACTGCATTAACGCCCCGTCATAATGGCACCATAATATCGTCACTTATCGTCAGACATCTATTATACACTCAGTCAACCTCAGTCCAGCGAGATCCAAATATAACAGAACAGAAATAATGCTGATTACGCCTTCTTCTTTTCAACTTCTCCCTGAAAAGTTCAATATGTTCAAATGGTGAAATGATGCGGCCCATATGAGGAAGGAATTGAAATGAAATGAAAGCAAAAACGTTTGCTCACAGTTAAAAAGGAACCACTTTATGCATTTCCTACTACAGAGCCTACCACTCAGAGCACAGCAAACAAGTTTTGTTTTTTTTAAATATGTAATTAACCACAGTCGTATCAGTAAAGGTTTCAAATTCACACAGGATGCAAATTCAGTCACATAACAATAATAATAATAAAAAATTATTCAGTCTGCCGGTACAGAAAGGCAAAAATCAAGGCAAAAGTTTATTCTGTAGCTGGTACCACCACCTTTGATTTTTTTTTCTTTCCTGAAATGGAGAGGAGCAATTGCTACAAAGTAACGACGAAATTATACCTGAAATCAAACTGAAGCCACTTTGGAAGAAACGTGAAATAGAAATGCTCACAACAAAATTAAAGAGGCTGACACTGCATCACATTTACAGGACTTAATTTTGGAATGACAAAGGGAGGTGTTTGGTTGGCCTGTAGGTCTTCACAAATCCCTACACTATGCCATCACTTGCTTATAACATCAACGATTTAATGGAAATACTTTCTTGAAATCAAAAGCTTCAGGCCCGCGATGACCATTCATGTTATTTTTATCCAGGAAGTGGAGGCTCATTTGCTTCACTTCGGCCTGATATCTAGTGTGTGAGGACTGACGTTGCTGTGTGTCGTGTTTACTGCAGAGGTCCTACGGGCCTGCCGCTCCGATCGATGATCGGTGGGGAAAGCGGCGCGCCGGGCTTACATGACCTCCACGTAATTGGCCGGGAACATTCCAAAATGGCCATCTGGGCCGTAGCCTCGCCACCAGCCCTCGTCTATCATCTCAATCCCGGTAATGATGTCGTCGGGGTCGAAAGAGATCTCTGTGTCATCAGCTAAAAGAAAAGAAGTTTGGGTTTATTTTAAGAAATTTCTCAACACATACTTCAGTCAAACTTCCTAAACACTAAAACCATCAAAGGTGTCACTGAAAGTGCTCTGGCACTAAAATAAAACCCCATGATCTCAGATTTCAGGACTTTTCCTAAAATGGGTTTATTAATCATACAGTGAATTCTAGGGTGTGTGGGTAAAAAGAAAAAACACACCTCTACCTAGAAGCACCAAAAGAGTCATTGTGACCCTGATAGGCATCAGTATGAAATACACACATTTTAACATAAAGGCTGAATTAAAATGAGTCAGAGCCAGTGAGGTGCGCTTGACTTAGATAAAAGATGAATAGCTGAAGGGCTGAATAGGTTGGATATCTGGGATGTTGAGCCAGGGCAGCGTGGATGCTGCAACTTCTATTTTCATTCTCCCTAATCTTTGTTCACGTCCCCCTTTTCTGTCACTCTTTACTGTCTTTTACCCGTTTATTTTTTTTACAAAACATACTGCTACTTTTAGGGTGACTTTTCAGCGTCATTTTCAACTTAACTGAGATACTGAAGCTAACTGGAAACAACAAGCACAGCGAGATAAAGCAATTCTGAACTCTGCATTACTTAGTAGCTACTGTGTGAGAGCTGCTGATGACTGTCATGTGTAGTAGGGATAATTAGGTTTTCCACAAAAAAAATTAATATACACCCATATTCCTTCTATCAAGAATGTGTCCCATAGATAAATGGCCATGTGTTGGAATTTGGTCAAATATCTAAGAACTTTAACCCGAGACTGACCAGCTTGGTAGTCGTATAAAGCTCTCGCACAGATGCCTCTGTCTGATGTCTCCTCAGCAGTCACTTCATAGGTGTTAGTCTCCTCTGCCTAGGAGAGAACAGAGAAATTGGTTTTAATAGTGGCTGCTTATGTCTATCACTGTCCAGCCAAAGGTAAGTAAACACTCACTTGAGGAGGGTCTTCATAAACTGGCTCTGTGACGCACGAGTTAGCAGTCGGTGCTTCTTCTGGAATAGAGAGAGAACTGTAAGAATGAGTGTGTGGGGGGCCTGGGCTGTCAGCCTTACCAGCAGGTTTCAGGAACAGCCTTTTATCAAGATGCAAGTTTAGTTATTTTATCACAGCAAATCACGACAATGTGTTTATACTGAAGCAGATGGAAGGGTTGGGAAAATGATATAAAGGATAACACTGCCCGTGAAATGAACCCCACCTTGCTGCTCCTGAGGGGCTGCGTCCTGCTCATCATACTCACACCGGGACGGCCCATCATCATCATCATCATCATCATCACCACCACCATCAGGCTCTTATCACCCAAAACACCAGCACAGACATGCATGTGGAAGACATTCACAAGAGCACACAAGCTTAAATTCCACCACCAGGCTCAGACATAAGGGCGTTCTTGGTCTGCTTAACTTAAGGAGTATCAAAACAAGTCTTAAGAAAACAGAATGGAAGCATGACTCATGATGAAATGGCAGATTACAAGAAATGTGAAAGATGAGACACCAGAACAACGAGACACGAAGCGATTCGCTGTTGTTAAGTGTCAGTCTGACACCCAACTTGTTGTTTGTGTGTGTGTGCGCATGTGTGTGTGTTTAAAGCTCACACCTGTGGCATGGACAGGAGAGGCAGAGCCTGCAGGTACAGGAGAAGCTTGGCGCTGAGGTGAGCTGGCTCGCTCAGATTCATACACTTGCTTAGACAGAAAGGGGCTTTGAAGACGCCCTGAGCAGAGATGCACATTGAGCCCCCAGAACCCCCCAAAAAACAAAACAAAAATTGAAGAGACAGAAAACAAAGACCAGACAGGTTGAGCAGAGGAAGAGACAGCATTATGGCGACAGAGTTAAGTATGAACTACGAGACAACTAGACAGTCTGATGGAACATTTCAACTATGGAAAAGGACAGTGATGGGGAAATAATCACTTACAGAATTTATACCTACCACTACCTGAAAAAGATGCTGACATTCAATGATTTACATGACCAAGTCGTTGTTTACAGTGCGAAAATACCTGGCTGAGGGCTTGCAGGAGCAGCAGGAGGTACATCTGAGTCACTGGGAGTTATTCCTCTCTCTCTCTGCTTGAACATTTCTCTGGGGTTCACAGCACGCTGAGAGATGAGAGAAGCAGCCTCCTGAGAGGAAGAAAACCAATAATATGTACAAAAAGCATTAGACCGAGGTCGTCGGTAATGTGGTGGAAAGCGTTTGTCAAACGACACAAAAATAACAAATCAATCTGAAGATTGACGTCATACGAGACAGAAGCTGGAAGAGAGGTGCGTTCCCCTGAGCATCAAAGGGCTTACACTGGATTAGAGATTTTGATTTAGGCAAAAGAAAAGAGTAAATTAGCCAGAAGAAGAGCACTTGGGTGAAGGGGAACTCACATTGGCCTTCTCCACAGATTCACCTCTCTTGACTGCTCTCGTCTGGGCTGCCTGGTTCTCCTCCTGCTCCTCCTGATAATGTTAATATCAATATTGGCACTGCTGACTTTGCTACCTTCCTGACTTGCGTTTAGAAGGTGTAAGCACCACCAAAAAGTACTCAAAAATGAACACGGTTAATTAAATGTAGTCGTGTCAGTGGCCCAGTGAGGCACTCACCCAACGGGGTTTTTCCTGCTCTCTACTCTCAGCTTCCTGCTGCTGCTGGTACTTCCTAATTAATAATGAGAAAACAGAGAAAATGTAATTTGAACCTTTGTTTAAAAAAGAAAAGATAAAAAGAAACAATTGCAAACTGGCCTCATTATTAGACAAGCCTACTTTTGTTGGTCAATTTGAGAGGACCTCTCCTTGTCCCTTTTTTCCCTCATCGCTGCCTCCTTGGCCTCTCTGTCTTTCCTCTCCCTTTCCAGGTGCTTGCGCTCCTCCTCTGCCTTGCGCCGCTCCTCCAGTCGACGCTTCTCCTCTTCTTTCTAAAAGCCAATCACAGCAACAAGGTCAAACGTCACAGTCGTTGAAAAGCTTGATTTTACAATGATTAACAAAAGAAAACTGCTGGGAAATTAGCACCACCAAAAAGTTGTAACTAAGCGGTTACTCATCACAGTTACATTTGTGATGGAAAAGGCTATGTGCCATGTATTTTTTATAGAGTGAAAAATACATGGCACTAAGGAGCTTAACAGAAAAGGCAGGATGTGTAATATGTTAAAATATTTGAGGCATTTCTTGCATTTTCACAGAGATAAGAGACAAGTACATATTGTTTAATGAGTGTACCTCTGCCTGGGCCCAGAAGTTGTCTTTGTTGGTCTTTCTGATTTCTGACATGGCGTTGGTTTTCTGGTAGACTGAGCCCTGTATGACAAGGAAACAAACATCGATATGCCGTCCAGTGTTGGCAGAATTGCCAGACTAAATTAAAATACAAAAAAAGTATTTTATTTCACAGGTTACTTGTGGACAAACTTCATAAACACATCATATATGACACAAAATCTAAAAATCTGCTCAGCTTTTAATCAGTGCTGTGTCATCACTTTGTCATCATTCCCAACACAGAGCGCAGTGGAAAGGGCGAGACTGTACGCTGCTGACACCGGCGGTCAGCAGCACACAGCAGCTGAAATGCAGAATGAGGCCAGGATGTGACAGGATGTGACAGGATGCATGAAGGCCTGGCTCGCCTTTCCTCAATATGAAGCAGCTTTCACATCACATTAACAAGGCTAACTGATAAACCAAAAAAAAAAAAAAAAAATCTGATACATCAAAGAGCGCTGAAGAAAATCAGAACACATATCATTTTATAATATGTGCACAAGTGACCAAGAACAATGTTGCCTTTGTTTATTTTCTGTGTGAACGTGACTGCATTTCCACACCAGGGTGGCTTGAATACACTCTTCCTTCTGCATTCTCACTTGGCACACACGCACTGTGCAAAAACAGTGAGAGATCTCACACAATCACTGCATGGCACATTTTCAATATAATGCAGATTGAGTTCACCGTGAAAATGCTCATACAGCAGTACGAGTGCCAATATTTGGATGTCTGGATCAGCAGCTTCATTTCTGTGACTGTTTATGACTGAATGCAGATGTTTGGGCAGGGAAATGATGCTGAAACATGTGTGCAGAGGTAGACTGTGATTTGTAAAAGGAATAATGACTATTTTTAATATGGATCCAATTAACTCTTATAAATCAGATTGCAGATGACCATTAAACAAAAAAAAAAAACAAAAAAAAAAACATTTAAGATGTGTGCATGATCTGAGATAAAGGAGTCTAGTTAAGATCTAGTTCACTGCTTATCTTGTTCTATTGTTGACAGGCAAGTGGAAGTGCATACCACGGGACCCTGCGGACCGCTGTCCTGGAAGCGGCTGGAAGCTTCTTTGTGGAAGCTGTAGTTGGCTCCTGAGGCTTTAGCCACCTTTTGCATAATCGACTCGGGCTCCACATCCTCCTCTGCTCTAGCATTTATTGTGACATGGGCCCCCTGAAACAGCAAAGAAGAACAGTTCCTTTTAAAACACAAAGGAGGACACCCTTCTAGTTTCATCTTGGTTCCGACACACAAACCAGCCACAGCAATGAACTCCTTGCAAGTGTGGCATTAATAACACTGACATCATTCCAGCAAAGCTATTACATTAATGACAATTCTAGGAGCAGGAATGTGTATCCATTTACTGAATGTCATGCGGTAAAGTCAGCATTAAGGTGCATGCAGTTAGGCCTCCTCTGCAAACACAAGCAGACAGCAGTACAAATTCCAATGTGTATTTGAACTAGACTCAAAGGTTTCACACTACCTTCAGAAAATTGGACATGGCACTGACATGATTTGCACATATTCCCTTCCTGGCATCCTTAACTCCCTCTCCAGTCTGAAATGCAACAACATTTAGAGGGTTAGTGACCATAACAGAGACGGCAAACACATGTTTAATAGCTGAGTGTCGCTCTGACCCAGTTGATGAGGACATATTTGGGCAGGCCGGAATTTGGATCCTGGACCCGGCAGAAAGCATACATCACTTTTCCACTGTTGAGTTCTTCAACCAGCTCTTCCAGTCCTCCATCTGATGCATAAACATCGTGGAAAAGTCAAATGGTTATTGTGGTTCATTGTGTAACTGTTGGCATTTTTTCCCCATTGCAAATCATGGGGTGAGAAAGCAGAGGCAAGCAGTCCTTTTGTGCTGATATTCCAGTACCGCTATGCTGACGGTGGCATTCCTGCACACATTTGCTAATATCGTGTCGAGATCATAAAAACTTGATTAAAATATCCACATGGTTACTCACCCCCTTTTTCTGCCAGTCGGATGTCATCGCTGTTTCCCTCATAGGTGAACAAGGCCCTGTATAAAGCACCAGATTACACCTAATTACACCACTGGCTGAAAACAGATCCCACAGACAGAAAAGTGGATACGCATCATTTCACAGTAAACAAGAGTTGTTTTGCAAACCTATTCAAAGTATCACTTAAGCCCCATTTACACACGATACAGGGGAAACAGGTGTAGTGTAAACACTGCTGCAGTTTCTAACCCTCATTTCTAGCAGCCTTTTGAGTAATCTTTACAGGCCGCAGGCCCAAGAAGAAAAGTTCCACTGAAATTTCTTTGCTGTGAAAATCCTAGTAAAAATAAAGACTAGCAGACCTAAACAACCGAGCTTTAGTTAATACATAGCTCCATTTTCTGTGTGTAAATACATTAAAAATGGAGGCATTTGAAGAAGCCTTTCATAGAGTCTGGTTTTTCGTGTCGGGGTCAGTCTAAATGAGTTTTTGTGGGTTATTTGTATGCAACAAAATATTTATTTAGGTGATGAATAGCAGGGGAGTTCCACATGAAGTTAATAGAGATTTGGCTGATATGAACTCATAACTGCGTCAGTTTTTAGTAAGTTGTAGGTAGGTGTATGGTGTAATTCAGGGACGTGTTGTGACATTCTTATTTCACTTGGCTTGGAGATCTCCTTCCAGAGACAACCCAGGATGCATTTATGATTTACTACACAGATGAACTGATCTGTTCCTCCACAGAATTCATAAAAAGCAGCCACATGTTATAATGCTAATTATAGCTCAACACAGGCTGCTAATTTAAGCCCAACAATAACGCTTACAAAGTAAAAATCCAGTGTGCTGTGGATTTTAAAGGGCATTTGCTTGTTATCAGGACACAGCACGTAGCAGTTCATATCAGAGGAACTTGCTCACTCCGAAAGATCACTTCTTTATTCTACATTTACTTAATCCTGTTAGCAGCACCATTTAAAAAAAAAAAAAAAAAAGCAAATTGCTGAGCTGGTAGGCGGTGGCTGTCGACTGCTTAAAATGAGGGAAGAAAGGCAAACATTGGTTTGATGAGAGACATTTTCAGAGTCCACACAGAGCCAGTAGTCCTCTCTCTGAACACGTCCTCTCGGGGATTATCTAATTCGGGTCATCATTAAACACGGCGGCTGAACTTCAACAGGTTTAAATTTCAAACCACAAACACTTTCTGTAACGTTGGGTAAAACAAAGAGGAAGTTCTAGTATCACTTACTGGTTATAAATTACTTCTGATATGTTACCAGGAAGTGGGCAAGGACGCTAGCGACTTACCTCACGCCCTTTCATGATTTCATTTAATTTGAGCTAAAAATACAGTCAGAGCATCTTAGTTGGCTCAGTATAGCCGTCAACTGACAACACTGTAACTAGCTATCTCGTTAGCACATCTTTAAGGTTATTAATCAACAGATCACCAATAAATGTCAGAAACTAAACTCCTACATTATACAAAGATGACTCTTAATAAACGTTATCGGTTATATAAAAACTACAAACTCTAATGTGGTTCCCAAACTACCATTATTTCTAGGTAACTGGCTAAGTTTATTTTACGATAGGTTAAGTTACTTGTCGACTCGCTCAAAGCTAGCCAACAATGTAGCTAACAACCTCCCTCGTACAAACAGCTAATACTGCTATGAAAATGTTTCTCCTTACCAGTTGGTATTGGATTTTTCATCTACCACTTCTTTATATGCAGCTGTTAATGCAGGGCCATTTTTGCTGAGGTTAACTGCCATCGTTATTCTGAGTACAGCTAGCCAGCTAGCTACCGGGATGCGCCCTTCCTATTGGGAGGAGTGGCAATGATGCTGCTGACTTTCAGCCGGAGGAGGGGGGGCTAGTTTAGCCTAGAGGCTAGATGTCAGCCATGGTAATGATAACAGTGTTGTGTGCGTTGTTTCTAATAATTTACCGGGTCGACTATAATTAGTTGCAGCGATGTTTCCGAAAAATCATGATGCAAATATCAAAGGTTTAGTGAGATCAGACGAAACTGACCTTTACGCAATCACTGCTGTCTGCACCGCAAAAATCTCCCATAATGTTACGTATCAAACGTCCACAGGACCAGTAAAGGCCTCACCTTTTACTGGGAACTCATTGAAATAAATTAGAAATTCAAAATTTTAACCCTACAGTTATTAGAGCATATTACATGATTATTTTTTTTTTTAACTTGTGTAACTTTAAAACAAACAAACCAACAAAAAAAAGAATGGTGCAAAATATATGGTTTCTCTCCCGTTTAAGATATACATTTCCCCCAAAAGTGTCTATATAGGAAGTATAGGAAACAACTATAGGGATCAAATGTAAAGGAAAATTATGAACATTTGTCTTGATTCACACTGGGAATTTTGATAAATATATCACACAGGCATCTGCTTCTCAATACCTGGCAAAGCTGCTGTAATATGGTGATAATGTGCTTAAAGTTAATTCACTGAACTGTGCATGTGCCCACACCCTAAACTAGGTTGTGATACTCTATGGCAGGGTTACTTGATGTTCTGGCATCCACAAAAGAGCCGAGTAGACAGCTCCAAAAGAAAAGTAAGACACATTTTAGTCAATATCCAACCACAGTGGAAGGAATCGTAACAGTGAATAAATTTTAGCAGTAATAGGACTCACAGTAAAAATAAACACCAGTGTATGTAATTTAGGTATAATAAAACCCACTTTAAGGCCCTAAAACAAACCAGATCACACATTTCTCTATTTCTACCCTGAAAATGTCTTCATAGCAACATTTAAAGGACTGAGACATGAATCACTGCTGTGACTATAGTACATATTTCTCTCTCTCTCTCCAGAGATGAACCTAAACTTTTATTATAAAATAAAGGAACCATTTACCATTTGTCTTTAAGAAGTATTTTTTAAAAAAAATGTCTGCAAAATGTTAATTGAATGTCTTTTAATGTCAAGTCAATGCCAACTCAAAAAAAAAAAATCATAAATACCCAATTTAAAATCCCCCGTGATGAGGAACAAATGCAAACAGGTGCTGCAGTGGTTGCCAAAAGCATTGTAAATGAGTCAGAGAGCACTCTGCTGGACAAGCTGTGAGGTGACACCATTTCTAAATGACCCCAAACATATTTTTTCTGATCATGTTGGGTACAGAAACATTGTGTGATACGCTGAGAAATCAGTCAGGCTCTCCATGAAATGACTGCAAACAACAAGAAATCAAGATGAACTTTATTCATGTTATAACAAGGTCATAATTATCTTGTGTAGGTTACGCGAAGACGTGACTGTTCATGATGGCAGTTCAAGCACACATATATTCCAGATTTTAAGATGCGTGAAGGCTGGTCCTGCATTCAGTAAAAGCTAAGCTGATTTTTTTTTCTTTAAACAAAACATTGTGAACTCTTTATGCAGGCTTCCAGTTCTACTGATATAATGAATCACCCATTTTGGGAATACAGCCCTGATAGCAAATTTACAGTTTATATGACACATTCTCTCTCTCTCCATATATATATATATATATATATATATATATATATATATATATATATACACACATACACACACAAAAATGAGGGTTAAGGAGGGTTAAGGCTAAACTTTTAGTCAGAGGTGTTAGGCAGATGAAATTCAACGAAATCCCTGATATTCTGCAAAATGGCTGAGAAGGATCACCAGAGTGCAAAGCATGCCAAGCTGCCTATATGAAACCGTAATGAACACGTGGGTTAAAGGAAGTCAATGTAGCATTACTCATATTATGAACTGAGGCTCTTGCTGAATAGTTGGAAGATACCCAGCTTTCTAATAAATAAATAGCTAGATGAATAAACACCAATGCACACAAAGACTGGACTTGTAGTATTACAGCGGAGGTGTCGGAGCATTCGGTGGGTACATTTTCAAAACATTTTAGTATATACGGTATACTTTTAGGACAACTTGTTTTGACATGTTTTTATTTTTACAGTAGAATATTAAAAATCTATAGTCAGCATCTAAACAATGGTGTTAATTCTACAATCAAAGCTTCTTAAATAATCATGCTTAGCTATTTACCTTTCTGTATGAATCTATTAAATAATAGCTCAATAGCAGAAATTTCTTGCTCCTAATATCCAATAATTCCCTTTATACTGGCAGCGTCGACGCACTGAATTGTGATTTTTGACAACTTTTCCAACTACTTTGTCCAACAGTTACAATGGATTATCTTACTATTACATTATGACACATCAAAATCGTGCTCAATATTCATGACACAAATGAGAAAAAAAAATCTAAACAAAACAAAAAAAACCCACACTTTCAAAGATACAATTTAAAAAGAAGAAAAAAAAAAAGCCAAACATTATACCCTAAAAAAAAAAAAAAAAGAAAAAAAAAAAAAGGAAAAAGTTTACTGTCAGTGTTGCTTATTAATGGAGGGGGGAAAAAAAAAAAAAGCAGAACAATGATGAAAATGAACATAAATCCTGATATTTAAAGCATACCAAACTGTAATGTTATGACTGTAAGTGACACAGAGCTGCAAAACATCAAGTCTGTTCAAAAACAGCATCATTTGCAAGCTGTTCACAACCACACAACCAGTCGCTTTAAAAACACTGAAATAAGTGGAGAGAAATAATGAGAGTAACAGTATGTTTCGGACAGCATATATTTCTGTGCAGCACAGACCCATTGTGGTATGTCTTTGATCACACTGCAGTAAGTTGCAGTCAGTGATGGGTCGTTATTTGAACAGAACCGCAAAATTAGGCAAGTGCTATTTTTAGAAGTCGGACTGTGTTAACCCTGATCATTTTTCTCACCATGGGTCACCGCATGTAAAAGGCTGATGATCTTCTTAAAGATACCTGAGTAACTGTACTGAGGAAGTGGCGCACAGCTATGACTGCACGACAAAGAGTAGCCACATTCATAGCTACACAGCATAACATGTTAAACAGCAGTAGTTTTTGAGCACTATGGACACCAGCCGTCATTTATTATTCAAGACAGAAGAACGATGGCATGTGTGAGAAAGATGGAGGTGGACGTTAACCTACCCGCTAACTTATAAACAGCAGCTCCCCAGTGTTTTCAAAACAACTCAATACTGTTACAACTCCAATTGCAGCGGATGATGGAGACAAATCCTTCTTAACACCTTTCACATTGTTTCAGGGCAGAGACAGTTACGTGCCAACAGATCAGCTGCTGGTAATGGCACTGCACACTTTTGTGTTCAACAGGAAACATTCTGTCTAAATTGCACATCAACATAACACAGAAAGGCCACCAGAAAACATGAAATACAGTAACAAGACATCCAGTGGGGTGCAGATAGTACCTCTGAAATGAAGGGAGAAATAATCTCCTAAATCAAACATTTTGTTTCTGAGTAGCACGACGATATGACTCAATGATGGTAAAAATGATGCTTATAGAAAGCAACAATTATAATGATCATCACAATAGCAAGAGTAACAGTTTAAAGTCTGAGTACGGTGGTAGGGATTGTAAAGAGTTTTCTGGTATTCCATGTGGGAGTGCTTTAAGGAGTCCATTAGGTCCTGCTCAGCAGATCCATACAAGTCATGAAGCAGAGCACACTGTATCAGCTCAACACACACAAAGCCAAGTGGCACTGTACCTCATAGTACCGCTTCCTTCTCCAAAAAGTGGGCTGTTGTTTAGTTTACCCCCCTCCCCCAAAGTCCCCCAACTACTTTGATGCTCATTTACTTCAAGTTACAAATCATCTGTGTTTCTTTTGTTCTTGTAGTTCTGATCTCCTTGGTGTTCTCACATTGCATACTTCTGTGTCCATTCTCTTGCTAGTTTGTTGTACCTGTAAAACACATGCAATGTGAAAAGTTTAACTTAACCTCAAACTCAGAAGTTAATCTTGCAGCATGAGTGTACCTGGCTGTGAGCTCAACTGTGGCAAAAGCAGTCATGTTTTACACTTACTTTTCCCTGTCAGCCTTGTACGTGTGGGCGATCTCTGGTACCAGCGGATCATCTGGGTTTGGATCGCACAGAAGAGAGCAGATGGACAATAATACTGTGGAAGAAAGAATCAAAGTTAAAAATCTTTGAGAGGGGATTTATTATAGACATAACTGTGTTCTACTCCTACCATCAGCACAGCAAGATGTCATTTTAACTTCTTAAATAATCAAAATCACATCTAGAAGCACTCCAATCATTTCATATGTGCCATTACAAATAAGTTCAATAATAATTTGTTAATCAATCACTACATCGACGCACTAGCCCAAAATTAGCAGATGAATTGGACCCATCTACAGTACAATCCAAAGAAACGGAAGGTATAATTTTACGTAGAGTGTAATTTTATGTTATGGCTTTGGCATCATTTCAATTCTCTCAACAAGCAGGCAACAATCTGTTTATCATAAATCTGTTGGCTAAATCTTTTTTTCCCCAAACACTTTTTGGCTCATGTACTGGGTATATGTACACCCACACCACACATTTTAATTTATTTTTTTACCTTTCGAAACTGTAAGTGCAGGTGACCACTGTGACCTCAGAATGTCCAGACAAATACTTCCATTGCTGTTGATATTTGGGTGGTAAATTTTTGTTGTGAATGCAACCTGTTCCAAAACATAGAAAAAAAAAATGATGTAAGGCCAATTATATGACAGAATAAATTTAAAAAATAAGAAGCATTGTGCCTCACTGTTTTACTCACTTTTGGTGGTTTAAAGGGGTAATCCGTTGGGAAGTGAATGGTGAGGAAGAACACTCCACTCTGATATGGACTGTCACTCTGTTTAAATAGGAAGAGAAATAAAGTAAGGGGTCATGATTTTCATTTATAAGCGCACTTTAACTGTATTGGGTGTGATAAGTGTTTCACTTACTGGACCCATTATTGTTGCCTGCCAATGAAACACTGAGAGGAGGAAAAACAAAATTATGTAAATCACACATAAATCTTCAAAGATTACTCAACAACTGTTAAACTACTTACAATCCTCTCCAACTGGTCCAGCAGAGCACTGGGCAGGAGGATCCCTCTGCAGGTCCGACAGTTCCTAAAAGTCAGGGTAATTACAAAGTGAATCAGAACGTTTGAAGTTCAAAGAAAACACAAATTAACTCTTGATGTGATGCTATCACAATCCATGTACCAGCATACTGGCACCATCAACAGTTCTTGATAGACTACACAACAGTCTACAAAACACTGCAGTCTCTGTGTACATAAATAAGAGATGAATTCAATCGTTAAGCATAACCTGGAGGTCTTATGAGCCACTAACGCTGGTAAGTGAAACTGGTGTGGGAACGCTTTTAGAGTGCCTGCACTCTAAAAGGAACAATATTATAACACAAGATGCTGCACTGCAATATAATGTCATAAATATTTTGTCCCACCCATATGTTCCATCTGACAGGCTGTTTTATATAGAAATAACACATCTGTAGCAGGAGAAAATAGGCCAAAACTGAAGCCTCATCAGTAGTTTGATGAACTACATACCCACGGATTAAAAACATTTATTTTAAATTAAAATCTAATTCTCCTCCCCCCCAAGAGGCATGCTGTGATATGTAATTAACTCAAATCAAAGCTTGGTTGAACACAGAAAGATATTCAGCAGATATTCAAACAGAAATAAGGCCCGTTATTAAACATCTCTTGAATGAAAGCCTATCTATTCTGTTATATAAATATACACAGTGCCCTGCTCCAGTGCCCCATTTGCCATTCCATATATGGCAACACTGACACTAGGGTTCAATTTTGGCAACCAACAAGCAGCTGTCATTCAGCAACATCATCAGCGACAGTTACTGATACAACGATAAAGACAACTGTCCGCCCACTGATTTATCAACAGGTCATCTACATACCCAACAATAATAAAAACAAAGAGCACACACTCAATAATGTCAAAGCCGAGCTTTACGTTGCACTGTGAAACACAACTAGAAACACTAACAAGAGTGCTTAGTAACCTTTCAGGAGAAAAAGGCATAATTTCACACAAAGAAACATTTAAAATAAACAGCGTGTTTGTTAACTGCGACCGTTACTGTAGCAGTGCACCAATGGGGCCACCGGTGGGTTAGCCATTCTTTGTCTATAAATTATTTTAAACAGGAGCAGAAAAATCAAGCTAGCACTGCTAATTCGACCCAAAGAAAAGTTTAGACACAGGCAACATCGTTACAGAGGGGACTCAAGCTTAAAAAATGTATATATTGAAGATATGGCTAGCACTTGTAAGCAAATATACACTCACCTTCTGAATTCTTTTCAACGCCATTGCTTCAATGGCTATGCTAGGTAGCCTGTCAGCTAACAGTTAGCACTTCACACATAAAATTTGGCTTCTGAGGCCGCGTACTTTCAAATCTCAGTGTGCGTATAAACGACAAATGCCGTCTAAGTCTGAACGTTTGGTTTCTAGTATAAGCAATGTGACCAACAATGAGTTATATGTTGATCTTTCTTAGGAACAACTGAGCTATTTTGCTGCTGTCTCCTTCTCATTACTGCTCTTCTTTGGGTGCCTGGCAGCCAGTTTAAATATCGCGAGACTTTACTTAAAATTCACGAATTGACCGACCTACAACTTCCATTGTTGTAGTTCAAACTGTAATTTAACCAGTTTCGAGTCACGATAAAAGTAAAAAATCTGTATAAATAAAAAAGAAAACTAGAGAAAGAAATCTGATTTCGATTTGTTTAAAAACAAAAACTATTAAATTAACGTATTTACTTTTTTGTTTTAAAAATGTATTCATATTTTAATGATTTCATGATTTTTGCTTGCTTGTTTGTTTTAAAAGCACCCAGACAAAATGAAGCGTGATCCCTCAATGCGCATCCTTCAAGTTTAAATAGACAGACAGTGGCAAGCGACATGTCTTCAAGGATTATTACACACAAAGGCTTCAACAATAATTGAGCAGAGGTGTCCACAAGATGTCACTGTTTGAAAACAGCTAATGCACAAGGAAACCACATGGTCAGAATAGATTATGCTGTTCAACTTTTACTTTAAATAGTTTTTCGGGGTTTAAAGCACAATTTTTCTAACCAAACACTGCACTTCCCAGAATCAAAGGATTGTATTTTACAATGTTGTTTCAAATTATTTATTTCAAGTGCATAACAATCGATGAGTAAAGTACAATGAGGTCAAACACGTCTATTATTTACACGCACATAAAGAATAGAGAAAAAGACTAAAGAATTGTTCATTCAATACCCAATCACTGTAAAGTCATATTCATTTGAGTCAGCTGCATGCTCCAGTTTCTGCATGGCCTTGTCTTGCAAAGCCTCATGAGCTTCTCTTTATATGTCTTAAACAAGAGTGAAAAAAGAGCTCTCATTATTTTAGTGAGTATGCATGAATGGCTCGCAGTGTTCATTCTTCTTAAATGGCTGATTCAGTGTCAGGTTGAGGATCCTATCGTCAATGTGACACTGAGAGGGACCATTTTCCTTTGGAAAACTGAAGATTCCTTCAGATAATATCTTATTGTTTGCTCATCTCTGTGCTCTCAATGACCTGCCTGTCCTCGGGGCTTGCCTGTAATCAGATTCAGCAAGCAGCAGAGGTAGCTGAAGTTTTGAGTCTTGTGCAGCAGGGGCCTGAGTTTGTCTTCTTGGAGAGGCTGTTTATCAGCATGAGGTTTTCAGACAAAGCCAAGCCTACACTGTTGGCTTAAGGCCTCAGTGCACAGAGCTCGCCTTGCTGTACAGTTTCCTGTGAAATCTCAAATCACAATGATTTGTTTGCTACTGTGTCCTTCAAATCTATAGGGATTTTGTAGTTGACATAGGGATAAGTGCAATTAAAGGGGGTGGAGGGGATGCTTAGGGGATGAAGGCAATAAGTAAAATGTCTCTGTTTCAATAAGGTAACAGATCATTGACCTGTATGGGGAATTTCCCACCTATACCCAGAGGTTGAGTTTTTAGTTACATGACCGGTGCCCCAAGTTCCAGTGATGTATGACTCAAAGTGTGAATGTGTCAGAACTGGGATGATATGGGTGGGGGTAGGAGCTTAGCTGACCTGTCTCATGTGGGATATAGCCTATAGTGCTGTTATTTGAAACCACGGGCTCAGCAGACTCCAGTGATCTGTCTTTTTGGTCACATGAATCATCATTAGTCGAAGTTCAATTATATAACAGAAAGCATTCCACTTATTTTAGCAATCATGCAAAAGCTGCGTCTGTGCCCATGCTCCTTTCAATGGCCCTTTTCCCATGGCTGCTGTGACAAAGCACATATATTCCATGTCATTTTCAAAATTAACTTAAATGGGTCTTACTAATGTCTAAATTATCCAATAAAAGCGCAACCAATTAATGCTGAGCACAAGCTTTGCTCACAATCCCCAGAGGTGTTCTACCTTCAGGTCAGCCTGTTAGCTTTCTGAGGGCTCTCTTATGGAACAAAGATCTATTGTTCATGCATACTAAGAGATATTTGTTCGCCCCTTGTATCAATGGTCTAGATTTGATTATATACTCAGGCAATATGTGCAAGTAGTACTCATGTTTGCAGTGAAGTCAGCACTCTGCACAATCAAATAATTCTTGAGCTAAGAAACTGGAAAAAGGGTCATTATGTATGAAGCAATCACTGTTTCATGGTTCATTTCCTCAGCTGTGATTTGATTTTGCTTGTCAGTGTTAAGTTGGCCTTTGACCTAGAAAAATCTCCAAATTGCTCCTCAAATCTTCCTTTTTTTCTTTTTTTTTGCTTCTGTGGGTATCTGTGAATTTTACAGCTCGCATCAATAAGTAAACAGGCATGATAAGAGCTTTCCCTTTTGTGCTCCCTTGGACATAAAAACAAGCTGGTACATGACTGTGTGCTCCTTTGGCTCGCAGAGTTTACATGATGCAATGATGTAAACTTTTATAGCTTCGAGGATGTTATTATTAAATGACATTAAATGCTATAATTGCGGACATAGAGAGCTCTGCAGGTTTCATTTGTGGAATTTCACTTTTACAAGCAGCAGGGGGCCTAGAAGAAAAACGTTACAACATTTTAGTGTTTTTGAGAGGCCGTGCAGTGTTTACAGTCACAGGGCAACTAATGACCTGTTTTCTGAATCACAGTCTTTTGTACAATTTGTTCTATATATTATTTCCAGCAAATCTAAAAAAAAAAAAAAGCCCCCCGAATAACAATTGAAGAGTAGAAACACTGTTGTTTAAGAAACAAACACTGTATTAGATTTAAAGCTTTAACACATGTTTCGCAAGTATGGGAGGTTCAGTAATATTGATATTAAAACAATGTTGCTATTAAAACAGCCATATTTGCCTTTTAAGAGGCTCTGCACAATCCTTATTTGTGGATTCATATTCTTAATGGCTTTATTTCAATTGATCTCTGATTATCATGATTTAATGTCTCTCCGGAGACAGCAGATCCAGGCCTCCTGCGCCTATCCCGTCTGATCCACCCTTATCAGATGTGCATCATGTGGAGCACAGACCCAAACCACACATGTAGTCATAAAGAACCAGTAATCCATCGGGGTTTAGCACTTACAGAAGAATCCCCAGAGGCCTCTGTGACTCTGCGTTGCGCCACACTTGTGGAAAGGTGATTGACAGCTCTGGAAACCGTTTTACTGTGCTGCTCTTGAAATGACTAGTCTCCTGAGTCTTGGTAATAACTAATCTTTAGTGTTGACTATTGCATTCAGTGGTGACTCTCCCTAATCAAATGCGTTCCAGCTGTTTGAGTTCTGATGACAAATTCAGGTTTTCCCAGTTTGTTGAGCTTCCTTGAGAGACAAAGGAGGGATTTCCTCTGAAACAGACAGGCAGTGGCAGCACCAACAAATGGCCTGGTACTGTTATCAAATAGAAAGTCTCACTAAATATAAACTTATCATCTGTAGTCCAAACCAGTACAGAATAAAAAAAAAAGCAGCTGAAACACGTTTTTTGTAGGCTGCACACAGGGACACAGATTGCATATTTGTGTAACAACTGAATGATAAAAGAAGAAAAGAGTATATATGGAGTTGCAACACATGCTAATATTTTGTGACTTAGGTGAAAGGGACGTGTTCTTATCTCTGGGCTTTTGTCACTGCCAAGCACACACACACACACACACACACACACACACACACACACACACACACACACCCCTTTCCTCGGAAGATACGGGACGTTTGAGCATTGCTGCTGGTGCGTACATCGGCCTTTAAAGCAGCCACCTGTTGTTTGACAGGATTTTACTGTGCAGAGGTGCGTAGTGAGTGCCGCTGATTGTGTGTGAAAGTAAGTGACTGGGACATGGGGGGCTGTCCATCCTGCTGCACAATAAACAGTTTGTTTCCCAGGAGCACCCCTCATGTTCCTGTTGTTGGCTCCATCGGCGCTCACTGGGAAACGTCCCGGCCTCTATTGTCTGCAAGGTCAGAGGTCACAGGATGCTCCTAAAGGCCCCAAAAGGGAGGTAAGAGGTTGGATAGTGAGGCGCCAGCACAAACGCACACACACACACACACACACACGCACACACACTTCTTAAAACAAAAAAAAATGTCAAAATCGCCTCTCTTTTGCCTCCCTCCCCTCTCTTGTCAATTCTGAGTCATTATCAAGAGTTTCAGGAAATGAAATCAGGACAATGCTCCAACTCACTATTTCATATTGAACATCCTGATTAGTTTGAGCGCAGCGCTCTCTGTTTTCTGTTTCTCATGTGCATTCTTCGCATATCTTCAATGGACAGTCAACACACCTTCTCGTGCAAAACCTGGAAATCGAATCTTAGCAGCGAACGCAGGATAGTCGTATCAAGGAAGAAAAAGAGTCCAGAAAGGGATTGTTGTACTGTTTTCATTCCTTTACATACGTTAACCTCAGATGGATCTTAAACAATGGCTGTGACATGGGGCAGATGCGTGCCCCCTGATTGCATTAACCTTTTAAGCAGAACTTCATGTCAGATGCAGGTTTTTTTGCTGCTCAATTAAACACGTCAGCTCAGAAAAGGAGACAGTTTTTGACAATACGATGCCCGTGAGGAAACATCTTATACGTCTCTTGACACTTGGTACTGAGCGATAGCGGAGGCTGAGGTTTGTGTCCGTTTGAGTTCCTCCATTTATGCAGCGGCGTTGCTGTAATGTCGTCTGTGAAGTTTAGTTTTAAAATGTTTTGAGCAGTAGTCTTTTATTGCACATTAACCAAAGAATTTCTGGGGCCTGTCCTGTGCCTCAGTGCACTGGTGGAGTCGATTGATTAGACATGCTATTCTCTGGACATTTATCTTCTTTATGAAGCTGAGCAAACCAGAATTTTGAGCTTTATTCCAGATGATTGTTGCAAAGCTTTTTTTTTCTTTTAAATTTGTTGTACTGTATTTATTACTTTTTCCTATTTGTGTTATTTCAGTCTCTGACATACTGACACCGTGACGTGCTGTAATGTTTGGATGGTAGGGCCAGAATTTTGCACAAAGAAAACGAAAGCGTGGATCCATCCTGCCTTGTATCAACGGTTCAGACTGCTGCTGGTGTAATCGTGCAAGGATTATTTTCTTGGCATGCTTCAGTTACCCAGATATGGGCACATTAATATTAACTGAGCAATGTTCAAATGCCACCACAGCTCAGCTTAGTACTGATGCTGACCATGTCCTTGGTGTACCCATCACCTGATGGCTGCTTCCAGTAGGGTGCACAGTGTCACAAAGCTCAGATCATCTCAAATTGGTTTCCTGAACATGAAAATGAGTTCACTGAACTCAAATGGCCTCTACAGTCATCAGATCACAATCTGATAGTGGAGCAGGAGGTTCACATCGTGGCTTTATTTAAGCTTTTGTAAAGCATCCTTGGGTTCCTTGAAAGGTGCTATTCAAATCTCAGTTATTATTATTTATTATCAGGGCTGTGCAGCCAACAAATCTGCAGCAACTGTATGATGTCATCATGTCAATATGAACCAAAATCTCTCAAGAACGTTCCAGCAACTTGTTGAGTCTAATAAAGAGGCTTGTGAGAGAATGTAGCAATATTACATTATTGTTACATCCTAACCCATGCATTGTAGAAGTAGGTCTTTATAGTTACATGGTTAAATTACAGGCAATTATATACTGTGTAGCAGCTTAGTATTAAAAAAAGGAGTCATGGTGTAAGTTTCCGTTGCCCCTAAAACGTTCATCAGCAGTGCGTGTTTGTGTGTGTCAGTGTAGCATACTTAAAAGGAGCTAGCTCTGGTGTATTATCATATAATATTACAAATTTGTTCTATACGTTCTTCCTTGCCGTGTTATTGTTTGTGGGAAGGCTCGCGCTGTGTGATGTAAGATGAGAAGGTGCTAAAGGTAACATGAGAGACAACAAGCATCTTCATTTTTCAACCACGGGCAATTATGAATATAATGCTCATAGTTTGAGTTACATGTTTTGAATCTTCGTCCAAGCCCGAAGCCTGACCCTTACCTCGCCTTGCCCTGTCATATCAAGTTAGGCCTTATACTGGAGCTGGGACGTGACAGCTGGAAATGGTTTGAGGCTCTCCGGATAGTTTGTTTTCAGAGCAGACTGCGGGACTGGATGAGAGACACGTGTAGGTTAGCCTTTCCTTGTAGTTCTTTTGTATCTCAGAGATAGTGTCGCTGCAAAAAACCCGCATTGTAGCATATTTGGTTGCTAGGGGGCATATGATAAACTGATTTGCGCTGTCCCAGCATCCCAGTAACATGTCACTATAGTTAAATGACCTCTTCTGTGTTTTTTGAGCTCTTTGACCTGTTGGGGATTCATTTCCTGATCTGTTGTTCTTCTCAGTCTGCAACTGGGGTTCTGGCATAATTTGCGTTCTCACCTCCCAATCCTTCTCAGATGGTGGGGTGCTTTTCCTTTCTTTATGACCAAATAAATCAGACTGGTGCCAAAGAAAAAAAAAAGGGATTAAAATTCCCCTTTTGCTGTCTTGAGAAGCCCAGCTGCACTGCACTGTTTGTTTTCCACAGCTCACAGTGCAGCTGCAGAGTTAAGCATTACAGAGAGGTGGGCCAAAGCAAAACAGAAATGACTTATTTTTATTGCCACGTACCTTTCCATTCACTGAGTGATAACTGTATGGTGGAATTAGAACGAAACAAGAGCAGCAGTCTGGTTGAGATAATTTTAATATGGTTAAAGTTGCTCTCTGTTTACAGGTAATAACTTCAAGGTGGTTTTGTTCACTCTGAGGACTTTTTTTTTTACAGTAGGCTTTCGCTGTGCTGCTAAACCCTCTTTTCTGACCACAGTCTATTTCAGAAGACACACTGCACCAGCCACACTTAACTGTATTATGTAAAAAGCGCAAGAAGCAAAGAACACAAATAGTCACTGTCGCCAGACACAAAGAATGACAATAACCTTGACTTTATGTAAATATGATATTAACTCTTACAGTGGTCTATTCTGGAAGGACTCAGCGAACGTACAGCAGCTATTTTAACAGCTGCAGATGAGCGCCTCACCGTTCATAATGCAGAAAGATAGCGGCGCAGATGCATCAGGAGATAACTCAGGAAGAAATGTGGTGTAGCAGGTAAGACGTGTCTGTGATTCTTTGTAAATGCTGCCTGAATCTGCCAAGCATGACTGTCCAGCAGGTTTTATAGAAGCTTGCTCTCTCAGGTGTACGTGATCGCTCAATACCCACCTTGACGTCAGAGCAAGTTTTGCCCAAAAAGATATGGGGTGGTGCTCTTTACTTACCCAGCCCACTTTGTGCAATTTCTCCCTCTCAAGCTTTTTTTTTTTTTAAATAGTCCTATTTCAGAGTTCGGATGCATCTAATAAACATGACTCATTTCCCCTTAAACAGTACACTGCTAGAGCATCTGCTGCATTTACTAATAGCAAAACATAGCACCTATTTACCCTCTGTGTTCATAACAGCATTAAAGTACCTGAAAATTATATCCATACTTTCCACAGATAGCATCTATCCTCCCGCAGCTCACAAACAAGAACATTTTATCCCAAATAACACAATTTAACTCTTTTTATGTCGAATTTGTGACATAACTTGTTGTTGGACACAGCATTTCTCTGGCTTGTGAATGCGACTTTATTAATTAATGTAAAATGCAAAAATTCACATCTACAAGATCCAGCAGAGGGTTGTGCAGGAATACTGTGGAAGAGAGATTCAGATGATGGTTTCCAGATCCTGTGCATTATTCTGACTGATCTTGTCCTGGATATGGTCATCCTATAAGTAGTTGAAAAAAAGGAGCCATAGAGAATACACTAATAATGAGCAATCCATGTGAAAAACAGAACTTCACGAGGACTGGGAATAACTTATCTTCTCCTCTGGATACTTGCAGACAAAAACCAGCAAGGACGCTAAAAATATGCAAAAGACTTGTGGTGCAGTTTCCCAAGGCCAGAGAAAGGAAATAGACTGACAGTTTCTCCCTGACCCCTTTACTACCCCCGTGTAACCTCCTAACAACCCCCACGGGGGATCCTGTCTCTATGTGTAAAACAGACAGTCAAAAAAGCATCCTGGAAATTCTAGAGCCACAAAAACAAGGGGACATGAGGAAGTCCAATAAGCTTGTATGTTGAGGGCTCAGTCGGGAGATAATCTCGAGGCCACACAGAGCAGGCGCCAAGTCTATAGAGCCTAAAAGCTCCACTGCGCAGCACAGCAGCGTGGTCATTGTTGTCTTTGGAAAGTAAGCAGCTCTAGTAAAGGCCGGTGGTGTGAAAGCCACCTCTCTTCTTGAGTGTCTCCTTCAGACCCTGTTGTTGACATACAGGGCAGGTGCAGCTACTCTCTACAACTGCATCGACTAGAAGCCCCCACCACACACACACACACACACACACACAGCGCACACAAACACTCATGCACTCACATACACATAGGGGACTTGGTATCACAAGACAGGGTTATACGGACAAAGACAAATCTACCATTTTCTTTAATATCTCTGCAACAATCAGCAAGGGGCTGCTGAGTTAACACAGGGCCCACAGAGATGAAAACAATGGCTGGATTCTTCTGGCTTGAAGATGGCTATGGGAAATGGCAGGGATGCCAAGGCTGATAAGTGACCGAGGGGCTCAAGTTACTTCCAGCTGTCTGCTGCCATGCATGCCTCTGTGGAACGTATGGTTCACACATAATGCAGACCATTTCATTTGCGTAATGCTCATAAAAATCTGGCGGATGTATTAAATAAAGTCAACAGGCTTTTACTCAGGCAGGGCTTACATCACGGGAACTATTCCCCATTCCCCCCCGAGGAGCCGTGCAGTGTGTCCCAAGCTAAGAAAACAGCGGCCTTGCATGCAGCAATGTTAACTGAATCAATAAAAGGAGGGAATATCAAGCAACCTGAATGCAGCATCTGGAAAGAATCTGACTCAGATTATAGTAGCTAGATTGTAGGACTGTACACGTAAACAGTGTATCTGTAGGCATTGTTGGATATGCGTTTATGTAGACTAAGCAAAAAATACATAAATGTGTATCTGTCTTCAAGCTGTTAAAATTTATATATAATCAGTCGTGTAAAACAATATTATTATTTTAAATATGGGGCTATATTTTTGTGTTACACTTAAAAAAAAAGCAAAGAAGAAAAAAAAAACTAGAGCCACACTGCATTAGCATCACCTCAATACCAGTGAGGGCCTCTTCCTGTCCATTTGGAAAATATAAGTACATTTTCAAGCTGCTGCACACTCCAAAAGGAGAGTGCTTTTGGCAGGCTTTGAAGTTCTCAGAAATAATGCTCCTTAAAAGCATCCTCCACAATACAGAAAAACATGAACATGGATTTTCAGACAAGAGGTGCGAGCGAGCACTTCTTAGCGACCATGTAAATCTCAGCTGGAGGACTTGGACATGTTTGATGTTTTTTAAAGTCTGATCATCTTTTATACTTCTTGAGAATATCTCATTATAAAGTTAATTTAGTCGCACGTTTATTATCTTTGCTAGAAAAATATGTTAATTTGGCCTGCGCCTCATTGCCGTCATCTTTTATAGCTCGATCATATAGAAATGAACAGAGTCAGCAGTTGTTTCATTAGGGTAGGATTGATTGCTTTTTCTTTTTTCTTTTTTTTTGGCAGGAAACTCTGTCTCATCTTGAAAACAGGACTCTGCTTGAAAAGGATACTAAAAATGCAACAAAGCGCCAGAGAGAAGGAGAAGGGCAGGAATAAAACTTTGCAACACAGTCTTTTATTTTCCCCTCTCTGCACAGTTTAGTGTTTCAGTTACACCCTTTAGGCAGTAAAAACTGTCATCTAATCATATCCTCACACAGTCTTAAATGCCATATACGCCCATACCAGCCTGGAAAGGGGACCTTTCTCTGGATTAAAACGGATATGAGGTTATTTTTGTGAGATCCATGATTGCACGAGGCACTCCCATCTAGACTTAGCGTGATGACTGAGGAGGTGAGCTAATATAGCATAGTGGTGATGCAAAAGAGTTGTGCAAGTTCATCTGCTTTTGGATCCTGCCCTTTGAAAAAAAGGAGAAAAAAATCCTGAAGTGCTTAGTGTTTTTTTTTGTTTTTTTAAGTCTGTTGATCCTTCTGCAATGTGCAACTGTTGGTGCATGCTTAATTTTTGCACACTGCGGTTCGAGTGAGTGACACTCGCTGAGTGATTTGTAAGCTTTCTCTTCGTGGGTGAAAATGCTCGGCAGCAGATGGGCAGCGGCATGTTTTTACGCAGCGTAAACAAAGCATCTTCTTTGGATTTCGGAATCACAAATATTAAGATACAACATCACATCTATTATAACTGTTCCAGATTCCTGTTGGACAGTTTTCTGTGCTCCAGTTTCAATCTGTAAGAGACACACACACAGACATGGATGGAGACATTGGGGAGGGTTGAACTGATTAATGGAAGAACATGACTTGGGTACGCTTCAGAGACAATCAAATGAGCCCTAAATCTCCTGAAGTGAGATAGATAGAAGCACTGGTAGCACATTGTGTGATCTGACATGTCCTCCACACACTTTAACTGGTATTATTAAAGAACTTGACAGCGCGGGTTTGGCCTGGCAGGGCATGTTGGACACACTGCAGCAGATCAGATAGAAGACAGGGGAAATGCTTTAGCACCTCTGAAACAGTGAGGGGGGTGCGGTGGTGAAACAAAAACGTAATAAGGAGATGGGAATTACTGCTGAATTAAGCACCACTTTGATTGGGAACTGATTGACCGATGGTTGGCAAAACATGAAAGAATGACCTTGAATTCTCCAGCGCGAGTATGGATTGGCACACAGCATCTCTCCATCTCTCTCCCGCCTCCCCTGCTTTCCTCTCTCCACTCTCATGTCTGTCAAATACACACACACACGCACACGAACTACCACAAGTATAAGCCTACTCTGACAGAAGCGCATACATGTGTACACTACTGCTCCCTCTCGGCTTTTTCACACTCTCTTTAGTGAGAGTGGGGAGGGGGGGTTAAAAAAAATGAACACGCAGTCACGTACGACATGCCAGAGTCGAGAGAGCAACTTCAAAGTAAGGCAGATGCAGGGACAGCACCCTCTGAATAAATTTTCTGGCCACCAGTTGATCTGCCCCCGGGCTAAGATTGTGGCTGTTCGCATCTCTCCTGACCCCTCATCAGCTCTCAGTTAAAACCGATCCCGCTCCAACGAGGCAGTCGTACGGAGAAACGGGGATCCGTAGGTTAAAGTCAGAGAGATTAAATCTGCTTTCAGGTGCTGAGGGTGTGAAGAAATTAATTTTTATCAAAGCTGGATTGTTAGAATTTCGCAAAAAGGAAAAGAACAAAAAGAGAGATAGTGGTGAACAAATCAGCATGAAGGCCTTGGCACTATCACAAAACATATTAAAGATAGCTGACGTTTATCATCTTGCAAATATACTCGATGCTGTCCACAGTTTGACCGAGTGTGCTTTATTATCATGCTTGCTTCAACTATTGTGTGTGTGTGTGTGTGTGTGTGTGTGTGTGTGTGTGTGTGTGTGTGTGTGTGTAAGGTTGTCATTATTTAAGAGATACTCCTGTTGGGCAACTGCTTATGCATGTCATTATTATTTTTCTGTGTTGACTTGTTTTAATATTTGATTTCTTTATTAATCATTCATAAGGCTATGGGGCACAAGTGTTGAATTATTGTAATTACACCTGCTGGGACATGCATAGTCTATTGCATCTTTGACACGTAATATCTTTAAGGGGGAGAAATCTGTATTTTTCCTCCACTTTAGGTTTTTTTTTTTGAGAAGGGGTATAGAAATATGCACACCAGAAACAAAGGGTGTGACTAAAAGGCTGCGAAACAGACTTCGGATAAACAAAATCATCAACTAACCGAAGCACAATTTGGAAAATTCACTCATACTTTTTTTCTGCATACTGTAGCCTCCTACATTTTCCACCCCTTTAAAAAAAAGCAAGGATCTGTAGCCCTGAGGGCAAATACTCACCTGTGTGTGTGTGTGTGTGTGTGTGTGTGTGTGTGTGTGTGTGTGTGTGTGTGTGCAAGTGCACTAGGTGCAGTATGCAACTACAGTATATGTTGCTTTTAACCGAATACAAATACACACACACACACACACACACACCCACACACACACTGACAAGCACATACACAAACACTCAGTAGGAATCTGGGGATCTAATGAGGCCCGTGGAGACAACACTGCTGAATTGTCAGTCAGCCTTCAGCTTGCTGACACACAGTCAACAACATCAGTGACTGCTTTTCACAAGCAAGCGAAGAATGTCGAATTGCATCAGAAGTCAGGAAAAGTCTGAGGTCCGCTGGACTTGGAATAAGAAATGCCAAGATAACGTGAGGCATAAAGAAAGAAAAAGCTCCTGAAGAATGAAACCACTTTCCTAAGTGTGTTGCACCTCTGGATAACTTTAGCAACTCTCCATACTTTGCGAGAAAAACAAAACAAACTCAGCTCATTTCATTTGTCGTGGATTTAAAATTCATCCCCGTTTTTAAGATTTGTGAGGAGGTTACTTCATATCTTTTAAAAAAATGTAACCACTTCCCTTGTTCTTCCAAAGCTTGCAAAACCAGGCTCCAGTCCTGTTCCTCAAATCAACAATGGGGCAATGTGCTTGAGAGAGAGAGAGAGAGAGAGAGAGGAGAGAGAGAGAGAGAGAGAGAGAGAGAAGTGAGCCAGGCATGTCACAGGAGGCCTGGATGTTCAGAGCCTTGTTGCCTCACTGTCATGCCTGGTAGCTGTGCCGTAATAGGCCGTGCTTTATCCCGGGTGTTATTGCGCTTTATTGTTTCAGGGCAGCGCAGACGTGCAATTTAAATAGAAGCGTGTAATTACGAGTTTGTCACTAAAAGCTGGCCTGTTATTTCCTCCTTCCCTGATGGAGGCGGCGTGGTCTCTGCTGCTTACCTGAACAATACTGGGAATATCATCTGGTCGCGTCACACGATAGACTGCTGCTGGTGTTTACTTAAACTATTAAAAGGCGATTAGGGTGACGCGCTGTTTGTGCTTTATTCGCATGTTTAAAACAAAGCGAGTCCACCTCGTAATTTGTCTATAATAATAATAATAATAATAATAATAATAATAATAATAATAATAATAATAATGATAATATATTGGGGTGGTGATTTATTTGTGGTCACGCAGCCCTCCAGTTAAAATGCCCCCCCTTATCACTTCATGGTCTGTATGGAGACTGCGCATTGGTGGCTTTAGGGTTAAGAATAGCTGATGTAGCCTACACGGCGGTGAATGAAGTGTCGGTTTTCAGCGCAAACTCCTCCTCTACGGACGGGCTTGCGCTTTTCTTCCACTTGAACAACCAAGTAGTTTTCAGAGCGCATTCCCCGGCAGCAATGTGGAGGGAAAGGGCGAGCACGTCCAGCTGAACCTTTTGTTTTTTTTATACTTTTGCACGTCTTTTGTTATTTCTCTTTTTCTAGTTATGAACTTTGTTTACGTTGGGGGCCCACATAACAAATTGTCGGTTCTCGGGGAAAGCAAGCGAGTCCGAAGTGGAGAAAACTGCAGCCCGTGTCGTTGTTGTTTTTTTCCCCTTTTCTTTCCTCATTTTTTTCTTCTTTTTAAAAAAAAACTTGAGCAGTTCTCTTACGCATGGATATTAAGAGATGAAATCGGACGTGTTGCTCGTTCTTGAATAACCTCGCTGTCGCGCGTGCTGTAGTTTATGTGGTCTCCGGACTCTTGTAGGAGGAAAGAAAGTCCCATTCCTCAGCGGCACAAAAAGTAGAGACACACAGGGACCGTAAGTTGTCCACAACCTGCGAAGGAGACGAAACTTTGCCAAGTTTGCGGCGCATCCGGCCACCGACGCCAAGCTTTCATCGATTTTTTCTGTCGCTGTTGCAAACTTTTAATTGTGGATTATTAACTCAAGGCTCGACATGGCGCACGGGATCAAGTTCAGAGGATGAAAAAGGAGTTTTAAAATATGAACATTTTCTTGTAGTTTACTGCTCCAGTGGTTCGCTTGGACTACGCTGATCAGATAAAGAAAGAAAAAAAAAGAAGAAAAGGTCAATTGTTGCGTTTGTTTTTCGTCCTCCTTGATACTCTCCACTCGTCTGCGAAAATGCCACAGTTAAACGGAGGTGGTGGGGACGATTTGGGGGCCAACGATGAAATGATATCGTTTAAAGACGAAGGGGAGCAGGAGGAAAAGATCTCCGAAAATGTGTCAGCGGAAAGGGATTTGGATGATGTGAAATCCTCCTTAGTGAACGAGTCGGAAAACAATAGCAGCTCATCAGACTCGGAGGTAAGTGCAGAGCACATTTTAAGTGCTCTCCGCGGGGCTCAGCATTAAAAGAAATGGGATTTAATAGCGCTGAAAGTTTCACTAGTTTCCCCCCTCCTCCTCCGTCTGTGTCTAATGTCCGTTGTAGCAAGCAGAGAGGCGCCCCCAAACCAGACCCGACTCAGAAAGTTATGAGAAAACAAGAGACTACTTCAGCGAAGGTAATGATAACAGTAATAATAATGATGATGATAATAATAAAAAGGAACTCTGGGTCTTTTGCATAGTGCAACTGGTAATTGTTGTGTCTTGCTTAACCATTTTCTTTATCCCTGCAGCACTGAGAAGACAGCAAGATGGTGGCTTTTTTAAGAGTCCACACTATCCTGGCTACCCGTTTCTCATGATCCCAGACCTCACCAATCCATACCTTTCTAATGGTTCGCTGTCTCCCAGTGCAAGAACAGTAAGTGTCTCTGCGGATGTGTTTCCCTCCCCTTGCTCTCTTTTCTTTGTTCCCTCTTACTCTGCAAAAAACTTTGGCCGTGCGTAAAAGTTCCTTGTGCACAACTCAGACCGCCATATTCCCTCCGAGTGGCCTCTCAAGGAGTACTAACTACTTCTTTGTTCTTTTTGGGGATATAAAATTCTCCCTACCACCCACCCCTCGCAAAGGCTCGCATATGAGAACTTCTTATTCAGATGGAAACCTCAGACACGTTGCTCAGTCTTTTTGAAAATAAGGAGCAACTTTGACAGTCCCTTACAAAAACTGTGCTGCAGCTTCACACTGGGTCTTCATTATATACTTAATAGTGGCCTCGCCTTACTAAAGCTGATGTTATCTAAAGTGCTGTTATTCCAGGGACTTGTATTTTGCAGTGCAGAGGCTAAAATGCCATTTTAGAATCGCAAGATATTCTCGTGTTGTTTTTACTTGCACCACATTTCTTTCTAATGTTTTTAGCTTCAGTGGCATTTCTTTTGATAGGCAGGCTAACTTCTTCTGTTGGCCTGCATATTAAAAGCTACTCTGCAAAAGGGGGGAAAAGGCTGTTGGTCAGGTCATATCCTACAGTAACAACAATGTAATACCTCACTCTGACACACACGGGAGGCATTTCACTGCACTGTGTCCCCCGACAGACGCTGTCCAGAGACTTTAAATGTCCAGATAAGGTTGACAGTCTTAAGCAAGTGTTGCTGATGCAGAGTTTGGAGTGTGTCATTTAACCTGTCGCATTGAGGCATTCCCAGCTTGTGAAGTTGTAAACATTTTATAGTGTTTAATACTGATTATTGGTTTGGTTGCTGCTTTTTTGTTGTTGTTGCAATTTTTCTTTTTTTGCAGTGCTTGGCTTCAAACATGACATTTTCACACAGCAGTGGGTAGCCAGTTAGTAATGCTGTGGACACTTAAGGTCAAACAGACACACATTTTAGGTAGTTTAATATTTGGAATCGGGAGACTGTTAAATGCAATGTAATTGGTGCTGCACAAACTTCCTTGAAATAATCTCTGCTTGTGAGCTCTGTTTTTCTTGAGATTGTCCATCCCCCAAGCCATGTCACCCCCCACCCCAAAAAAAGGAAAAAAAAAACAAAACAAGTACTTTCGTTAAGGCCTGGCAGGCATCTGACTGAAAAGACCCAGCCCCCCTTCCCTCCCCCTTTATCCTTTTCACTGTTCCTTGCCCACTCCCCTTGCCTCCCTGTACCTTCCATTCAATTAGAAAGGCGTTAGTTGACCATTGTTATTCTGAGCAGTCTTGATGGCTTCATTGGAGGTCTCCATTGGGGCTCATTAACTAAATGGCTACTCTCCTCACTCCATGTGATGCACGCTATCTTGTAGTTTGTCTATGTTGTTGGTTTTGGCCACCAGACTTTCCGAGGAGTGACGTCACAACCCAAGAGATAAACGTGCTCGAATAGAAGTGCATTAGAATACGTTTATTCCCCCCAAAGGAAACTGTGGTAGATGTATTTGGTGTAATTAAGAAACAAACCTAACGGCTTCAACTCTGTTATCTCGTCCCTTGCTTTGTTTTGTCATGCGTGTCTGGTATGAATGCCTCTCTCTTCCTGGTATTTTCTCTAGGAAAACAAGAGCGGAAAATTAATACAGCTTATTGCTTGTGGCAAAGTAACAAATAATTACAGGGGATTTTAAATTCTGAGGTATAATCCTCTATATTTGAAGAAAAAAAAAGAATGGGGTCAATAGGACAAAGTGGGCTGACTGTGTCAATCATCACTGTGGCAGAAAACAAGCAGGCAGACAATAGCTGGCATACTTAGCGGTCGTCTTAAGGTCTCCATATTGTACTGGGCTTTGGACTGGCTTCGTGGCTTAAATGTCGTGAATGTGATTGGGGAAAGGCTCAACATTTTTCTTTTTTTTTCACCTCTCATCGCGAGAGTCTGATTTATTTACACCTGTGGATCAAGTTTAGTGCAGATAGGTTTACAGAATAATATTTATCACACATGATGAGCTCTGCAGTAAAGCTTATCACGAATAATCATTCTGTGGAATATGCAGATAGGCTAGTAAGATTAAATTTCTTCCTACAGGGCAAATGAATTTGTTTTGTCACCGCTCCCGTCTTGACATAAAAACCATCCTGGTGCCCGCAAATACTTTTATGATCTTGTGCAGCTTGGAACGCCCTGCTGCTGGAACTGCCACATTTGTTTTACAAGCGCCCAGCAGTACGCGGTTGTACTTGTGCTGCATGAGACGCATTAAAGTTGCGTCTCTCACACAGATCGTGTGATTAGTGCCAGGCAACAAAATCCACCGTTTCCATTTCCTGGTGCAGACTAGGCAGCTTGATACCTTTGAGCGTAATGTAAATGTTTTTTTTTTTTAGTTTTGTATGTATGCAAGACATTCATTTTCACATTTGCATGAAACTATTTATAACTCCTACTTGTGCTCTCCCAACCAGCTGCTTTTGTGTAGTAATGCTGCATGTGCATTCAGTGCATATAATAGACGTGAGGTGTTGCTCAAGAGTTGTCATGCAGTAATTTTACTCTGCAGTCTTGAAGGTTTTGAGCCCCTAACTTAAAAAAAAAATAAAAATTGGGATGTGGCAACCCTATCATGAGCAATGAGAGACAGGCCTACATGGGATCAGCACAGAGTTCCCCTGAGGGCCAAGCATAACTGATTTAAAGCCTGCTCTGAGCTGACATTCCGCTGTAATCCACTGAGAGCTGAGGAGGAGGTTTTATGTTTGCAGAGATGTTCCACCAGACCTCTGCCTGCTGTGGGGCGCAGGACCGGAGCATTTGTTTTTTTAAACTTTTGTTTTGTTTTTTTACCCCTCTTTATCAAAGTTATCAGCACAAATCCAGCTAAATGTTTGCCAATTCACTGATTTGCATTGTGATCGAAGACTGTCAGATTTAACTTGGCGAAACACGCACTCCGCTCCACGCCACCGCCCCTTGTTGCCTTCATCAGCACTTTTAGATAACTCGGCCACTACATCACCATCATCCTCGCCGACGAGCGAAATGCCTCTTGTGTGTGAGAGGTGGCGAGAGAGTGTGAGCGAGGTTAGCCGCTCAAACATATCTTCATCAAATACACGGTGGGACACTCGAACTCCCGAGCATGATTGTTGAATAGAAAATGGTTTGAGATCGAGATATGAATGGAGAGCTTGTATAAGTCTGGACATGTCAGTGGCTACGATTGCATGCCGCATTGGCTCTCACCACCACCGCCACCCCCCCTCAATTCTTTCTGGTGCTTTTGGTGCTTAAAATGTGCAGACAAAGAAAAGTCAACACAGACATTGTCCCGCTGAATAAAAGGGCCTCTCCCTGCATAAGCAAAGCCTGTTTGTGTGGAGATGTCTTTTCATCAGGTGGCTCACTTGGCATTTCACTCACCTTGCTGCATGTGTGTGTGTGTGAATGAGCAAACATGCAACCATGCGTGCTGCACGTTTGTCTGTGCAGAGCCTGTGAGCGTCAGGAGGGTTGGGGGAGTGGGGGCGTTCAGGTGATGCTGTGTGGATATTTTGCAACAGAGGGAACAGTGTACGGGGCGCTCACATTCTCACAACGCTCAGTGTTGTATTCCTGAATGTTGGCGTGCAAATATTTTTATACCCAAGCGCTGTGTCAACACAGCTAACATTTTTGACTAGGTTTATAGTTTTTAAAGGATTTTTTTCCCTTCAAAGGCAAACACATCTACATCAATTTGGTGGCACTATCCAATTAGAAGGAGATCTCGATCGCCCGCAGAAATGCCATCACTGGCTGGGAGCTCTCGCCTGGAGTCATTTTGATAATGAACCCTCTGCTCGGACTTAAAGGAATTGAAAAACAATCATGATTTAGTTGCAGAAGAAGGGGAGAGATGTTTACATTCTCAGTTTCCACATAATGTGTGAATTGGTACATATTTCACGGCTGTATTTCTCAGCAATTAGCTTTTATATTGCACAGGGGTAATCAAGGTCAGTTCTAATTAGTGCAACACAAACCAGTGCAGCTAATAATATGTTGCAAATGTTCCAATTTACACAGAAACTAACCAACAAATCAGTAGATGTTATAACTTTATACCATCTCCAGCAGTGTCACATGCAAATCTTTTTTTTTTGGGGGGGGGATGCATGCATCTGGCATTTGATTTTCAGCCCACGGATGCTTTCTTCCTACCATCCCTCACACACAACTGTGTGAAATGGTGTCAGTCCTGGTCTCTATCCTTCTCTCTCTAATCTCTGTGGAAAGCATGAGCTGGCGTCAATTCCTCCCGCTACCCCATAGCCTGCTGGTTCACTACCTAACCCACCCACTCGCCCGCCTGACATTAGAAATTCTGTTTATAGCGTTCTCTGGCTTCTCGAGCGCGGGGCCCATCAGGAGCATCTCAGCACCCTTTGAGGAAAGGATAACCAACATCTCCCCTCTCCAGCCGCAGACTCCCCATGTTCAGTGACATCAATGAATCCCTTTGATGTGCCAAGATGAATATGTGTGCGAGTGTTTTTTTTTTTTTTAAAAATCAATTTATGTGTTTTTCTCGTTTGCTGCGTTTGGCCAGAACTGCTGCTCAGTTTGGTACACTTCTTTTTCTCCTTTAAAAAGACCAAACAAAAAATGGGAGAACTTGTGTTTAAGTCGAGATACATTTGGCCAAACAGGTGAACACGTCTAGCGCTTCGGAGCGCACGCCAATGTCTCCGCTGTTCTAGTCTCGGAACACAAAACTCTTGTTGAAGAGTTAAATATAGGCGATAGGCGTTCCGGTGAACAAATAGAGAGTCATGTCTACACATGTCCTTACTTGGCGCTCAAACAATTGCAATGCTTAGCGGATAATCTCTGCATCATGAATCTATTGTGAGACTCAAATATAGTTTAGTTAGAAGCAATGGAAAACCAAAGCTTGCGTTCTTTGTCACTCATTTTTTTGGTTAAACTGTTACATATTAAAAAAAGCTGTTCTTAGTGCAAATTAAAGCTCGCATGAATCGTGTGCGTGTCTCTGTCCTCATAGAAACGGAGAAGGAGTTTTATTCTTAATACAGTTTGTCAGAGTTGGAGTCGGAGCAACTCTGTCGGATACCATTTTTAAATGACTAAATTACCTGTGCTAGACAAATGTCGGATGATATATCGGTCGGGCCTTAATTATGCCTGCATCTAACCATAATTATGTTTATGATCCAGCCAGTTGAATGAAGGTGGATTAACTGTGTAATCGCTTGTGTAATACGACAAAGAAAGGAGATGAACTTGTGATTTTTTTGTCTGGATTGGTTAAATTAGTCTTATCGGTTAACACCTCCAGTACACTGCTTCTCAGTGAAAACTGCAGATAAAATCATAATGATCCCTACCACAGCAGTCTAACTGGTAGATTAGGGTAGAGTGACTGTTTCTTTATATAAGTGTTTGTATGCCCATGCATACCCATAACCACTACTGTTTAGGTCGCATAAAGAAATGTTTTCCCTCTATAATTGTACCTTAAACTCCTCGCTAGTAAAATGTGATTGTACAGCAGGAAGACAAAAAAAAAAAGCTCTAAACAGGGTTTCATCAGTCTGGTATTCCAAGCAGCTGTTTTCAGTTTAAGCACTGCAGGCAGCAGCAGAGGGAGAGGGAGCAGGCATGAGGAGAGATTGTTGATGAGATGTGGTGGTAGAAGCATAAACTGGGGCAGATACGGGTGCTGCTATTCCTTTGCCTGTTATCCTGTGGTGGGCTGCCTTCCAGACCTTGAGGCACTCACTTATCTGAGGGATTCTGTCTCCCACAGAGCACAGCTTCTTCTTCGTAGACCACAATGCCTTACCATTACCTTACAGTCACAACCCAGTCAACAACAGCAGGAGGATATCAGATCATGTGCATGTAGCATCAGTACTACTGAGATTTACACCAGGCCTCGCTTCGGTTCATATGCTGGGCACGGAAGTGCTCTGTGCAGCCCAATAAAGGCATGCGTATGCGTTGTACCAGTGAGGCTGTAGTGTCATACTAAATTAAGAAGTGGATGGACATCCTTCCAGAATGAGGTTAGTTGACTGCAAGCAGAGCAGCTGTTCTTCTGGTTGAGGTTATAAATCAGCAATGCCGCTTCCCACCGAGTTAAATGGTGGAGCAGGTTTGGGAGTGCTGTTGGAGCTCGTAGCCCACTGACAGATACATGTCACACATCCGCACGTTGCACCCGTACACAACCCGTGACCTGTTCCGCACTGACATTTTAAGAGTTGCTTTAACCCGTGCAGATTTTCACTTTACCCATAAAGCAAATGCATCTCTCACTTTGTCACGCATTTTAAGTTGCCGCATGATGATTTCTTGCACGTTGTTGTATTGAAATAGACCAAAACTTGCACGCGCTTGACTATAGAGCCATCGCTGTAACCGATAAGACTGACGCGCCATCTGCAAACTGAATTTAGCTCTGGTAGCTCGTAAGTAATGGATCGTATATGTAACTGTATAAATAAAGACGGAGAGCTAGTGTCACGTGTTTAATACATTTATTTAGACACACGCATATTAGCCTGGGGTAAATGTATGTCACAGAAGCATTATTTCACTCTGTTGTTTAAGCCATTATTGGAACGTGTCCGTGTAAGCTTTAGTGGTTTACATTTTACCATTAAAAACTGTCTGCAACAGTACTTGTAAAAGAATTTATGCATTGCCACTTTATTGCAACAGTGTTTTTTAAGTGAAGTTTATAAAATGTTCATGAGAGCACGCCGATCTTAGATATCTAAAAAACAACAACCAGGAAACCCCATAAAGTTTGAATTTGAATTTGTTTGTTAAATATCACACATTGACACTTTTCCCATGAGATCAGGCTGCCTGTCCTGATATTGGTATTAACTTAACCTTTGGGTGCCCCTCTCTTTCCCCGTTAGCCTCATAAACCAATTGTACTTGTTAAGAAGTCACAATGTTCTGCGGAGCAGCAAATTAGATTAAAGCCGAGCAAAGGCACAAGTCATCGAAAATGTGTAGCCTCCTTATCTCGGTCCAGACTTGTGGATCCTGTTAGAATAAACAGCAGGAGCAGCAGAAGCGTCTGATGGCCTGAGCTGTTTGCATCGCTCTCAGCCACAGGATATCCCTCTTCCCTGACCTTATCTGCTCAATTTAAAATTATGAGGTAATGTTCTTGATTAGTTATGAGTAAGGGATGTGATTGAGGGCCTTGTGCTCAGCAGACATAAGACACTCTTTACAGATAGCGGGATTCCCCTAACGCCTGCCCTCAGATAATCAGCATGATTAGGTTGCTTTGTGTTGAGAGTTTATCATTTGATATACTCAGCTTGGGTGCTTCTTTAAAGAAGTAAGTGTTGGCATGAGGTTGATCTTGTATCAGATGATAATCATGGATGTGGGGTAGGGTCAGGATCTCCATCGGAACAATTCCCTACATATTTGACTGACTTATTTGCTTCAAATGTAGAGTAGCTACATTAGAAAAAAAAAAGATCTAATCAAGCCTATATGACATGGAATAGGCCAAGGAGCCCTTTTGTTTGATTTGTACATGGGTTAGAGGAGCTGGCTATTGGAAATCCCTGAAGCAGGCTTTAGGGGCAGGTCTGATTCTCGTGTGAAATGGGAAGGCTCTATAGCTCTCGGCTGACTTGACTGGGGCTGTATGGGTGTGTTGGCAGGGGGAGCGCCGGTCATGAATAGGGTCTTTGACTACCTCAGACTTGCCCTGAAAGGCAGGACAAAGACCCTAGGGCAACGGCTTAGAGCCTCACAGCTGAGCTACAGAATGCTTGGCCCAGTCTTCCTCCCTCCTTGCCTGATTTAAATACTACAGTGGCTTTCAGCATTCTGGCGACGGAGCGATCGCATTCACCGCAGCACATTTACCATCAACTTTTCCCTCTGTTTTTGTTTACAGTAAACCAATGCCAGAGTTGTTTACGTAATCCATTGTACAGAAATCCATCAGAGGTGCGGGTGACTCTCTTTAAAACTGCCTGAAGACGGACTCATGCTGTTCATATTAAGCAGAATTTATTTTGCTGCAGACTAACTGTTGGCATATGTGTGTACCACTGCTAATCACAGCTCCACTCAGAGTTGTTAATTATGGCGCATTTTTGCCTATCCTCATGCAAGATGGAGATATTGGCAAGTAAACGGGATAAAACTCGCTGCGCACCTCTTAATCGCTCGATTATTTTTGACAGATCTGTGTGACTCTTCAGCTTTCGAAATTTGCAGATGGAGAATAAATAGCCATAAATCTTTTCTGCAGAGTTAATGGGGTTATTTGAGTCCTGTCCAGACACTCTCTCCCCACAGAGTGTCTAGTTTCAGATGTCACTCAGAGCTTTGTTTGCCCCCCTGGGTGAAGGGTTAGAGGTCAAGGTTCAGGGCCAGTTGGCTGAGTGGCCGCGAAAGCTCAGGCTTCCCCTCGGCATATCCGATCCCCTCCTCTACATCAGCCCAGCAGCCACAATGAAGGGATCAGTTTGCAGCATTTGTCTTTCCTTTTCATTACCCGAATGATTTTCGACTCATGTCAGAAGTGTAATTAAAAGAGTGCCTTTCACGGTTTTTGCAGTGAGTGGAAAACCATTCACTGCAATGTTACTGCGCTTGTTGTGAAGTTTCACTGCTTTTCCTGTTTTGTCCATTATTACCCCCTAAACCTCCCACCAATCTTTAACTGGGATTATTTGCATAATTTGAACATTTCTGTTAAGACCTTCTTAGCCTTTCTCAATTAAGAATCACACCTCAGCACAATCTCACCCGGCCTCAAATAATATTAATAATAATAATAATAAAAAAAACCTTCTCAGTTTCTTTGTTCAAAACACCTCAAAACTTTCAGCCTCCACCCACAATCTCAACTTTTCTCCCTGCCCCACCACCGCCACCACCCAAACATGTCCTCCAGCCAGGTTTATTATGCCGTTTCACGCAGACCAAAATTGCAGCTGCATGGAGAACAATCTGGAGCACATTAGCTCAGGCGCTGTGATTTATAAATTGTTTCTCAGGCCATAAATCCCTGCTGTAATTGTGCACAAGCACCCCCCCCCCCCCCTCTCTCTCTCTCTCTCCAGTCACCCCCTCCTATTCTCTCCCTCTCTCTCTCTCTCTGAGCAGCTTACAGTCCTTGGGTTAACATTTAATTGTTTGCAGAAGTGTGCAGCTTGGATTGAGTGGAAGCTTGTTGCATTGTGGCACAGTATCGCAGAAACAGTTCTCCATGAAAGATAAACTTTCCTACTTTTTTAAAGGCTGTTTGTAAAACCCCCTTTTTTTCCCTGTCGCATGGTGTGAGCTAAACGTTCAGAATGGGATGTGAGCGTTTTTGTCTTCAGCTCCCTGTTACCGTGGTTCATGCTCTGCATTCCTGAATACTATGTAATTGTAAGGGGGCCTCTCCTCAACCCTGTCCCAGGGAATCTGATATTTACAGCAGCCCTGATCATAATCACCTTGCCCCTCTCATTAGATTGCATTGAAAGTGAAAGATAGCAGCAGCTGTATTGTTTTAAGTAGCATGTCCAGCCTCGAGGTCTCAGTGGTCTGGTTAATGCCATGAAGATTTTTTTTCTACAAAAAGTTGTGACAGCCTGTATGAATTAATATTAGTTGCTCAAAACTGGACATGTTTTCCCAAAATATGTAAAAAGTGATTTAGTCAATATTAAAATAAACTGATATTGGTTCTCTGCTCATGTTCCTGCTTCATTGTTTTGCTTTCAAGAGACCTGGTGAACCTTGAAGAGGTAAAGGACCTAATGACCCATCCTGCCTTGTGATTCCTCTATAGGCTTTTCTTTACACCGTGAACGTGTAGGTTTTGTCTGACGGGTTTCAAGCTTTTCAGAGTTTCAGAGATGTAAGAAGAGCCCTGCATGGGGACAAAGTTATAGACAAGCCTATTGCTAAATCGTGATTTAGCACTCAATATCAGCACGATGAAAATGAAGCTTGCAGACTGTAAGGAAATGACTTCTACAAATGTTTCAGGTATTAAAAAAAACAAAAAAAAACCCGCTGGCAGTCTTCCAGACCTCCCTGCAGTCTGCTGACAGTACGCATAACTAATCCCGGGGAATGTCATGGCAATTTTGTGCTGTGTCACACATTGTGGAGGTTTGAGATTGCTTTTACTGTTCGATTCAAAAGCTACATTGTAGCACATGTAGCAAATTTCTTTCTTTTGTGCCAAATGATTTTTGAATATAGTTTGCATGACTGTTAGAGCTTAAAAACAGCGACATATAGATGGAAATGAATTGATTCCACGTCAAAGCGACTGATTCCACAGCTTTGCCACCTTAAATTATATGGCCTCAGTCCCTCTCTGAGTCCCCTGTGTTTGAGGACTGACTGTGGCTGAAACATACCTGTGGCATTTGAACGTACGTGTGTGTGTGTGTGTGTGTGTGTGTGTGTGTGAGTAGGAGAGAGCCGGAGGAGAGTGGAGGGAGTGGAGTTTGCAGTGGGGTGATAGGGATGTCAGGTAGTAAAAACTGAGATGAGGCAGGGCCCAGAAGTCTGCGGGGCCTGGAGATTTGCGCTTTAGCACTCAAGAGAGCAAACACAGGAGGCATCTGCAGGCAGCTGTGTGTGTGTGTGTGTGTGTGTGTGTGTGTGTGTGTGTGTGTGTGTGTGTGTGTGTGTGTGTGTGTGTGTGTGTGTTTGGGGGGGTGGTTAGGGGCTGCTGCTGCTCAGGACAGGGGTTGGGGGAGTGGAGCTGGGTGGTGGTGAAGAGACAGAGGGGAGGGGGGTAGGACTTGCAGAGTGAACACAATCAGCCCTCTGTTTTCATAAGACTTGTGGTATGTGAGAGCAGAAACAAATGTGTTTAATTTAGGCTCCTTTTTTCCCTCCTTCTCTCTCTCGCTCTCTCTCGCTTGCCTTCTCCACTACACCCACTTATGCCCACCTCAGTTTTTCAAAACTGACTGCCCCCCTTCACGACGCTTTGCTGCCTCTCCTCTAGCCCTGTCAGCTACTCTTGGGAAGTTAAAAAAAAAGAGAGAGAAAAACAAATGTGCTCTGTCAGTGAGAAAAAAAAGGTGCACTTTTAGACGTACGTGTGTTTACTCTCGGAGGCTGGGGGTAAATATTTATTTGCAATTTCTGGAAAAAGAAGAGAGGGGTTATTTTTATGTCTTCCCTGTGTATTTGGGAGTGATTACCACGCTGTGGTATTTGCCCCGTTCAGCGCGAGTGGGTGGGGGTGCATGCAGAACTTATTATTGCCTCCTAAACGCCTTGGCAAGAAAACGCAGCATTATATTGGTAACCCACGCTGTCTCCGGTCAATTTGTGTTTGGTCATAAATGAAAAATTCAGGTCTCACTTGTGTGTCATTGGCGTAGTGTTGACACACACACACACCTAGATTTGATTTCTAAGTCGAGCTTTACTGTAAACAACCAGCCGACTGCTGGTAACCACGTTGTGTTCTGGAGTTAATTATACAGACGTTTACAGCTGTGAATTTCAATGAAACGAGGCTACTCCCCAAACAATAAAAACGTTGCGTTCCTGCGCGACTGGACAAACAATGCCGCGGGTCGTTGAGCAGAAAGCATATCTTAGACATTAGAGGGCTAGCCTGTCTTGACATCGGATCATTGTGACATTAGCAGGGAGCCGTTTGTGACAATCGAAAGCAGATCTCCAAAGGTGCAGAAAACCACATAACTGACTTCACATAATTAACTTTGAATAGCTTTGCACCCTACTCTCTGTCTTTATGAGATGGCCTTGCTCTTACCAGATGTATAATTATTTTCTCCTGCGTCTAATTACACAGTGAGTTTTTATGTGACCTGCTGTTGTGCTCTGTAACAAAATTACTCACTTATTCCTGACTGTACCCTCACTTTAGCTTTAAACGGCTGATTAAAATGAGCTGAAATCCAAGGAGGAGAACAATGGCGGCTTCATTCTAACACACACATTGCAGTTAACGTTGGTTACACTCTAGATGCAGGAAGTAATAACTCAGGACCATGTCATGCTCAAGGAAGACAAAAAAAAAAAAAAGAGTAGCCTCATGAAACAAATAATTGCTTGAGTTGCAAAAATGCAAACGCCTGCTTAAGTTGCAGCTCACTCACTGAGACAGAATGTTAAAGAAGCTTTTTATGGGGGTTTGTCTTGGCCTTGTATTCTGTTAATGCTGTTTTATTACTGAAACAGCAGTAAATTCACTCCAAGGACTTTTCAAATAAACCCGGTTTGCTGGTGAGTTTGGCCTTGTGCAGAATACACATGAGGTAGTCATATGACGGCATCGCTCATTGAGTAATTTAAAGCTGAGACCTTTTGAGAAAAGCGCAAACCCACGTATCTTGCCTGTTTTCGGAAGAGCACGTCATCGCTGCGTACGTCTGACATACAGTGCGTATCCTGCACGAACCGTCTTGGAAATGTCGGAAGAAGCTTGACGCTGCGCTGTCAGGACCTCCCCGGCGCTGCCTCCCTTCATCGCTTCTCGCTCCCCTTTTTTTGCACTAATAGTTCTTTTGTGTACAAGAGCATGTTAAGAGGCCAATGAGCCTGGCCTTAATAGGCCACGTCGTCATAGAAACCACAGCACTCTGGATGTCTGACCTTTGACCCAGTTTTTCTACTGGCTGTGAATAAGAGTGCAGGACGACCAACCGGGTCACAATAGAAGCCTGGCAAACTGAGGGAGTGCCCCTGTCATAGTCACTTAACTTCATTCCTCTGTGGGCTAATGGACACTTCAAATGTGGTAGCCATTAGCAGCATGCTATTTCCAGTGCAGCAACACGGGCTTCTCACGGTTAATGTAGTATAAACCAAGACGACAGGCTTCAACCCCAAAAGTTTTTTATGGGTGCCTAATGTAACTGTATTTATACTCCATGTATTCTGCAATAGAAATATCACCATAACTTACACTCTCACCAAACTAGGTTTTTTTAATCTTCCTCTAATTAACAACCTCCCTACCACCGCTACTAATGCATACTTACCTCATAGTGGACCAGTTGAAAAGTCCACATTCAGTGCAGGCAGTAGCCTCATTCGCAGACGGTATTGCGGGTATTACCAGCTGAGCCGCTTGTCATTTCCCCATCAATTACACGCTAATTAGCACAATGACTTCCAAGGTTTGCTTAACAATTGTCTGCGTAATTGTCCTTAATGTCGACAAACAATGGCGCTTAATGCAAACTCTGAGACAAAGGCGGGTGCTACCTATCACACTTTCCTTTGTGCCTTAAAGTCTTTAATTGTGTTTCATGCATAGATCAGGTTTAGGTGTCAATAGCCCCGCGTGGAGCAGGTGATATCAGCAGAGAAAACCTGGGAGGGACTGTTCCTGCCGGGAGCCTGACAGGGTTATTGTCTGAAGTTGCTGTTCATATGGGCCGGGGGGACGGTAATTAACACCTCAGCCAAACAGCAAGCTGTGTGGCCCATTTGTTTTCTGTTGGGGAGGAGGGTTAAAAGAAAACAATGGGGAGGAGTTCTCCACACAGTAGGTGATTGACATTATCTGCCGGGGTGATCCATGGAGGCATTCCTGCTGCTCGGCTATTCACCGCAAGTTGGGCGAAGTCGCTTTTACAAGCACCAGGCCGCGTCTGAGCTGCCACTTTATGCATATTCGCTCCTTTATTTGTTGCCTGTCTGACTGTTTTTCTGTTGATTTGAGTGAGTTAATCCAATTGAGCATATCATGCTAAATGGTAAATGGAATTGTGCTCATATAATTCTTTCCTACTCCAGCTGACCACTCAAAGCGCTTTTTGCCACAAGCCACATTTGCCCATTCGCGCACATTCAAACAGCGCTTCATTTTATGCCCTTTATAACTAAGTAACATTTGGTGGGGGCGGGGGTCCATGTATTGAGCCACTTCCTGATCCACCGCCACCAATACATATGCAAAATCCTGCAATCCGTTTTAGATAATATAGCAAAATTAACATTACCTAGATTTACGCTTAACACGACTCCTCAGTGCGACCTTTAAGTTAACAGATAGTTGTTAGCAAAAGTTTGGATTTTTTTTTCTGTCCCTTTGGCAGACTCTCTGACTTAGTTTGACAGCAAATGTCCAGACATCTGTCTCTTCTCCGTGCTCCGCTGTTGGCCTGGAGTATGGCAGCGCACACTTCAGAGATGACAAAGACTCTTGGCTGTGTTTTCCTCTGCTCTGTGAGAGCAATGTAACAATTAGAACCCAGCTCTGGCAGGCCACATGCCCCCGAGCATATGTTGTATTCTCTGTGTTCAAAAACCCAAACGCCTCCAGTGCAGCTTTTTTGGAAAATTTCAGTGGCATCACTGCCACCTTTGTTGCATCTGGGTCCTGTAAAAGTAGCACATTCTACTGATGTCTATTCTGAGTGTTGGAGGCAGCAGGGAAGGCTGGAAGACAATTAGAGAGTTACGAAAATGGATCAGCTAAACTTCACTTTAGTTACACACTTCTTTCAGTACTCTGTCCGAGTGTGCTTACCAGAGCTTCCAGCCCCCATGCTGAAATAGGCATTGCTATGAGACCTCAACCATATGGCTGCGTTTGTTTCTAATAAAATAAGGGCGCGTGTAAAGCATTTCCAAATGTCTTGCAGTTTAATTTATATTAGGTTATCTCCTGTTTCACTCTTTTACAAACATCTAGTACAGCTTAAGCCACGGCATTTGAATCAGCCACTTAAAAAAATGCTGGCTCCTATTCTGCAGTGCAAACTTTCTTCTGACACTTTACCTGTTTTTTTTTTCTCTTTCCTTCTGCACTGCAACACAGAGAAAGTTTTTGCTAAGCAGCATGGCCCCCAATTCCTCACCTTTTGTTTCCAGAAGCAACTCACAGACTCGAGCACCCTCCCTCTCTCCCTCTCATGTATGAGTGAGCGGTGTGTAGCTCAAAGTGTGGACTGGAGCTAATGTGACAGTGTGCGGCTGGCATTACCTGGCTGGATGTTTCGGGGAGTGTGTGAACAGTTGCTACATAGGGCACACTGGCAATTAAAAGAAAAGTAGGTGCTCAGAAAAAAGTGCCCGGGGGCATGTTCCTCAGTCCTGGCAGAAGCTGTCAAATAAGGGATGGATTGGGTGGGAGAGCTGGAGTGGGCACGGCCGGGCCAGACCAAACGCTCACAATAGCGCTCGTTTCATTTGTGGAAGGACTCATGATTGACATAGATTAGACAGAGAAAACTGCATTGTTTTGGATTTTCTCTCCGGAGAGTAGCATTCATTAGGCACTATGCACACAGCAGAGTAAAGTTTCAATAGGGAGCTAGCAGCCTTTAAAAGCAACTGCCTCCTGACAGTTGTATGGACTTGGGCCCATTAGTTGGAACCTACGATTCAGCCTTGAGCAGTATAGTGAAAATGAAGAGGGCTGATGTCAACTCCAAGAATTTCCCCCCTTTTCGAAGGGGAAAAAAAAGGTCCCCTCCCCCTACCTTAGTGCTCTGTTGGACCCCAGCTGTCAGGAAACAATACCCTCTGCCTGCTCCGACAAACTAATTCCTGAAAATGTTTTTTTTTTTCTTCCCTCCTCTCCCTTTTCCCTCTCCTGCCATAATGTCTTTTCCATTTTTAACCCACAGCCATCCAAGCTTCCTTCCTCCTTACAAACCCGGAGTGATGAATGGAGTTTTAAAAATCAAAACCTGAATGCATGACTCCTCTAGTTTGCCTCTTTGTCATCATTTATCCTGCACCGACTTTCAGAAAATGGACAAAGCTTTGCATATAGTCTTTAGCTGATTTTGTCCAGCTTTAAAAAATTTATTTTTTAAATGTTTTTAAGCGACGGGTACTATTAATGACCTTCTTTATTAGCAAGATGTTTCCAGTGGGCGGACTTTTTTTTGCACTGGAAGTCATACATGGAGTCTTATTTATAAAACAATGCTAGTTCACTGCAGACTGATAACAGTGGATGCATGGGGAAATTGCTCAACAACATGTGACAGAATTTATAACGCTACCGAAACAATGACTTGCGAAGGCTTTATGTGTCAACTCGACATGGGCATGAATGAAAAACAAACAACACTACCTATAAAATAAAACTCTTGATTATTTTTAAATTGTACCAGGGAGAAAATCCACATGCATGACAAGCTGCTGTATCCGGTATTTAAGCTGATTCATAAACCAGATGGTTGGAGCTCTCGGGCTTCATGCTATCTTCATTGCTGTGGGACAAAAACAAAATGCTCAGTTTGTTGCATCGAGCAGTAAAACCTCTTCTTGAGCGCATTTCTCACAAAGGGAGAGAAGAACAGTAATAATCTGACAAGCAGTTGCAGATTTCTGTCTAGCAAATGCCAGAAAAAAAGAGTATGATTACTTTCATATTTGAAAAAAGTGTGGAGAAGAAAGAAACGAGCAGGGGCTGCGATCAGGTCAAAGGGCCATACGGATTGAGGTGGGTAGTCAGGAGTCTTTTGCTGATCTTTAGATGGTTCTTCCTCTTCCTTCCAGCTGTCTCTTCCCACCCGCTCAGCGATGGGCGCCCACAGCTGGCCTCTTGTTTTTCCCTGACAAACGGCAATTTCACAGTCCTCCACCAGTCCGTTGTGTTCACATCGCTCTTCCTACTCTCCGCTGTGCCAGAACTCACTGTCAGACTCCAGCAGCACTGCGGGTCTCGTACAGGTGTCTGCTGGAGATCTCTGTGGGTTTGACACCATTTTATGCCACTTTTGCACTGTGCGGAAAAAAAGATTGGTCTGCCTACACTCACATTAGAGAGTGACTTTTGCACACGAGACTCTATTTTTGAATGCGTTTTGTTAAATCCATATATTTTATTTTCAGTTTTTTGGTTGTTTTTTGTAACCCCCTTTCCCTGTAGTGTGTACTTGCTGTGGTTCAACGCTGCTTCTTTTTTTTTTCTCACTTGCAGTACTTGCAGATGAAATGGCCACTTCTAGATGTCCCCGGATCTGCAGGACTAAAGGATTCTCGCTCTCCGACACCTGGCCATTTAGTAAGTAAATCTCAAAACAGAACAAAATTCAACCCAAACAACGATAAGATGTGCAAGCGGGGTTCGACTCCGAATTCTTGGCATTACCGATCACTGACAAACACTTTGGATTGCTGCACGTGCACGCTGCAAGTGTCGGACGTCTTCCGCAGGTTTGCTTCAGTGCGTGCGTCAGAAAGATTGTGGAATAAGTTAAGTGCTTATCAGACAAATCATATAAATGTATTGAGGGAATCAATTTACTGCAAGCCGTATAAATGCTTTAATCAGACCATGAGCGTAATGCGATTATTCACGATAATGAAGTTATCGTGTGCATGCAAATCTGCCAGTTCCCACCCATCCATGTGCAGCTTCCCACCACAGCCTGCAACACCCGCAGTCCAGCTGCTCAGCAGCCTGTCTGTCTTTACCACAATAACTCAGTCTGCAGCATAAATCTCTCAAGTTTGATCCTCCCTGCCATTCCTCAACTTTCCCACACAGGTGTGAGCTAATCATGATGGTGTCTCACTCGGGTTAGACAATGCGGGGTCTCAGCAGACCTGTTTGGTTTGTGGCTTCACTGAGGGATGTGTGTGTTTTTTCAGATGGAAAACACAAGATAACGTGGAGCCTGAAGTTTACTATCTAGCATCTCACCTGCATGATTGTATCAGGGCGTTTTCTGGTTCAGGAAGCCAATTTTTAAACAGTGCAGAGAGTAGGAAGCCATTGTCACTGCTCTGTAGTCGAAAACAGTCGCCGTGACTCAGCCCCCTTGACCTTAAATCCTGACTAGACATGCTTGCTGTGTTTGCGGTTGATCCTCTGAATCCTGTAATTGCACTGATGCATTTGACAAAGTCCTCATTGAGAGCAATTAATGGGAAATTGTGAAGAAAACAGAGTTTGCTCATGGGACTGCAGTCCTGACTTTATGTCTCAATTAAAGATATTCTATTAGGAAAAATGCTGACCTATCAGTGACCCTTTTTGGTTTTCTTTTAGACTCTAAGCAGCTGCTTGGTGAAGTTTTGCTGTTTAGCCAGTACTGAACACTATAAAATTGTCTGAATCCCCATTGTAGTGAGCAATAATTCACAGAAATGAATGCGATGATGGCAGTTGGATTAAAGGAAATTAAAGAACGTTGACTGAGGTTTAGTTCTGCGGTTGGATTGTTTCTGTTCTGTCCTTCAGTAGCTGTTGCTACTTTTTATGTGACTCTATTGTGTCTTGTGGCCTTCATGTCTTTGAATGTCATTAAACCAGAAAAGCTAGTACAGAAAGAAACAATGTAGAAGTCTGAGAATGCGAGGGATCGTTTTCTGGCAAAAACTGTCTGAATACAAAGTATCATTTGTTTTTGTGTATTTCTCTTTGGAAGTTTGGAACATGTGTTCTCTTTTCTTATGCATTTAAATGTTTAAAAAATGTTTTTGTATATGCACAGCAGAACTTGGAAATTGCCTTTAAATTCAACATCTGTACAAGCTCTGTACTGGTGTTGGCGTTGTTAATGCTAATACTGTTAAGACGGCTGTAATGCACGGGCGGTGCGCTGTCAAATGTCACGTATGAAACACTTGTGGAAAAAATAATTATGCTTTTTTTTTGCGCTAAATCAGTGTCAGTGATGGGGAAGTTCACTGAAAGTGTAACTGCTTTCATTTTGTCATCTAGATGAGCAAGTCGCTACGCTCTATCTTGTGACCTGGGACCACAGGGTTATTTGATGTGGGGTGGGTAGATCGAACGCTGGGTACGGCGCACTGTGGGCACTGAGGATAAAAAGTGAAACACCCCGCTGTGCCCTTACCACCCCCCCACCCCCCCACCCCCCCCCCTTCTGGGCCAGGTGCCCACATACTCCTCTGGTGTGCTGCTGCTGACAGGGAGCCAGGCTGATTATGTGCTCATTACTCCAGCCGAGGAGAGAGAAGGAGAGTGGGAGGGGAGCAGCAGGCTGGCTCCCCAGGCCTGCAGGCTCCCTAGGCCCCAACACTGCACTAATGAGAGCAGGGGGAGCGGATGGGCACACACGGGGGGCCAGGGATTACTGCCCAGGGCCAAGAGGAGCCAGAGAGAGAGACCCAAGGAGACGCTGAGGAGACCCCAGCAGGGACTCCTGAAGCGGACCTGTTCCCTGCGTGTGTTAGATTTGCTTCTTTTTTTATGTGAAGATGGACCACCACAGTTTGGATTATCTGCTGGGGCCTGCTTATAGGGATATGCGTATTCATGCATTTTAAAAGCATGTCGACAACTGGGTTCACTGATAAGGTTTTTGCAGTCTGTTATGGAGAGGCCTGCTCAGTCAGGCTCTTCTGCACATTAATAACTTTTAGCCAGTTGCCACATGTTGATATGTGAAACTTTTTTTTTTGGGGGGGGGGGGGGGGGGGGGGACAATGCACTTTCAAATTTCTACCAATCGGTGTTGCCAGAGCAAAATTGCTTTGACACTTCTGACGATTCTGTTGGCGTGAATGAAACAAGAAAAGATGTTGGTGAATAGAAATTGTGTTCGGTGGGTCCGGGGAAAGACCATCTTGCCACAGATTGGGTCCATAAGGCCTGTATGCTAATCGGAAGCCTGCTCTTGCCCGAGATCCTCAATTATTCAACAGACAGGTTTGTTTAGCATTCAGTTGGTATTGCTTTTGGTAGTAATGATGATGCTGGGGTTGGAGGACTGGGAAGAAGGGAACAAGCTTTTTTTTCATGAACATACCACAGCGTGTCTTTCGCGCACACACACACACATGCACACTCGAGTGAACCCCAAAAACCCCCATTTCAGCTCCTGTGTTCAGAGGCTTGCCTCATGAATAACGCATCAAAGGCGCTGCAGGGCCAGGTGATGCAGTATGGAGAACTTGTCAGCCCATCAGTAGTGACCCAGCTGGAGGAGAGGAGAGGAATCTTCTATAATATATCGATTCCCACTTTGCTAATAGTGATCACAAGCCTTGCCGTACTTACTTGCAGCAATTCATTCATTAGACCTGTTGTCTGTCTCATTACTGAATAGTTTTGTTAATCTGTTTTACAGAGAAGCTGTGACTCGTTAATCAGACAGAACTGGCTGTCTGTCCCTCAGATGCTTACTGGATTACAGCACACTCAGTCGTCAAATATGGGCCGATCTGCGCTTGACAGAATCGCCCTCTTTGTTTCAACATGGTATGGAGTAATCACGGCACCAAGGGGCCTGATCCTGTCAGCGTATCACAAGCTACTTAGTCACCGAATTGTTTAAATGAATCAAAGTGGCATGGTAGAGAGCAAGATTCCAGAGATGCCTTTTTGTCTTCCCACATGCGTCTGGTGTAATTTCTACATCTATGGGCTCTTAAAACATTTTAAGAAGAAATATTAAATAAAAACGATACATTTTTTTCCCTCCCCAAAGCGATACACATATTTGCCTTCGACCTATATTCCTTTAACAGACCTTTCACTGGGAGTCCGGTGAGATTTTCTCGTTTTGCATTAGGCAGCGAACAACCGAGATCCATGAAATCAAAGGCTTTGGGAGGACTGTACTGAATACTGATCTAAGGTCTGCAGTCCTGCTGGGCCACTGCAGAGACAGGATCCTCTTCAGAAATGTGATGAGGAACCAGTGCTTTGATTCCAGTCGAACTCTTTAGAGGAGCGTACTCAGATCGAGTGCGGCAGACTGAGTGAAAAGATACTGTTTATTAGTGGCCGATTCACCAGAAAGTAATGTTACTGTCTGATAATTTACAAATATTTATCGCTGGTTAGGCTCCAGAGAGATCTGTCCGTGTTTACAGCCATATTTATGGTGCTGACTTTGCTAGCTCTCTTCATTTATTTAATGACTGCTGAGGATGTTCACTCCAGTAATCTGATGCCGTATTATTCTAACCTAGAATTATAATGCCGTTGACCTTGTCAGAGGCGATGACCAGTCGCAAAGGCGCGCACTGCCTGTGATGAATGGCATACTTTTTGGAGTGGCTGATTTTAAAGACACACAACCGTACGACACGGTCAGTCCCCTTTCACGTCCGCTTCCTGTTGGCGTTGACAAACAAGGCTCGGATTTCTCAGCATGCCAGGCATTCTTTTCACGCCGTCTTTCCTCGAGTTTTGAAAGGCCTCTGAGCCTCCCACCCAGAATCGCCGAGCATAAAGACACACAAAGCTGCGGGGTTATTCAGTTTGTTCTAAGCTCTCTTCCCCATCGGCTGTTTGCCTAGTAATTCAATTCAGATGTGCAGGATCCAAAAACATGTTTGCTTGAATGAAATCCACTCCTCCACCCACACTGACCAAGGACTGTGCTTTTCTTAGCACCGTTCCAAGTTGGACAGCCAGGCTAGGTGCTGCCACCTCGGCCTTTTTAGCTTTAAGCCCTCTTCAGAGACAGACATCTTTTCTCTGCACCGGCTTTTTTGTTTTTTGTTTTCCCCCCATCTCTCTCTCTCTTAAACCTTCCTGTTGCTATTTCAGATGAGCAGCTCCGAGTGTTTTTACTTGGATAGATGAGGGTTATGCACCATTGCAGGCATGTTTGGAACAAGCACATCGATGTAAAGATTTGTATCTTTCTGGCGTAGACAGCGTCTGTATGTGTTGTTTGTATTTAAAACGTGGCTCATGACTCCTGCGGTTTTCCTCTTACACTTGGCTTGTGGATAATAATACTACGCCTATGATGGTTTTCACGGGCTTGAGGAATATTACCCCGGACATAAAGCGAGCCAAAAAAGGCACTGATAAACAAGTTGTTTGGTTTTGAGTTATGATGTCTGAGTTCTGGGGAATTTAATTAATTTAAACTAGCTTACAATTATGCTGATTTCTATTCATTTAATTAAAAATATATGTCGAAATAAAAAAGGAATTTGCTAGCTCAAGTATCCATTTTCATCTCTAACAGAGAAGCTCTAACAGGTAGCATGTAGGTCAGAATAGTTTTGCGTCCATGGAAGCTGCACACGGCATTTCTCTCTGCATTTTGTCAGGCTGGAAGCAGCCTGGATTTGAAACTAGTGCCTTCAAACTTAGAAATATGTTTGGAGCGCCCGATTCATGTATTCCAAGATATGAATTATTAATGTGTATCATTTCAAATTCTCACTGAACTGCTTCCCAAAATGTGTTGGCACCCAGGTCTAGAGGTCTCAAACAGCTCTCACAATATAGGGAAATTCATAAGTCGGCATATTGTACATGAAGTGGAACAACAAAGCACAACTCAAATATACATGACATGTGGGACCGAGGATTTTAACCTACTAAGTCAACACCATCTCTACCACGATCCAAAGCCCTCCGTTCTCCGTATGCATTTACCTCGCGTCCTCCAAGTCTGGAGACATTTTAAAAAAAGAGAACTCTTGTGGAAAGTGATCTTAATATAGCCATGTTTAACACCAGTAAATATTTTCCCCACTCCATCTGGCATTACCTGAATCAAAGCCTGCTTTAAACAGGAGAAACCACTTTGCTAAAGACTTTTTTTTTTTAAAGAGGAAAAGGTTGGACCTTCCTTTTTCTTAAAAAAAAAAGATGCAGAGAAAAAGCTAACATTTGGAACAATTCTTAGCAGCGTGAAGCAAGAGAGCATACAGGACTCTCAATGCAAACCTTGTTCCCTGGCAGACCACGTTAGAGAGAGAGACAGAGGTTGGGAAGGGGGTGGGGAGGGATATTGAAGAAAGGTTAGCCTGGAGGAACAAGACTTCTTTCTCCCCTCCCACCCCTTGACCCTCCCTTGTGACAAGTTGAGCCAACAAGTGCTCTATTCAGCCCTGCAGCCAGGGGAAATGACTGCTAGGCTGAGTGCTGCCTAATGAAAGTAGAGACGCTGGTTATTATTATTGTCTTCATCATCCCTTTCTTAATGCTGGTCAGATCTCACAGAGGATGTGTGCTTTCTTGTTTTTTCACAGTGTGTGAAGCATTGTGGAAATAAGGGAAAGACATACTCTGCGTGTTGCTGGCCTTTCTGCTCGTCACCACTTATCTGAAGTTATACAGAATTTTAAGTGGTTTTCCAACATTAGCAGCATTTGTAATCCGCCCGTGGTGGTTGCTGTCAGACGGAGTGGGAGATGATGGCTCCACATGTTTATGGTCGTTTCGTTTACCTTAGCCCCATTGTGTTTATTTGCGGCTTGCTGGTGCGACTTTTGGACTCGGTGGCACCGTTGTTTTTTCTTCTTGGACTGAACAAACAGTTCTCTCCTCAGCTAAATGGCCGTAATGATCTTGGCATGTGTCCGCGAGGCCTTTTTACTGCTTCTTGGTGCCGGTCCAGATTGCATCACAGGGCCAGTCACACGCATAAACTGTGATGTTTACCATGGAGGGCATTCACAAATTATGGCCTATTTATGGCGTGCATTTCTGTTGTACAATAGCCAGCGTGAATCATGCACTTATGGGAGACAAAATGTTTGCTTCAGATACAAATATAAATAATTCTTTGATGTGTAAATAAAACACTAGTACAGAAAAACACATTAGTGTCACTCTCTTCAATCATGATGTCAGGCACTTGTTGCTCACCTTCAGCTCTCTGTGTCTCCTTCAGTCCAATAAAGTCCCAGTGGTACAGCATGCTCACCATGTCCACCCGCTGACGCCCCTCATCACCTACAGCAATGAACACTTCTCCCCTGGCACGCCGCCATCGCACCTCTCCCCAGAGATCCTTGACCCAAAGACAGGTAAAGCATCTGATGGATGGACTAACCTTCACATGGAATCTTTTTGCAAGGAAAAGTGGTGATAAAACTACAGTTGTTGTGTTATAATAATATGAAATTAAGCACTGAAATGTGCACGGATAAGTGCACATCTTATTGGCTTGAAAGTTTCGCGCCTTAAAAACAATTTGGCATATATTGTGGAAGTTTGATAGACTTTTTTTTTTTCTATTAAACTGATCTTTCTGTGGTCTCCGTAGGTATTCCTCGGACACCTCACCCATCAGAACTGTCTCCATACTACCCCCTGTCTCCTGGTGCAGTCGGTTCCATTGCACACCCTCTCAGCTGGCTCATGCCACAGTACGTTCCTTTCATTGTGATCTGTTTGCATAGCCAGATGTATTACTTAGTTATTTATACATATCATATCTCTTTTAACTGGCTGCAGTTACATGTGCTCGCCTAAAAAATAGATTTTTTTTTGACGACCATCTTGCGTCACGTTCTTGGAATGAGTTTGCTTTGTGGGCGCGTCCACCTGCTGTGATGATGCATATTAACAGACCACCAGAGATGTTAGCTAATTAGCTGCGCTGGCTTAGTGGCCAACTTTCGACCGCTTCTCCCTGATCTAAAATTTAAAAAAGCGCAATAAATGATTTATAAAATTCAAGTCAAGCAAGGAAAAAAATTGTATTTCTTGTCCAGAAAGTTTTTGATTGCTACACCCAGGTTTTAAGGCAGCATAGAACTATATCATGACAGTAACACGACAAGAGGAATTTATGAGCATTTATTGGTTTTGCCATGGGTCCTGTAATCAATTGCAGCGGTGCTGTTCCACAAGCAGGGGATTTGAGTTGATGAGGGGAGGATTAGTGCTGATGGGTTAGCTGTCAGCTGTGTTTGATCCACCTCACTTTGCAGCCTTCGCTCACTCCGTGTACCTCTGTCTCCCAGGCAGGGCCAGCACATGTACTCCATCCCTCCAGGGGGATTCCGTCACCCCTATCCAGCGCTAGCAATGAATCCATCCATGTCCAGGTGAGTGGATCACGTTCAGTAACACCCCAGCCCTCCCGAAGGGAGACATCTAATATCTGTTGCCTCTGTGGCATGCTCTGTTCACATTTTTCCTGCAGTATTAACTTCAGTGGTTAATACTGTAAATGTTATTTGGAGTGGATGTTGCTTTATTTATAGGAATGTAAAGAAAAAATGCAGTATATCCGCTTGGAGAAAACACTGTGAGACGGTGGACAGGCAGTGGTGTCAGGACTACAAAGGGATGTAAGGTCTAAGTCTATTGGAGACAGGTTCAGCTTCTTAAATAGAGCAAATGCATTATTGGCATTCAGGGCTTCTCTCCTGTCTTTTCTTTGAGAGCTAAACTTCTGTGGTCAGGCCAGTGTTCTGAGCCACTCCACATGTGTGCGCACACACATACACACACACACACACACACACACACACACACTGAAGAGATGAAAGGGCTGAGAATCGATTAGGACAAATCAAAGCTCATCTGAGCCAACACGTCCCTTCAGACTAAACTCTCTGACCCTCTGTCAAAATTGGAAAGATTTGTAGGGAGCCTTCCGGTGTTAGTATGAGATGAAATATTCAGAGGGTTCTCTGTGATCAATAGCATGTGTAACTCCATCCTGAAATGAACTCGCAACAATCAAAGCACGCCTCACACAAGGTTATTTAATGCACCAGACGCACTGTGTGCCAAATATTGTGCCAAAATTTCTGCTATCATGGAGATTTGAAATAAACTCGCGGTGAGGCTCTCTGACCCAGGAAGAAACCCGCTGAAACGAAGACGTTACACGAAACACTTTCGACAGTATCAGTAAGATATAAGTTTAAAGCGTAAGTGTAAAGCGTGAATAAAAATTTATGGCAACAATGATGAACACTAATGGAAGCAATATCTTCAAAATACGGAGCTTGACTGCATGCCATCACTCGGAGCAGCTTGAGTTATTCACTGGGGAATAAGTAGGATGTTTACAAGGATAGCTGGTAAAGGTTTATTACCAGGGGAGTCATAAGGGTCCTGTTTGTTTATGCAGTATAAATTATTAAGAATATCAAAGACGAGGGGGAAAAAAAGGAAAATAACACATGAACTGAGAATTAGCTCCTGTTTACTGAGTTGTTTTTAGACTTTTTATAAGACAAGAAGTTTGGTTTGAACACATGTCGCTGAGTGTGACGGTTAGAAATCATCACATATGTAGGTTAATAAGGCACATATATAATACATATGTGTGGTGTCACTAATGACAGCCTGTGTAACATGCTAAAACACTTAAAAGAGGTGAATGTTCCAGTCTTAACATTAACTAGAGTGACTGACCCTGGCCTGTGGAGCTTAATTCCCCCTCTTGTCTGTTACAATGCTCCTTTGTATTAACTACTGGAAATTGAGAGAAACACTTTGTAAAGGTGTTCTGTGTGGACGGCTGTCAGAGCGCTCTCCGCGGTCTGGGACGTGGTAAGGAAAGAGGTTTCAGGTGTCACAGCCCTGCCGTTGCCATGGTAACAACACACTCCACTTTTCTTCAGCCTTTGGTGAATAAAAGGCCTTTTGAAAACGTCTTTATTTGAACAAAAAAGAAAGCATGTTACTCATTGTGTGTATGAATTTAGTCTAGACGGAGGCAGTAGGCACAGTGAATTTCACCCCGAGGGTGAGGCAGGGCGGTTATGTGCCAGGTTAGCTGAACCTTTTTTTTTATGCCATGTCAAGCTGACAGAGGTACGCTGTTACATTCCGCTGTTAAAACGTTGCCCCCTTTTTGCCCTCCCAGCTTGGTGTCCAGCCGTTTCTCCCCTCACATGGTCACCCCACCTCCGCACAGCCTCCACCAGACCGGCATTCCTCATCCGGCCATAGTTTCCCCGGCCATCAAGCAGGAGCCCAGCGGTGACATCAGCCCCTCGATGCACGCGTAAGACGATTCAGCAAAACCTGCCTTCATTGCTGCTCCTCGTTATGCTAAAATCTACTCGTGCTTACTCGGTCATTCACACGGCTACTTTCATTCTTGTTTTGGATTAGCAGAAAGTCCCCCGTTCCTGCCAAGAAAGAAGAGGACAAGAAGCCTCATATCAAGAAGCCTCTGAATGCTTTTATGCTGTATATGAAGGAGATGAGAGCCAAAGTGGTGGCAGAGTGCACTCTGAAAGAGAGCGCGGCCATCAACCAGATCCTTGGAAGACGGGTAAGCAGTGCAGACAAAGGCGTTGGAGTTTACACATACATATATGTGTGTGTGTGTGTGAGAGTGTTTAAATGTCCTTTGATATACTCTGTCCACAGTGGCATTCCCTGTCAAGAGAGGAGCAAGCCAAATACTATGAGCTGGCCAGGAAAGAGAGGCAACTTCACTCCCAGCTCTATCCGGGATGGTCAGCACGAGATAACTATGTGAGTGGCACATTTCTGTTCTCAGGTTTCATATCGTGACTGGATGATGTTTAAATTCATTTCCCTTTAAAGTTCAGTCCAGCTATGACTATAGAAACTGCCCTTTTAATCTTTGAAGTGAAGTCGGTGAATTTTGTTTGCTTTCACTATGAAAAAAACTGTTTTTAACAGCATTGTTTCATGTGTGCAGGGAAAGCGGAAAAAGAGGAAGAGAGAGAATAAACCAGACTCAAAACCAGAGGGTAAGGGGCCATTTTCTTCCTGACTGGCTTTATTTGGTTTTTTTTCCCCTCTCACATTAGAGAAGAAAGAAAAATTGTAGGAACTAACAGCGAGGGCTTTATTTTTCTTGCAGAGCTCAAGCCCAACCTGACACTGCACATTTCTTCTGTTATTTTCTTTCCCCCTTTTTTTTATTTTTGCGTGAATTTTGTCCTTCGCTGGCTCTAACTAACTCCTTTCCCTGCTTTTATACTTTGACAAGCAGCTTATGAGGTTCATTGCTAATAGTGGTAGGTATGTCTGCTATTGTGCAATCAAGTTACCACGGCAAATTGGCCAAAAAAGGGAGCTTTTCACTCTTTAGTGCACATTTTGTGTACATTTTGTGTTGTTCCTCTTTTGATCCATGCACACATACCATTCGTATTATGCTGTGAACATCCTGTTTCAGTCTTCTTGTTGTCAGTTTAAAAAAAGGTCTTGTTTCTAACTTTAACATCGTGCTTCATTGCTTAAATAATCACTCATTCACTTCTGTCGGACGTGGCATAAAGGGACTTGCACCAGATTTGAAGTCAGCGGCGGATCCATAATTCAGTTTGCTCACTTTTCCTCGTTTCCCCGCAGACTTCTCGATAAGAAGCAAGAAGCAGTGCGTGCAGTACCTGACCTCGGAGAAGATGTGCGACAGCCCCGCGTCGTCACACGGAAGCATGCTGGACTCACCGGCCACTCCCTCTGCAGCCTTGGCCTCCCCCGCCGCCCCCGCTGCCACTCACTCTGAACAGGCCCAGCCGCTATCGCTCACCACCAAACCGGAGGGGCGCATGCAACACCACTTCTCGATACCCGGGAAAGCTTCCGGGTCCACATCCTCCTCTTCCTCATCCTCCTCTTCCTCCACCCCTTCCTCTTCCTCCTCCCAACCCACCATGTCCATCCCCGTTGGTACTTCAGGTAGCCAGTCAAACACACCCATCCTCACCCGGCCAATCCCCTTCACCTCTCTGCACCCCTCCATGCTGTCTCCCCCTTCGCCCTTCCACCAGGCCCTTCATTCCCATCATGCCCTGTTCCAGTCGCAGCCCCTCTCCTTGGTTACCAAACCAACTGAATGAATTCACAAAGGCAATTTTTCTTTCCTCCCCATTTATTGTGCTGTATATTGATTGCTTTTCTTTTAAAAAAAAAATAGTTATTAGAACAACTTTTTTTTCTAAATAATGAAAAGGATGAAATATTATTGGTCAATATTTGACCGTCTCCTTTTCTACATCTCTCAATGAAAACAAAAATGTATTTTTTGTAAAGTTTACTGCAGAACTGGTTTCTTTTTTTTTGTTTTGGTTTGTTTTGGTTTGTTTTTGTTTTTGATGCATTTATCCAATGAACCTCTTGTATAAATGAACCTATGTACATAGTTTCTTTTATAAAAGCAAAAAAGAAACAAAAAACACACTTTTACTTTAGCCAAAACCTGATTAATGTTAGTATGAAGTTTAAGTCTTAGTACTGGCCAATAATTGCAACCCCCTTCTCCCCCCCAACCCCTCTTTTTTTTTTTTAATTCACGAGTGTGTGCCCCTTCTCTGACATGTTAAATAAACATTTGAAATTGTTTCTTAAAAGAAATATCTCAAGTCTGTCTTTTCAATGCTGTTTCTGGTCGTTTAACAAGGAGAAATTGCTTTAACGAGGTGATGTGGTTTGGATTAGCGTTCCTATAAAAAGTGACCACAGGGCATGACACTGTAGGTGTAGAAAATCACATTTAAAGACAAGTATGATTTTATCAGGGCTGCATTTAAACTGGAGGGGGCAGCCAAACAAAAAACAAACACAGCTGTCATTTTTTTATGCCTGCATTATCCTTCAGCGCTAACGTGAGAACGTCTTCAGCAAAACCCTCCTGACGGTGGCAAAGACTTTAATGTTTAATAAAGCAGAATTAGGCTAACCACACTGGAAAATGAGTGCCTGAGCCAGGGTAATGGAAATTTCAAGCCCGGTATAGACGCAAATAAAAAAATAATAGACATCTGCTCATTCTTGGAATGTGGCATCCCTCAACAATGACTAAAAAAAAAAAAAGCAGGTCAACCCTCCATCCCAGTGCACCGTACCCTACTCGGGCTCCCCTTTTTTCCTTTTGCACTTTTGCTGCATCTTTATTCACCGTTTGGCACACTGCTTAGGCTTTAATTAACTCAGAGGTAATGGGATGGAGCCCTTGGGACCTCATTAGGCATTTCAATTAGTGAAAAAATACACAAGGTAGGTTACAGTTTTTGGTGGCTTTGGAGATGAGTAGTAGTGCCAGGGATGGACCAATTATGTGGGAGCAGAGGGGGGGAGGCCGGCCAGGACGAGATAACTTGCAACCCCTCTATCTACCAATTTAACTTAAGCAAGATGTTACCTGCTGCAGGGAGCTGGGAAATGTTACTTTTTCACATGCATTTACATATAAAGAAGACTTAACGATAACACAGAGAACGATCTGTCTGTCTTAGCTGATTTTCTACATTCAGATGAAACATAAATAATCAATGACATTGTCACAGAAGCATCATCCATTTGCCGCCAGCAAAAAAAAAGGTGACCTGTGTCATATATATTTTTAAAATTCACTTTAAACATTGTTGTAAAACTGCAGAGCGGCGGGACTGAGGATGCGTTTCTGTTTGGGGCCTTATATAGTAGAGGCACCAAACTGTCAAGTGTGCCCTGCTGTTTTAAGCAATCATTAGGCACAATAAGCATTTGCTTGTTTGCCATTCTATCTTACATCATTCCAGACACAAACTGCTCGTGCTCTGATGCCACGGCTGCCTGCTCTGAGCCACCTCACCAATCCATCAGTGAAATTACAGGTAATGAGTTGTCAAAACAGTCAGCAAATCTGTCTCCTCGAGGCCATGCATGCAGCCCGGCGTTCAATTCTCCAAAGACAGTACCCCTATTATGAAGCCCAGTCTCTAAGTGAATAAGTTCATATGTGCAGGTAAATACATTTCCATACCCGTGCCTGCTTATTATTGTTATTTTTTAAATGTTAAATTGGTCTTGCTATATTGAAAGAAATATTTTTATTTAATCACACCATCCACTTGAAACCAAACAGAGGCTATCTTGCAGTCAGCATGTAACACACGGCTGTTTATCTCGAGTAACGTGTCTGGATGCTGCTCTGCTCAACATCTGCCATGTAAAGCACGAGGTCAGATTTAATACATGTTAATTTTTGCTCATTAAATTCCTCCAATCTCTTGCCAAGGTTCCTTTTTTGGGCCTTCCTTTGATCTTAAATTTATTCCAGGTTAACCGTTTGATACTTTACTTGCGTAATGCTGCCTCTAGATCTCTTATCTGAGAAGTCACTTAAACTGTGAGCTGCAGCACATTTAAGGCAAGGCCAGTGTTTATGCATGAGCATAATCAGGAAAAAAAAGCTGAACCTATATCTGCCATTGACTCTGTGACCTTATATTCCTACTAATTACAGGATGCTTCACATGCGGTTTCCCAAAGTGATATTAATTGATTGTTTCTGTAGCATTCACTGAGCTGAGCAAGCCTCAGCTGGCTCGTTTGTGAAGACAGGTATGGCTGGCTGTGAGCTTAAGAACCTCCGTAATGTATTATTCATACCCATTTGACCTTAAAGATGGAAATGCAAATGGATGTCAAGAATGAGAGGGATCATCGGACTTTTCAAATGTCAAATAGCCTGCCACAATTAAGACAAATTCATTACAAGAGCCTGAAGGTCTCCTGCACCCAACTGAGATGTAAAACACCTCTAATTAACATTTACATCATTATCTCAGAAACTGCTGAACATGTTCAGCTCCAAGGCCAGCGATATTGGTATTGTCATGGCTTTGTTTTGTGGTGTTTTATTTTGGCCATTGCTTACTAGAAGAAATGCTTTTCAATACCCTTTAAGCAAAGTTAACCTACATAGATAATGGCACAAGTAAAGTGTTTGTTTTTTTAAATTGCACTACATGCCAATACTGCCATCTGCTGAAAAGGTGAAATGACACGCATGAAGGAAAAATATCAACAATGCCTACACTTAACCCGTGTGTGGCAGTATAACACAAACGAGACCCCCATCTCTTCTTCTATGGTGGATAAAAGACATTGAGAATAATAAACACAACTTTTTTTTCATGAGGTCAAATAGGCGTGCCCTAAATTTGTGTAATGTGTGTAATTTTAGTGGTTTCCACATAGCTTTTAAATTAAACCAAGTCGAGTAAAGACAGAGCTGCCTCGAACATCCCTGTCTTTATACATATATGGAATTAAATACAGTAATACCTGCAGGCATATTTGGAGGAAACGGGGGGATTTTCCTTTTCTCTGTTACAACAATGGTGAGACACTATGACTGGGAGCAGGACATGAAAAACTGTCCCTTAACCTATAGTGACACGTCTTTATCATAATTTAAGCACCAAAGATATTATAATTGATTATAAGTAAGCTGAAAAAAAAAGCTATAAGTAAATAAAAATAATAAATATAAAATAACTGTATCTTGTATGGTCACCACTGTTAGCCACAGGTCCTGTGAAGCCTTTCTTTACAGAGTTTGCACGTTATCTACATCCCGGTACTCTGGCTTCCCCTAACAGTCTAAAGACATGCATGTGATTAGGTTAATTGGTCATTTAAAATTGCCCATAGGTGTGAATGTGAATGCTTTTCTGTGCCTGTGTTAGCCATACAAAAGATTGGCCCCGCCCACCCTGCGACCCTGAACTCGATAAGTGGAAGAAAATAGACGGATTGACTTAAAAAAAAGAGAGAGAAATACAGATTAGTGTTAGTGTCTGTTAATATGGCTTTCCAACAAAAGAAGCAAGGCGAGGTGCACATGTTTGATGACACTGAAAGGTTTTTCTATTGTAACACCTCATTTGAACGTGTCAAATCTCGCCCCACAACTACCCCACCCCCGCAAAAACAAACAAACAAAAAACAAAACAAAAGCAAACCCAACTTAAACAAGCAGATCCACTTTGGTAGTGAGCTGAGACGAAATAAAATCATAATATTGAATCAAAAAATACAAAAGTATAATGATTTCGTGCCGTATACTACCATAGATGGGCTCTAGAGATTCAGCGGTGTCACAGGCTGAGCTGGGCAGCTGAAATGATAAAACTGCACAATAAGAAGGACGTGAAAGTAATGAAACCACAATCGCCACGCTTTCTCCGTCAGCACGTTCTTGTTATAAAAGCATGTAGCCTCTAGGTGGCACTAAACTTCACTCACGTGTTTACAATCGCAGAAGAAGAGAAATGCCAGCTCGTACACGGAAGCAGGCCGGATCTGTCAAACCTCTTGAACCTGTCGGCCTGCGTTTGTCAGCTCGGATTGCGTCGTGAGCTCTGAGAAGACGCAGCTGAAATTAGACGGATTCGGGTCGCGTTTCTTTGGCGTGTGGACACAGCCGACACGATGAGGACGGCTTTGCTGCTGCTCACTATATCTGCAATATTCCTGTGTTTCAGCTCCATCGGAGGTGAGTCGAGTTTTGTTTTTGCGTTTTTATTTGGCTTTAGGCCTGCGTTGGTTGAGCACTTATGGAATTCCCCACAATCCCTGATAAAGATGATAGGCGATATATGTCAAAACAGTCCTTTTTTTTAAATGGAGAAAGGAGAATAGACTGATTTACACCACTGTAGAAATAAATAAATAAAAAGAATAATAAAACAATAAAATGAGTAATAAAAACTCGTATATATTGCCACGTTAATGTGTTGACATTTTTTAAAACTGTAAATTTTAATGTTTTATTTTTATTTTTAATTGCATAATAGGTGCTATTTATTCTGTTTAGTTTTTTATTTGAGCTTTTTCTGTTATTTTAATAATCTTGACTTTTTCCTCATCCTCCTTGAGCAGTCGGTCCGGTTTAACAGGTTGGCTCACAGGTGTTACGTGAATAGGATATCCTTCTGCTTCTTAAGAGCTTGGGAGGGATTGCGCTCATCCAGTCTCCTTTTCCTTCACCGCTTCACTTTTGCGATATAATTAACTTATTGTGATCTCTTGCAGGGGAATGTGTACTTGTGCTGTACTCTACTATACACATCTGTGCATAATATTCCCTGTCTTTACAGTGAATATAGCAAAATATGGATTCACATACAAGGTTTTCACCGTAATCTGGCGTAATTCCTCCCAACTGGAGGCCAACTGACACAGGCGATATATCCATACCAATATTTGGTTATGATTTAAAAACCCCGACAATATTCGGATATATTGGCCAATATATATAGTTTATTTTTCAGACACATGAAACTTAAAGAGATTTCCCTGACATTTGTTATGCACTTATTTGGTATTAGTATTTATTTATTTATTGTCATTGTCAAGAACAATGAAATTGCGTTTGGGGCTTCCATACAACCCAAAAAAAAGAAGAAAATAATAAATACCCCTTTGTTTACTCGCCTAAGCTCTGCCTGACGTTGCTTGTTGATTTTGTGGTACCTGTTGCCAACAGGGAAGTTGTAGACTGCCCTTTAGTTGGCAAACAATGCAACATTAAGACTCCTAACACGATTAAAGGGTGTTTCTACCTTTTTCTTCTTTACTTTCTTTAATCAACCTTTATAACAGGATAGGTGGAGTGCCAGTATCGGCTGATAATATTGACCCACCAATAAATCAGTTGGTCTCTACTACATATATTTCCAAACCTGCTGGATAAAACTGTGGACACTGTTGGATCATTTTGTCCGTAGCATAATGTTAAGAAAATTACTCATGAATTATAACTTATTGTACAGATCTACATTCTTTTAGTAAAAAAAATCTCAGCATTATTTATCTGTTAATCATGGTCTGCACCACTGATCCACACAAGTCATGTGACCAAATACTAATGGCATATAGTGTTCACTCTGCTGATTATTGGCCCAGTTGAAAATCAGGATGATAAAAAATACTGGATTCCTAGTGCGTGTTGCTTATATCTTTGTGTTTTTGTATGATTTTGTAGTCAACCTAACAAATTAATGAGGTCAGCTGACATATTGTAGCCCACTGACCTTTTGCTTTGCATAGTGGGTAATCCAGCCTTGATAACTGGTGTATTAGTCCTATAGTAGTAGGTCTACGCAGTATGTCACATATGTAAGCAAATGTACTCAAAGTGTCAGTGGTCACTGTCACAGTCTAGTATTATCCACGTCTGCTATATTGTCCTTTGATTTCTGGAATGTTTTGCTGCCAATCTTTTTCATGGCAGACATGATTCAATTATGTAATTGAGTAATCCCATTTAATGTAATCACTTGGAGGAAGCTGACAAGAAAAATGTTACGAAGATATCGGGAGAGAAGAGAAAAATAGATTAAATAATATTTCAGAGGTTTGCACTGGAAGAAATAAGTAGTGAGGATAAACAAGCAGATGTGCATGTAATGTAATAAATAGTTAATTCAAAATCCCAGTTAACACATTTAACATTCCATTAATACTGAGGCTCTTGTTTTTGTATTCAGCACAGGGTGAAGTCTCCCCAGATGCAAAAAGCCCACCAGTAAAAGATACAAATGGAACAGATCAATCTCAGTCAAGCGTGTCTGGTAACCACACCGAAAAGGCGGCTAACGTATCAAAACCTGAAGAGTCACTAAGCTCACCTACGAAGGGTGTGAGTACATCAGCTGAACAGCCCAAGGCGGTCGAGAAAAATCCGGAAAGCGCAGGAACTGAAACAGATACACAGAATCAAACTGAAAAACAACAGGAGGATGGAAATGATGAGCACGATGGAAAACAGGATTCTGGTCCGCAAACCCAAGGGAAAAACAAGCTGCCCAATAAGACAGATGGGCAAACCAACCAAGCGGAGCCTGAAACCAAAGACAAAGAAGAAGTAAGTCCACAAGCCCAAGCTCCTACAGAAAACGATTCTAAAAAAAAGCCAATTGAAAGCACATCCACAGAGAAACTTAAAGATGAATTGAGCACCATGGAGGAATTCCAAGGAGGTGATGTAGACGAGGACGATGGGATAGATGACAATGAGGAAACACCAAACCATGCTAATGGCGAAGAGCAAGGAAAGGATGGTGTGGAGCAGACTAAAAGAAAAGAGGTGAAAGTTCCATACGACCCATCCAAAATGATGGAAAACGGGGAAAGCAGCCATTTCTTTGCCTACCTCGTTTCTGCAGCTGTGCTGGTGGCAGTGCTCTACATCACTTACCACAACAAGCGCAAGGTACTTTTGCTGTTAGACCGGCTTGATGTCCCAAGTCTTGTACCCAAATACACACATAGAAAAAGATTTTTTTTTTAAATTTAACTTTAAAGTTTGACTCTGGTGTTTAAACTAACATAAACTGCACCTTGAACCTTGAACTTTGAGCCTAAAATATATTTGGCACCTGTGGTTGCCTTTTGAGGCGCAGGTCATTTCCTGTGTAGAACACACACAACAATTACGTTGAGAGTTGTGTAAATTTCTCCACTGAGCTTAAGGAAAGAAACACATTTCCCAGTTGTTCTGGTTTAATGCTGAAAACCACTTTTACATTAGCTAAAGCTTTTTTTTTTTTTTTTTTTTTTTTAACTTAGTTGTCCATTAATGTGTAGCACACTCAGTTCTAACATTGGCTAGCTTAACTATCCTTATTTTGAAAATCAGACATCTTACAGCAGTCCAAACCAGACTTGCCTGATCTTTTTTTTCGCCACCAGATAATCGCCTTTGTTTTGGAAGGAAAGCAATCCAGAGCCGCACGTCGACCTAAGTCCACAGAATACCAAAAATTGCAACAGCAGGTGAGTGACTTTTATAAAGAAATACATTTCTCTGCGGCTCTTTTCAAGAAATGTTGTAACTTTTCGATTCTTTCTTTTCTTTCAGATTTGATCTCAAGCCAGCTGTTGGCTGTTTGAAATGAAGGAGTGCAGATACCGGTGTTCGATATATTACTGAAGTACTCTGGGTTACACCTCGGGTTAAATGAACATTCTTCTATTTTGGACCTTTTTAGATGTTTATTGCATGACTATGCAGGTGACACGATTTGCCTTATTGAGGGAATGGGGGAAGTGCAATGAAGGTAAAATAGGCATGCCGTTTTTGCACTTGTGTCATTATTTCACTTGTAGTTTGGCCTGACAAAGGTCCTTGCTCAGGATGTTGAAGTAGCAAATTCCAGCCTTACTCCTAAATAAGCCATCTGAATCGTTGTAAAATACTGTAATGTGCTTTTTATTTGCGGTTGTTAAAAATGTCTTTTAGAGTTTAAAAAATACATCAAGATTTCATTAAGATGTAAAAGTGTCATATTGGAGGTCAGACTCTGCAGTGTAGGCCATGTGAATGTTGTAACAACCGTAATCCAGAAGGAGGTAATGGCTTAAATATAACCATGGAAGAAGGAAAAGTCACTGCTCTCATATCTGCATGCTAAATACAGCCACAGCCTGGCACAAATATCGGAAAGCACATCTTTGCTTTTAAGGTGGAATGTAGAATCAATGAGGACTACAAAGTTAGTGTGTGGTGATTGTGTAAACAGTGTTTTATAGCAGTTTCCCAAATATAACTTCATTACCAGACTTGTTATTAGAGGTTGCTCCTTATTAAACTGTTCTACCTACGCTAAATCACCCTATGTGGGCAGCAGCTCATTGATGCACCGGTACAATATTACAATGTTTACGATAAACTGATTGCAGAACAGAATCTGACATTTGAAAGTTAAAAAAGACACTTTGATGGTTAATTTAAAAAAAAAAAAAAAAATAATTAAAACCATCTTTTTTTTTTCGTTTTTGTTTGTAAGACTTTCTAAGCGGGCGTTCGCGTGAACTTTTTTCCATTTGTTCAAGACTACTTAAGTGCACGATTAGCGATGCGCTGCTTAAGGCTGGAATCTATATTTATTAACACTCAGCTGGCTGTAGGTTTGTGTTGGATGCAGAGATGAACGTACTGTCAATGCTGTGATGCAAACTCGTGGCATAAAGGGAGCAACCGTATGATGGCCGACTACTCCTTTTTAAAAATTGAGACTTGTCTTAGGTTTACTGGGTGCGCATGCTAATCTCTTATTTCAGACAGTATGTCGAGACGACCAGTCTTTTTCAAAGTGGTGTTTAAAGATCTGAAATCTATCCATCATGTCTGTGGTTTAGAAGAATATTTTTACGTTGTACCACTACATGTGTGTCTCGGGGATGACCACTTAAATATAAAGATTTCACATTTACTCTGTAACAGATGTGTGTTTATGTTTAAAAGAAATGACAGACTTGTGCCAAGTTGTGAATGAGTTTTACTGTGATCCGTGGCGTCGCTCAGATATTGTACCCGTTTTCCTCAGTTTCCTCGCTGTTCATTGCAGGTGGCGGGCACGTAAAGCTAATTGTGTAAGAAATAGAGCTGTTTTCTTTTGACTTAAGGAATCCCATATTATGGTATGAAAATGTATATTTTTATTAAAGAATTAAGTGAAATTATCTTTTTTTGTTTTGTTTAATGAAGCACTGTAATTAGCTAGAAAACATCATGGCCATATAGACTTTATTTCTCTGTTGTAAGGAGTGACTGTCCATTTAAAAAATAAAAACACAAAGAACAATAAAAAGAAGCTTTCTTGCTCATTAGGGTGAGAGGTGAGCCAGCTCAGTTGTATGCTTATTGGAAAAGAAATGCTTTTTCTACTGTCTTGTCTCAGTTGAGTCGGACTTGTTAACAGCCTTCAGTGTCACAGCTCTTATTTTGACTTTGAGAGTAAAAAGTATCAAAGCATTAATGTTAAATAGTTCAGTTAGCAACGCTGTGAATGCAGGACTTTAACTTTTATCTAAATGTACAATTGATCCACATAAAAAGTATACAAAGAGTTTATTGGAGTTTCTGAACATTTTTTAAAAGCAAAGTGAGTGTTGAATCAGAGCTTCCACCTGAGCCCTCAGAGTCAGCTGACTTTGTTTTTCATGCATAAACTTTCTAGATTATTATTATTGTTATTATGAACATTCTGAGTTACAGGGTCTCAAAGTACATAATCTGATATCTGACATGAGTCTCCCAGCACTTTTGATCCCTCCCCTTTACATACATGAGATGGCCACATTAAACTTTCAGAGTTGAAAAACGTATTTAAGCTCAGATCCAAGACCACAAACAAACTATTTTCAAATCAGTGACGCAGAATAACAGAAACAAGAACCGATAACCTGGATGTTTTTCTGATGACTCATCTCCCCCCCCCCCAAAAGTACAATGTGTAAACTTTACATTTTAATAATAATAATGCATTTATATAGCGCTTTTCAGGGCCCTCAAAGCGCTTTACAATACCACTATTCATTCACTCACTGGTGGAGGCAAGCTAGCTGCCCTGGGGCAGACTGACAAGCGAGGCTGCCATATCGCGCCATCGGCCCCTCTGGCCAACACCAGTAGGCGGTAGGTGAAGTGTCTTGCCCAAGGACACAACGACCGAGACAGTCTGAGCTGGGACTCGAACCGGCAACCTTCCGGTTACAAGACAAACTGCCAACTCTTTGAGCCACGATTTTGATACTAGGATCATCTTCCAGCAATGATTCCTTATGACTCAAGAGAATTTCATGGCTGCCATTTTTCTTCGATCAGTATCATCTGAACTTAATAGTTCAGATGATACTATTTGCCTTATTGAGGGATTTGGTTAATTTTATGTGGAATAACTCAATGAGAATAGCAATCACTCATTTATTCTGTTGTATTTTATAAGCTTTGAATCCTTTAATATGACATCCTGTAATTTTTCAGATAAATGTTGTGGTAAAACAACATACCACAACATTTATCATTAACAGACAGTGGAGCAGCATTTAGTCACATTGAGTAGAAGCCTACTACAAGCCTATCTTTAGAGCTCCCATTCATGACAAACGTGTTGTGGTAAATCTCACTCTCACTGGATGTTTGAGCATTTTGCAGAATGATGGAGGGTTTATATCTGCAAGCAGTTCCTGAGCTCACCAAAAATCTCACATAATCAAGCAAGAGGTGGCCAAATGCACCATGGGAAAACCACGGCAGGCATAAATTATACAGTAGCTCACTGTTACTCTGCACAACTGCCCATTATTATGAGGGCCTGGAGGGAACACATTCACTGTTTATGCTTCCTTTCAAGGCTGCACAGGATTTTACAGTTAAGGCCAGCACACTGCAGATCATTGTGAAATTATGTCCCACTTTCCCACCACACACAAAGAAGCGTGCTTCCCTCACAGTGGCATCATATTCCTGGCCTCCTCTTCATAAATGTCAGGTATCTCTCCCATGGATGAGGACACCATGCGGACAGAGTTGCAACCACGAAGCCCGCCCTCATACTGGATGAGCTGTTTCCAGAACCCGTTATTGGGTCTCACGACAGGGCGACAGGTCCTGACCCAGCCGTGGGCCTCTAGGAGGCTCACGCCGCGGTGCTTCATTAGGTAAGCCATGCACAGGGCTGCGGAGCGGCTCACCCCGGCGTTGCAGTGCACCAGCGTGCGGCCGCTGCTCTCCGCTGTAACCTGGATTTTATCCGCCACCTCGTCAAAGTGATCGCTGAGTCGAGAGACCGGGGTATCAGAGACCGGGATGTGGAAGTACTCCACCCCTGGAGGGGGCGAGACGCTGCCCTTTTTCTCAGTGACGTTGATGATGCAGGTTATCCCGCAGCCAGTCACCTGGCGGGGATCACCGGCCGCTCGGGCATTACTCAGGTAAAGACAGTCGGTGACTCGGCACAGACCCGAGAGAGCCGACGGAGCTGGCTGATGCATGGATAACGTCACATTCAGCGATGCTTCACAGTTTGTTCCTTTCCATGATACTAATCGCGCCAGCGCGCGCACGGCTGGGGCAGCGAGGTACATGCAGTGGTACGGCGACTCAGGAAGGCCAAACATCTGTGAGCGCGCAAGCTGGCGCCTCCAGCTGGATGGGGGTTTTATCAAGTGGATACCAAGGTCGAATTAATGAAATGTAAATACCCTTTCTTAGTGACGTACTAGGCAGCTTTATACTGACAGCTATGCAGTGGGTTTAAAGTGTGATCACAATTCAAATAACCTACACTGTGAAAACAAACAAACAAACGTTAAACATCCCAGTTTTAATGAATCATCAACGTTATGATTATCATGTAAATGACTTTTTAAAAAAATCAAGATTTGCTGTGTGGCCTCAGTAATTGAACCCAAAGTGCAGGACTGGGAACAAAAGGCATAAAACTGAAAAAACAGCTTTATTGCTACACTCCAACAAAAGCACAAAGATAAGCAGGCACCCAGGACACAGCTCAGAGAGGACTGAGACAACATATGCTCACAAAGGATAACAAGGGTACAAGCAACAGGTAAGAGGACAGCTCAAACTAATAACAGATAATAAGTGTGTGGGAGTAGAATCAAAGCGAAAGCACACGACGAGAGACTATCAAAATAAGACAGGAAATAACCAGCACTGAGACCAGGACTGAGACATGAATTTGACAAAGAGATAGAAGATAAACGAGAATGGGAATGCAAAATGGAGATTAATAAACCTTTCACCAACTAAAGCAATCAGGGAACTAAAGGCACAGAAAACAACTGAACTTTAAGTTTCATGAAGATGTTTCCTTCATGAAACTTAAAGTCCAAGAAGCTCTTGGATGAGAGATGAAACATTTTCACGAAACGTAAAGAAGTCCAGTGAGTTTCCCCCCCCCCCAAGCTCCTTAGCCTACCATGACCTGGAAAACTGAGACATACAGAGCAGAAAACAGGATCATCACCCCCCCCCCCCCCCCCCCACACACACACACACACAAAGCAAACATGAAAACTCTAAATTTAAAGATAATGTAATTTTAAGTTTATTTAAATGCTTAAGTGACTGCTGTGGTTTTGAAAGCAACTCATTCTTGCTTCTTGTCAGGTCTCTCAGACTAATCTTCCTCCTCAGTGCAGCCCAGTTGAACTGAGATCAGCTGATTAACTCAGCCAGTCAAGAATGTTCCAGGTCCTGATCCAGAAAAGCAGCATTTTATTTAGTTGGCAGGAAAATCAAGAGTAAAAGCCAGTGTCCCGCTTCCACCGGCAGCCCAGGAGATCCAACCCCTGGCAGAACCACATTCTTTGGGTCAGGATCTTTGTCCCCGTCTACATATGTTCCTCTTTCTAAAGCTTTTCTCTTTGATAGACACTATTTGTTTCATCCGTTTACCACTTCACCGGTTTTGTTCTTCTTGTTTTATGGAAACTTTTCATTTCTTTTTCTGAGAATTATCGGAGGTTAACAGCTTGTATCGGATTCTCTTTTATGCTCATGATTGATAACACACAGCCTAATGTTGTTCCAGTTTGAGATTTTTACAACTTGTTTCCATTTTTCCCATTGATTTGCTCTGAAATAATTAAGCCCTTTAATTAATAATACCTGAAAATTAAGGCTAAATTAAACTACGTTTGTGGCAATTTCTCGCTTAAATCTGATTAATGTGAGCTCTTTTGCTCATGAACTAAAATCAAGATAATAGCTAGGTGTCTGAAAAAGTATTTAGTTGGCAATTGTCCAGTTTTTTTTAAGAGCTTTTATTATTTGCTGAGATTTACTGGTAAACTTGGCATTTTTAGTCGAGTACCCGCTATTTGAAATTGAATGTGTTGAATCACAGCACCGAGAAGATAAGAAATATTGTTCAAACACCAGTTTGGATGAGTGAATGAAAAGCAGGCGAAAGAAGAGGTGTGAGATTATGCGTGTGTACGTGTAGAAAGCACCTAACAATGAAGAAACATCAACCACTGGTTATGTTACAGTAAGCAGAATCACAGCACTGTAGTGTGCCTTGATTTGAGGTGGTTGCATGCAGGCCTTGCTGGTGGTGCCTGCAGGCAGTCCTCTCGTTGCCCGGGAAACACAGATGGTGGATGAAGGGGGCGCATACAAAAGACCATAAACCTGTGGCAGCAGCTGGAGACCGAGACCAGCGATTAATTCAGGTCTGCGCGCTGAGTGAAAGAAGTTACTGTTCTCATTAATACCCTCCGCTCATGTTCTTTGTCCCGAGGCTTCCGACTCCACTTTATCCTATTTTCCGTGGACTGGACTCCCGTCAGTGCGCAGCTGTTGTTGGCACTCCCACATCTGCTTCTCTCCGCTCGGCAGCCATATAGAGAGGACGCACAGCCGCGGTTCGTGTTAGTAGCGTGCTGCCACTCGATCCAACCAGCCTTTCAGTGCGGGCGTAATCACTGCGCACACACACGACGCCTGTTTTCCCGTCTGATCGGCTTGCGGTCAGCCTGGTAGAGGAAGACGAAGAAAGCAGAAAAAAAGGCGAAGAAGGAGCGATCTTTTCTTATCGTTTGGTGACAGGTGGACGTGGATCCCGGAGATCACTGGTAGGAAAAAAAAAATAGATAATTTATTTCCAATTATTCTGCTCTTCCGTTGCATTCAACTTTTACCCCCCTCTATCCCTCCCAATCCTTTAATAAGATCTATGTTTTTAGGCAAACACTAACTCCTTTAATCCCTCCAGTTGAGGGCCTAGATTATAGAGAATATGTCTTGTAGGTTGTAGGGTGTATACTCGTTTACCATAGAATATGAAAAATAATCTTGTAGTTATTTTTAATCTCAATACATCTCTCAATACAGCAGGATGCAACCTACCCTATATGTCTTTAATCTGCAGAGAACAAGCTGTAGTCATTATTTTTGCACTGATTTGCCAAGAGCAATGTCAAATAGTCCCAGCCTTAACTTAGATCTTCTAATATTAGAGTCACATCTAATATGAAGTATATATGAAGTATATACATAGTATATAGTATATAGACAAGTCCATTTGACTCAGTATTTTGCCTTTTAGGTACTCCCTGTGGATTCATCCACAGCGCCGCAGACAGAGACACACAGGATGCTGGGAGGATCCAGAAGGGAACCAACAGCAGGACAGGTTATGTGTACAGACTGGATTGTCGTCATTATCATCTCTAGGGAGGTCACACGGAAATTTAATAGCATTACTCAGTCATTTAGATAACTGATATTACTGACTCCTATCCTAAGTGACTCATATGTTTTTACAGTGGGTGTTTTTCAGTCCACCGTGTCTGATACTAAATATAAAGCAGTAAAAAGAAACAAAAAAAAAAAAGATGAAAGAACAACCAGTACCTGGGGGATCTTGTGAGGACAGTTGGGTTGTGTCCCACTTTTTTCTGCTGCTTTGTGTTGTGTGCTCTTCTCCAGTTACATCGATGGAAAAAGCAGATTGTTGGGGGGGCTCGACAGGACTTCATTGTACTCCCGGTGGCTTCGCTCCATTGCCCTCTACTGTGCTGCGTATGGACTGGTACAGGATCTAGCCACAGATTTATACCACTGACTTTTATTCCTCCACATTCACTTTTATGTTGTACACAGTGACTTCTTATATAAGTGCCGATGAATATAAAATACAGAGCCAGTTTTTTATGGACTCAGTCATGCTTTTGTGTGAGTGTGTGTCTCTGTGTGTTTGTGTTAAGCCTCTATGCTGGCACAGAGGACAGATAAATGAAGACCAGATAGAACGTGGGAGATCAGTTATGTGCTTAATCACTGACATTTATTATTATTATTATTACTTTTCTCATGATTATGGTTAAGAGGTGAGATAAACCACAAATTGGATCATGTGACCAAATCATATTAGCATAATCTGCCCCTCGGGTGATTTTATTCAAGATTTTTGTAGAAAAGGAAATATTTGTCAATATTTTTCAAACCAGTACAAAACTATATCTTTGTAATCATGCCATCATTCGCTATATCTATATTATTTTATACTACACTATACCATCCTAATTCCCTTTATTGTGACTTGTCTTGCAGCGATGACCACATGGTGCCATTTTCCCTGCCCTGCACCTTCAGAAGAGCGAGTCCGTGTTCCAGTGTTTCCCTACTGAGAGATGACTTCTGCTTTTGCAAATCAGTGAAAACAGTAGTTCACTTGTTGCTTCGTGGTCAACATCAGTGTGCTCAGATTTAGCAGGGAGATATTTCATGGGTGTTGTACAGAATAATTTGATACAGTTTTTTTTTCTTTTGTAAGTAATAAGCGCGTCCTGGCCCGTTCTCTGACTTTATTTTGCTGTTCAAAAACAGTGACGCGTGCGGTGACCTCTACTCTTTCTAACCCTCTGATGGTTTCTTCCTATATAAGATACTTCAGTCAAAGCGAGCAGTGTTTCACCAAGACTCTATTTTGTGTCTTTTCATAGCTGGAGTTTACTCTGACAGATTTGTGCAAAGCTCTGATATTTGAAAAAAAAAAAAAAAAAGCTGCTAAATTGTGTGAAAATGACAAGTTCCCAATGTGCCATTCACACAGTATGTTTTTGTTTGTGTGGAAACCTCTAAAGTTGATCACACTTGTGTGTGTGTGTGTGTTACGGGAGTGTCTACGTGAGTGCACGTGTTTCTTTGCATGTACCCTGTACGTATGTCTGCATGTGTCTCTTATCAGTCAGATGAAATGTATTTGTAACGGGCCTGAAGCTAAAAGCTGCTTTACTGTGGTTTTTGTTTTCACAGCTGCACACTCAATAACAGGCCTATATTCTTTTAGCCACTGGATGTACCAGATAAGGGATAAAACAACATTTACAAATGGTTCTTAGCATTTGTTACAACCTCACTGAAGTAGCAGTTATTATGCTGATTTAGATCACAAGGATGCCATTGGAAATTAATGGTCTGTAGTTTTCTAAACGATGCCCGCTGGCATTAATTAAGTTGTCCCGATGCCTGCAGTCCTATCATTTCACACTGAAGCCAATTTCAGCAAATGCTAATAATTATGCGTAAATAGATTTTTACCCACATCTGGGTTGTACTAACAGTATCTCACTAATCTCTAACAGTACTAATATATGTGCTAACAGTTGGAGGATTACTAACCTGTATTGAGAATGCTGTTGGCTGGCATTTCTAACCCTAACTTGACTAACCCTCTGCTTTCTGCCCGCGGTCTGCAGCGCATATACTTCCTTTGCATGATTTTGCATCCCTTCTTTTAGAAGTTTAAATAAATCGTTAAAGTCGGGAAAAATGTTGCACTGAGCATGTCAAGAAGGGTTTCGGGACTTGGAAAGGGAAAGAAAGCGATTAAGCTCAAGGTGAAAAGACAAGCGGGAACAGCTGCTGACATCAAACTGGGTTGACCACACACTTACGAGCAATCATCGCAAAAACGATTGTGATCAGATTCAGAGAGGTCAGCCTTTACATTTGTACGTGCTCAGTGCGGTCAACCTGCAGGTGAGTGCCTGGCTTGTTGTCAGCTCGGGCGGTGATGTCAGACAGAAACTGAGCACACCTCAGTGCTAACTCCTGATTGGTGCTGATACTAACAGTCCTGATCCTGTAAATGTCCATCTTACTAATGTCTTTGTTTGCTGTTCTTTGCTAAACTTTGAGTAAATCAAAGCATGCCCAGCAATACCACTGGACAGACCTACTATGAACAACAGTCATCAAAACAATTCACTAACCCAAAAGAAGAGTGTTGAACAGCTCTCCACAAACTAACAAACTAACCTACTAATGAACACATAACCTAACAAAAATTAACTAGAATCAATAACTCTCTGCTCAGAATTGTTGAAGCGCCCCAGCATCGAGGGGATGCGTCACTTACTAACAGAATGAAATTCAACAACGTGCTTGAATGTGTGTGAGAGGGAGAGAGAAGAGCGAGTGTGTACAAGAGGTGTATTTGTGTGGAAATGCAAACAAGTTGCAAACTGGCAGTGAGCACTGCGAAAACCTCCAAATACTCTTGCAGCCTAAATCTAATCCTTGAACCTCTCAGTTTATGTATTATGTGGAAGCAGCATGTTAATTAATGTTTACACTGACATAAATCATGTTTTGAAAAGAACAAAAAAGCAATACAAGCAAAATGTCCATAAGAACAGCAGGAGGTCTAAGAAAATGTGTTAATAAAGTTTAAAAACAATAATTTGATAGTGATTGTATCGTTTACTGTTTCATGAACAATTTCTGAATATTTTTGTAATGTTGTAACTTTTGTTTCTAAAACTTTGTATCCAGTTAATAAATTTTTTTGCAACATAGCGTTTCGTCATAAGTCTGTGGGCCCGTGTTTCCTGTCCTGTTTCGGTCACAGACGGCGTGGAGTTAGTTTTAAGCAACAAGCGCAGATTAGCAATGACACTCAAGGTTACACATTGCTTTAAAATGTGAAGACAATGGCCATCAGAACACAATTGGTATTGCATCTTATAAGCTCCAATTCAATATAAAATACTATGTATAAACCATAAAGTAGACAATATTGCATCAAAAATAATGAAAATAATATTGCTAGTGATTTGTAACATTATTTATTATTAATTCACAATCAGCAATAAATATATATGCATAATATATGTATATGTGCATGTATATTCTGTAAATACGTACATAAATAATATTAGCAATGAGTATAGAAAAAAATGACCAGATTGCTTCATATTTTGCATAAAGTAAATAGCTACTAGTTCATTTTGTTGGGAGCTGAAGGAGTGTTAATGTAACGATATGTGTTTACGACCCATAAACACTGCAACACACTCATTGTGTCAGTGCCTCAACAACCTTTAAGAATTCAAGAACCTTTTTTTAACCTGATAACAGGGATGACATCATTCAACATTTATCTTTTGTATTTGTTTCTGACAGCTGCTCAGGTATAAAAAAAGGATCTGGTTAAGGTCAAATGATGAAGCTCTGGTTATCTTGAAATGCTTACATACCTGTAGTACTTTATCTCTCAAAGAAATGTCATGGATCCTTAAATCATCATTAATGGCAGAGAAGCGCTGGCATCAAAGTGGGAAGTGGTTGTATTACTAAACTAACTTAAATATTATGCATGTGTCTGGCTGATCAGTCAGATCACCATGTTCCTCCTGTGAATTCATACATACAAACTGTCTAAAATAACTGCATTGTTTTCATGGATGCAAACTTCCAGCAGGGGGCAGCAACTCATCATGTTGGGAGATAAAAACGATGTAAATTCTAGCACAGGTTTCTTCTTATATTTAAGTCAAGCGGACACATATTTGTGATGGGGCAATGTTTCAAACTATTCTGTTGATACTCCTTCACATTTACATCAGGCCTGCTTCAAACACTGCATTTAAGATTCCTTTTAAACCACATTTTCAGCAATGTTGATTTTACAAATACACAAAGTGTGTTACAACTCAAAGGTGAAACAAAAGTGGTTAGTAATGTTAGTAGGATATGAGTGTATTGCTTTAAAACTCGCTTGTAATGTGTGCATTAGATCCATCACGTCATACAGGTTTGTGTGTCTGCGCCAGAGACAGAAAGAGCGAAACACACACCGCAGTGGACCTTCATTCCAGCATCCTCCTGATCTGCATGGGCCAGACACACTGGGTTCTGCTCTGCCCCCCATTTGAGCCCAATGTGATCCAGATGACAGGGGGGTTTCCACAGGCAGAAGCTGGGGGGCCCGGGGTCTTCATGGGTCAGCGGTAATTCACCGCAGAGCTCTGAAAGCAGAGTCTTAACACACACAAAACCCCGCGCAGAAAAGTGAGGCTCCACTTAAAGTCTTAAATATCACACAAACCTCAGTTCAAAGGCAGGTATGTTTGCATGAAAAGCCTTAATCGGCTTAATGATGTCCTCTAGCGCATGGTTAGTTTTGAAAACACACTAATGCTCAAGTTCATACAGGCTTGGATACCACAGAGACATTTATGTCCCAAAGACAGAGAGAGGCAGAGACCGAGAGCTTGTGTGCGTGTGTGTGTTGATGTAAGCAATCAGTAATTTCCACAATTATCTAATTGTGTCAGAATTTCTGCAAGTTTTTACCAATTATCCATTTCCGTTTTCTTCTTTGTTTGAATAAAATAAGGAATGTCTTAGCACACTGCTCATGTGTGCGTGCGTAATTATGTGTGCGATCCAGAAGCAGCCCTCTGTAACCAGAGCCTCCATCATATGGAGGATGCCTGCTGAAATAACAGCTCCGCTACTTCCAGCGGAATGTGTGTGTAGGCTGTAAAAGATGGCGAGGAAGAAGAAGAAGAAAACCTAAGCCCGGGAAGTATTTCTCTTTGTGGCACTGTAATCAGCAGTGCTCTGCCCTGTAGAGCTTAAAATAGTAAAACCACTGAAAGACAGTTCAAGGACTGAAAAGAGATCGCTCTCGCTGCAAGTGTGTATTTTTACGTGTCGCTGCTTCCTGAATGAAGACGTGAATCTAGTTACAATATTCTTCAGGTTTTCTATTTTTTAGGGGGAAAAGTGATTTCCAGGCCTGCTGTATGTGCGCTGTTGTCGTGTTGTAGAACCTTTACAACCTGTGTCCTGTTTCCACATACATTTGCAAAAATGTATGTGGAAATTAATGGAGACTTCCTATTCAGTTCAGTCTGGATAAGAAGCAGACAAGTTACACATGTAAAGAAGAGGAACAAGCAGAAGGAAGAGGGAGTTCCTTTTCCATCGGGTAGAGAGCAGCTAAAAAAAAGGAGTGCTCGTAGCAGTAAAGCAAACCCAGGGCATTAAAGAAACAACGAGAACTAAAACTGAAACCAGGCTAGAAGTCCAACTTATACATTATATGTACAGGTGCAACAGTCTTGAATCAAATGGTCTCGCACCAACCATCAGAAATCAGTCTTTTCAGCGGTTGTGTCTTGCTGGGAAACGCTGAGTCCAATTCTTCCACCATATCCGGCAACAGTTCCACAGACAATTCCAAGGCCACTCTCCTTGGCATCTGTCTGCACTAGTCATCCTGTTGCTTCCCTGCTGGAGCAATACAGCAGAGCAAGTACAAGTGCTGAAGACAGGGGTACTAAATTGTGGCTCTGGGGTTGTTGGTCTTTCAGCGCACAACATAGGTTTTGACACATGAACTGGGGGGAGTTCATAAAATATTTTTGTGCTGGAACGTTTATGATCTAGCTGATCTCTATTAAGCTTCACTTTAAACTAGAATGCAGGTTGTTCAAAGTGTCGGTAGACTGGCATTTCTGATAACCAGCGCCAACTATTTTCAGATTTTTGGAAAGCAGAGATTGTTTTGGTTTGATGCTAAAATGATTGCACATTTTCTGCAAAATGTTTGCACATTATACAGTGCCATCACAGCATCACAGTCACCTTCCATTGAGCAACTCACCTTATGGACAGCTTCTATTAAACCCTATGACACATGATCTACTTGGTCTCCTCGCTTCTGTGTCTTCCTTCCAAACACTAAGTCTAGTTAATAATGTAAAAAAAAAAAAATGGTGATATTAAGTGGAAGACCTGGTGCTTCCTAAACGTCTTTCTTTTCCACACCTCCACCCAACTCGGAGACCAGATAAGCGGACAGCTGGAGAAGACCAATCTGTCCTGCTGCCTGGTGAATGATGGACAGTAATTAAAAGTTAGCTAATAACCTCTTCACACCTGACATTTCAACAGGGAGGTCCTGGACACCATTATCTACATATAGATTAAACAGCGTAATTGGCAGAGAGATAGGGTTAGGGGGATCGTGAAAGAAAAAGGAGGGGGAAAAAAAGAAAAGGGGCCAGGCCATCGCCAAACCATTAAGCAGAATATCTGAGTGACACTCTGATTTTGCTCCTCTTGCTAATGCGACAGGAATTGAGCTGAACTAAAACGCTAAATGAATGAAGCCTATCTCGGTGTGGTTATTACCGGGGCAAACATCGGCCGTGGAAAATAGCTTTAATTTCATAATAATTGCTAGAAGGACGTGACTCGTTAGAGACACAATATGAGAGTGAAAGGAGAGAGGGAGGGGACGAAGGAAGGAAGGAAGGACAGGAGAAACTCCTTTGAGGAGGAATGCTGTTAGTTGAGCTGCAGCACTTGTTCTCCCACACACTGCCATTTACACAAACTCACTGATAAGTGATACTGTGGACTGATAAGATGAATTGATAGTGGGGAGGGGGTGATGGTGGGGTAGCTGGACTGTCATTAGCGCTGGAATAGGAAATATTTCATTTTAAAGCTAAAATATTCCTGAATGATTTTCCTCGCAGGTCACAGGTTCCCACAGTATCCGCTGCTTTGTAATCAACTCTAATAGGCTATTACACATTCACTGCACCATAAAATAAAAAATAATAACAATAATTCTAATAGCTTTATAAATGAATGTGATATTTAGCTTAAAAGCACCCCACTTTCACTACCTGTGCAAACTGTTAAGCTTTTAGTCCACCAGTTTTGTAATTTGACATGTTGAAAAGCACAATTTGACTGTTTTTTGTTTGTTTGCAAAATAGATAAAATTGGACTTAAATCAATTCAGGTTTTCAATTCAAACTACAAGAAAAAAATAGTCCAAGGTGCTTTGTACTGTGAACACGCTACAGTATTTTAAAGAAAACCCCAACCATCCGACAACCCCAATGAGTAAGCACAAACTCATTTTTACCAGGAAGAAACCACTATCAGGTATCTGATGGTGACGAGATAGTGAAGACTAACACCACTCATTTATCTTTACGCTAAATATAAACCTAAAAACAGCAGCTGGTAAGCTTGAGGAAAAAAAATCTTGGCTGGCCTCTAAAGCTCACGAGACCCTTATTTACTCATTATATCCTGTTTGTGCATACAAAAAAGCCAGGTGTGAAGGCAGTAGGCAGCAGGACTCGATGCTGAAGCCAAAGAGGAATCACCTTTAAGCACAATGTTGCACACAGCGGCGAGCTCTACACTCACATTTCATCTTCTCTATCAACTTTCTTCAGCTTTTCATTTTTGTCTTAGATGCAAAATTTGGGCCCTCTGCAAAGAGCTGATGGTCATTTTGGAAATGTGTGTTACATTTATACTTATTCGAATTCTTACTGGAGACTTTTTATATCTTCTGCGTGGGGAGTGATTGAACGCCTGCTCTCCCGCTGGTTTCCCACTCCTTAATTCTCCCTGTCTCTGATTTTTTGGAGCTTCTATTTAAAGAACAAGTCACAGTTTGACTCCAGACAATTGCGCTGGGTTTGTTGTTAAGAAGTTATACCCCAAAGACGCACACAATTCAAATTTAAGCTTTTGTGCAAGCGCACACTCTGCTGAAAGTTTTACGACACATGATGATGTAGAAGTTCACAGGCCGAATAATGACTTAGTCTTAGCCCACTTTGGCCATTTCTTTATAAAACTCCCCAAAGACCCAAAGATATAATCGACTCTTCAACAGATTCCTTGAAATGCATTTTTATAAATTTTGGCATGTTTGGGCATGTCAGTGCAGCTGCTGCATTATTATTTTGAACTGGACATTTACCCTGTGAAGGAATCTGAATAAGGCTTTGTGCTGCTGATAAGTATTCCAAAATAAAAGTATCACAAGCCAAACAGGGAATAGATTTTGCATAAAAGGATGAGTGTGACAGACAATGCCACAGACACCTACATTTCCCGAAACACTGAAAGCGAGCCTGTCCACACCTCAGTCCTGAAGCCCTGATGTGCTGTTTGCAGCTCGCCTCATCTGTGTCAGTGGTGTAAAACTGTAGCCGAGAAGAACTAGCTGAAAAACAGCCATCTGCCATGAAAAGAGCTTTATTTCCTTCTCCAGAAAAGGAAAAAAGAAAAGAAAAGAGAGAGAGCCGACAGTGAACAAGAATGACAAAAGCATGCAGCTACATGCGGGTCGATACTCGACTGCCCTGAAGCTATCAAACCGCTAATGGTTACCTTCTAATCTGCCAGGTCACAGCGCTGTGTTTTTCTGACTATTATTATTATTCTGACTATAAATACCTTCCCAAGCTATAGGAGGGTAATTTAGTCAAAATTTGGATGGCTCTTTATTTTTTTGCCCATTATCTTCACTGAAAATGGGCAATTAGCCGACCGCTTGAGTCAATAGCTTTTACCTAAAAGTTACTTTTTCAGGGTTTTTTTCACATGAGCCATCCATTCAGGAACAATAAAATAAACACACATAAAAGTTGCCTTTCAGAGGAAGACTGTGGCAACTTGGTGGCTTTAACAATTCTTCTCTGTATCTCATTAAATGTCTCTTTGCTGAGGGATCGTCTCTGTGGCAAAGGTAGGTGAGGAATGTGGTTGACTTGTGCCGTAACCGAATGTAAAAACTTAAGAAAGAAATGAACACAGCAGCTGTTTTCATTCATAAATAAACCTGTTTTTTTAATATATCGTCCTTTGCTATGACAAAACTGACATCTACTCCTTTAATCAACAATAAAATGTAGACAAAATACTCAGATATGCAGCCTACTTAATGTTGTGTACACATTTTAAACAATTTCAAGGGTTAAATGAAGATTTTAATTTTGATTTGTTGCCTCTAACTTTTTAATTGCACCTGTCACATATCAATGAAAACAGACAGATGCCTTTCAAAGATGTTTCAAGCTAAAGCTGCTTTGATAAAATCAGTGCACGTTCCAAATGCACGTTGAGAGCGTTGGGGAAGTTACGCTCTGTGCCACTAGATGTCCCTGTTGCTTTACTGTAAAGGCTGCTGCAGTGCTGTTGGAGTTTGCATCTGAGCCATCTGTCCATGACTTGTCTCTCCAGACCCTGGGTTCATCCATCATGTCCAGAGGTGCTAGTCTCTTTAAAATCAAACAAGAAAACATTTCTTTATCCCCACTGCTTCATCTGCTCTTTCCTCTTTTTCCTGTCCCATTCTCTGCATTCTCTTCCTACCTCAATCCCACCGTCTGTCTCTTTCTGTCCCTCTGCCTTCAATGAGTGGATCACTTTACTGTTTATACAAGGGGATTGGTGTTGTTAACAGGTGTAGGGTAATGGGATACCGTTACTGGCAGGCGAGCGCAGGAAAGGGTCGCACCCCTCCTCTTCCTCCTTGCGCTCATACTAACTCTAGCTATACTCTGATTCTGATGGATTGCACCCACCATTCATCTAAATTATGCCACTGGCAATGAGCTATCAGCTCAGTCTGGCTCAAACGAAGCACAGGGTTTGTTTCTGTTGACACTTCCTCAGCACTCACTTCTTCTCCTGATTACTGTCAGGCCCTGTAGAGCTGGGCTTGGGGCTTTGCTACACTCTGTTGGTGTTTGTGGTCTGTGCTCTTTGCCATTTTATAGCTGTTAGGAAGCGGCTATCAAGCGGGTAGTTTGGCATTTGTCACCAGCTGCATATGACACGAACCCCCCGATTTGCCGTAAACGTGGTACTTATTATGTTAAACTTTGCTCAAGGTGCAAATGACCTCATTTTTCCAGAGAAGGTCAGCATGTGAAGTCTAATTCTCCACTAGATTCCAGTTAATCATGGCAGAGACATCAGAGCTGTATGACATGCAAGTTCAAACTGGGTAAATAGAAAGGTGTTCTTTACTCCAGCCATTTTAATCCAGTCCAGCCATGTTGGATCCCGTGTTTGTCTTCTCTTCCAGCTTTCCCAGAGATCCCCCCACCTCCCCCTTTCTTGTGTTTAATTCCTTTTTCTCCCGGTGTCCCTTAGAAATACTCCCAGCTGCAAAACAGATGTTGAATACGTTCCTACTTTCCTTGTTTCTTTTTTGCTTTCTTTCTTGATGATGACTACATTTGTAATTCTCTTCACGTAGTAATAATAGCCACAGTAATAGCCACACATAATCCCCACAACAGGTAAGGCAACATCATTTACATTTGATACAGCTGTTTTTTTAAATAATTTTTTCTGTCTTCAAACCTTCCCAATTGGCAGTAAGTCTTGAGGAATTCCACCCTCCTCCAGCCATTGCTTTTGGCGAGACTAGTGATGGGGGGGCCGCAGCGAAAGTGAGCGGGTGCAAACTGTGAAAGTCTCCCCTTCCTCCCTTCATTGACTAAAATTATTCCAGGGATAAAGTTGGACTGGTTAAGCATCCTCCCGAAGCTGATTATTTGACCATTGCACTCATGTGGGTAAATTCATTCAACCGTGACGGTGTGAGGTAAAAATCTTCCTCTTTTCCTGATGGCTAACAAACAGCTATTGGTTGAGCCTTTTTAATAGCTGAGCTGGGGGGGAGGGGGGGGGGGGCAGCGAATAAGCAGAAACTGAGATAAGAGAAAAAGAGTGCACCAGCATTACGTTGCTTTCGTGATTCGCTGCTTAATTGAGCCTATCTAACATGTTTTTAGCTTGTTATTTCAGATAAATAACCCAATAAATGTTCCCCAGATTATATTATTACAGTTATAAAATGTACCCAGGGAATCAGTTCCTCCCCCATGCTCATTGTTTTTTATTGAGTTCCTCACCCACAGGAGCCAAATATAGAGCTGAAGATGTGATAGAAATAATGTGCAATACTCGGTTTGAGTCTACCCTTCCAAACATTTTAAAATGCATATTTTACCCATGCCTGACAGCGAGTTCACAAGACTTACAAAAGAAAGCCCTTTCATAACATTTGCGTCATTCCTTTGATGTCTAGACATTATATGTTTTTCTTTTCTTCTTCTTCTTCTTCTTCTTTTTTTCTGAGAAACTAAAAACCCTACATCTGACGGAGTAGTATGTCATCTCCTAAGAGAGAGGTACTTGACTGAAGTCACTGTGTAGACAGTACAAAGCTTCCACATTGGTCCATATTCATGAAGGTGGAGCTATTACTGACATATTTTCTTATGGGAACAAATCACCAGTTGGGTGTAAAGATGCAGCAGCGTAGACTACAATCTCCGGAGCTTTGTCGCATTCAGCTGATCTCAGTCCAGTGTGTGGTGCCTGTTGTCTGGGAAAGTTCTCATGGATGGGACAGTTTCTGGGCCCACTCCCCAATATCAGAATCTGTGGGTGGATGGTAAGACGGAGGGCTGGCAGGAGATGAGATGTGCAGTGGAGATCAAGGTTTTAAAAGCAAAGTTAAAGGGAGCTAAAAGAGACAGAATGTGAGAGCATCTGTTGTGCCTGGTGTGCTCATTTGGTTTCAGCCTCCACTTTTTCAGGATTCAATCAGAAGCTGATTATCTATTTCTGAGAAGGGTGGAAAAGTCAAATTATGGTATGTGATAAGCAGACAGACCTCCTCTTTGCACTAAACGAAGCTAAATTGTCCTCGCTCAAGCAGCTGTAAAAACTAAAATGGTCACAGCATCAGGACAAATATGTTACATCAGAAAACCTCCAGAGAGGGAGAGCAGATCTGCACTACAGAGCTGCTGTGCACATGCAGGATTTGCTTTGGACCAAGTTGTTCACACTTTGCATTCCAGCTGAAAACAAAAGGGCAGAAAGTTTCTTTCTTATGACAACAATTACTAAAAAGGTCTGTTTCACTTTTAAGTGTTTTATATTTGAAGCCAACTCACAAACGCAAAGAACGAATGCCATTTTTTCTCCTGTGTGTTCTTATGACAACATTTCTGTCTCTCTGCTTGCGTTCCTCCTCCTTTTGATAGCGCTGGAGTGAGGGTTAGCAACAAGTCAATAACCACAACACAGCAGAGCAATGAAGGTTATGGGTGATTGTATGCATGTAGACTGCTAAATGTGTGTCTACCTGTGTGCGTTAGTGCGTTTGCATGGAAAAAATAGAAGCTTCTGTAGTGTGTTACGAGGCCTCGGTATTCCTCCTCTACCTCATTAGTGCTGATTTACGCCACAGCTAGGTGAAAGAAGGCAGCGTGGACCTCCCTCCCCCCACCCTTGCCTCCACCCTCTCCATTTACACACACACGCACACACACACACACACACACACACACACACACACACACACACACACACTGCCCTGCAATCCCACCTATCTCTTCTCTCCCTCTTCTCCTATCTCTCTCCTTCTCATTCTCCTGCCGCGCGCAGACAATGGGGCCCTGGAGAATACCGGCTTGTGCTGAATTATTCAAATCAGCAGTGGCAGCAAGCCGGAGAGCAAAGCAGAGGCAAGGAAGTAGTGGAGAGAGAGGGTGAGAGAGCTAAAACAGTAAGAGAATGCAGGATGATGGGAGGAGGATTTGGAGGGAGAGAGAAGCAGACAGAGACAGAGGAGAGAGAGAGAGAGAGAGAGAGAGAGAGAGAGAGAGAGAGAGAGAGAGGCATTGTAGAAGCGGTGAATCTCGTCTCTGCATGCAAATCGCCTCTTGCTCCTCTTTCACTCCCTCGCTCTCTCCCTCTCTATGAGTCACCCCCTGCCCTTCACTGCTTCATTAATACACATCTGTAACCTGGCCCTCCCCTCCGCCTCCTTCCTCCGCTCACTCCTAAAGAGGAGGAAGAGAGAAACAGAGGAGTGGGGGTGGAGGTGGTGGTAGAAGTGATGGTGTGTGTGTGTGTGTGTGTGTGTGTGGGGGGGGGGGGGGTTTCGACAGCAGCAGCACGCTGCTGGCAGGAGGAGAATGCGCCGGTAATTAGCCAGCACCAGTACAAACGAAAAACCCAAGAAGGAGAAAGGAGAGAAGTAAAAAAAAAAAAAGAGCAAAGCTCTAAAAACAAGCCTCCTGCCAGGCTGAACTCCCCAGAGGCAAGACCTGGACATGACGGTGTGCAGTCTGGGAACAAAGGAAGGAGAGGCGAGCTGGGAGGAAAGATGGGAGGCTGAAGAGTGGGCCCATGACAGCACCTGCAGAGATGGAGAATCTGATTTTGTGTGTGTGTGTGTGTGTGTGTGTGTGTATGTGCATGTGCATGTGCTTACGTGTGTGTGTGCGTGCGGGCATGTAGGCATTATTTTCTTGTGATTGTGTGCGCCTCTCAGTGAAGGATGCCTTTAGATGTACAGATACGAGATTCATCACCAGTGTCTGCCTCAGACTGCAGAACAGCTATGTTTATTTGCATTATATTCAAAATAATCTTCTTCAAAGTTACAAGACTTCTGCCAAGACAAAGTTCCTGTAACGCTGATTGGCTGTCTAAATCCACTTTCATACTTATTGCTTTGAGGCTGCACAGCATTAGATATTTGGACAAAAACGCTAACAACGAGCCAATGTTTCCAGGCAGATCACGAAGCATAATAGCAACAAGAGTAATTGATAATAACAACAGAGGTTTGTTAAAATGACGGGGATATTTTTTATAGCAGCCTCGAACATCAAAACATGTAACAATCCATTTTTATACTTGATGGGATTATAAAAAAAGCAGATGGAGTCGTCTATGATTTCCTTCAACAATATCATAAAAGTGGCTCCTCATCATTCAGGTGTCATTGAAGGTTAATGAACTTGAGTCAAATGAACACACTCTGACCTGTCCTTGCTAATTAACTAAGAGCCTTTAAATTTTGTATCCCCACATTTTTAATAGAGCTTCAAAAGAGAGTGTAAATGGGAACTGTGTGCGTGTCTGTGTGTGTGTATGTGTGTGTGTGTGAGAGAGAGAGAGACAGAAAACTTGACCCTTGAGTCCTTTACTAGCCTCATTAGTGAGAGGACTGGGTTCATTAAATGATGTGAGTGAGTGGCGTGGGCTAAGCGCAGCTCACACACTGAGAAGCGGCCCAAATGCTGGTCTCACACACCTCGGCATGGAATATGACATTGCAAACTGGGTTCATTTTTCACACCTGAGTAAAAAATATATTTGCAGGTATGCAATGAAGGGTATTTTAGCGAGTCACCATGTGGATGTATGTTTTGCATTGCCATAAGTGGGACTAAACATTCGGTTTTATGCATGTAATACAAAAAAAGGTGGAATTTCTTCTCTGTTGCAAGGTTGGACCAAACGCAGGATATTGATTTTTAGCCAAAATACATTTATAATTTAGCTGAACTTTAAAGATACAACCAGCATCTTCAACCTCTGAGTTCTTTAGAAAATAAAAGTATGAAGCACGTATGGAATTTAAAAACTGACACCTTAAAGGCAGCAAGCACACTGGGCTATTCTCCTTTCTTTCTCCCTATCATTGACGCTGGATAGCCTCTCATGACTTGGCTGTGGATCGATGCATCCCCCTGTGTCTGAAAACGTCAGGCCTGTCCAGCCGTGCAGAACCCCTGGAGAGACTGGCTGTGGTTTGACATGCTCCATGCTTTCTTCCAGCACAGCAGCAGCAGCCAGCCAGGCTGCCCAGCTTCCCCGCACACCTTTTGGCGTGTCAGCCCCGGTGTGCTCTGTGGGAGCTGGGCTTGGCAGTCCTAGTTACAGGACTCAGATGGACTGCTGATGGTGCCTTCTGCCCATCAGCCCCACGAGGGCAGGTAGAAAGGGTGAGGGAGACAGGTGTTTTTATGTTCCACTTGTTGCCCCCACCTCCTCACCCGCCTCTGCACACACACATGCCCTGGCATTGATTTCTGCAGAAAACTGGAGAAAATCAGAAAAGGGGAAAGAAAAACAAACCACGGAGGGTATGGCTTGGAGGGCAATAAAGGGCCATGATGATGTGATGGAATGAAAACTAGTTTAATAAAATCTGCTCAATAAAAATCGATAGGAGAGTCCTGTAGGATGCAGTTTGTGACAGAGGCTTTCCTTTTGTGTATATGCCTGTGCATACGGTTTCCTATGCTAACATATTCCCACCCTGAGGCAAGAAACACACTTCCAGGAAATCTATTTTTCTCAAAACTCCCCGGGCAGTCTTGAGTAGTCCCTTCACAGTCATCAGAGCCTTTTTGCAAAATTATATGAATATTACACTAGGAGCAGGCATTATGCAGGGTGTCTAGGTTGACGACTGAAGCGGAGTCAGGTCGTTTGGCCCAGCAGGTTGCAAGGCTCTGAGTAATCAGGGTTTGGGGATTCTAATTAGGACAATTAAGTCCTAATTACAATGTAAACACATACTGCTGCCAAAACCCTAGACCCCTAGAGTGAGGCCTTTGTACCGTAACCTCCCATTCTGCTCTGCTGTCTAAAGAACAGCATGGACCCCATATTGTACAGTTTTAACATGGATAGATTAAAACTGCTTTAAGTGGCAGTAGAATATTACTTTTAAAAAATGCCATTTTTTAACCTTTGACCATTAACAGCAAGCTCACCTATCAGGTAATGTTTTAATCATTTATTTTCCATGTTTTATCCACATATTCATTTTCTTTGTTGCTTGTTGAAATATGGCTACAGCAAAGTCAGTGGAGGCTTTTGAAATGTATAACATCTGAGACATCTTTCATGTGCTAGATTTCCACTGCAATCACAGTTTATGTTAAAAGAGCAGGCCATCGCTGAACTGCAGCACTGGATTCCTTCTAGACTTCCTGCAACATGACTTTATGCGAGTAGCAGCCAATGTAGCCTCAAGCCACTTGCCTCAAGCAGCGACGAGTAGGGGAGGCTAAACTGGTCTAGTATGCTTGCTTGTTACCAACTTCACTACTACTACTTTTCTCTTCATAATGGGTTTGTGCTCCACAGAGGCTGTAAAAAGACTTTACTGTTTCATCTCACCAGATTTCCTTAAAGTTATTAATTTAAATGAAATAAACTAAGATATTTAAAGCACCTCTTTAAAAAAAAAAAACAACAACAACAATGGGAAGAAACAGCACAGCAATAATTGGGTTATTAGTTCTTTTTGATTAATTCTAATATAACTTTAATAATATTTCTTTTTTTCTGATATTAAGAATAACAACATGAATGATTCATACACGTCTGTGCCATACATAAGTAAATCAGGTTTTTGCTAGTAGCTAAAATGGTGGCTACTCATTAGTTACAGTTTCTACTCAGGGGAGCCACTGTGAGATGAACTTTGGTGTAAGGAGGAAGAAGAATTACCCTTCTGGTCACAAAACAGGTAAAATACAACGAGGTTGGCTCACAGGAACAGCAGTCTGGTAAACGTATCCTTCTAGTTTGATGTCATCAAATGTTAGCTTAATGTGCTATTCTTGCACTCTTTGCCTAGCTTACTTAGTGGGTAAGCGGCGTGCAACACTCAGTGTGTCATTTTGCTTGCAGCCACTTCCAGGTATTTATTGTTTAGAGACTTTAGTTATGAATTAATCACAAATTATTAGGAATTAATACAATTATTAGAAGTATTTTCAAACTGAAGCTAGAAAACTTGTTCATGCTCTCCAGCTAGCTCCCCAGCAGCTATATGGAGACCAGTCCAGAGACTTTATTAACTGTAATCTGCTGTTTCTTTCGACTAAATTATACATGATTCATTTTATTTTTAATATTTTTTTCTTTCTTTACTTTTCAGTTTCTTCTGATTCCCACAGATTCAAAACATGGATTGATATTATGGCTGTATTATTCTGAGACTCACCCATAGAGGAGACGGTTTTACAGGAGTGAGGATTACAGTGAGACGACTGGGCTATCATGTGTAACTGTGAGGCAGCGGCAAATGGTTTACATGGCTCACAGGTCAGGTAGGAGGGCCCCTTAGCAGAATATTGCTTAGGCCCCCAGGAGGGTCAGGACCAGCTCTGGAACTAGTTAATTCAATCTCTTTTTAAAGAAACTGGCTGCCTGGTGCTGATTTTCAGATTTATTGAGTGTACCACTGGTAGAGTGGTGGGATGGCCACAGGGTAAGGCACTAGAAATTTTCTCATATTTTCTAATCTCGGTGTTGACAGATATACTTCAGTTATACTTATAATGTAGATATATGCATATGACTATACTTTCAGACCATTTTAGTGGAGCTGACTGTGGACAGAAATTCAGTGAAATGATGCAGGACAGCATGTAGCAAAAAATACGTTGTATGCAGATGATGGTTTAGAGTAGTACTGTGACTGTTTAAGTAATTATGGATGGTAAGATGTGGGTCTAAGTTATCGATGACTAAATAGCAAAGTCAAGTGAAACTTAACTGAGACTGAAGGAGGTACACATGCAATCGATCCTTACTTGCTGAAGCAGAAAAAGAATAGCACTTTGTTTGGTGATTGTTAAGGTTGTAGAAAGACTTCTGGTCCTATAGAAATATACAGAAAAACAGTTTTCTGTCCTGACTTCTGTAACCAGTTTCCATATTAATGATCAAAGAACTGACCTCACAGCCCATTGTTCATTCAGTGGGCTAGGTTCAGTTACTGTGCGAATGAACCTTTTATAAGGTTGGGGAAACCTGCCTGCCAGCTGAGACTGAAGAAGTCACTTGGATGAGTGACGAAGCGTTTCTCCCACTTAAAACGCTACATCTAGATGAACAGAATCAACCTTTTGGGACCTCTGTAACCACTTTTCTGCTGAGTTTATGGGCTTAATCGCTGGTTTTGGTCATGACAAATAGTAAAATTAAGTCTATTTTGTACATCTTTATCACACCATGTTCCCAAAGGAAGGATTATCTGTGGATGCAGCAGAACTTTTTGAAAGCAAGGAGCAGGTTTAGATGGGCCACAGCTGTGTGGTATTGGTTTCTAAGGCAAACAGAGATTTGCAAGGAAGCAGATGTTATCTGTCCAAGCCGCTGTACGTGATGTCAAGTAGTTTACCTTGTTCAAAAACAGCTATTTGCACATTAAGTGAAACAAAAGTTTACTTGATAAAATAAACTTGGAGAATACTTAATGCAAAAGTACATCTATCTCCTTTAATAAATTAAATTAGTATCTGTAAAAGCACTAAAGGATACTGTAAAAGGATGTGACGCTAGAGAGGATCTCGTCATCATTCTTTATTTTATTCTGGATTTACTGAGACATTGCCTGGAGTTTGGTAAATGTTATTTGCTTTCATCTGATCATGTTTGAACTATTGTAATTGGGTCCCAGTCACAAGTCTATCTCATGCCTCCAACTCATTCAAAACTTAGCTACTATAGCAAGCAAAACCACATCACCCCCAGCCTCACTACACTGCACTGGCTATTTGTCAAATCGAATCAGAATTGATTTTCAACTTTTATTCATTAATTCTAAAGCCTTAATAGATTTGCTTGTACCTACATTATAGATTTAGTCATGGCTAATGAATGAAGGTGATGCCTGCGCTCCACAGGTCAGAAGCTCATAATTGTTCCCACAGTTTGCTTCATTACAAAAGGAAATCTGGAATTTATTTTTCAATCTTTTAACATAGAAAGGCAAATAAAGATTAACACATATGAAATGTTCCAGTGAACAATCAAGAAGAGAGAAACTGTGTTAAAACTAATTCCAACTTTTGCAAGGCTGCAAATTTTGTAGTCATTCAGATTTATTGTAGGCATCTCTCTGAGCAAAAGGACAGATTTTCCTGATGAATGGCTAATGTCCAGTTTTTCACTTGGTTTCACTTGGAGGTGAGTCTTGGGCCATTCTGGTAGAACGTTTGTTGTAAAATGAAGTTTTTTCTCTGAATAATCACTTATTTCAGTGAATAATTTGGTTCTTCACAACTGGAATAGCATGGAAATATTAGATCCGAAGCAGAATTAATGAAACTGAATAAATGAAATTAATTAAATGAGTCAACACTCATTTTTAAATAACCATCTAATCTGTTCAAAGCAGTAATACCAGAACAGACACGTTGGTTGTTTTCTCAAGAGCTCTAGATGTTGAACCTACGAGACCAAATTTGTACCGCAGAATTTGAATTTTAATGGAATCATGAAGAGATTATGTAAAAATAAATCACAGAACCAGTAACATTACCAAAGCAAAAACCTCATCTGCTGTATTGTGTTTCATAAGTTTGGTCTGCAGACAGATCTTTTACTCTAAAAATTGACTGGATTCTGTGCCAGTCCTCCATCTGACTTCCTGACCTTCTCATATACTATCTCATGTACATCTTATTCCCTTTGTAAAAAAAAAGGCTTAATTTTAAGGGATGATTCCTTGGAAGCGTTGCTCAAGTGATCATGTTGGAACCAGTGATTTTTCCACAGCAGATGTGAATAATCTGGCTTTGACAAAAACTCCATGTTGACACATTCTTTAGTTTATTGCACAAATAATTTCTGCAAGGAATAGAGGGGGAAAATTGTTAACCTTGATCAACATTATCCATGAATCTCCTAGTCCCCTAAAACAGAAACATTGGTAATGCTTCTGACCCTGTTCGAGTTTGGATGAGCTGAAACAGAACTGTTTGGAAACAAATACCAAGAAACCCATCAGTCATCAGTCACAGTAAATAAAACTAAAGGTGTAAAGCCTAAAGGTGTAGACTCACATACCTTTATTAGAAGAGTCTTAATCTCAGTAACAGTTTAACTCTATTGTCTGTTCAGACAAACAAGAAACTACTTACATTCTTATTCAGCTATTTTTTTTGCCTTGAAATAAATACATATTCTTACTTGTCTGCCATCGTCTGATAGGACGGTGGTGGTAATACACCTACAGACTGTTTGCCAACCAGTATTGAAAAACAAAATTAGAAAAAGGTTTTAATAATAACCGGGCACTGGGCTGCTAAAATGTAGAGTGGTAAAGTTCAGATGTCTCCATGCAAACATGAAAACCATGCAAGTGCCAAGAACTACCTGCATAGGAGAAATTTAGTAAAACTACAAATTAAAATGAAGCCAGGGCAAAGCTAGCAAGTTGTAAGTTTACATTTGACTGAAGTTCAGATTTTTTTAAACAGAAGCAACTTTTATGTAACATTTTAATCTAGATAAACAACCTTTTTGAGATTTTCTACTTTAGACTGAGCCGTTAGTGATGGAGTTTATTCATTTGCTATTTTAAGCAATTTGTTCCAAATGTTGTTAGTTACCCGTCATAGCAGTCTGTAGTACAGCAGACTGCATTTCCACACCCAGCCCACCTTCAGTACCACATAAGCTTCCTAATTGTCACGCCACTTCCCATTACACATGTCATTCCTCATGCCATGCTCCCATGCCCATGTGCTGCACACAAGGAAGGGAACGTGAAGCAAGGGCAAGTGTTTATATTGGTGTCACTCAAACTTTAGCCATTAAAAAAATAAAATAAAAATAATTTGATGAACTATTCTTCCTCACCAGACTAAAAACATAAAGAAAATCTCTGGAGAAACGAGCAAACATTGTAAATAATCATTTTAATGATAATAATTTTATCACTCTATCCACTCTCTGTTTAATAAAGCAAGTATTTGTCTGTCCAGTTGCATTAAAAATGTTATTTTTAAGTTACAGTTTGCGGTATTCTAGCCATGTTAGTATAAGTGTCCTTATATTTTATAAAGGAGGGTGTTGTCATTTTAATGCAACTTCACAAACAGCAAAATTGCCAACGTTACTCAGAGAAGAAAACTATAATCACTGTGAGTTTTCATGCAGCCTCTGGGCAGGAACATCTGGAAAAAGCAGTGTTAAGTACACGAGGAATGCATTAGAACAGCTTGATATTACACAGCTTTTGTTCTGTCTCATTACCTCAGCAAATGTAATCTAGGACTGAGAAAAATATTCTTCTGAGCACATCACATAGTATTTCCCAGGTACACTCTTTCCTTTTTTAGAGCTGTTGCACCTGACAACTCCTCCACCCCAACCTGCCACCATTTGAACAAAAGCAGAAACTATATTTAGCGACTGAGTCAGGGAGCTGAGGCCACATGGTTGACTGGTCCTAAGGTGAAGGCTTTGTCCAGGGGAGTAGGGAGGAGGAACCTGAAGCATTTGAAGCAAATGAGACAGTTTCACAGTAGTGATGATCTCACTCCCTGCATGGCAGGTCTTGTGGAGCGACCTGTGATGGTGTTGCTGAGAGGCTGGCCTGAAGCCACTGTAGGAGGAGGGCTGTGCACTGAAATGTGGGGGCAGAAATTCATACAGGCACACATGACACACATTAATCACCGTGAGAAGGAAAGGGAGAGTGAGAAATAATAGAATTCCTCAAACCTTTTTATTTCCACGAGCCATTTTCAATATCCTTCATGGGAAACATACAGTGGGGAGGGGGGCATTTAACCTGACCAACAAGTCAGCATCCTAAATCATTTTCACAATGAGTATTTGTGCGCGCGTGCTTCTGCTTTGGTTTAATGCAACAATTGTTTTCTAGCAGCTTCGAAACTAGTGAGACAGTTTAATGAAAAAAAGAGCAGTTAACAGCGACAGTTACAATTATAACAGCGCCTGTTTAATTCAAGCTCGTTCAGTAATAACTGACAAACATTAGAAAATAATGAACAGTAGGAGTTTACTGGCTTTTTTCAGGGGGATAAAATCTTAAATTGGATGGGAGCAAACTGATCATTTTATCTTGCAGATTTTCTTGTTTTTAAAAATTTCTGAACTTATGTTAAACAGCTGCTAATGATTATTTCAGAAATCCAGCTCTTTAATTTGGCTTTTGGAAAAGTTATGTGATTTGTTCTTACTGCTTTCATGAGCACTGCTTTAGCTGCAGAAGGCAGTTCCTTAAAGTGCAAACTGCAATACTTAGCATCAAATAGCAGATGGGTGAAGTTGGCACCTAGCTACTAAGCGTAACAGAAAAATGCTACACGTATTCACAATGTGTTTACATGAAATGACTTAACAGTAACAAGTCCTCCAATCACAGTTCCAGAAATCTGCAGCTATAGTTTACATCAAAGGTAAAGCTCTTTAGCTCACACTTAAAAACAAATGTACTGGACCATTACCCAATGTAAGGTTTATGCCACAGCTGAGCTAAATAAACCTAAATAAGTAATAATTACCACAATCCTTGTTTCTGTAATGGTTAATCCACCTGCATGCACAAACTGTTTAATCAGAGTTATATCACTGATGCTAAAAAACACAGGGTTTGTCAAAAAGAATCATCAGATTTAAAATTACTATACTATTTTAAAAAAAAAAGGGCATTGGAGTTTGCATCACATTTAAAAATAAATGGCTGATTTGGCCATATAAAAAAATAAAACTGAAATGAATATAATGTTTTACAATAAAAACTTACAATGTTCACGAGTGCTCAGTGTGTCCCCCTCTGGACACGTGGCATATGTCTACACTTGTCCCATAGTTTTTCAAGCATGTCTTGAGTCACTGCAGCCACTGTTGTTGCTATGCTACGATTTTAACAACCTTGTATTTACTGTATTAAAGATGAATTTTCAAATTTACTGTTTTGCAAAAAATGAACGAAAAAAATAGTAAAGCACACCTTTACTATTGTAATTTGAAATGACAGTTATTTACTTGTATTCTTGATCAGAAAAATCAGTTTTAGTGGTTGAATGTTATGCTTGATCGTATAGGTTCTCAGTCATCCAGGTTATAGTAATCTAAGGCGCTTGGAAGCAAAAGCAACAGGACTTCTTTAGTTAAGTTACTTTAGTTATTGTTAAATTAATACTTTTACTTCAGAGAAACACTACGTAGGCTACTTTTGTCCTTACATTTGACTTATGCTGTGTCACTACTATTGCACTATAATGCTGCTACTGCTGGCACCTTGGATCAGTAGATTCACACTTCAGATTAGGAAGTGTGTCATCAGTGACTGCAGCTCATTTGAAAAGACGGATGGAAAATGCCCTTTATTTACTCAGAGCTACGGATTCTGCCGCCTGCAAGCATCAATAAAACATTCAATTTTTCTTTTTTGTCACAAATATTTTTATTGCAAATTCTCTTAAAATATTGCAATATCATTTAAATGCTATATCGCCCATTCCAATTTTCCATAAACTGTGTTGTTTAAGTTGCTTTCAAGGTGCCAAAAAGTCTACTTATTTTTCATCTTGTGAAAAAAATGATCATTGTCAGTTACTGCACGTCTTTTTCCATTTTTATCATTATAATTTACCATGTAAGTTCTATAGCAGTGGTTTATTTACCAAAAAATACCAAAGAGTTAACATTCAGTTTAAAACAAGCCAGTCTGAAATCATCATAATGCATGATGAGAACTGTTAACTTATATTTTGTCTTTTTCATTTTTGTGCATATCAATAAGTCATGTGACTATGGTAAAGATTCTCACCTTAGGAAGGATTCTTAGTATCTGTAAAATTATGATTTTATTCAAACAAAAGAGAGAAATCTATAAGTAATTTGTCAGAAACTGAAAGGTTATATTGGCTTTATATTTCTTATGTCTGTAAGACTGCAGACATTTAAAGAGAGGAGATTATCATCAGTAATGTTAGTTTGGTTTAGCATCTTAGAACATCCTCAGGGTTTCACATCTTTTGTGTAAAGCGTGTTGATTTAAGCTTTTCATTACATACAGTAATGCTTAAACATGACGGATCATTTGAATACCCTGCAGCTGGTGATAAACTTTTTTTCTGTCTGAAACATGGTTCATAAAACAAATTGTTATTATGAAAGACATAAAGACATTTTGCGAGCAGCAGGTAGACTGTGGATCCAGAGATAGCTGAAAAGGACATGTTGTGTGCAGAACCTTTCCTGTGCTTCTTCCTCTTTTATGGTTTGACCTTTCTCTTAATTGGCTGCCATGTCTTTACGCTAAGATTCTGTTGGTCTCCTAGCCAATTTTTTCTCTTTTTTTCCTCAGCTAAAGCGTCTCCTTATGACCTATAAATTGGAAGTACTTTAACCTTTCCTGAGTGTTCACTTTATAGTGCTCGCTTTATTCTTTTATTATGCAGATGAGATGATTTTTTTCCCCCTGAGATTTGAAATTCCCACTTATGTCAGCCACACCTGTTGTCTATTATTTTTATTTTTTTATTTTTTAACATTTTATTGTGAAATCACGTTTTAAAGACTGCACTCATAGCAAAATATATGTAAATCCATTAGCAGGTATTCACTTGAGTGTAAAGAAATACATTCAAATTCATTTTTCCAGATTGCTCAAAGATTATATTATTGTCAACAATTTCTAGCTTAACTAAACGTATACTATCCCTCACAAAATAATCATGGCATCTTATTTTGAATGTATTATCCAGTTTTGGATCAAAACCATTACATGTGCATGAATCAACCGTCTATTAGGCTAAACAAGGTTCATAATATATCTGTGAGAGTGTATGTGTGCACTCATAGTGTAATATACTTGATGTATTGATATGTTTATTTCAATTTATTTCAAGACCTCATCCTGTGGCTCTGACCCTGAAATCAATACCTTCATTTATGGTCCACCACCTTCAATCAATTGTGCCCCTGTCTCCTCCCCACAATGCACTGCCTGTGACTGGACACATGTAAGCAGAGCTCCAGCTCTCTGTCTCTCTCTTTTCTTGCCCTCTGTGTCGCTTTGCTGTGGGAGGTAACTGGGCACTCGAGTCTTAGATTGGCTACTGGTCACCATCCTACAGCTTTCACTTTGGTCTTGTGACCCCCTTTCATTGGTGTCCTCCCCCAGCTTTCACCTTCCTGCTCATGCCCGCGACAAGCAGCTATATGGCTGAGCTTCATGAAAAACAAAGTGCACAGCTGGAGGAGGAGAAACGAGAGAAGCACGTGCAAAACAAATGCAAAGGCTGCCTAGTTCTGTCATGAACCTCTTCTCTCTAACCGCTGAGCTTTTTCGTCTCACTGTTTCTGGCGCTATCAGCAGAAATGCATAATCTTATTCCTTTGAAATATTGATGCTGTGTACATGGAGATATGGTGTGCCATCCTTTTGACCACAATTCAAAATTCTATAAGCAGTGCTGTTAGGACCATCGCCGCAATTTAGGCGAGGTCACCTCCTTTTAGAACAGCATAAGGTCGAAGAAAGCCAGGAGGTTTTATTCTTCTTAAAAAGCATGCATGAGCTGGTAGTATTGCTCAAACAGCCCTTTGCCTTCTCTGGATTTATTAGCCAATTTCCACTACCATTGTCTTTCACTTCAATCTCAGAAGTGAGGGTGCAGCGGGCAGAATATAGGGCTGCAATCATCCAAGTGTGTGGCGACAAAACCTCCAGCGCTTGCACCTGGAACTCAATAGATATTCATGAACATTCTCGTATTTAGAGAAGGAAATAACTTAATACCGACAGTGTCGATGGAATAATAGCCATTTCCTGCCTGACTTGCAGCCCCTCAGAAAATGAGATTGCGCTGGCCGTCATTTTTCTTGTCTGCTGGGTGTTTCCACGCTGAAGTCTATGGCCGCCGCTATGCTCCCTGCATTGGCAATGAGGTACAGATAGAGAGAGGGCGAAGAAAGAGCGAGGATGAGTGAGAGAAAGGGTGACTTTAACAGTAAACAGAGGATTTGTTGTCAGATTCACAGTGAATAAAAATGAAGGTTAAAGAGAAAATAAAAACATAAAATGTAGCAGAATCATAATATGTATAATTTTGTGAAACACTAGTACGGTGTATCACATCCCACCCCGGTTTCCTGTGGTAAAAGACCTTCTAGGCTTTAGTGTAAACAGGAGAAAACCTGATCCAGCCCAGAGAGTGCCGTTCCCTCCGTGAGCCAAGGCAAATATTGCATTCGAACCATGATTAAGATTGATTACTTCTGTAAGAGATGGGGAAACGAGCATATACACTAAGGGAAAGAGACAGAAAAAAAAGGAGAGTGAGAAAAAGAAGATAGAAGAGGAAGCTGAGTGACATGAATGGATGCCTGACCTGAGAGACAAAGGAATCTCTCCAACTATTCCCTACCATTACTTGGCCTGTCACGTTACCCCCACCACTGCTCTTATAAATTAACCAGCTCACAGAGGACTTCAATTCTGCAATCCTCTCTCTCTCCTACACAATTAGGTTTCTCTCTTTGTAAGCTTTCCCCGACTCTTTCTTTTACCAAGGCCTTCATCAGCATGGACATACATCACAATTTTCCCTTTCTTACCATTTTTCAGTCCTTTATCCTCTCCATTCATCATGGTTTTTGTGAAGCAAGGGTTATAAATACTAGGACAATCAAAAATCTTCCACAAACATAAATTTGGACCTATAAGAAGCAAACACAGGCACAATTTTCTCACCAAGCGATGCATACAATGCCAAAACATATCTTTAGTAAGTTCAACAAAGTTTTTCATGTTAAATTGTAGCTTATACTGAAAGCTCAAGGGCTATTTCTGAATATAAGCCACTCAAATACTCAAAGTTAATAAATTAAAGGTAGAGTGTGTAACATCTCATCACTAAATGTCAGTAGATTGCAGTCAGCTGAATTCTGTGTTCTTACCACTCCCAATTCAAGTACGTAATCCTAGCTACGTTGGCCGCTGTAGGGCAAACAACTGTGTCTGCTGTTCATCTTTGTAGGTTGTCATCCATTGTTTATCTCAGCTGTCAATATGTGTCCATGCCTATTTACTCTCGAGGAGGCAGTAAAACTTCGTGAAAGGAGCCCGATATGAGTCGGTGAGTCAGTGAGGCTATCTTCTGTCCGATGACAGTGAAACTAAGGCGAGCTGTTGAGGATATCCTAAACTTTTTGCTCAGGAAGCATTGCAGTTTGTAAAATATTACAACATTTCTTTGACGTGGATCTAACATTGTTGGACTCAATAAACTCATACGATGTGAGAATATAATCACACTGTTCATCAGAGGGAAAGTGTGTCAGCTGCCCAGAGACAATATTGGGGATAAATAAGCACTTTTATGCATGTTTTCATGTGTTAGAGCCCTGACTTCAGTTCAGGACATAAGTCTTGAGGTGAGGAGAAAGAGAATGAGGTGGAAATGATGAAGGAGGAAGAGCAGCGCTGGAGGAGGAAAAAGGCATCATGAGAAAGAAATTATGAGAATATGCATGTTGAAATCTTAAATAGTGATATGTAGTTTGAAAGAGCTATTTGTGATCTTTAAATTAAAGAGAACTTGTATGTGGCCGGCCTCTAGCCACATACCTAAAATGCAGTTAGGTGGATGTCATACTAGCCACTGCTTTCAAGATGGCGGTCGACGTGGAGGCTTTTTTTTTACGTTTAATGGATTAATTCTAACTTTATGATAACACAGCAAGTTGTTAGAAGACATATTTACACATTTATCGATGTATATTTATGAATCCAAAATATTTTTTCAATTATACAACCTAAAAGATTCTTTACTATAGATTTGAGAACTGAAAAAAACAACTACACTAGCAAATATTTGGACCTCCTGAAAGAGTTATTTGATTATTGTTGATTAAAATAAATGTCTTTACAGAACAAGTTACCGTAAAAAAATTACAGTTCCAATTTACTCATTTCTGTTGTCTTAATGCAAATGTATGTGTCTGAAGTCATCGTGTGTGGAGTAAAGGGTGAGAAACCCATCATTATCATTATTAATCGTAGATAGAGTGTAAGTATTATCAAGAAAGGCAAGAGGACATCTAATGAAAACAAAGACCAAGCGATTCCTGTTTTTAGCTTTCATCTGATTTTGTCTGTTTATAATGTCCAGAAATAAAGTGTTTGGAAAGTTCCAGGTTTTCAGTAGTCTGTGGATATTAGCTAAAATATTATGGGTGTTGCCTTACACCAAGCAATTCTGTGTTTAAAATATGCTGCAAAACTGTACTTGTGACAGGATTAACGATAGCAAACATTTTGACTGACTGTAGTTCTTACAGTTTCTCAACTCTGTAACCACTGCATGCTTAGGATCCTTTCACAGTGTCATTGCATTGTGTTTTTTTTTAGCTATTCATTCATTACTGTCCATAATATATTCTATTGTTTGGTTGTAATGCATATCTTCAGATTAGAGCACTTGTTTGCAAAACCCAATTATCCGTTTTCTCACCTCTGCCATGCCCCCAAGCTCAAGTATACTCTTTGTAACAAAAAAAAAAAACTTTGACGATAACCTGTTTTTCTAATTCATACTTGAAATAAGTATGTGGCCAACTGTCTTCTTTTCTTGACAGTGATTACCTAAAAAAATCCTATTGATTCCACCATTTAAAAAAAAGAAAATTATTTTCATACTTACTTCATTTATTTGTTTTCTTCACATTGCAGCTTCATATGCTTTTGTCTTCTGCTCGAGGCTGCACTGAAAAACGTACACTTTTTGTAGTTGTTACGTAAGGCCCAAAATGGCCTCCGTACAAGAAAGTAGTAGCTCTAATATTGACCAGTAACGAACCACCACACGCACACTGTAATGGGTTACACAAGATTTATTTGTTCTTTCTCCGGGTAAAACTGCTGGCTGAAGACACAATTCTGGCCAGGAATCCAAGGCCCAAAGCCACCGCGGTCAGGGTTGTTAGCCTTTTCAGGCCTGACTTCGTTCGAGGCTGGGTCTCCACATCACATCCTGGGAGCTGGAACTTCCCCAAAAATGGTCCAGTTTCCTTGTCAGGGGCACAGAGAGTCTCCAGTCCAGTGTTTGTTTTCCTGCCTTCCAGCACATCCACTCACATCCCAATAAGAATGAGTCCTCCCTCCAACATCCTCAGTTTATTTTAAAAGCAAAACCAGGCCAGGTTAAAAATCTTTTCCATTAAAATGTGCACACTTCATCCTGGATCTTCGAGGCTTCCCTGCTTCACCAGTGTCCTACTAAAAAAACAACGACAACCCCTACTTCCTGTTTCCTCTCCCCTTTATAGAGAAGGGCTCCAATCCTCCCCAATCAGCTGCTCCCTGTATTCAACTCCAAATAGCTGGCAGCTGGACTAGAGTAGAATCTCCACTCCCACATGGGTGTGGCCCACACCTCACATCAAACACAAAAAAAAAACACCAAAGCATGCAATTAATACAAAACAAAATCTAAAGAAATGCCAACCCAAAAGCTTAGTGGGGGATTCTCTCCATCCTTTTCCACCATGCTATACTCTGTAACACAGTAGTACAGTCACTAAAGACCTACCTTCACCTTTAGGACAACTTTAATCTCTTTTCATTATTTATTTTAAACCCTTTTCCCAGTTGGTCCAGACAAGGTGCACTGTGACTGCATGAGCTTTGGCCATTTCTGTGTGCCTCTCTGCTGGGTACATAGAGAATAATCTGGAGAGGAAAGTCCTGCTATTTGTGGCTACATTGAAAGGTACCGCTTAGTCTGTGTATGTGCATGCACATGTGTGTGTGCGTGTGTTGTTACTTTTTGTGCAGTAATAAAATAAGTTTGCACTGTAGGAGTAATTGCTTTTTTAGAGTTCAGAACAACAATAAAGAACATATGGACAGTGAATGAGTGTGCGTTAGAGGTGGCAGTCGTATCTAGGGAGTCAGGGGTTGTGAAGGAAGTGTGTTTAAATAAATTTGATCTTCGAGGCCTTTGAGACAGGACTGCTGTGAGCTCACCGTGCGTACAGACAGTCTGAGCAGATTGCACCACTGTTTTGTATTCCAAATTAATTGGCCTCTGAAGATTGCCCGCCGCCCCTCACTGTACTATGATGCTCATTTTCCTCCCTTCAATTAAACGTGTGTACCCCACATGCAGCCCTCTTACCTTGTTTCCAATGACTTCTCTCTCCCCTTGTTACCAAGAACAAACTGGATCATCACATCTGAGCTCAGCACCAGTGTGGGGAAAAGGACAATATAAAAGTAAGAAGCTCAAGAACTTATACAGTCTATTAGATTATGCAGTGATTGTCACTAACTGTAAACAAATGATAAAGCGGTTTTTGCCTTTTGAAAAGAAATAGCTTGCCTGTTAATAAATGAATTCATATATGTTACTTACCCCTGCCATTGCTCTTTACTATTAGTATTAAACCCCCCAGTGATCCTTTACACAAGGGAACTTATCTTCTTTATGATCAACAGAGGTACTGCCTTAAAAAAAATCAATCCCACAGCTGCTGTATTGAAGTGTCACTGAAAACACTAGAGTGTATAAATCCCCTGCCTAATTAATCTCATAAAAGTATCCAACAATGAACTGACCGGTTGTGTTCTGACATTACCAAGAATTTTTTTTTTTTAATGAAACTGTGATCTTCCATTAGTTGGAACTGTCAGACTTACAAATGCCACAGAGAGAGGCTGATGAAACAGTAAACTGTTGAATGACAGAACATTTAGCTGGGCTTTAGGCCTGGTTTCTGGATCTTTATACAGGGTTTAATGAAATGAAAGAAAATGACATTATAATCTGTATATGATTCAGCCAGTCTTTAATTTTACTAACATGTTCATATCATTACATGCATAAACAAATTATGCAACTAATGTAAATATTATCTTTATTAAAATGTTATTCATTTTTGGTCCTTTGGTATGTATTATTTAAGTAGAAAGTAGTAGTTTGGTAAATGCATGTTTTTAGATGTATTAATTGTATTTTACAAAATACTACTCAGGGATCAGCGATTGTTCCCGATGGCCATCAAAAGAATGCAGCTTTGGAGCACTTTACAGCACAGATGTTAATAAGGAATTTTAAGTGGTAAGTAATTCTCCTTTTTCGTTAAAGTGTTAAAAATGTTAACATAGATGTGTTATTATAGATGTTAGCACACATTAACGTTAGCATACTATTAGCAGTTACTTAAAAACGTCATAAAAATAGACAGTTAAAGCAACAGTATTGTTGCATCAATCACAAAAAATAAGATTGCAATGATATTTTAACAGATATTCGTGAGCTGCTTTATGTGTATAACAGCTGTTATAAGCAATGGTGCAAAGATTCAGTTACTCAGCGTCAGCAGAAAATTGTCCTAACTGCTTATTTTCTGACAACATACACAGGACATATAAACATGTTTTGAACAAGGTTGTAACTGAAAGACAAAATCACCATCATGTTCCACAGTAATAAGTTAATGAACATTAAATATCTCAAACAGAGAAATCATTGCTGTTGAGGCTTTAGGCAACAATGTGTTCGGATGGATCTGAGAAGTTGCAATGTCCAGCAAAGAACCAATAATCATGTTGTTAGTAAGTGTACAGGTTGGTGTCAGAACCCGCGCCCTGGCATGCAGAGAAGAAAATACCCACAAGCACCAGACTGTGATAAGCAGGGGGGCAGTTTACAGCTCCACCTGCAATGCACACAAGAGCATGCTACTTATCCGGTCGTTAAGTCTGATGTCACTAGCCGTGTCTGGGCCTAAACTCCGCTGCAGGTCCATATATCAAATGATCACTATGGCAGAGAGTTGAAAAACTGTCTAAAGTCTTTCATCTTTAATAAAATGATCAGCGTTCTGCTCTACCAGGTGTAACAATTGAGTTTAACACCCAGGCATCCATGAAAACGGAATTTATGACATTTAATGGAGTTAGAAGTTAGCAGGACGTTAGCTCGCTAGCTTCTATCTAAATACAATATAGCATGTCCTGACTGCGGGGTTTTGGAAACAAATTAAAACGTACAGCTCTGTTATCACTTCCAACGTAAATGAAGACAGAAAACTAAACAGCAGTGACGTTTGTAGGGTTACTGAAGTTTGGCTAGCTTGTATATAATGATGACCGCTACTTGACCGCTAGCGACACAGCTATGTTAGCATAATATAAACAGGCTAACTTTTTTTCCACTCGATAAAAGTTAACGTGAGTGTTCTCAGTGGTCAGAAACAAATGTAATCGCATGGCAGGATGCTGTAAAAGGACCAAACTTCAGCCAGGAGAACAACTGAAATAATCCATCCACAATACGAGGTTAGTCATTCATATACTGCTGCATGGGCTGGGCTGTAGTTACATCCTAAGGTTTTAAAAACTGAGCTTAAATAAATGATTAGCGGCAATAAAAGCCAAGGGAGGTCAACAGTGATCACTGACTGTTTTAGGAGCTTTTTGAGATTAAATAGAAGAAAATACAAAACATTAAACATGTTAACAACACAAAAGCCATATTAAACGCAGACTACTTTAGGCCCGGAAGTAGGATTCGTCACGTCATCACTTAACGACCGGATAACTGAAAGCCGTATCTGCTATCCTCACAGCAACAATACCATGAATAAAAATACGCACATGTGAGGTCCTGTGTTTGATCCTTTGTACCACAAACTTATCTGTACAGGCAACAAAGTGGAGAGGTGGTCTGTCTTCAAAGTAAAAATAGTAGAAAAGTTCAACTGACATATTTGTTTATGAGAGTTCAGAAGTTTTGAGGGGATGGGAAAAAAATGTAGGATAAATCTATTTATTGAACAAAGGACAGCAAAACACCACAACAAACATCGGGTGAAAACACTCAAGATCCAAGATATTTCAGTCGGGAGAGATGTGAAAACGTTCTCAGAGGAGAAATGCCCCCGCGGACGACAAATGCCAAAACAACTCTGACAAAGAAAGAAAGGAGGAAAATATGAGTGAACAGAAGGAACAACAATTATTTATGTAAATAATGTGCCATTGCTGCTTATAATTAGTGGGAAAATTAAGCAGAAAAGAAAGAAAAAAAGGGGGGGAATGGGGGGGGGAAACATCACGCATGTCACCCAACTAATTTTTCTCATGCAAATTAACAATCGAAATTATAAATGGAAATGGTGTTGTTGTGATCGAGAGAGAAAGGGAGAGACCATTGAGAGATGCCCTGCTTTTTCTCTCCCCCCCCCCTCTCTTTTCTTCACTCTGTTTGGAATTCATTAGCTGGTGAAGCAAGCACAGGCAGATGTAGTTTGACACAAAGGGTGAAGTCAATAGCAGAAGCAGGAGGAGAGAAGTTAGCATTATTGTTTTGGACAGAATGGCTGTATATAAATACGGCTACTGTATTCCAACCAAGAGGAAAGCTGAACGTTGCAGTGATTTGATAGACGTAAAATAAAATCTCTGCTTCTCATTTGTTATTGTCATGTTGATTATTACACCTTTAACACCTCTTTTGAGCAAATTAAATCTACACACCTGGACTTATATATAAAACAGAAACAAGCCAATTAAGCAGGAGTGTCTTTTTTTTCTTCCTTGATATATTTCTTCTGCTTTGGTCCACCTATACTGGCCCTTAAGAGTCCTATTAGTCCCTGTCCTAACACCCACTGCATCAGTAGGTGCTGATCTGCTGTGCTGAGGTGCTGACACAGTTATCAGACACAAAATCCCTGCCGCTCTCCCAGTGAGAAGCGCTGGTTGCAGGGACTATAAAGGCAGTGTCATTGAGGGTGTGATAACTGTGAGAGTCTGTCTACATGTGTCTCCTGTCGGCTCGTCTCTCCTGTTCCTCCAGCTCACCACCAGCACCTCACACACACACATACAACTGCGACCTGCTTTCTGCCTCCCCTCTGTCATTGGGAAGTGTTTTTAAAAGAAGGAGCTGGGATCAAACGAAGTCGGAAAATGCCTGTCTGGCGTTCATCTGACAGCCCTGCATCCTGAACCCTTTTAAAAGAGGGTGCAGAGGAAAAAAGAGAAAGGAAAATAGGACATATTTTGCACAATTTATGCAGCGTTAATTTTCCAGCCCCCGCGTCGACTGTTTACAGAGTCCTGTGCATCTCAAACCTCCCTCTCTTCTTAACTCCCCCCCCATCTTGCTCAAACCACAATCCCTCCTTTACTTTATCCTTCCACCCCTCACTTTTTTGTGGTTTATGTTATTCTGATTTTTTTTTCTTCCAGTCGTCTTTTTTTTTTTCATGCCACTAGTGAGGATGCTCTCCCTTGGGGTGGCTAAATTTACATCTCTCCATATGACAAACACAAACAAAGAAGCAAAATAAATCAAGTGCGAGGAAAAGAGAGAAAGAAAAAAGGGCAAAGAGAAGCTTTGGATGTCAGTCTCAGAACATATATATAAATAACCATCACATTGTTGATAATCTATGAATAGATTATAGTTGTGCAACGCTGCTTGATTTCGTGATGATTGAAATTGAAGCCTCTGTATCAACCAATATTTTGCTTTGTTTTAGTGCAAGTATAGAACCATTATGGCACAAACAGGCGTGAGTCCTCTCATCCTTGTTGCTTAGAGGCTTATGGATGATAACATGTTAAAAATCGAAGCACAAATAGACATGTGGTTGATTTTAAGGCCTACCACTAAGAGACTCAACTGGACAAGAGAGGCCATTACTTGTTATTATTTGTGTGTTTAAACTAGTCTCATAGAGGTCATGAGAACCTAACCTCATCGCCGCTCCCACTCCTCCCAACAACAGCTCTTTTTACTATAAAATTTCACTTATGTAAATTCATACGTCAGAAACAAAGCCCTAAAGAATAAAGTTCCTCCTTTCCTGTTGTCTCTGCGAGTTTTTGCAGTAAGTATGTACATGCATGTACGTACAGGGCTTCAGCAGGATGAGGGATTCATCAACAATGGACTGACACGTGTATTCAGAGGCTGGTGTCTATTTCCTCCTGCTGCTTCTGTGTCTGAGGAGAGATTTGGGTGGAGGCTTCTGTAGAAGGAGGGCGGGGGGTTGATCAGTCTCTTCTCGAACGCGTATGTGTGTGCGTGCATGCGGCAGTGCTTATGACAAGCCGAGGAGCCCTGCTGTGTCTCAGCGCGTCCTCTCTGATACATTATTAATTAGGCAGCGTTTAGAGTAACGAACAGAGCATTTGAGCCCCGTCTCCCACCCGCCCTCGGTGACACGCTCCCTGGGAATCCGCTGTGTGACTGCAGATCAGAGGAAGCGACAATCCGACACTGCATCACCACCTTCCAGGAGTACCAGAGAGCCGGGCTCTCGGGGAGATGGAAGACAGGAAATATCACAGTACTTCCATCGTCTGCTCGCACACATTTTTCGTGGTTTGGAGGGATTTGTCCACTAACAACATGCAAACTTTTTTGTATCAGACTGCAACTAAGAACTTTATCTTAACTACAAAGTATTTAAATATTACAGTGTAGTCAAGCAATTTCTATGTTAAACTCTCTAAGGGTAAGTAAGCATTTTGGAGTATTACTACTCAAGTTCAAGGTGGGGAATCAAATGGACTCCAGCCCATAAGTATTTGGGCAGTTGTGCAATATATTATGTTGAAAGCTATATAGTACTACAGTGTATTTTAAACAATCAATACATGACAGACTTAGCTTCAATTCAAGGAGTTTTTACAAAACATTGACATTAACTATTAAGGAATTACAGCCATTTTATACACAGTCCCTTGTTTTCAGAGGTTCAAACTTAATTGGACAATTGACTGACAAGCAGTTTCAGGGCCAGGTGAGACCTGTTCCCTAGTTATTTCACTACAAAAGAAGCAGACATAATATCTAAAGTTGAATCAAAGTGTTGAATTTGTATTTTATAGGTTCTCATGGTAATTTTAAATATGAGATTCAAAGAGATTTCAGTGCAAGTTAAGGAGGGCCTCATTAGGCTAAAAAAATCGAAATAGTGTGAGAGCGAAAACCAAAAACCAGTGTTCAAATCATCTAGTACAAGCTTAAAAATAATGGTTTTAGCAATACCAAAGAGCCCAAAGACCACACAACTAAAATACTAAAAACAACTTCAAAACTAAAAACAACTTCAAAACATCTAACCAAGACAATAACCCTCTTGATGATTACGGTGTATCCCTTTCAAGGTCTACAGTTAAGAAACGCCTTCATGGAAATAGAAATGCAGAGGCTTTACAAGAAAGTGCACTTATTACACTTAAACAAAAGGGTCAGGCTAGACAGTGCTAGAAAACACCTGAAAGAGCTTACATAGTGCTGATAAAAATCTTTAGGTAGATGAAACCAAAATTAACTTGGACCAGAATGATGGGAAGAAAAACTAGAGGGAAGAGAAACAATTCATGATTCAGAATCATATGATGTTGTCTGTCAAACATGGTGGAGACAGTGTTATGTCACGAGCATATATGGCTGCCAGTGGACAATGTAACTTGTGTTTATGAAGTAGTAAGATAAATTTTGAAGTGTACAGGGCTAAACTCTACACTTTCATTTTGGAATTTCTTTCAAATATTAAAAACCGTTCGTGTATTTAAAAATGTTAGTTTGTCCAATTAATTTGGGGCCTCTGAACGAGGAGTACTATGTAGAAAAATGTCTGTAACTCCTGAAAAGTTAATTGAAATATTTTGTAAAACCCCTTAAAGCTGAAATACTGCACTTCAATTACATCTTTATTCTTAAAAGCCACTGTATGGAGTACAGAGGCAAAACTACAAAATATCTGCTATTGTCCAAATACTTAATGCATACAACGGTTTTCTAGTCTTACTGACCACTTAAAATGCAGAAGCATAGAGACAAATTTCACTCATACCTTGATGCAGCACTTTATTCACTTTATTCGTGTCCATGGGAACTTTAAAATAACCAATCAACCTAATGTGCACATCTGTGGCTTGGACACTGGACACTATGTGGAATGACTAGAGATACTAGATATTTTATTTTCCATTAGCTCACTGTGAAAACCCCAACCAGTTGCATGAAGTTTCTTCATGTTTTTCCAGTGTCACCAAGTGCTTGTTCATAGGGGGTCATGTGATTGTTATTTCTAATACTGTAAGGCAGGGGTGCTCACACTTTTTCCGCATGTGAGCTACTTATAAAATGACCAAGTCAAAATGATCTACCCACTACAAAAATCCAAAACATATACTTATTTATAAATATATTGAGGATTCTTTATATCTACAATGTATACATGCATAACCGCAATATCCAATATTTCACAACACAATTAACTATGTAAATTTTTTGTCATTACCTGAGTTTACTCTGATGACTTGCACTGAATTGAATCAGCCAGGGATGCATAGTCCGGACAGTAGCTGCTGACGGCCAGGTTTAAGAGAAAAAACCGAGAGCTAAAAATTGGAGTTAACTCGCTGACTAGCTTGTCAGTTTTACTACACTTCGCGCCGCTGTTTGCGCATGCACAGCGACCTAAGCGTCAGAAAAAATCTGATGTCATCTGACTGGCTTCCCTGTATCAATCAAGTGACGGGATGGATGATAGGCTGGCATCTATTTTTTTAATGCCATGCGATCTACCAATACTACCTTTGCGATCGACTGGTCGATCGCGATCGACGTATTGAGCACCCCTGCTGTAAGGTCTTTAACATATAATACAAAGCACCTTGAGGTGGCTGTTGTTGTGAATTGGCACTGTACACCCATCAGACAGAACATTATGACCACTGACAGGTGAAGTAAATAACACTAATTATCTCTTCATCATGGCACCTGTCAGTGGGTGGCTATATTAGGAAGCTATATTTTGTCCGCAAAGTTGATGTGTTAGAAGCAGGAAAAATGGGCAAGGATTTGAGTGAGTTTCATGATGTTAGATGACTGGGCCACAGCATCTCCAAATCTCCAGATCTTGTGAGGTGTTCCCGGTCTGCACTGGTCAATATCTATCAAAAGTGGTCCAGGGAAGGAACAGTGGTGAACCAGTGACAGGGTCCTGGACAGCCAGGGCTCGGTGATGCAAGGCTGTTATACCACACAGGACAGCCACCAGAGAAGACTTTCTGTTCATATTGCTGAGAAAGTTAATGCTGGTTCTGATAGAAAGGTGTCAGGATACAATGCGTTGCAGTTTGTTGCGTATGGGGCTGCATAGCCACAGACCAGTCAGGGTGCCCATGCTGACCCTTGTCCACTGCTGAAAGTCTCAACAAATGAGTATCAGAACTGGACCATGAAGCAATGTAAGTGTCCTTGTCTGAAGAATCACATTTTTTTTTAACTTCGTCTGGGTGAGCAGGTGTGTGCTTACCTGGGGAACAGCTGGCAGCAGAATGCAACAATGGGAAGAAGGCACACTGACAGAGGACAATATTCTGCTGCAGTGTTGGTCAAGTTACTTGAAAAAAGTAACCAGTAACTAATTACTGATTACTTACCCCAAAAAGTAATCCCATTACTTTACTGTTTACTTATTTTCAAAAGTAATTAATTACTTAGTTACTTAGTTACTTTTTAAAAACATGATTTACAACCTGAATAGGTAACAAAGCGATAGATCTTTCAGCCTAATTCTACTTTTTCTGCATAATCCATCATACAAAATCGAAAAGTCTCTTTTTAAAACTTGTTTTATTAGTTTTAATCTTTTAACTTTATGCATGAAGCAAAGAATTTAATTATATGCAACATTCTCTGACTGGAAGAAATTTGTTTAACATTTAAACCTATTTTCTGCACATTCCAGCACATAACATAAAATATTTTTTGTGTTTACACTCAGTCTTTCAAATAGATGCAAGTGAAACACAGCAGAAAATAAATAAGGTCAAAGACTAGCGGTCCTTTTGCTCTATTTTCACCTGTAAAGCAGGAGTAGGGTAGGCGGAGGTTTACCCTGGTGCAGGTGTGCCGCAGCGGTCAGTTGAAGAATCCGCGAGTTTCTCTGTGGGTTTCCCATTACGTCGTAGCGCACTCGGTGCTTGCTTGGAAGTTTAGGGTTTTCTTCTTTTTCGCTGTAAAAAGACGTTTTCTTCCCACGCACAACGGACACTAATGTTTTTGTCACTTTTTATGGAATCAAACTCAAAGCACGGTCAGTACTTCCACGCTTTAAACGCTGCACGGTCATTCTCTCTCCCCGCTCGATATATTATCCATTGTTGATCTGCACACAGCTGTTGTCACGAACGTCGCACTCGCTTACGTCACTGTCATGAGACATTCTCGCAAAAAAATCACGGTTTTAGTAACGCAGTAACGCAGCGTTCCTACGGGTAAGTAACGGTAATCTAATTACCATTTTTGCAATAGTAATCCCTTACTTTACTCGTTACTTGAAAAAAGTAATCGCTACAAAATACAAACAAAATGAAAATATTCAGTCCGCTTATTGGCCAGATGTGTCTTGGACAATAACACATCTGGCCAATAGGGCTGGGTATCGTCACTGATTTCTAGAATCGATTCAATTCCGATTCACAAGGTCCCAAATCGATTCGATCCACGATTCGATTTAATTCGATTCGATTCGATTTAAATCTGGGAAATTTTGACAGTCAGAAGTATAATTCAGATCAGAACATTTACATATTTTTGTATCTATAAAAAGGAAGCTGACACTCGCAAGACTTTATCCAAGGTGTGAGCATCACAGCAGATGCCTTTGTGTCAAAGTAGCTGAAGATAAAACACAGAAAAACATGAAGGTGATTTTCCTGGCCTGGGATTTTATAAAAATATTCTGCAGTACATCAAAAACGAAAGAAAACCATTAATTAATGAACATTACCTCTGACGTTACAGCGGTTTTATTAGACACAAGGCTAAGCATTTTGCATTTTGAATAATATTAAAAAGTTTAAATTTGTTCAGTATTGAACAGCAGAAATGAGGTTTTCTTTTCGGAAGAATGTAAAAGGGAAAAAAACAGCGGCCGACAGCGCTGTAAACAACAGTAGACTTGTGCGTAACAAGCAAGCGAATAATGAAGAAAGCGAAACTGTTCCAGAGAGAGAGGGGGGGGGGGGGGGAGAGAGAGAGAGAGAGAGCTGCGCATCGCAATGGAAGCAAAACAGTAAAAGAGTGAATTCATGACGATGTTTATGTGAAGCGTTTGGATCTTCTTTTGCTGCTGGTTCGGTCAATATTGTTTGGAGAGAGATCAAACTAACAGCTTTAGAATCAGTGCATAAAGGGCGTGAACACAAAGCGCGGACCCGGATCAGCGAGCTGTCGGCTTTCAGCCCCGACTGTGAGAAAGGCGACATCTAACTGATTCTGATCCGCGGGTTGCGCTGTGTGTTTAAGTCTATGTGCAGAATCCCTGTACCTGCTCTCATTTACTGTTTGGTGGTTCTTGAAATTTTGTGAGATGTCACCAGAGATTCTGGCATTTCGGACAAAATAAATTTATATTAAAAAATCGATTCAGGATTTTAATGAATCGATTTTACGTTATCCAAGCCAGAATCGATTTTAATCGATGAATCGATTATAAAAACCCACCCCTACTGGCCAACACATAGTCCTGTGTTCTGGACTAATTCAGAAGATGGAGTTTGCGTCCAGTTCATGGCTAGTTGTTAGCCAGCACAGACCTTTGGCATTAAAATTTGTATAATAATGCAATACATGTACCAATGTATAGTTGTTATTCTCACTGCTTTATATATAATTGATATAATATAATTTCATTATTTTCATACATTTAATTGGTATTTTTTCATTAAAAGGGCTGTGCTTTTTTGTCTAGTAGCAGCAGGATCAACCAAGTAGCAACAATTTCATTACTAAGACTAATTAAAAAAACAACAACGCTGCAGACTATATTAAACATTATTTAGTCAGTGAAAACTTCGGTGGCTTTGCAAGTGTGACAGTGTGTGTATGAAGGTGGAAAGATGGTGGGCGAGTTGTGGCACTTTGAGGATCAACAGCATGTTAATGACTCACAAATCCTCCTCTCTCCTCTCCTCTCCCGATGCTAATGCAAATCAACCTACCAATTCAATTATCACCATCATTTCTATTTGCTCTTAGTTCTCCTTTTGTTTTGCACAATTTTATATTTTTCTTCCCCCCTTTACACACACACACACACACACACACACACACACACACACACACACACACACACACACACAGATCCACCGCACCTCCTGCCCGTCTGCCCTTCAAATCTTTTGGGTCTGGCTGAGTCTCTGTTGTCTGCCTCATTACTGACTGCTCAGCCATTTGATTCTCTGAAACGGCTGTTGTGCAGCCACGCCGAGACCTTCTCATCCCTATTATTCTCCACCAGACATACAATCACACACACACACACACGCACGCACGCACGCACGCACACACACACACACACACACACACACACACACACACACACACGCACACACGCACGCACGCATGCAAAAGCACAGACCTTTAAAGGCACAAACAGCCTTCCCATGTTTTTTCATGATGCATGCTGTTATCAGCGAATATGTGGAATTTCTGTGTTTCTGTTTGCCTCATGCGGAGTGCCCAGACGCCGGACAGTGTTATAGTGCAGCAGAGCGTGATGGTGACAGCTAAGATTTAGCTTTTATTTTTCCAGGGCTACTCAGCAGAATGTAAAAAGTGCCTCCATAAAGAAGTGTATCTTAGAGCGACTGCGTGTGATTCCACACCACAGTTGGTGATGACACGACCATTCCTCTTGGTGACGGATGCACTGTTGCATCCTCCCAACTCTCTGCCCTGCTCTGTTTATGAATGTTGCTGGCATAGCATAGACACACTGGGGCAAGTCTTTTTCTCCTTCTTTTGAAAGCCGAAATCCACAACAAATAGAGTAAAATAATCAAAGGCGTCAATGCTTTGATCATTAAATATCTTAATAATCCAAACATATGCAAAAACAGCACCTTTAGAAGCTTCTGTATCATTTACCTAGGCATCGTTATCGCAGAAGTCTCAGCTTGGAAATTCCCAGATTGGTTTTCCCTCACAACACGCTGGTCACGTGTTGTGAGGTCACGACCACCATCTACCATAATTTCACCAGCAGCAGCAGGTAACACTGAGTAACTGTGTGAATTTGCTGGGGTGTGCTTGAAGAATTGCCAGTCCTTCCTTCCTTTGCTTTCTGATCGATTGGCTGTCATTTTTTCCCGCACCTTGCTTTGTTTTCCTTTTCTGTGATTGAATCAGCATACAAATTAAGCTCAAGTGATTGAGCAGTGAACTACGGGTTTGGAGGCCTCTTGTCTTTCCCGGTGACAGATGTGACCGCAGGAATATTTTATTATTGTCAAACAGTCCATGTGAAATTCTGTTATGAGAGTTAAACAAATGAATCATAACCATCATAGTTAAAGAAAGCATGTGAAAGTAGTTTTGCCTCTACATAAAATATTAATATTTCTACATGCATTATCTGTCTGTGTTCACGCACACTCACGCGTGCACTTGCACACACACACAATTTCACACACGCTTGCACCTGGACACACCTGCATTCAGACTATTCATTATCTAGGCGCCTAGAGCAGTCCAGAGGGGCAAACTGTGTGGCCACTGCAAGCCAAACGTGCTTGGAGGCTGCAGGCCACAGCCAAATGGGCCAAGCACCTGCCCTAGGTGTCAACAGGCCTCCTTGGCCCTGAGTGCCAGGCTTCCTCCTGAAAGAGAGAGGAGATGGAGAGCCAGATAGAGAGCCATCTCATTACCTACTCCCTGGGGCTGCAACTAAGCAGGGGATGGAGAGTGTGAGGACCATGTCACCTCTGTGGACGGCCCTCATGAACTGTGGTTAATTGAAATCTGATATATCTGAGTCCCTACTTGGCACACTACCAGTCAAACAGCAGGCTGAGCTTCATCCTGCCAAGTGAGGCTAAAAAAAATGGAAAGAGCACCATCTTTCATTTTTTTCTCCACATCTTTCCCAGGTCCAGTCATGCAATCCACAGAGTTATTGATTTGTTTGTGAGCTGTAAACATGGTCCATCATTGACACTGCTCTAGGATGGTAAGAGCTGATCACAGAGCACAGTTTGATACTAACTTGGTGTACTGTGCGCTGACCTTGGCTGAAGTACATAATGCTGAAATCCCAGCCTCTCACAGAGGTGGATGCCAGGTGGGGATACAGGCAGTGAAGACACCTCCACACAAAGAGCTGTTTAACTGTCCAAAGGCCCTCTGGGTACTCCACCTTTCACTTTATCCTTTTAATATTTCATGTCCTGGCCCCAGCCATGCTCTGGCCAAATGCCTCTGCCTGGGTTACTGGAATATGGATGAGAGTACACATTTACCCATTTACCTGGATGTCAGTGGGAAGCGACTCTAAACAATACCTCCCCCCATACACACACACAACCTACCCCGCACCCATAACTTCACCTCTGCTCACCTCACTGGGTCCAGAGCTAGCTTGTTAGAGAGAGAAGGAGAGATCGAAGGCAAAGGAAAATGGGGGGAAGAACTACAAACAGGAGCCCTGGGATGGCAAATACACAACACTTATGTGGAGAAGATGTTGAACTGAACAGGAGGAACATTGTTTTTGCACCTAAAGGTGACTGGCAATATGGACATACTATCTAATACTTTTAACTTGAAGGAAAGACAAATATGTGGTGGGTAATTAGCAATGGTGGATAGGGTTGAAAGTTTATTTACATGAGTAAGTCTTGCAGTTTATTTGACAGTGTTTTCTTTTGTAAAACTTTATACTTCAACTGAATTTGATTTCACGTTTTACTCCCCTTACTACAGTTTTTCTTATTGCTGTAGAGCTGAATTCACACAAAACACGTATCCCAATCTTTTGCAGTTTGAATCCTTGCAAAAAACAGACAATTAAATAATTGGAAATTGCATTTTCTACTAGTGCATTTACTTTTAATGCACTATCTAGCTGAAGAGAAGCTGACCTGTTTGCTTAAAGTACACCTAAACTTGCATAATTTAGCGTTAACTATGTTGATACTGTTTTTCCTGGAGCAGCTTCTCAATCCAAAAAAAAAAAAAAGAAAACGCCACCAGTTGAATGCTGGTAGTGCGACTCCATAGCCGTAGGAAATGCTCTTTTTGTGTTAGCAGTAAGTGATGTGGCAGGAGAGTGAACGGTAAACATTGGAAACTGTGCAGGACTGCATGGTTCATTTCCTGCAGTAAATGTGAGTGCAGCACTGTAAAAATATAATGATGAGATGGTGAAATCATTGGTTTTAAATACAGCGATACAAAAAAACGGAAACCTAAAAAAATAAAATAGTATGGGAAATTGAGGTTTTATTTTATTTGCCTTTTTTCAAAATCTCATCGTTAACGTCATTCATTTTTCTGCTGAGTCCTTTGTACATCTGCTGAAGTATTTTTTAATATGGAAGTCTTTAAAAATGAACTTATCATTCACTGGTAATGAAGTTTCCTTCCACCACGCATTTTCCTTCTTTCTTTACGTACCTGCCTAGTTGGTTAGTTCAGTATACTCTTACATCTCTTGCGCACTAATTGCATAGAATTTAAGATTGGGCAGCCTCTACACAAGACTCCATTTAATGCAATTAGGCTGTGGTTTAATTGTTCTTTAATATCTATGGATAGAGCCAGTGCGGTACATAGAGTAATTATGGCTAATGACTGCAGTGGGAGAGAGGAGTAGAAAGTGGGGTGTGCGTGTTGAAAGAAACCAGTGAATTCATTTTTGTCTAATAGACCTTTTGTTGAATTGGTCCGTCCGCATGTGATAAGGGTGTTAAAAATTAATGATTTATAACTATTGAGCCAGCAATCACATTTTAATTAGGCTGTAATTTATGATAATTTGTCTTCTTTCACAGCAGAACAGTTAATAATGGTTAATTAGCCGCTGATGATTTGTCCCTTTGAACATATACACTAATGGCCAATTTTAAGCCTATGAGCAAAGACCCCTGTGAGAACCATCCGAGTACGGGTTTAAACACATGTGAGAAGACAGACGTGGAAAGAATATAGAAATATTAAACAAAAACAGAAAACAGCAACATGTCACGTCCATCTGTACCATCTCTGTATTGGCAAAAGATTTTCTCGCATCACCAGGCTGGCTATGCGCGCCTGCCAAGTCCATCCATCTATCGCTGCCTCGGTGTGCCAAGACAGAAGAGAGAGAAAGAAGACAGGAACATACTCCAGGAGAAGTTATGCCAAGTGGAGAAAAGTGGAGAAAATGTATAGAATCAGAGAGAAGGAATGCAAAGAAAAGGAGGGAATTATACCTTCGCCAATCTGTTATTTGTTTTACAATTTCAAGTGGCTGAAATTGTCTGTGCGTCCAAGTCTTTGGCTTTAGATATTGACCCCAGGCTGCTTTCGCTCTAAGTGCTAGCAGATTGCTGCTGGGGCTTTCCATTCCATACTGCGCTCTCCACTAACCAGTGCTGTTTTTTATTTGCTGTCTCCATTCCCTCACTTTCCTCCTCTCTCTGAGAACCGCAGACTCTTTGTGTTTACTTTAATGTGCACTCCACTTTCCTCTTGCATGTGGTGATTCACGCCGCACGATTTTTGAAATTAGGTGAATCAGGTAGATGGGAATAAGAAAGGAACCGTGTGAGGATACTACAGGTTCTTTGTGAAGCATCCAACAATGGGGCAAGTTAGAGAGGTTAGAGGGGTGAAGCATACAGGAGGTACCACAGCATTTTCTTTTTTGTGTGTGTGTGTGTGAGCCAATAGAGGACAGAGCTGTCAAAAGACTGCATATCTAACCCCTTTTAAACCCTATGACTGATTTGAACTTTTCATTCATTCTGCCAGCGTATTCCAGTCTTCAAAGGGTCGGTGTTAAAGAGGCAGGGAGGAGGGTGTTCAAAAAGGCTGTGACAATCAGGGAAGTCTGTGGATATGAAATAAATTTGGGTTCCTTTGTAAGATCTGGCCTCTGTTGGCTGCTCTGTTTGATAAGTCAAATACATCTTTAAGATATTTAACAGGTATAAAAATTAATAACAGAGTCTTCCAAGTTTTAGATATATAAAACATATTTTAACTTCTCCTCTAGGACATCTTCTTTTGATTAAAATAGCTCTCTGCAGTTGTTGCCCGTCATACGGTACAGATTGTCGTAATGGGAGGGAGTGGGCTGGGAAAGAATATAGTAAATTTTATTACAAGGATGATTGTATCCAGAGCCACCTTGGATCGTTAAAGACAAACATCCTAACTGTCTCTGTAGGCTTTTTGTCCCTATTCACTGTGAACTTCCTCTTCCACTATTAGAAGTGCTCAACTCAAAAAGAATTATCTGTTTCTTCAGCAGCGCCTGCTTAGCTGCCCTCCATGTTTCTTTCCCTTCACTTATGCAGAACTCTTGTCTTTCTATATAGATCAATAGTAAAACTGTTCCACCTGCAAAACTCAACTCGAGGGTCATCCTTTTAGCATGCTGTGTAGCCGATTGGCTGCCTTAATAGCGCTCTTTGTGTCTCTGTTTTTAAACTGTGGACTAAACACTGAAGTCACTATAGCGCCCATTATTGTAATATATTTACCTTCTGACGTTAGAGAGTATTTTAGTTGATGTATATTTGTGCCCGGGCAGCTTCGTTTGACAGCTCTGCACTTAGCGTGTATTAGCACATACCACATAATTACATATTTAAAGGCTTTATGACGTTGATCCTGCAGCTACTGCATGAAAAACAGAAAGCGTCCTTTCACATATTTCCTATTTAAATATCGCGTACGTCAGAGCAGTTCTAAAGAAAGAGCAAACAGGAAGCTTGAGTCCAGGTTTGCCCAGCGTGCGTTTCAACTCTGTGACCTGCTGTTCTTCAAGACCGGCTCTGTGGCCTGTGGTCGAAACACATATTTATCCGTGTCGGTACGAGCGGGATCGCACGAGGGTAATTATGGTGACTCAGCTAAGTATTGTCATATGACGGGCTTTATTGAGGAGGCTCCCATACAGCAGAGTACATGCATCTTTTGGCCCCCTTTTGTTTGAAGGCATACCATAACCCTGTGCACAGAAGGCAATGCAGCTGCTAATTAAATCAATATGAGATAATGAAGTGCAATTAGAGGCACTGGCTGAGCAGATCCATTGCTGTAAGCACTGCTTCCCCTCCCTCTGGGCTCACACCTCTTTAGAACCTGTTAGTTTTTCCACTTCCAGGAGCCACAATCCCCACAGCAACCGTTTGGAGGAGTGATCGCTGAGCTCCCGAGGCTGCCGACGCATTCTGACACTCAAACGGGAGCTCTGCTCTCCATTTATCCTCACCTACCGCTCTCCGAGCACGGCACACACGCATGCCTTTCGTGCCCTCTCCACCCAGACTTCCACACCTCGATCGCTTTTGCTTCGCTCTTTTCACATTTTCACCTCCGCTTATTATTTGCTATTTTTTTCTCCTTCAAGTTAACTTTTTAATAAACTGTTTTTGGGAGTAAAACTATTTGAAGTGCTTTTTAATTATAGACAGCACTGATTTGAGCTGAAATGTTAGATTTGTCCAAAAACACGTTACGGAGTCTCTCAGAAATGTTTTCATCATTACCTTAAATGATCACATAAATTAATTTTTTTTATAGTTTGTCATCACATTCCTTAAAGTCACCAGATGGCACTATTTAGCTTTCACACACTGTAAAAAGAGCTCAACAAGTACGTGTTAATGGCTCTTTCCTCTGATGCAGAACCAGCTTCCTCGTTAAGTTAGTGGTCATGCGTGACCTCTACAATTACGGGATAATACTCGGTCCTGCAGTGTTACACTCTGAAATGGTAATAGGAAGCCAAAAGTAAAACGCTCTTGAGAAGTCAGCTGTCACAAGCTAAATATCTGTGTCACAAGATGAATATGGAAAAATGTCACATCCTGATCTGAGGTTTGCTGCAACTCTCTTAGATGTTTACCGCATAAAATGAGCTGAAAAGTCAACAAACACATTCAGATGGAATTGTTCTGCATCAGGTCTGTCTTCATGCCTTTCCTTTGGCATCAGGAGCAGTTAAGACTGGCGTCTTCGGCACGGCGCGTGGTGATGTCTAATGGGCTTTTAAGAGCGTCGTAAGAGGACTATTTGTGTACCATCAGCGGATGCCTGTGATCGCTATGTGACAACAGTATTTTGAGCGAGCTCCACAGCAGCACAGGATGTATACCCTGAGCTGTGGCTTTCCCCAGGGGAACGTATGCCACTGAGATCTAACAGCTCAACTTCTCTCCCACTTTCCAACTCGGGTGTCTGTTTCCAGCGAGACAACTGAAAACTCTTGATTTCTCCTTTTCACCTAAAAATGTGTGTTTGTGAAGAAATAGAACAAGACTAAACAGGGCGTTTTCGGCACGCTCACCGCAGTAGAGAGGGAAAAGTTTTGATTTGTTGCAGGAGATGTTTGGTTTTCCCCAGAGACATATGAGTCACCCTTTTTTTTATTATTTTCAATTGACTCTCCCACATTAAAACAGCTCCCTTTCTGCAAGTAGGTAAGTGCTTCTCAAGGACTTTATACTGCTGCCATTTTTATCAAGCAGGCAACACACAATGCAACCTTCAGAAGTTCAACATGCATAGGATGCAATTTACTAGACTGTTAACAGTTTGCACCTAAAATAATTGTCCCATTTGTCTTGTACTATATTTGACATGTACAAAATGTGGCATCATTGATGCACGAAAGACTTTTTTTAAAATTCATTTTATTTGACAAACAAATATATTCCAGGTAAGCTCAATATAATTAGCAAAATGTATATAAAAAAAAGCAATTAAGCCAAAACGAAAGAGAATAAGATGATCAGTTTAATAATAAACACTTAGAATTTTGCTTGTGTGCTGCTTATTTTTCACTCATATACAGACCTTCGAGATACTTTTTCCCTTTTTTAAAGATACTTTTTACGTTCATATGAACAATTAATTAACTAGTAATGAATCAGCAGTACAAGTGTACAGACACGTACAAGCTCAGACTGTTTGTGAGTAAAGGACCGAGTGAAAATTCAACGTATCTTTTAAAAAGCATGATGTCACAAAGAACACAAATAACCTCAAGTAAATGTTACTTTACTACTAATTTCTGAAAACTGGGATGGAAGTCTCAGAAAGTTATCTTCTGAGTAGTTAAGAGTGGACATCTCACTGTATACGATGCATAACCATGTAAGAACACAACAACCAGAACTGTAATTTTCAATGCTTCTGTGTACGGTAATATGTTGAACAACTACTATGTTGCACTAATTTCAGTAATAATGCTAAATCCCCCAATAAACTTGCAGACTTTTGGTTGCAAATGTCGTTTTATAAACCCATTCCCAGCAACGGCATAGCGTTTCCCTCTAATTACTTCTAATATCTCTCACTGGGGAACATGCAAGCACCGTCAGTGGACACTATACAGTAACTAGATGGTAATTAGTCGCGTGTATCCAAATTGTCTTCATGCATATGTGTTTATGTTGAGTGCGTACTGTGCATGCGAAATAAAACAATTATGAGGAGTGGGAGTATAAATGGTGCAGTCTAATTGTTTACTCTCCTGTTGGTTATAATAAAGTAAAATATTCCATCGCTCACCACTGCTCTCTTTGCATAATGAATTCCTGGAGAATAGAAGTGAGGAGGGGACCTGGGCTTGATCTGTGATGAGGGGCCAATCATCCCCAGCATCACTTCATCAAAGGAGAGGTGCAGGCAAGGGGGTGGGGGGGCACAGAGATTGAATCTGACGCGTTATAGAAGTCTAAATTACTCATCTGTGGTAAGAAAAATATCCATCCGAGCAACTTGTGTTGATGCGATCCGTGATCTGATTTTTTTGTCTTTTTTACAGAAAGACTGCAAATTTGTAAAAATATTTGATAAAATAAAGCATCAAACTGAGACTCCAGCTATCTTTTTTCCCCAACACTTTATTTGTTGAAAAAGATGTTTGGCACTATTTTTATTTCTATGGCGGAAATTAAAGACTTACCTATTTTTGGCCTTTGCTAGCTTTTCTTTTGGTGAAAAAAAGAACATGCAAATCTGCCTTTTTGTGATATTTTTTTTCTTAGTGTCTGGTGTAAAGTTTATGATAGCGACAAGACAGCAAGGGAGCCAAAAGAAAGAAAAGTGAGAGATGGGAGGGAGATTAGGATTGCAGAGTGTGGGATGTTATCTCAGCTGTGAATGAGACAGTATAATTATGATATGGAAATGATGCTGAAAGAGGAAAGTTGGGCAGACTGGAGCTTATCTTGTTAGGATGGCACTTTGCCTACCATCTCCAATATCAATTACTAATGTCTCAATAACAATTACAAAATAATTTATATATGTGGGATTCTATTCTGTTCTTTGGTAATATGTTATATAGCCTACTTGAAATCAATTTGCTGTGCTTCTTGAAACAGATAAATGAGTTTAATGCTATTCATGCATTGTTTACTTCGGTGACAGCCAATAGTGCTGAGTGTGATTGGCAAAACATTAGTGAGATAGAAACAACTAATCAGGGAGAACTTTTGGCAAGTGTGTGCACGGAATACACAAATAGTCTCTCCTCAATCTTTCATTGGAGAGAGAATTCAAAGTCTTTTCACCCTGAATTTTAACACATGCACACGTTTGCAGGAGTAGACTCACACACTCTCTGTCTCTCTCTCTGACACACACACACACGCGCGCAGAGTGAATCTGCCATTTAATAATTATGAAGCGTAAAATCCTTGCCAACGGCGAGCATACTGAAGGATGTAATTATGACCTCTTTCAGAGAGCCCACGCTCAGTGGCAATGCCTACATTTCCACCCAGAGAGAGAAAAACACTCCCAAGGAATGACGGGAAGACGTGCCCTTCATTGCAATTAAGGACAATAATTTTCTGCAAGAAAATTGTTTCAATTGCTTTTCAGCCCAGGAGCAAAATGGCATTGATGGGGGTGATGGTTTGAAATGGGGGTGACAGTGGGATGAGGACTGACATTTTAGATGGTGGAATTGTTGGTTGAGCGTGTGTTAGGAATTTAACTGTATGAGGGGTTGGAGCCAAATCAGGAGGTGTGAAGTAGAAACAGAAAAAGGAAAAAAGAAAAAAGCCCAGGCAAAAATGAGTATCAACATAATACATGTATCCTTCAGGCAGGGATCAGGCTACGTCAGGATGTGTCATACAGTTTGTTCTTGTGTTTCATTAATCTGAAATAAATCTGTGCATTTTGAAGGGAGGTACTGTGTTGGCCCTCAGCTCACTTTTAGCTGTATTTTGTTCTTTGAGGAGTTGAAAGTGTAACAAATCTTCCTTAATTTATTACTTTTTTTAAACATATTTGGTGAAAAAAATAATAATATTAATATAAAATTCACATTTTCCCCATTGAACATAGAGCTGAACGCTCGGAACAAAATGCACAATTTTAGGATGTTTGACTCCTTATGATGCTCATTTTTTGACAGCAGATGTCTGGCTGGCGTATCCTCTGTGCTGTACTTTCTTTAGAATATGTTTTTTTTAACTGTGCACAAGAAGTTGATGTGAAATCCCTTCATTTTTCTTGTGCTGCATAGCAACCAGCACAAGTTTTGTTTTGTAAAAGCTCCAGTGTGGGCTCGACATCTATCCCTGTGAGAAGAACAAGTATTGCATATACAATCACTGATAGATGATAGATGATGGGGCAGCAGCATGGAATTGTGTCTATGAAGACACTTACTTAATGAAGAAAAAGCGCACAAAAGCACTGAGCATCTGAACCCCTGAAAATGCTGTTCAATCCCCGTAGACTCCAGAGCCAAAGTGTTGTGACTGACCCTGACCTTTGCCCCTAGTGCACCAGCAAAAGGAGAATTTCCTTCAGAGATCAATACCGTATTGCATATTTATTCTTGTACAAAGGCCTTTAAATTCAATCTGGAAATTATTAGATTACAGATATGAATAAAACCGATTTTATTGCCTTTTTGTTATGCCTGAGCTCTTATGTGATTTACTCTAATCAAATAATGTCCAACTGGCTGACAACAGAGCCGGCAACAGCTACTTTTATCCTTTTAGTTTCTAGCCAGCCTAGCAGCTCTTGTAAGCAAGCAACATTAAACAACTGGATTCTGAAACTGTGAGATTAAAACAAAAGAATGCTTGCAAAAAAAAAAAAAGAAGTCTGTGGATTATGAAGACTTTTGTTGTTTGGAAAATTTGAAAATGAGATCCTGAAGCGTGACAGCATACAGCATGAATCTGATGCACTTTCTTGTATGAGTGTAAAATCTGCCTAAAGCCACGGCGGCATTCTTTACAGCGTAATGGTCAGGACAGCTGGACTGTGAGAGGGGCGGGTTGAAGGCGGGCGGCGATCCGGATGCTGTGTTTGTGTATGAAATCCTGCGGTGGGATTTCATCTGTGGTAGCTGGTGGAACAAAGGTCTGAATGAGGAGAAATGGGCACCAGAGGGAAATGGAAAGCAGCTTTAGTGGAGGGAGGCATGCACACACGTGCGCTGGCTGTTTACATTGGGACGGGACGCTACACGCTGATGCATTCCAGCACTCACGGTGGGCTCACCAGATCCGGATCCTCGTTTTCATGCTTGACTTTTCATTGACTAAACATGTGCATAAAAGTGTGCCCGCGTCTACATCGTAATATGTAAAAAAGCAGAAAATTGATTCTTTGCAGTTAATATGTGAAAATCAGGTTCTCCTGTTGGCATGTCTTTACAACAGTTTTTTTCTTTGTCTGGGGTCATTTTCATACATCATACGTGTGACACGGCAGTCTGGTCGTTTGGCAGCTTGACAGGGAAGCAGGCGTCTTTGAGGTCACTTGCATCCCACATCCATTTTCTGTCTCTAAACAGTTAACACGGCTCTTGTCCTCCCCACAGCAAGCAGAGGGTCTGCCGCTTTTACTGCAATCAAAATTCACAAGAAAATGGAATCCTTTATATGCAAAACAAACAATGCGGAGGAAATAAAACATTCAGGCGAGCTGTCAGGTCCTTTCAAGAATCAATACGAGGCTTTTCATCTGCGTCCCAACCTCTTCCTGGTAATTATCCTGCATATTTTATGCCCCCCTCTATGCCTGCTTACACACAAACTTATAACTTACCACACATAAACACACACACTCACACACACACACTTTGCCAGAGTCACGAATGACTTCACGTACACATATACAGAAACTGAGTGAAAACATACAAGCACAGTTTAAATACTGGTTTGCATGAATCTTTCTATTGTGATTGTTTTGTAAGACTGATGCATTTTAATGTCAGAATTTTTCCAGTTTATTCTAACAAAAAAAAAATTCTCACTCATTTCGACAAGGTGCTTCTTGTGCCTTTGTGTGTTTGTATATACAGCACACACTACAGTGACAGGGCAGAGAGAAAGTAGCGGCCACAGAGACACCTCGATCAGTATTAAAATATTGTCAGTGACAGAGTGACACGCCCTTGAACAGAATCACCTCTAAAGTGTACTGTCATCACATTCCTGCCTCCCTAGGACCGGAGCACCTTTGGGACTACACTGCGTGATCGGGCAAAGCCTTCCCTTTCCTAACCAGGCTTGAACAGCCCGCTCCCTGAAGTCAGGAGAGGGATTAAAGAAAGGGGAGGTAACAGGTGGGATCCTTTTGTCTCCATTTGGGGAAAAAAAATATTAAACTGCAAACAGTTAGGGTGCAATCAAGTCCTTATTGGTTGTCTTAAACACATATTTTGAGACCATGTAATATTATCCTATATACTTTGACTATTGGTTGGATAGTAACTCTTACTATGAGCATATAGTAAGAACAAATGAGAATTCAACACTTTTACACTGAGATCTTCTTTTTCTCCTTTCTTGGACTTTCTTAGAGAAAAACTCTGGAAATTTTGTGATAATACAACTGTAAAGACGTACACAAAGAAAGTGAAGCAAACAATCACTTGCATCCTTTGCACAAATTTGAGCAGGGGACCGTTTGTTTACCTCAAACACTGAATGTACCAACAATGTGTTGGCTGGTGAGTATGGTAGCGAAAGTTTGTGTTAGTGTTCAGCTCAGTGTCTGACTGAACTCAGAACACCCTGTTTAAAAGGGTGTAAAATACTGAATGTTTATTAAAAGCTTCTTTAAATAAGATTTAAAGATTTACTTACTTTAACATAATGAAAGAACCTAAGTGGGTAGGTGAAAAGTAGCCTACTAACACATCTTGCTCTATTTATCTGTCTCATTATGACCATTGCATTGTAATAGCTCGTCTAAATTCTCTCATCTTACCGTCTCCACTTTCATCTAAAGGAAAAAGAATTTTGCAAAATGGCACGAGCGTGATCGCATACTTTTCTTTTTACCCTTTTATATTTCTAATGAGTGCACATGCTGATGTAACCCATTCAGCACTTGTGAAAATCAGTTTGGTATAATACAAAAGCGTTTAGTGACTGACAAAGTGTGAAGCATAAAGTTTTTTTTCTCCCCCCTTTTTCTTTTTAGCTTTATTTCAGTGCTGAAACAGAAAACCTGGCAAATGAGAATCCTCTGAGACAGAAAGACTGTGTGCTAGTGCTCATGGGCCTGGGAGGGTATGATGGAAGGGCTTTAATGAGCCATAGCAGAGAATGAAATATTAAAGTTTCTAATTAAATAGATAGACCTCTTCCACTCTCGTCAAGGTTGTTTGGACCATTATCTCTGCCATGTGATCAGGAGTGACCCGATCCGTTTAGGAGTTCCCTTGTGCTGGAACTGACAGAGTGCGCGCGCGCACACACACACACACACACACACACACACACACACACACACACACACACACAGTCAGTCGGCAAGTGTACTGTACACACACACACACCTATCACAATTCTCCAACAACTTGCTGAAGAGATATCTCCCAATTCAGTGCCCTTCAGACTGTCTACACTTTATGAAACCGATAGCCAAGCAAAGAGTTAGAATGTTTCTAGCAGCTATTGCTCCTTATATTGAAAAGAAACATAACAAGGGACCAAGTGCAAGAAAGAAAGAAAGAAAGAAAGAAAGAGGGAGAGAAGGAGAAGCTTCTGATGATTCAGATTTTGTGCTAGAGCTAAGGCAACCCTTCATCCAAAAGTCTTCTCCGCGGTGGAGCATGAATGTGTGAGCAGCTTGTTTTCTCACAACTGTTGAAAATGTAGAAAGACCTTGCTCTTTACAAGCACTGAGGCCTGGGACAAAGAGACCTGGGGCCTGCATACTGCTGTATATTAAGCAGACAGCCATTGTGTGTGGAATAACTACCATCCTTGCTTGAATTTTAATCATACTGTTTTATTAAGCTCGCTGGGATTTTTCCTCGACATAGTTCTAATGATTTGCCCACCATGCCCGGTCTGTTGTATCCACATTCCGAGTGGGTCAAAGTCGCAGCATAAAGAAATACATTTCTCATACAAAATACATTTGATTTATCCTTTTATTGACATTTTTGGCCTTCACTGCATATAGCATAGATTTTTATGTAAGAGTTAACATTAAACCCTCCACTTTTTATTAATATTTGATCCTACTTATGTAGATGTTTATATCTGAAGATCTAATTAACCTGACAATATACAGTAATGTCTGGGTCGTCGAATCAACCTTCACCTACTGTAAGTGTATTAGGCTTCATACAATCACAGTAAATGTATTTACATTGGTATATTGGTTTTTTTCACACTGAATTATAACCTTTGGCTTCATACACAGCAGAGTATATACTCTATGTATATCTTGTAGCCAACTGGGCACCAATAGGTGGCACTCTGTCCCATGCGGGAGTAGGTGCTCACTGGACTCACTGAACAAGCCTGTGTGCCCAACAGCACAACACTTTGTCCAAGTTTCACTGAAAAAAAGATGGGCCACCCCTCCCCTGTCGCACTAAAACGATAAGATGTCCTCTTGGATGATTTCTTGTAAAAAGATCAGCATTTTGTTGAGACGGTGTGTTACATGGACAGCACTGTGAGATAAGAGGGAAACGTAAAGACACATTGTACACGAGACATTGTTCTGATATCTGACTATAAAAGTGATTTTCTATAATGTGTGTGTATTAGTGGAGTGTAAAGTACTGAAAGCTACGTATTACTTTACCCTTTGATATGATTTTAATTTATTTATGTTGCTGAAGTTGGAAAAGAGCTTTTAATGCTAAGGTGCATTTAGACGAAGAGCAGTGGATGCAGATTAGACTAAATATCCATTGTGACTTTGGGAGCCCTGGTTGATCAAGGCCTGTAGTAACAGAAGAAGTCTCGGACTGATCTCAACAGAAAATTGAAAGGCTGGGAAAATTAACAACTTCTCTGTTTACTTCTTGCAATCCATCCACCCACCCTTTCATCTTCATTCATAAATTGTAGACTTTAGCCAGAGTCTTTCTTCTCATGCACAAAGTAGCATAAAGAAAACAAATCAGATCAGGTCTAAACACAACCCTCCACACATACACACACAGAGAGAGAAAACTTCACATCCCTTTCACATTAACTGCCTCGATTCTGGCAGTGCGCAGGAACATCAAGTATGCCGTACTTGACACCCCCTGCTCCTGAACGCACCTCTAATGGCATGCATGGGCAGAATATAGCATAGCATACACAGATAGTTCCTGTTGTTCTGTGTTGTGCTCTTAACTTCCTTCCTTCTCTTTCTCTATTCTGTTTTCCCTCTGGAGACTTCAATTCTAAAAGAGAAATCGAACATAGAGGTCAAAGAAAGCCTTCAGGAGGTCCTGTGTGCGTGTGCATGTGTACATGTGTGTGTGGGTGTGCTGCCGTGAGCCTCTGGTCGATTCATGTGCGCTCTGGTAGTTATAAAAACACACGGTTCCGTATGGTAACAGAGATTGCCATCTTGCGAGTGAGCGTCTTATGAACTAGAAAGCCCACTGATTGCAGTTTATGCTGGAATTTATTGACATATAGTTAGCTGCACCATAATGGGCTCAAATAATAAGCGGTGCCGTGTACATTATTAACCTTTCGTTTACAATGTATCATTGAGGGGCTTTATCACCATGTGATCACCTTATTAATCATACTATATGGGACACCGGGACTCGTTTTTTGCTGACTTTACCGCTGCTGTGTCCCACCAATTTCGCAGCTCTAGGAACATGCAGTACAATAGTAATAGAGGCTGCCATGCCAGGGTTAACTCCACGCTCAGCCATATAAGCACCGTGAAGTCAATTAATTTCTAGCTGCTTAATGACTTGGAACTGTGGTGATGCCGACACCCCTCCCCTCTCCCACATCTCTAGATTGATTGAGTGGATTTCTTGGACATGGTGCAGAATCCACAGATACGCTGTGAAGAACGATCATATTCAATTTTCATATTACTTCCATGTTTAAATGCCAGCAGGATCCTATACCAGCCTCTAAAAAATAGATAGAGAGAATTAAACTGTTAATGTCAAAATGTGACTTTCCATATAAGTATTTTTGTGCATAGAAGCCCATCATATTGTACATGAAATAACTATCCTCATGATGTGTTTGCCATAACCTATAAACTATAATGCACATGACACGCGTGTAGTATAATGTGAAGGTCACTGTGTGCTCTGTCTGCATGTGTGCACATGCCAGACTTTTTTTCTTTTTTCTCTCAGGATATCATCATTCTAACTGCTCAATGCAAGGAGGCGAATAATTACGTCACTCAGAAAGCCATCAGTTCTCCACGCTTGGGTCACTTACTTGTCCTCCCTCTTCTCTCCCCCCCCCCCCCCCCCCCCCCCCCGCCCCCCCTGTGTCCTGTTCTTCTGCCCCTTTGCCACATACAGTGAATGTTTCCTTGACAGGGTGGAAAACTGCCCCGTCCACAGACTGTCCTCTTATTTATTTCCCGTTATTCCTCTGAGAAGCAAAGAATGCACTGATCACTATACCTGCTGTTCAAGGCTACCTGAAGGTTCTCTGTCTCTCCTGGGTGGGGGAGGATGTGGGGAGGGGAGATATAGAAGAGAGAGAGAGAGTGAGAGAAAGAGAGAACAAAAATGATGTGCGATAAAGAGAGAGGGGAAAGGGAGATAAGGCAGATGTGGGGAAGCAGGTGATCTCAGGAAGTGAATAAAAGTGTCTTGGTGAAGGAAGGTGGGGTGGGCAAGCCGTGAAATTGCTCCAACAGTGGCGACACTGTTGTGTACACTGTTCCCACCAAGGCCTAAGCCAGTCTCCTGCAATTGGTCCCCCCCTACCGCCCCCAAACCTTCAGCTCCCAAACCCCAGCCGCCCTCCCCTCTGTCTATCTTTCTTTTTTTTTTCAGGTCTGTTGCACACGGGGCGGAAAAGATCGTATTTATCACCTGTCAGCATTTGGCAGCCCTGAGTTACGCGACGCAGGACAGCATAAAATTATCATACACAGGCATGAAATTACAAAACCGCCCGGGGACCCCACAACAAAATAATTTCATTTTTCCCCCTCCCAAAAAAAGGATGGAGGGTATTTGGTTGGGAGGTGAGGGGGTGACAGGTGAGAAGTGGAGGTGATAGACAAGGGGTGCAGCAGAGAGATGTGGGAAGTGATGTGATGGAGAGAGAGAGAGAAACTCCACGAGGACGTGTTGGGGAAACTGTCCTTCATACTCTGTGCGTGACAAAATAAAGGCATAGCTCAGGCTTGGTGGTGATGACGCCGCCACCTTTGGTCAAAACAAACTTCTGTAGAGGGTCACTTGTCGGCTCTTCACCTTTATTGTACGTCAGCTTTTAACGCTCAATATTTATGTGGTCATCAAGTCACAGTCAGAACTCCTCACCTTCATCTTGGTTCTTTAACAGCCTGCTACAAGTCATGAGGAAATACTCTGGCTGAACGGTTGGACTGTGCACTAAGGCTACGTTCACACTGCAGGTCTTAATGCTCAATTCCGATTTTTTGATCAAATCTGATTTTTTTGTCTGCTTGTTCACACTACAAATAAAATGTGACAGCAAACGCTCTCTAGTGTGAACCCTCAAAGCGGCCCGCATCTGCAAAAGAAGACGTCACTCACAACGTGCTCTGTTTAGACCCAGAGCAAACAGTATTGTTTGAATGATGGCCGTTAATATAAAGACTTGGGATCTACATGGGATGGTCAGGAAGCGTTCACGGTGTCTTCACGGGCGCTGATAATTGGCGTCTGTCTTGTGTCAGTGATGTAAAAGATGGACTTAATGTGACATGACCGTTCAAACAGCAGTCGCTTTCTAAAACATCAGATATCTATCGGATTCAGTACCACATACGAAAGTGACCCAGATCGGATTTGAAAATATCGGATTTGTGCCGTTCACACTGTCATAGCATGATCGGATATGGGTCGCATAGGGTCAAAAAAGTCGGATTTGATGCGCTTTCGCCTGCAGTGTGAACGTAGCCTAAGGCAAGGTTTTGGGTCTAAAACAATGATTTCTAGTACTAGGGATGGGTATCGAAAACCGGTTCTTGTTGAGAAGCGGATCCCACTGTTTCAATTCCTTGGAATTGTTTGCCATTTTTGCAAACGATTGGAAAACTTCCAAGATGGCGCGGCCACGTCCAGACGCCTTCCTGACCACTCCGCTCCACCCCCCCCAATTTTTTTGCACATGTCGAGGAGCGTGTCAGGCTACATTTCACTGTGTGTTATACTTGTATAACTATGCATGTGACAAATAAAGAACCTTGAACCTTGAACCTTGAAGAATATTTATTTTATTATTTTACATTTACAATTGTTTTTTTCCTGGGGACCCTGTGACACCCCATTGAAGAGCCGTAGGCTGTGGATCTCTTAAGATCTCACTGTTAGGTTTGTAAGGCCATGTTACTCCTAAATTTCTATCTTGTTCAAAGAGAAGATATAAAACAAAGTTCTAAGCTAATCGACCTGTGTGTTCTCCTTTTTAAAAAGAATCGATAAAGAATCGAATCGTTAAACAGAATCGAAAATGGAATCGGAATCGTGAAAATCTTATCAATACCCATCCCTATCTAGTACTAGACTGTACTACAGCAGCCATCTTTAGTTAGGTCTTAGTTTGTCAGCCATTTCTTGTTTGCAAATGCTGCAGCACACAATTGCATACTATTTGTATATAAGTAGTTTTAATGGGCAAGCTTCATCTCCCCAAACTTTTGCACTCCATATTCTGACCATACCACATAAATTATCTCAGCACAGGTTTCTTATGTTTCTCTAAGCCTTGGAACAGACTGCTTCTTCAAATCTGGTCTGACACTAGGGCTACTAGTGGGCTACTTTTAAATCCTTGCTTAAGACCTGCTTTGACAAACAATGTAATCCAGTTTGAGCAGAGACGTGATGTTTACAGTACCTACATAACAAATAAACAGAGAATTTTCTTATGATTTACTTTATGCATTTACTTCTGCTGCATTTTGAAAGCTCTAGAAATAAACCAAAGATAGAATATAAAGAGTGGGAAAAATAGTATTTTAAGTTAGCAAGAAAAGGCAGCTGTTCAGGGGGACAACCCCCCCCCCCCCAGAACAAAACAAAAAACAGCCGTTAAGTCTGTTTCTGCTTTGCTCTGGGAAATAGTTTTCACAGTTCACTCTTATAGTTCGTTTAGAAGAAAAAGATTCTTATTTATTTTTTGTACTACTGCTAAAATAGCAATTTAAAGTGACCTTTCCCCACCTTTGGGAAAGCTCCTGGCACCTATTGCGTGTGTGTGTCTTTGTGTGTAGGAGGGACTGGCATTGACAAAGGGAGAGGTGGCTTTACATAGGTCCTCCATAATGCTGTGGGTATACTAAATGCTTCATTAACGCCAAACACAGGAAATGGAGGGTCAATATTTATAGACCCTGCTCAGAGCACTATGTGGATACGGGATCTATTGGCCTGCATTCTAGGGAGGGGAATCAAATTAAGTCAACCAGGGACTGGAGTTTTACTCTCAGCCGCTCCTCTTCTATGAGACTGTCAATTTCCCAATGATCGCTGCTGGTGGCCGGTTGCCACAAGCTTGACCCCAAACGTGTGAAGAAAAAGATGAAGAAGAGGCGAGGTTGGAGTAATGCAGAAGCCAGTGAAGGTGGCACTCAGAATAACCTTTGGATGGTGTTATTGGGGTATCGTATAATTTCATAATCAAAAAAACACCCTTTAAACCTCCATTATATTAGTTTCTCTACTTACTTTGCTTACATTTATCAATGTATTATATTTTCACAACTTCACATTTAACATTGCATTTCACAGAGTGAAAAAAAAGAAGGAAAATAACTCTCAGACTTGGACTTCAGGGGGTAAAAATGCCCAAATTAAAAGAAAAAGATGAAGAAGAGAAGGTGAGACTTTGTGTTACACTAGGACAAAGCGAGGGATGAGGGAAAAGAGACGAGAAGAGAAACAGAGAAAGAGCGTGTGCGTTTGAGAGCCGGAGAAAAGAGTGAAGGTATTGCTATAATTCCTGTGCGCCGGCATGGCTGTTAGGAGCTCAGGTGGTTGAGCGTTTGCCCCGGCCAGGCCTCATCAACGTGAAGGGCGATCTCATCCTTTCTGCATCTCTCCTCTCCTCTGCTTGATTAATTGGGTTCCAAATACGCCCGTGGAATACATAATGTGCCCCCCACACCTTCAAACCCCCCCGCCCCCCACCCCACCACCTCTCCCGCCCGTCTTCCTTCACCATCGACACCCCCCCCCCCCCACCCACACCTGCTTCCCAACCTCATTGCTCTCCTTTTACTCTTTCCACCCCCCACCCCACCCCCTTCTCTCTGTCTCACCTCCATCTCCCACCCTCTCCTCATCTCAGACCCTCTCTCATTCTCATTCCTCTCTACCTCTCTCCGTCTCTGTGTGCGCTGGCAATCTCCAAAACACATTAGCATACACTTGGCATTCCAGGCAGTCAAGGAAGGAGGGGCGTGAGGTGGGAGAAAGAAAAAAAGAAGAAATATGAAAAACAATTTAACAATAATAATGACGCTGATGATAAAATTAATTATGCCCAGGGATGGTGGATGAGAAAAAAAGAGGAGGAGGCCTTTTCAGCAGTCGCTCACTTAATTTGATTCCCAGACACTGGTGGATATCAGGTGCCAATTGACAAGCAGACACAATGAGTGTGTACTGCAAAATCTCTACATGGCCATGGTGTACGAGTGCGTGCGCGCGCGTGTGTGTATAAGCACCAGCGTGTTATCCTCAAGAAAAGTGCCTGCTACAAGTCTCTAAAACAACACACGGGGTAGTTCTTTTTCTTTTTCACAGTATGTGTTCACAGTGACATTGTGTATGACGGCACACCCTGCAGACAACACAGTAAAATGTACATGTGGGCATGCGTACATGCCAGCCCACCCACATCTCTGCCTGCACATCCCTGCTGGAGAAGGCTGAGAAAAGGAAAACACATCCTGCTTTTCAACTGCAAACCACATCTGTAGCCTGCACAAGCACACAACTCTGCAAACATGTTGCAGTGAGTGATGTCGCCTCCATCTAACAAATGTAGATTTTCCACAACATGTTTTTATTTCCTTAGTCTTCTGAAACATGCAGCTTCTCCCCAGGGACATTGATTGACACACACAGGCTTTGGGGATAGGAGTCAAGCATGACTGGCTCTCCTGGGGTGGTGGTGGCGGTGGTGGTGGGGTGTTAGCATTTAGAGTATTTTTCCCATAACTGCTGCTGTAGTGATACTCTCTTCAGAACACCTACAGTAACTCATCTCATTAGGAGAAATGGTGAGATCATCCTGGGTGGGGTTTGTTTCAGTCTCTTTACATCTCATGTTGCATTATGACGCCTGTCAACGTTCATGTGCTGTGCTGTGTCCTTAGCACTTCTATTTTTTCCCTCCGCTATAATCCCCAAAGTGTGTAGTAGCAGAGTAATAAAAATGTCCTTATCTACCTTATCCAGAAAATCTTTAAGGTTCAAGCTCCCAGTCTCTCTTCTTCTGTAGGTATCTTTTTGTGTGTGTGCGCGCACCCATCTTTTTTTTGTGTCCACGCACGAGAAGAAAAATGAGAGTGAGAGAGAAGGAGGGGGGGGGGGGTGATGGAAGTGAAAGGGGGCAGAGACCAGTGGCTGCATTGATTTAATTTGCAGAGGTTTGCACGACGGCGAGGCATCCCTTTTAACGATCACTAAATTGTTTTCTGACAGAACCCCACCAAGCAATTTCTACCCCCCACCCCCACCCCGACATTTGATTTACATATGATCTTTAAACACCAGTGAGACCGCGCTAGCTATTTGGTTATCATTCAAATCACTCTCCTCTGTGTCACACTCTGGGATAGGTCACTCTCCTCATGCCGGCTCTGAGACAAGACAGCGGAGAAGGAGGCGAGAGGGAAAAGAGGAATGTATAACTAATGAAATAAATTGATTAAGGGGCGAAATCAATTGGTTTGCAGCCCGCAATGAAGATCTAGTGTTTAATTTAGCATGGTCCCTGCGAGTCTGGGCATTAGCAGCAGAAAGGGAAATGAAAATCTAATTGGCGCTAAATGAAGTATACAGTAATGGACGCGGGGACACTAAGAGAGGTTCCCATTTTCTGCCTTCTATCACCACCCTGTTTGAGCGCACTCAAAGTGCACCTTAACTTTGGTCATCCTTAACTGTTTAATAACCCTTGTTTGTGGGAATGAATGTAAGACACACAGAGTGAAGTCTGGGCATGGGTTGAAGTAGATTCTCCTGCTTTTGTGTTTTGACACATGTGGTTAAATGTTATTTGGATGCCTTTCTGAGCAGCGCAAAGTTTGTGACACAGATGCATATTACATTTGCATGCTTCTGTCTTTCCACTCTGTTGCAGTAATTGACAGGACTTGGCAGCAATTTCTAATACCATGTTGCTCTACAAAAGGTACATTTATAATGTCCTTTCACTGGCGTTTGCACAATAAACTGCAGAAAGGTTAAATTCAAGCCAATTAGAGCCTTGCTGAGGATGACAGGGTCTTCCTGCACACTGGCACAATTAAGGCTGATCTTTAAGATGAGAGGCATCGCTGGCCAAATCTCTCCCCCCAGTCAAAATGGAGTGACTGCAAAGCACAGTGGCAAAATGACATTATCTGGGTGCTTGTTCTACACCTCAGCTAATGTAAAGTGAGGTTCTGACATTAAGAGGAGTCATTTTGAATGTGGTGCTAAATGTTACAGAGAGGCCCTTTCATATTGACTAAATCCAGTCATGCTAAATGTTAGCACAGATAGGGCAAAAGAACTACAAGTATACAAATTGGATATGATAAATGTTTTTTTTTTTCAACATTCAGAAAGACACGAACCAATTGGAATGAAAAGGGAACATAGAGTACTTACAGCAATTTGCTCGTTTTGAAGAGAGTTTGAAAAATATTCGGGGATTGACCCAAAAGATGAAGTGCGAACAAGAGGATTTTGTTGGAAAAAAAAAGCATCGAAGCATGGTTCATTATATTGTGACGATCCATCCTCGAAAGCATCGCCAGATATATTGAAATATAACACATCATTTTGTGATTTTTTTGCGGTTCACTAGACAAAGTGCACACGGTAACTTCAGTCCAAAACGGGCAAAATTTGTGACCGAATAACATCAGGGCCAGCTTCAATAAAATTCATAGGTGCTGAAGAAATGGGCATTGATTTTTTCCCCTACTCTTTCTCTGTCTTTTATAAATGTGTTCCACCTCCCCCCCCCCCTTTTTTTTTTTTTACCTTCCTTGGACTGCTTTTTACAAGACAGGTTTTAGTGAGTCGCCATAAAAGCAATGAGGAGCTACTTAAGTGCACAACAGGGACAGGCCCCTGTAAAGATCATCAACCACCTTTCTCAGCCTTCAGTTCCTTTAGAGGAGAGAGTGTGGGAGGGAAGATATAGGAGTTCCAAAGAATGCTAGTAAATAAAACTGAAAGTAATTGTGAAAAGCCGTTTTCTTAAACCTGTTTTTTTAGAGGCATGTTAAGCAGCAGGAATGATAGGGAGACTTTACATGTGTGTTTAACCACAAACAGAAGCAATAAACCACCTGGATGTAATCTAAAGGAGAACACATGGAGCCTGATTAAAGCCGGAGTTTGCTTCCATCTTTCCTGATTACAAACACAGTTGTAACTTTTGAATTTCTTCTCTTTATTGCCGGACAGTCGTTTAAGTTGCTTTTCTTTCGTCCTCAAAAAAATGACGTCTCAATCCAGATGCCTTAAGAGAAACCAAATAATCATAGATCTGGTGCTGTGGAAATGGAAGATCAGTTCTGCTTTAACCCACCAGCCACCTAATAAACATTTGGTGGGGTTTTTTTCCATTAGGAGCGTCTGTGCCTTTGATAGCATGCACATCATTTGTTGGCTGTGCGTGAGAATGAATGCTAAAGCGGGCCACCTCGTATCTCACTCAAAGTAAGCAGATCTAGACTGAGTATTAACACCAAGAGTGGAAGCTGCAGGTCATCCGTGATTACAGTGATTTAGTTCGATTATGGATTGGGATATACTGCCTGCCTATTAAGCAGTGTCTGGATCTTGTTGTATGTTCACGTTCATATTTTTCTAAAAGGAAGAATAATGAATTATGAGGAACAACATGTGAAACTATTGAGATGGAGAGAGAACGAGAGAGGGAGAAGGATGTTACTGCGAGCGGTTCGGGGGAAGGAGAGTTATCAAAGTGGCTCTATGCATGTGAATGAGTCTATTGATCGCCGGGTGGATCGATGCTGTATTTATAACACACGGGAAGGCTGAATCAATGCATACTTAATGTGTATAGAGGCGGGGACGCTGGGGCAGGGGTGCAAGATGAGGGCAGGAGGTGGGGAGGAGATGAGGGGGGGGTGTGACGATGGAGAGGCCGGGGCTCGCCTTTGCATTTTCTGTTTACTCAGCACTAGCGGGGGTCTGTGCGTTTGTAATGTTGCGGCACAGGAATTTAAGCTTCCCTCATATCAGAGCCTGTTGTTCTGATGAGCTGTCAATCAAATTTCCATGTAGTGTTCAGCACATCCGCCCTTAAAGGGGCAGTTCGCATTAAGTTCCAAGCTTTACAGCATGCTGTGACGCACGCTACAAAATAAATCCTTTAAAAAGGCCCCAAATCCCTGGCTTTTTTCGCTTCCTTTCAGTGAGCTGCACTACAGCATTCCTCTAGCTGTCACACAGCAGATGCAATAGGAGTGCTCGTTGGAGGAGGCTCTCAAGGAAGGCCTCCAGACTCCCCTCTCCACATGTTGGTAGCACACAAAACAATTAGCATTTTAATTGTTTTGTGTTTTCTTTCATTTGTTCCTCTTTGTTTTCTCTTCTCCTGCATGGGTGTATGCCTGCAAGGGTGCATAATTACTATAATATCCTCTGGTTTGACAAACATTTCCTTTAAATGGATCAGTAAGGTTTCCACAGTCAGTTTGGTTTATCTGAAAAATGTAATTTCAGCTCAGAAGAAATGACACCAGGGCGTGAACGAGCAGAGCCGCCTAGGAAAACCACGTCACGTGTTCTGAGTACGTTTTAAGCCACACACAGACGCACACAGTCAAATAAAACACAATTAACCCAATTCAACATGTAAAATCGGGCCAATTCCTTAGTCAGCCTTAGTTTTGATGTCAGATGACAGGAAGTGGCAAATGTCACAAGCTGTTGCTTCCCCCGTGGGCACGTCACGTGTTGACGGCCAGAGTGGAGCTCAGGCATCATGTCATGTTAAGGTTCTTCCGTTCAAAGTGCTCCCACAGAGCACATAACATTTTACTGCTTTCTCCTGGCTGGGAATTTTTTGGTAAAAATACTCCTGTGGGTCTGATTTGGTTTTTGACTTTTATAGCATCTTACTGAACACTCAAGCGAACTCACTCACTGCCTGCTGTAAACACATATGCAGGTGGACACACATGCACACACACACACACACACACACACACACACACACACAGATGCTGATATTCATGGTAGTAAAGGAATATATAGACTGTTTCCAATATCCTTGCCTGAAATGTCATCTTTATTATCAGTAGAGGGATACCACAAGAGTTAAAGGCTGTGGTGTTTTCTACATTGACCATGACCTGAGGCACAGCATCATTAAACTAGCTGTGCATCCTGGCTAATTAAAGGTTAAGTCAATACAAGAAAGAGGCCTTGAAGCTTTCCAAACAACTCCTGAGAGCTAGGACTGGATAGAAGGGAAAGACACCAAATAGGACCAACATTAATATCTAAATTGCATATATTTACAGTATTTGGTATTAGTGCTCACCATAACAGCAACATGGCTGAAGCCTTGAATGTATGTGTAACACATCCAGTGCTGGGAGAGCTATAAGTGTGTTTTAGTTTGACCTGGAAGGAAAGTCCTGCCTTGAAAAGTCGTCTCAGCTGTTGTTAAAGCGTTCTTGTTGCGGTGAGCTGTCTGGCCATCTAGCAGGTGCTGCGGAGGACAAATATTTCCCAGAGATTTATGTCCCTGAAAACCCTACTGGGAGGAGGTCATTAAAAGCTTACAGAGGTCAGGGAGCTGATTCAATTTCAAGTTCTGTGTTAATTTTTTCCAGCTGGATCCAATCAAATTCTACAAAAGAAATAAGAGTAGAAAGTTTGGAGTTTTTATCATTTCAGGTTTGAGTTCAGTCGTGTTTTGTACATGAAACACATGACGTAAAAGACAAGGCCATTGTAGTGTCATTACACGTGGCTGATATTTAGAATTTGGAAAATGTACTCCTCTGTTTTCTTGTGTTATCAGTATGAAGCTAAAGCCGGGAGCCAGTTAGCTAACTTTAGCGCAAAGGCTGAAAAAGAATACACTAACCAGGCTCTGTCCAGAGATAACCAGCTTAAAACTATTCTTGTTGGTTTTGTGTTTTTCTCCTGATTTGGTTTGGGTAAACGGTGCACAGCTTTAGGTTTGGACACATTTCTCCAGAGTCTCTTTTCAATGAGAAGTTTAAAAAAGGGTTTTAGGTTTTAGAACAGTTACAGTTTTAGAAAAGTAAGGGAAAAGAGAATCGCATTTTAACATCGCTTTACCTGGTGATGACATTTGATGTGTCAAAACAGTCATACATCCTTTCTCTTACGCTTATCTAATTCAGGGTTACAGGGTGGCTACAGGGGGGCTGAGGCGGGGTACATGCCAGACAGGTTACCAGCCTCATGCAGGGCTAACAGAGAGACATACAACCATTCACCTTCACATTCACACCTATGGGCAATTTAGACTCACCAGTTAACCTAACCCTACTTCCTGCATATCTTTGGAGTGGAAGCACCCGGAGAGCACCCACACAGCCATGGGCAGAACATGCAAACTTACAGAAAGGCTAGTCCAGCCAGAGGGTGGACCAGTGCTAACCACCTCCCCATCGTGCATTATGTTAAAACACTGGAAACCATTAACATTACAGGCTGAAAATGTTAAAATTTTATGTGCACTTTTTACATGATCATAAAAGGTGGTCTCTTTCCTGGAATGGGATCTTTTACAGAAGGACCAGGGAGTGTTGGTGACAAAACATAACCAACGCTACCTCAAGTGAATGACGGTATTTGTGTGACCAGCATGACGAAGTTCAGTAACTGACTTTTCAGTGACAATGCTTTCAATTCAATTCAATTCAATTTTATTTATATAGCGCCAAATCACAACAAAAGTCGCCTCAAGGCGCTTCATAGATACAGAGAAAAACCCAACAATCATATGACCCCCTATGAGCAAGCACTTTGGCGACAGTGGGAAGGAAAAACTCCCTTTTAACAGGAAGAAACCTCCGGCAGAACCAGGCTCAGGGAGGGGCGGCCATCTGCTGCGACCGGTTGGGGTGAGAGAAGGAAGACAGGATAAAGACATGCTGTGGAAGAGAGACAGAGGTTAATAACAGATATGATTCAATGCAGAGAGGTCTATTAATACATAGTGAGTGAGAAAGGTGACTGGAAAGGAAAAACTCAATGCATCATGGGAATCCCCCGGCAGCCTACATCTATTGCAGCATAACAAAGGGAGGATTCAGGGTCACCTGGTCCAGCACTAACTATATGCTTTAGAAAAAAGGAAAGTTTTAAGCCTAATCTTAAAAGTAGAGATAGTGTCTGTCTCCCGAATCCAAACTGGAAGCTGGTTCCACAGAAGAGGGGCCTGACAACTGAAGGCTCTGCCTCCCATTCTACTTTTAAATACTCTAGGAACAACAAGTAGGCCTGCAGAGCGAGAGCGGAGCGCTCTAATAGGGTGATATGGTACTACAAGGTCATTAAGATAAGATGGGGCCTGATTATTTAAGACCTTGTATGTGAGGAGCAGGATTTTGAATTCAATTCTGGATTTAACAGGAAGCCAATGAAGGGAAGCCAAAACAGGAGAAATATGCTCTCTCTTTCTAGTCCCTGTCAGGACTCTTGCTGCAGCATTTTGGATTAGCTGAAGGCTTTTCAGTGAGTTTTTTGGACATCCTGATAATAATGAATTACAGTAGTCCAGCCTGGAAGTAATAAATGCATGAACTAGTTTTTCAGCGTCACTCTGAGACAGGATATTTCTAATTTTAGAGATGTTGCGCAAATGGAAGAACGCAGTCTTACATATTTGTTTAATATGTGCGTTGAAGGACATGTCCTGGTCAAAAATGACTCCAAGGTTCCTCACCGCGTTACTGGAGGCCAAGGTAATGCCATCCAGAGTAAGAATCTGATTAGATACCATATTTCTAAGATTTTCAGGGCCGAGTACAATAACCTCAGTTTTATCTGAATTAAGAAGCAGAAAGTTAGCGGCCATCCAGGTCTTTATGTCTTTAAGACATTCCTGCAGTTTAACTAATTGGTGTGTGTTATCTGGCTTCATGGACAGATAGAGCTGGGTGTCATCTGCATAGCAGTGAAAATGTATGCTATGTCTTCTAATGATACTGCCTAAGGGAAGCATGTATAATATAAACAGAATTGGTCCTAGCACTGAACCCTGTGGAACTCCATAATTAACCTCAGTGTGTGAAGAGGACTCTCCATTTACATGCACGAATTGGAGTCTATTAGATAGATATGATACAAACCACTGCAGCACAGTACTTGTAATACCTACAGCATGCTCTAATCGCTCTAATAGGATATTATGGTCAACAGTATCGAACGCTGCACTAAGGCCTAGCAGGACAAGCACAGAGATGAGTCCACTGTCAGAGGCCATAAGAAGATCATTTGTAACCTTCGCTAAAGCGGTTTCTGTGCTGTGATGAACTCTGAAACCTGACTGAAACTCTTCAAATAAACCATTCCTCTGCAGATGATCTGTTAGCTGTTTGACAACTACTCTTTCAAGGATTTTTGATATGAAAGGAAGGTTGGAGATTGGCCTATAATTAGCTAAGACTGCTGGGTCTAGAGATGGCTTTTTGAGTAAAGGTTTAACTACAGCCAGCTTGAAGGCCTGTGGTACATAGCCGATTATTAGAGATAGGTTGATCATATTTAGGGTCGAAGAATTAATTAATGGCAGGACTTCTTTGAGCAGTTTTGTAGGAATGGGGTCTAAAAGACACGTTGATGGTTTGGAGGAAGTAATTATTGAAGTTAACTCAGAAAGATCAATTGGAGAAAAAGAGTCTAACTTAATATCAATGGTACTAAGAGTAACTGTAGATAATATTACATCTGTGGGATGATTATTGGTAATTTTTTCTCTAATGATAAAAATTTTATTTGTGAAGAAGTTCATGAAGTCATTACTAGTTAACGTTAAAGGGATGGTTGGCTCAAAAGAGCTCTGACTTTTTGTCAGCCTGGCTACAGTGCTGAAGAGAAACCTAGGGTTGTTCTTATTTTCTTCAATCAGTGATGAATAGTAAGATGTTCTGGCTTTGCGGAGGGCTTTCTTATAAAGCAGCAAACTATTTCTCCAGGCTAAATGATGATCCTCTAGATTTGTGACACGCCATTTCCTCTCCAGATTACGAGTCATCTGCTTTAGGGTACGTGTTTCAGAATTATACCACGGAGTCAGGTACTTCTGATTTGAGGCCTTAGTTTTCACAGGAGCTACAGTATCCAGAGTCGTACGTAGTGAGGAGGTGAAATTATTAACAAGATAATCGACCTCTGTTGGGGTAGCGTTCAGATAGCTGCTTTGCTCTGTGTTGGTACAGGGCATTGGAGATGATAACAGTGGGTGGATTATATTCTTAAACTTAGTTACAGTGCTTTCAGAAAGACATCTACTTTGATAAAGTCTACTCTTCACCGCTGTGTAATCAATTATTGTAAAAGTAAATGTTATCAGGAAATGATCAGACAGGAGAGGGTTTTCAGGAAACACTGTTAAATGTTCAGGTTCGATGCCATATGTTAAAACAAGATCTAGAGTGTGATTAAAGTGGTGGGTGGGTTCTTTTACATTTTGAGAGAAACCAATTGAGTCTAATAACAGATTAAATGCCATGTTGAGGCTGTCATTTTTAGCATCTACATGGATGTTAAAATCACCCACAATAATTATTTTATCTGAGCTCAGAACTAAATTAGATATAAAGTCTGAGAAATCAGACAGAAACTCTGTGTAAGGCCCAGGTGGACGATAGATGATAACAAGTAAGACTGGTTTCTGAGTTTCACAGCTGGGGTGGACAATGTTAAGCATCAGGCTTTCAAATGAATTAAAAGTCTGTCTTGGTCTTTCATTAATTAATAGGCTGGTGTGAAAAATTGTTGCCACACCGCCCCCTCGGCCTGTGCTTCGAGATTTCTGGTAGTTAGAATGGCTCGGGGGTGTTGATTCATTTAAACTAACATAATCATGCTGCTGCAACCAGGTTTCTGTAAGGCAGAGTAAATCAATTTGTTGATCAATTATTAAGTCATGTACTAACAGAGACTTGGAGGAGAGAGACCTAATATTTAATAATCCACATTTCACTGTTTTACTCTTTGGTTCAGATGTGGATACTGTATTGTTCTTTCTTTGTAATTGTTTATGCTTAAGTTGTTTGTTGCTGGTTTTTAGTTTGTTTTTTGTCTTTTTGGAAGCTGACACAGTCTCTATGGAGATGGGTTTTTGGGGGGGTAGCAGGAGGAGAGAAGCTGCAGAGAAGCGTGTAAGACCGCAACTCTGCTTCCTGGTCCCAACTCTGGATAGTCATATTTTGGGGGGTTTAATAAATTTGTCCATATTTCTAGAAATGAGAGCTGCTCCATCCAAAGTGGGATGGATGCCGTCTCTCCTAACAAGACCAGGTTTCCTCCAGAAGGTTTGCCAATTATCTATGAAGCCCACATCGTTTCTGGGACACCACTCAGACAGCCAGCAATTTAAGGAGAACATGCGGCTAAACATGTCACTCCTGGTCTGATTGCTTCCATCCCGCTGTCATGTAATTTCAACGTATTATGTTAAAATGCTGTGCAAGATAGTTGTTTGAGAAACATGTTACACACTGTGAACTAACACGCTCTGTGCAATAGTTTCAAAGAACTTAGACACAGTTGCAGAAAGAGGAGGAGGTGTACAGATACAATGTCTCCAGTGAGCAGCGCTGCAAATGTGCCTGTCTGACAGGCCTTTGGCCTTGACTTTGAGTTCTGGATATATGCTTTTTATAGTTTTCCCCCCATTTGAAATTCACATCTAAAAAGTAAACATTTCTCTCTCTTTGTTCATGTGCACAATCCGGGTCCTTGGTCTCCTGCACATGTTGGCAGAAGTCCAACACTAGCATCTGCTTTCTGTGTCCGAAGCTCCATCCAGTACCAGGAATCCCTCCTCTGGATGGAATGCTTGTGTTGATGGGAAAATAGATCCTTGCAAACTACTGAAACGGTATTCAGCCGGTTTACCACCTTAGCGGCTGTGAGCTGTTCATGACAATAAGACCTTTCACAACAAAGAGGGCTTTCGCACACTCAGCTGAATGTGAATTGGCAGGTTCAATAAGCCATTAGTGCAGTACTTCAAAACAATAGCACAAAACATGACATAAAAAGTCATAACAATTCAATAATACTCCCTGTTATCATGATACAGTACAAGCAGTTGATACCTTCAGTCGGTGCTCTTATAGACTGTGCTTCCTGCTCTAGATTACTGTACAACATGTCATGTCCCACATTAAGTACACTCAATATTCATTTACATTGTCATGCTGAGTATTGATACTGCATATGTGGTCTTTCTCCAAATGACATACTGCGTATGTCATTTGGCTGGCTGTCATTCTACTTCTCGCAAAGAGCCTTTGAATGTCAAGCAGAGGTAAACTCAAATTAGCATTTGCAGGAAAGCACAAGTGTATACACCTACCTACAGCGCATGCATCCGTGCACATACCCACACACACTGAGCGCAAAGGGAAACATATCTATAGCTCAATTTAGAGTGGAATGTTAAAGTGAATACACAATGTGAAAAATGAGAATGCAGTTACGCAGCTGAAATATGGATGTTCACAGGTACATATATTTGTCTGCACCCTGAATCATTTTATCTCACCTCTCAGAGACTAGAAAATCCTTTCACAAGTAAATTTATTCTGTGATTAATCCTGGAACTGTAGGAAAAATATTATTCATGATATTTTTTTCAGATGTTCTGCACTTTCAATTCGGCGCAAGAAGAAGAAACCTCAGATGTGCTTGGTAGCAGTACTGAAGAATATTCATGTAGACTAACATTAACAAACACTGTATCTACCTCTGAATATATTAGTATTAATCAGTGCAACGGCTGATCTCACAGGCTAGTCGTGAAATCTACAGACTGTCCAAAAAATCTATCAAATACTTTCCTTTAATCCATAAATTTTAAAAGAAAGTTAAGCCAATTTAAGGGGTAACATAAAAAATACAGAAACCCGCAAGAGCGCAGACTACTGAGATGTGTATTTCGTGTGGAAATAATTATCAGTATAAAGCATATTAAAACAGTGGGGGGAAACAGGAAGATCTGAAGAGCTATGCGTGGCTGACAACAGACTGCTGATATATGGCTTAGCAAATTTCATTAAGTGTAAGAATGGCCCATGCTAAAGCCCAGAAATATCACTGGTGTTTTTTTAATTTGTCAGGTAATTTGTTACAGTGTGATTGAAGAAACGGCTCATGTAATTGGAAAGAGTCAATCTACGAGTGAAGAAGGGGCGAGGACAGATGAGGGAAGAGAGAGACAGAGAGAGAGAGAGGGATGAAGGTGGAAGGGTTGGGTGGAGAGGGGGGAGAAGGTGGGACAGATAAATTGGAGGCAAAGAGCATGTTTAGCCCAGACAGAGACTAAACAGCAGCAGCAGAAGCAGCAGCAGCAGCAGCAGACTGAGATATAAGAGGAAGGGCGAAAGAGGGAGAAGAGATAAATAGAAATGCATTAGACAAAGTGAAAGTGAATAAAAGCAGAGCATGGATAAACAGTAACTCATTTTAATTTGTAACTGCAGAGAGCATCCGAGGGAGACTTGCTCCCTTTTTGATACATTACATTAGATATGTGTGAAAGTGCATGCCGGTGCTCCACAGAGGAACGTGGGCTGCATGGATGTGGCCACTCACAAGAGTCTGATGGCTAACAGTTTCCCAGGCTTGCCACAATTACATGAAAGCTCATGTCACCATGGACAAGTGACCCTGATGAATCAATTTCAACCTTTTACTAAGCATCCAGGTCTCTGGGCCAGGTGCAGTGGTGATTGGACCAACATGAAATATATAGAGGTTCACGTCACACAAACTGTTGCTACTACAAAATTACAAACTACAGAAACTCAGAGTTGAACTGCAGTTGGAAAGTTAAGATGTGGGAAATTAAAATGATTTCTATGACCGACTCCAGCTCTTCCAAAGTCTCACTTTTGTTGTTTTGCTGAATTCCCGAGGTAAAATGACAGGTGTTTTGCATCTAATTCTTTCCAAATGCTGTTGTCTGGATGCCACTGATTGTAATCAGAAGGACTGACGATGCTGGAGGCCTTTTCCTTTCAGTAACTTCGGGGGTCTTTCAACCAGCAGGAAGCTTAAATTGTGAAGTGCTTTAACCAACAATCAGACGCCAAACATACACAAACTGACACGGTTCATTTGAAATTTATGATCAAAAAACAGCTGTTGAATAGTCAGTATGAAGCAGCATCACGCTTTCTCACAGTAAACAAAAACATGTTTATTTCACAATAAACATTAATTTGAATCACCGGGAGCAATATTTTTTATTCTATAATATTTTATTCTTTTCGATGAACTACAGAATACCCATTTAAGAAAAACTAATTGCAGTAAACAATAAGCCAGAAGTTAGTTAGATAGGAATCATGCGTGTTAACAGGTGAGACTGTGTGTGCATCCCGTAGGAGAGATGAAAACTTAAGCATTCAAGGATTTTACAAGCATGCGATGGCACATATTGCAAACCATTTTGTGCTTTTCTGCTTACTTGTAACTTAGTGACATCTTACAAATGTGTCTGGTTCTTATTTTTGAGATACAAATGTGTATTTGCTGGAAGCAAAAAAGAAAAAAGAAAGAAAAAATGGAGTTTTGCAAAAATGGAGTTACGGGTGGTAGTGACAGCTTCGAATCTGTGCTGTCTTAGCTAATGCTCGACCAGATAGATTGGCATTAAAGAACGGATTGTTGCACGAGCCTCAAATTTATTATGTTTACCCAATGCTATAAAAATGCAACTTCTCTATTTCTGTTGCATCATGTTTGCTCACCCAGTTTGATACAGATAATATTTGTTTGGAACTCAGGCGACGGGCCTGTGACAAAAACATATCTGGTTATTTTTCCCTTAGCATAACAACTCTGAGAGAGCAAACATCAGTCTCGAAATCAATTAGACAGAGTCTGGATGGTTTAGACTTGCTTCACGATAAGTGCTCTATAGCATAATCGCACACTGAATGTGTTGTGTTTGACTCTACACCAGATGTACAAACGTATCAGGACTTCCGAGCCTCCAGGAGCAGTTGACGCTACACATCTGGGACTTTATGTTAGTTCCTTTCTGACCAATATGCCCCCTTTTTAGTGATAAGATGTTTGTATTGAAGTGAAGACGCACAAAAAAAAATCTACTCATGAAATATGCCAGATTTTTCTGTGATCTGCATTTTCACAGTAAATTCCACTAAAATTAATTACATCTTCTGCAGACTCGAGTGGCATTCTCTTGTTATATTCCAGCTGAGGTTTTGTTACTCTGGCATGAAAATGGGAAGTTAAAGCGTGTGCATAATGATGGGGGTGCACGCTGACGAACGGAGACTCACAGTCACACGCACGCAGACAGTGTTCATATATCTCAGCAGGCTTAATAGGTTGTGTCTGTCATTTACGTGTTTAATGCACTGGTGGCGGTGTGATACTGTATGTTGCTATGGAAACATAGTAGCATATCTCTTGCTATGGCTCTCTGTGCATTTCATCACATTCATTACAATAATAAGCATAATAAGGTGGGTGGCGAGAGAGTATTTTTAAAGGAACACTTCACCCCGAAATTAAAGTCACTTCGTTCAGAATGACAGCGCGCTGCATCCAGATTTGAATAAATGCCACTGACAGCGAGGAATAAAGACCTAATGCGTGGTAAGAAAAAAAAAGACATTCCAGGCGTCAGGAGAAGTCTGTGTGTAGAAGCTGTTATTTAGCTCCAATTTTGTCCTTCTCCTTCTCCCTTCCACAGCTTATTGGCCTTGGCCACCCTGTAATGTGTGGTGCCTACACTGCCACAATTCCTCCTGGCTCTCGGCTGAGTACGTATCGATTGCTTGCTGGTGTGTATTACGCTGAGGGAAGGTGTCAGGGAGAGGGAGAGGGGGAGAGGTAAAAGACAGAGAGGGGGTTAGGTGGAGGAAATATCCTGACAGCTCACTCATATGTACGACAATAACACCTTCAGAACTTCTCTGGAAATGCTTTGGAACAGAGCTTATCAGTGCTGGGTGTTACAATCTACCTGCACCTGCGTCTTCACCTTTCACTGCGGTTAATACTTCATTAAAGGAGAAACCTCATAATTAGCGCTATAAATCTGTCACTTGGTAAACTACACAGCCGTGAGCAAGGTTCACATTCGGAATTCCTCCCGTTCTCCGCTCTCTCTGTCCTTCTCTGAGGTCCAAACACAGAGACGAGTTTCCCATTTATAATTCAGTGATGCGATGTCAGGCTCTATCCCCACACTGCCTGTCTACTTTCCACTGGTCTATGATTACAACAGGCTATATATAGGATAATCAGCGTATGGGACTTCCCTCATTCTCATAAAGGGAAATGAGGCATACGAGTGGTGCAGCGTAGCTTGGCTCAGCATGGTGTAACGCAGCCTCGCGTGCACGCACACAAAGAAGGGATAAAGAGTGCAGATGTGGGTGAAAAGTGGGCAGGAATAAAGCATTTTTTGGATGAAGAGACAAGTATGTAGCAATACGGTAGGGCTGTAACTAGCATAAAAACTATTCAGCACTTAGTCGCACTAGCAGGTGAATAGCTGCTAATGAATATTTGCTCATCTATCTGAATTGACAGAACTGATTAGCTGTTTCAGCATTTCTATACTCCACCACTGTAACAGGTCAGTTTACCCACCGGGATTATTCAAGTTCCATCTGATCTGATTCAATCTAACTGAATTAATTATGCATAAATAGACTTATACGTATTAACAGAGAAAGGCTCCCCTTTCCTCCCTCCTTTCCTTTCACCTGGCACTCGCGGACTCTCCCCCGGCAACCTTGGCTGCTCTGGCAAGATACAAAAGCATCACCGCAATCAAGTGAAGACAGTATCTGGCCATGAGTATCCCGATGCAGCACAGCAGACAGGGGAGTCTGATTCATAGTGGGCCACTCTGCTCTTCATCACTTTAATAAATGGCCCAGGGCACTGGGGAACATTTTTGCCTGCTACAGAGGTACTGATCAGAATGGGGACTTTAAAGCTCTCTGTCTCTGCCATTCCTTTTTACCTTGCCTACTTCCTTTTGTGTCGCCATCTCCCTGCTCTCCCTCTCTCACGCTCTCTCTCTCCTTTACCATCTTCTGTGGCCATGTCTGTCTGGGTGTCTGCCTTAAATAGGATAGATTCTCTCTGTGCTTTAAAGGATGGCTACATCAGAGGGCCAGTTGGCCTCGCTCCTTCATCAACGACACTGACCTTCTGCTTGTCACCGCTTAAGCGGCCGTCACATCCACTCCACAGTCTCATCGGCCACTGCCACAGGGAAAAAAAACGCTAAAGAGCCACCTTAATCTAAAACGCCCGAGAGCCACATAAACAGCCAGTGCTTTATGTACTGGGGTGGATGCAAGGTGCAGCACACAGGTGTGAAGGACCAGAGATGATAGTTTGCCTTCGAACCGTCTCTCTGCATTGAGGTTAAAATGTATGATTGAACTAACCTGTAAGTTTAATGGCTTTGTCACGGCATGCAGGTGCATAATCAGCTGGCAGTGCCAGATCTGAGATCAAATTAAAAACAACCAATTTAACAAATAATAATCACATCATTTAAAGATCTTTTTACTCTGGGAAAGTTTATCACACTCAAATCATGCTGATAGACCACTGCACTTTCATGTAACTTTAGCCACATGCAAGGTGGGGTAAAAAAAAAGAAAAAAGATACTCGTTCTTTAACGACTCCTTCACTTACAGTGCCTGGGCGACCCTCGCTCCTGAAAACTTACTGACCTAAAGATGCAGTGACACAAAAAGCTCAAAGATAATTAAATATTGATTTTTGTTTTCTAATCCTATATAAAAATTGTCCTGAGACTCCCAGCGGTAGTTTTCACCCTCAGTAAAAGACGGGAAAAAGTCTGGATTGGCGGTTAACCTCTATTTCACGTAGGGGGGTGTTGGCGAGGGGGTGAGGGGAGGCGCGGGTGGTGGTTGGGGGGTGGGAGTGGGTGATGGGAAGGGGATGGCTGCTACGCCGATATGTTCTTGGCTCCAGCCTTGAACCTGGCCCGCACCATTACTCTCCTGCTGCTGATGACACTGATCCCTTCTCTAATCTTTCTCCTGAAGCAGACTGTGGCAGGCTGCCTCTACGCCGCATGCCCGATTGATATTCTCCTCATCCAGCTCCCCCCATGTTGAATTTACACCACCCCCACCTCGTCCCCAATCCACTCCCTTTTTTTTTTTCACTACCCAACCTTGATACCTCGCTCCATCTCTTCCTGCACACAGAGGAAGAACTTTGAGATGACATGGAGCTTTCTCAAAAAATGAAAAATCTCTTTCAAGTGTTCTCTGCTTCTCTGTCACTCACACCAGCAAACTCCACCACAAACAAGTGCCATTGGTAGGCACAGTCCGAACAATTTTTAAAAAATAGCTACCGGTGATCATTAAAGTAAATACAACTGTAATAAAATTAACCAACAGTCTGAGTTGGGGACATGAAAGCATGAAAGCTTGTGGAAATTCTCATTCAAAGACACAATAGTGGAAAGCAGTGCTAAATGAAATACGCAGTGTGCAATATGGTCAAACTGCCTCCTATTGTCTGTGTGTGTGTTTCAAGTTAGCAAATCATAAAGTAGCAGCACTCAGTCAGCATAAAGATGTCCTCAGTTTATGCTGTGAAATTTGTCTGTCAGGAAACACATACACACCCACACACAGACGCGCGCGCACACACACAGACACACAGAGATTGGGCATGCCCTGCAGGGGGCAGCAGTGACCAGCCCAGGCTCCTGCTCAGCAGTGCCTATGCATTACTAACTTTTTATCCCCTCCATCATGCATGCAGACAAACAAACACTCCTCTGGGGTTGTGGGCCAATAAAAAGAGATCTTATTAGCCCCCCCTGGCTCACTGCACCATCAACCTCACCCCCCTCCCTCCCTCATCCTGTGCCTCTGTGGAACATACAACAACCTGCTGTCATCTCAGCCGCCAACACCACCACCCACAAACACACACGCACACACACTCTTAACTCCTGTAGCACCACCTACACTAACCCATGTGTTTAGGGTTGTGCATCCGGATCCTCTACTTCATTAAATAACACTCCAGCACTGCCACTATGGCCTTCACTTGCTAAGTGCTCGCCCATCACAACTCTGCTCGCCTCCTGCGTGGAGCTGAATGGATAACCATGTAGGTAAAGGAAGAAAAAAAAGAAAAAACAGCGAGAAGGGCAGATCTAATCCAGAGATTGAAGTTGCACTTGCACAGTAGTTAGTCCCACGTGTGTCTGTCAGAATGGACAATCATGTTGCACGTGTGGTTTAACAGATTATGGTGAACAGTCTGTAGGGTAACAGAGAAATAAGTTGAGACATCACATAATTATTTGCAGTGGCTTTTTTTTTTTACTTCAGCAGATGTTTGTTGATTCTAGGCAGCATGCAAAAGCACCCTCATGTTTTATTTACAAAGCTGCTGAAGTCGCAATTAACTTATGTGAAAAAAACAAACAAACAGCGCTCTGACCAGCACCAAGGTGATTGGGGATAAGATTGTTCCCTTCAAACTTCTAATGCAGCTCTTATGGTGAGACCGCTGCAGAGAACCATTCATCACGATTTGTTTCATAAAGTTTATATAACAATGTTTACCCATTTGCATTTAATGAGCTATCTCAGTAACTGCTCCTTAGTTTTGAGAGCTGAAAAACAATGGAATTAATTATCATATTAATGTGTGTTGTATGCACATGTGTTTGTTTTGGTCATTAATAATTATAAAATACATTGTTTTTTCTTAACTGGTCCTTCATTTCAATATAGTGCACGCTCAGATTTGCAGGCAACCAGATGCACAAGAGTGGCATGTTGCAGGGATTTAATATGCATCGCTTCACCTCTACGGCTGCAGGCAGCACGTTGGTTCTATGTGCATGCAGGCCTACTGTGGTGAGGTAATTCTGTTTGTTACCTGCCTCTGTTTCTCATACCTAAGCTGTCATTATGCCTCAGTTACACAATATGTGGCGATGTGATCACTGTATCAAAGCCCCAGGTAATATTGTATGGCAGTAAAGTAAGAGATTATTCAGGTCACTGTGTGAAACACTGTTCAGCACTGGAAACAGATGATAGAGTAGGTGAAAATAGTATGTTATCTCTGTAAGAGCTTGGCAATAAGAAACTCACAACAAATAGACTGTTCAGATTAGGCTTTTTTATTAACCTCCTACTTGGACATTTTTGTGGCCGTTGCTGTTAAACAGTTATGCCTACATACCTACATCATCTGACTATAAATTCTAATATAATACAATATAATTCTAATATAATTAACACTGCAACTTAAGAAAACACCAGGAAACAGAAAAATGCTGAAAAAGTGCACAAAACACAGCACAGAAAGAAAAGAAACTTACAAAATACAACAGAAGTGTTTTTGGGAGACAATTACGTGGAACAGCTGCAGAACAGACAAGCTAACAGTAGCTTATGAATTGTGATTAAAAAACACATTACCTGCATCTTTTTTCTCTCCCTCACAACAGCAATGAATCTGTTGTGTTCGGTGTGATTTTGCAGCATTTTTCTGTTTGCTGGTGTTTCCTTGTGTTTCTATGTATTCTAATATTAAAACATTTTAACGCTGTGGACATCGGGTCTCTTTAGATTATGTAATGAAGTGATGAAGTGATTCCACAATATTCATTTTTGTGTGACTTTCTCGTTAAAAATCTGTTCTGTGAGAGATTAAAATAGGATAGGAAAAAAATGTGAGCACTAAAAATTTTTAAGAAACATCATCTCAATGTGGAGCTTTTTGATTTAGCCTAATTATGCTAACCAATCCCCAAGCTTCAAACACTTTTGAGATACGCACTGTGTGTGCATCAAGGTATCAGTGCACAGGCCATTACAGGGTGCTAAAAAGGAGGCTTCTCCTTTAAAAAACAGCTGGTGTTCATACAGAAGGCCAGAGTTTATGACCCAAACTTTGTTTTCATTTCACTAAAAGATAATCGTTAGGATTAAAGAGCCCCATTCACAATGTTGATGCTTCATGTTAAAAGACGTCATGGTGTACTAATGTAAGTTGAGGTGGGAAGGAGAGCATGATCATTCTGCTTTACCTCAAGCTAGATTGTTACGTCTGTCACACACAGTACTACAGACGACACAACATCAAGAAGAACATTTTTTGTTGCCTAAAAATATTCACATACATACAGATCACTAAAGAAGATCTGGTCTTCTTTCCTCTTGGCTCTCTTTTCTTCTATAAACATCACTTTGCTTATTTTTTTTACTAGAAATGACCTCATTCAAAATCACTTCTCCTGTCCACTAATCTATTTGCTCTCGTTCTCCAAACCAGTCTCCCCCAGTGCTCTTTCTTTATATTTACTGTAATCTCTTACTCAGGCTTCAAGCCTCTCTATCCCTCATTTCTCCTCCTCCTCACCACCTCGGGTGTCCCGAAGTCACCACCAGCCATCTGCTCGTTCTGTTTCACCACCACTTGCATCTCGACCCTAGAGGTTTCAGTCATGATCTTCATCTCGAAATCTATCCCTCCAAAACACTGAAATTTTACACATTTTTAATCCATTCTTTTTTGCAGTATATATACTCTTCCCCTCCAAATGAACTCTCCTTATCGAATTTCAATCAATATGCTTGAAAAATGTTTTGTCTTTGCCGTCTTCTCTGCTCTCCCTCCTGTGATACATTGCCTCCTCCATCTCTGGCAAATGGAGCACCGCTTTTCTGACATTGTCAATGCACCATGTTTCAACAGGCCTCCTGTTCTTCTTGAAAATACTTAACATTATTGCTCATCACATCATCGTCATCATCACTGGCTACTATTCAGCTCTGTGACCTCAGCGACCCTGTGTCTGAGTGATCACCTCTTCAACCGGCAGCAGCTTGAATTCAAAATACTGTGCTCACTTTCTCTGTTCTCTTAGTGGTCTGACCTGTATCTCACTCAGCTGTTTATTCTGTAGTCAGCCGAAAGTCACAACAGTGAGTCAAGGCACTTCATGTGGATGCCCCGGGCCTCTGTTTTCATGGACACTGAGGGCCATCACAGCTGCCTTATTGTCCTTACACTTCATCGCTCCAACCTTTGATGGCTTTATGACAGACATTTTGGATGTACCTCTCCCCTTTTTTTGTAGCTTGGTGTTATCTGACATCTTTGACTTGCACGGCACAGGGATTCTATTTTTCATAATGATCCCCGTTCCCTGGTGACCATTTGCTTTCAACATATCCTGTGCTTTGACAGGAGTGAAATACCTGTCAAAGCACAGGTGTGTTCCTCGGAAGAGACCACGCCATCCCGAGTGTGGATTCACGGTGATTCAGCTGCTGGTCTGCCCCTCTGAAACTTCAAAATCCAGCCACTGACCTGATCACCTGACAGCTTTGAACGCCCTTCCACAGTTTGAATAAAATCTACTTTGCCTCACTTGCCCCTCTGCTTTCTGAAGTTTGGAAATCAAAATTTGTAAGTCCTGCCAAATAAATAAAGATGCTTGAAAAGGATTAAGAGGACTCTATGTACCTGAAGTATTGTCATTACTAAACTGGAGTTAGGATTGAAGAAAAAATTCAGTAACTCAACTGTTTTCTAAACTTAAAATGTGAAAGCTGTAATTCCAGAGGTGTTGTAGGTCTTATCGCCACAACTGTGGAATTTTTAGAAACTCAGGACATTTCCAGGACATTGACTTCATAGCAGGACTCAAATAGATTTACCCCAAAGATCAAACTTGTCTGGACTCAGGCTCAAAAACATGTTCTTCCATTTTATTTAATTTTTTTACATATATATTTTTTTCACAAAGTGGCAAATCTGTAGAAAATTGCTGCTTTTTTCTGAAACCTTTCTTTTTGAAATTGTCCACTGAATTGAAGTTCAAGTATTCAACTACCTTCTGTGACTCACCGCACTCACGCATTCGGCATTTTTTCCCATCAGTCATTGGTTAGTAAATGTCACTGTGGTTAATTTTGCACACTGTCCTAGAAGACTACTGAAAACACGAAGAAACATTAAAAAAATGTGTAAGCAAAGTTCATAACTTGGTTTTATCTGTATCCGTGAAATTTACCAGTGCTACTTTTCTAAGCTCCCCTCAGCACGCACACACAAACACATGCACGCATTTCTTGGCTGTAACTTCTGCTTTCTAAAAACGGCTGTCATCCATCTTTTTCTGGTCTTACAGACACGTTAACCACAGACTCCTAGCTCATCCATGTACTTACCTCCTATGTTTCATCCTAATGTTTAACCACAGTGGTCTGCGGCTGCCTGTTTTATAGTATGTGATGTTGTTTTTACCTGTCCGATCTCATTTGATGTCACTGAAGATATGAACTGACGTAGACAAAAAGAAGGAAAAGCGTCTTTTGTATTCTCACAAAAATGATGATGATATCACATTGTTACCACGGGCAACAAAATTACTACAAATTTGTCTTAACAGTATGAATGTTTGCACACATTTCTCACATTTGGAAGCTTTTCAGTATTGCACCAAGGCATCTTTCTGCTCCTCTGTTTCAGCATGACCGTAAAGACCTTGAGTGTGCGTGTGTGCTTGTTAGAGCAAAAGTCTGGCTTGGTCTAAAATGAATTTGTACATGATGGCTCTGTCAGACATCCATACACCTCCCGCTACCACACCCAGCAGCTAACCCAAACCTCTCAGACAGGCAGACAGGTGGACGGCACGCGCGGGGGCAGCATGGTTCTGGAGGGGGTGGGTGGGCGATATTGATTCAGTGTCTACTGTACTTGCAGAGAGAACAGAGAGGGGGCCAACGGCGCTTTTCTTACAAGGCTAACTCTGGACCAATCTCATCACACGTTCTCTCAGGGGACAATTTTTTTTAACCTTCTCCCCGTTTTCTTTTCCTTTCACTCTCTGCATTGCATTCATTCTCTCTTTCATTTTTATTCTGTTAAGGCAAAAAAAAAAAAGGCAAAAAAAAAAAAAAAAAACAAGGTCGACAAAGGTTGTCCTCCCAGCAGTCAACAGAGAGAGGAGGGGGTACAGATAGCTCTCCAGAAGACAGGCCTGAGAGCCGAGATATCCCACAATGCAGCTGATAAGAAAGTGGGCCATATAACCTTTGCTGGGCACGTGACAGGAATGCAGATGGCGGACAGCGTTGGGAAGAGGATGGGGATGTGGAGGAAAGATGCTGCTTCTGCGGCTCTCACTCTTGAAAGATGAAGTCAAAGTCGGGAAGGGGAAGAGGAGGGGGGGAGGATGAAGAGGAATGGCCGTGATAAGCAAAAGAAGATGTTAGCTGCCAGAGAGACAAGGAGGATGAAAGAGAGGAAAAGTGAATGAAGAGAAGAATAGAGGGGACAAAGAGGAAGCGCTGCGTGTCATATCTCACTGAAAAGCTAAATAAACTTTATTGACTTTATTCCCAAAACCAAAATCTCACCTGGTCGGTTTCTGAAGGGGGTTAAAATGTCATAATTGCAGTCACCTGAGTAGTCACCAAGCAGGAGGTGAGACTTTTTGCCAGAGGTTTGACACAAGTGAGAGATGTTGGGCTTTAACATGTGGATAGTGTTATGATCAAAATCATTACATTTCCTAAGCATAATCAAAAAGCAGTAGAAAAAGAAAGCAATATTACAAAAAACAAAAAGAGTATGTCAACTTTGTCACCCTCCTCTGCTGACTCACTTGTTGCTGCACACTTTCTGAAACCTACAGTTATAGTAATGAGACAAGAGCAATGTTCAGTTTGGTTGCCCAAAACCTGTATCTGCAGCAGTCGAAGTGGACAGAAACCTGGAACACATAAAGACCTGGGAACACAAATCTTGAAGTATTACGTTACAGCATTCTATTTATTTTTTGATAAAGTGTAGTATTTGAATCCCCTGTTCATAATTAGCCTGTCTGAATGAAATCAATTCGCACTGTTGCTTTTTTGCTCAGGCATCGCAGGGGACCATATCCATGGCAATGCTACATTCAGCAGCTCTCTTCCCAGCCATGTGCTAACACATATCAGCTTGATTTGCTCCAACGTGGGAATAATTGACCCTGAACAATTATTACTCTGAGTGCTCTCATTTTTCTTCTCCTCAGCTTCCCGCGGCCGTGCCTAGCGGAAGGCTCGCTGCGGCGCGGCAGAATCCCCGCGAAGGCGCTTCACAAATGAAGTTCTCCTCTCCATCTCAGGAGACTCCGTCGCCATTTGTTTTCATTATTTTGACAACCCCTTTTTAAGGAGCGCTCCTCTTCAGCCTCCTCTTTGCCTCTCTTTCCAACGCTCCCTCTGTGCCCCCCCCATTTATTTGGAGCTCATCCCGAGTGAGGTGCAACGATGTGTTTCAGTCACAGCTCTCTGCCTCAGAAGACATGGGGGGAGTGTGGGGGGGGCAGCAGAGAAGCACTTCCTCATCTAGATAAATAGACACCTCCCAGCTCTCTCTCTTTCTTTCACTTTCTCAGTTTTTTGTAGTGAATCTTGAAAGGTTCTGAATTTTCGTAGACCCGACTCAGTCTAAACTGGCTGGGTCAGATCGGCTTTTTCTGCAGCTTTAGCAGCAAGACGATATCGAACCACAAAAGCGAAGGGCTGAAGAATAAACTACCAGTTCCCTCTGGTTCCACGTTCATTATTTACTTTTCAGAAAATGTCTCCATCCTGCTGGAGGTCATACCATTATACCGATAAATTGAGGGTATGCTAATCACCATTTTTTCCCCTCCATGAATATTCATCACAAATCATATTATTCAGTATCACCATTACCTTAATTGTACTGTAATCAATGCTTAAACTGACATTCTCTTTGTGCCTGTTCGCACACTGAGAAAAATCAGCTGAAAGGGTGGAAAATATAAGAGCCCAAATGCGCGACTGAAACAAAGCACATTCCCAGACATGTTCTTGTTCAAGCCAGCGTTTTCTTCTCAGTCCCTAAAGTGAGGTACCAAAGATTCTTAAACAGACTGATTTGTATATTCCTGAAACAAAGACCTCCAACATCAACACTTCATCAAGGGTAAACAAATCACCCTTTCTCTCTTCTGATTTCACCTCCGCTGCCTCGTGCGTCCTGTTTCAAAGCTGGTCTTGATTTGTATTTGGTTTCACTTCTGCCTCACGACCGCAATAACAGGGCGATACATGAACTCAAAAGGAAAAGTTAAAATCTTGCGGCAGAACAGGCTGATCACACATCTGGCTGATTGCTATACAACCCAGCGTGCATATGGGTGGAGCTGTGCACACAGTACTATGCAGTGAGTGTTCAGACAAAGGGAAAGCAGTTGCTGTAATAATACTTTTAGTTGTATTTCTTTTTTAACATCTTTCCTGACCTTTTACGAATTACCGTGACACTATCTAATTTGCTAAAAGGGCCTCCTTTCTTATGAAATGTCAAAATCATCTCAGTTTTACAGATTTAGAAAGTTAGCAGTTCTGCTGTCGGACAAAGATGGAAACATGCCATCCTGTACATTTCCAGGCTAGTTCCACAAAACAGGAAAGCTGTCTTCGCTCTGAAAAATCAACATTAATTAGCGAACGATCTCTCAGCTGGGTCAGGCTGTGTTACTTTGCAGATTGGACCTCGGTTCATTCACAGCTCTGCCACGCTGTCAGCGTATTCTGGAACCATTTCAGGTGTGGAGCCACAGTTTTGATACAGATCAGAACTGTCTGGGCAGCGTTTTTGTGTTTCATTCATTTTGAATATAACAGTTTGCGGCTTATTAAAAAGCTTTGAGACTGTTCATGAATATGACAATCTTTTGTGTCACTAACCCTACGCCTGCATTAATTAAACAAATATTTCAGCTGTCTGCAATAGATTGGCGACTTGTCCAGGGCGCATCCTGCCTCAGTGACAGCTGAGATAGATGACCTTGAATTGGAAAAGTCAGAGAAAATGGATGGATGGATATTTCAGCTATTGTTGCATACAGTATCATATAATATTGTGATTTTGTCTTCAAAAACAGAATGAGAGAGCAAGCAGGGCAAGAATGACGTCATGTGTCTGGGTTTTTGTGAGTCCTTATTTTATATTCTCTTTGTGTCTTTTGTCCTGGCTTCCTCCGCTCACCTCCAACCCAAGCAGCAGAAAGCTGCCTCTCCCTAAACCTGGTTGTGTTGGAGGTGTCTTCCTGTTAAAAGGGAGTTTTTCCTTCCTACTGTTGCCGCGTGATTGCTCATAGGGGGTTGTTTGATTAGTAATTTCCTTCCTGAAAATGATCAAACGGGTTTTCACCCTGATGTAAATTTATGCACAACAGGGCAATTTGGGTGTTTATTTTGACAGAGACCCCTTTGCCCTCCCATGGTCAGTGGCAGCAGCCCTGGCCCTCTTTGCACAAGTTTATCCCAACACATCTTGGGCTCCAGGTGGGCCAAGATGCTGTCTGCTCGGCAATGCGTGCAATTTTGTCAAGGACATGCCGTCGAGCAGCCTCATTCCCAGGGTGTCAGATGCTGCTGTTTTGTCACAACTGCGTTTATGGCAATGTGTGGGGATTCAATCCATTCTTTTCACACATGGGTACTTGTAAAGAATCCCCTGGCACTGCATTCATTTGGTAAGCATAATTTTTCAATGTGCAAATGTTAATGTGGTGAAGGAGTGTGTTTTACAATCCAAATTGAAATCTTTTTCTGAACCGAGCCAGCGAATGAAGAAAAAATAGTTCATAGTTTTTGGCATCTAAGGGTTGGCAACCAGTGATCTCATTATTTTTCCCACAACATTAGGAGACAATCAAAAACTACAACTACAAACTGAAAAGAACTAAAAATGGGATTTGCTAAGTGAGCAGGGAAACCACTTCATCATTCCTGAAGTTTTCTGAAATGACAGGCTCTTAGAGGCCAACTTGCTTCCTCTCATTAAATCCTGTAAAGTAAGTAAATCCTCTTCTGTAAACTTCCCTGTCTGTCTTCCACATTTTGCCTGTCTGCAACCTGTATGTGTCAAATCTGTAGGTCATCACAATGTCAATAAATTTATTTAGACAAGCTTATACATGTCTGTGTTTGGAGTTTAGAAAGTCATTTGTTCCTACATCCTATATCTAGAAAGCTGTGCCCAAAGAAAGTAAAGGATGAATAATGATAAATATAAAATAAATTTATTGATACATAAACAAATTAATTATATGCATTGCTGACATAAGTCAGTCTGAACCCGGTACATAAAAAATAGCAGAGTCCAAAAAAATTGACTCATGAGATGAATCTCTTGACCTAGATGGTATTTTTAATTTTTATATTTAGGATTTCTACACAGCTAAAGTTGTAACATAACTAGTTCTTAATCACAAAATTTGTCCAAGAACCCACAGCATGTTTATAATATCCAACATTGTGTCTATATAGATGTGATTCCCTAGAGGATATAAATTTCGTGAAATGGTTCAGTAAATAATAGGATTACATACTAAAAATGTATATAATCACAACGGGGCAGCAGGGTTACAGTAAGGAATGAGCAGAAAATGACAAAAATGGGAAGGAGAAAGAAAGAGCGAGGCCGAAGGTGACAAAAGGGACAGTTTACCACCAGCGTTCTTTTGCTTGGCAGCGAAGCAGAAAAGTGAATTACCCTTCTACTCCAGCACTTCTTAATCTAATATATCCGATGAGCAGCTTCAGCCCCGGATTGGGCTGGGGTGTGCACATTCGTGCTGTGTCACAAAACATTAGACACTATCGCTGCTATTCATTTCTTTATGGTAATTCTGAGGCACACCTCTTACTATAGGCACTGAGGGACATCACTCTCCAGTTTTTCGATTTTGGATACTTTATTGGGAGAATTATCATCCATTGATGTATATTTAGCTGCCCTTTGTCGAACCTCGGAGGAATTTGCAGTGACTGATTGAATAAAAGGGCATACGTTTCTGTTACTCATATATTTTGCCTTCATTTTTGTTTCCCCAGGAAGGAACTTATACTCAGGGGTAATAAAGCAATATAACTGTGAACTAAACTAAATGGATTTCAATGTTAGTTACTGCTGTCCTAGCCCAGAGTCCATAAAGCAGCACAATTTGTATCTTTTCTTATGTAAGGTTATACCGGCCAGTTTTCCATCCAGACTTAGAAAGTCAAAACAGTGGCAAACTGCCAAATATTTACATGGCCTAATGGCTGTGTGAAAGTGAAAAGGTTACTTGGTCTTTACCCTTTAGAGATATTATAGAGCAAGCTTTATGATTTTCACTTATCAGCAGGTAGTTCAACCATGAGATGCTTATCCACGGGTTTAAGGCTGCCACTGAGATCGTTGTGGGTGGTGACTTTCTTGTTGCCAAGTGTTAAGAGTTGCTGTATGTGCAATGGGTGATGGGACACCCTATAACCTGACCCCCGCCACCCCCCACCCGTTTCCTCATAGCGAGGCAATTGGCAGGCAAACAGCTGCTTGGTCGAAGCGGGCTGCATATCAATGGCTCTAATTAATTGGATTAATGGAGAGGGTTCTGGGATTTGGGGAGAGGCTGGAGGAAGCATTTCAGTGGAAACAGAATTGCCGTCCCCGAGGGCAGGGGGGTCGTGAGGGAGCTAGGAGGGGGCACACGACTGAATATGGATGAGGAAAAATTGAGTTAAAACAGAGGAGACTGCGGCATTCATTAGACCGCCCACCCTCTGAAGTAGCTGCTTAATATGCACGCTATTACTATGCAAATCAGTGATAATGAAACGCAGAGGATTTTTTTAATCAGAGGAAGAACAAGCAGATGTTGGGAGGGCTTGGAAAGAAGTGCCATGAGTCTTGCTGCATGATCTTGTGTGCGCGCATGTGTGTGTGTTATTGTCTGTGTGAATATGTGAGCGTATGTACATACCAGAGCTGGAAGGTGTTGAGTAGTTCACTGAAAAGGAAAAAAATAATGTAATCAGTCCTTTAAAGCAGTTATACTTTGTGCAAACTATGTGTGAACAAGTTATCTGGCAGCTTCAATAAAACTGATTAGTCTTCTCTGCGGGAGTTACATTAAGAAATCAGAATTAAGAACAGGTTATTTATAGGAGAGATTTGCGTGGGTACCTTGGGGAGAGATAAAGCTTGATGGACTCATACCGAAACAATCTCTGCACTGCCTACAGTGATATGGTAAATCCCTGCAGTAGTCCTCCCCAACTGAAGAGTCAACATTGGGATACACCAGCTGTGCTGGATGGTCTGGTCCTGCTGGCAACAGAGTTGAGTGGTGTGTGTGCATGCTTACTGAGCTGCACAATGAAGTGAGAATGATGTTGTGTGTTAGTGGCATCACATACGTCACTAAGTGTATGTATGGTCTGGTAAAGACTGCTGTACGGAAAGCTTCTCCCTTTAAGTGGCTCCCTGTGGCTCTTTGCTCTCACAACCTAATCAAGGCATTTCTCTGTGGGCCTGTTACATTAAGTGTTCACTCAGCACAAGTGGAGGAATCAGGCAGACTAGATGAAGTCATCGATCATCAGGCAGCTGCCTTTTAAGCACTGGGTGCCTCGCAGCGCTGTTGGAGCATGGTGGTGGACAGGCTCCATGGACAAGCCTGGTTGCTATCCATTGGTATGTTTTCCATTTCCTTTGTGCTTCAAATAGATGCATGCTAACAATATGGTGAATAGAGGCATGTTCATTCAATCTATTAGACATCAATGATAAGGGCTATTTAGCATTTATATTTCATTGATCAACTTTTGTTGATCAAGTTTTTGTAGCAGCATAGTTTGCTTTGTATATATATGTGTGAAATAAATAGAAAAGAAACCGAAAGAGGAAAGATGGAAGTAAACAAATTAGTGTCTCAGCTCTTTGCCTCAATATATTGTTGCCATTAGGTGGAGAATGTCAAGTGGGTCCTCCCTACTAGGCTGTATAGAATATTACAAGACTGAATCTCCATCCTGTTTGACTCCCCATGGCACAGTAATAACAACAATCTAATGATGCACAATACATCAGGTGAACTGAAGTCCCACTATCCCGGAGCCAGGCTGGAATTTGATCTTCAGCTTGATAATGAGAATGGTGATGATGATGAGGTAGCTGAGTGATGATGATGGTTGTCTCCCTTGTTAGTGTGTCTCCGTCCTAATTACAGAGGGTTATTACAAGGCTGGATTTAAGAGTTACTGTAGGTAGATCAGGCAGACTTAGATGGACCTGACTGATTAACGCCTTCTAAATAAAAATTAGTTTCTGCCATAGAGATCACAGCTATTATGGGGAATTATTTTGCAGCCCAAAAGTTCTGTGTGAAATACATTAAATTAAATGTCTTATTCAACTTTCAACAATTTTAACAATGTAAAGAAATAGTCATCATAGATTGTTTGGTCTAGGAGAAAAGTAGTAACAAGAAAGGACATCTAGAACAGCACCAGTCACTTTTTATGCTAATAACTCAGAAATTGTTCATATTAGAGTGTACTGTATTAGTTGGAAAAGGGTATAGCAGAATTCTAGACCAAAATGAAGCAGGACGCATCACCATGCTGTAGTATTGGTGATGCGTCCAAACCCTAATGACATAATCTACCTTCGTAGTGTCCCCATCAGAAAAACCACATATCTTTGTTTTAACAGTTACTCGTCATGATCAATAAACTTCATTTAAGTGCATTTAAGTATATTTAAGTTAACTTCAGTCCCGCAGATCTACAGACCAGTCAGCGACTATCTGGAAGCCACTTGTCACTACTCCTGCAGCACCCTCTGTGTGACAGATTTCACCTAGCAAATACAAGCAACTGCTTGCCAACCAGTTGAAGAATTCAGATTTTTCCCTAGTGACCAGAGGCTGCCAACTGGCCTCTAGGCCTGTAACTCTGAGGCCTTACTCATGTAGGCAAAAAATCCCCAGTATTCAGAGCCCTTGACATACTTTTAAATAAAGAGAAAGTGCCCGCAAGATAATTGGCAAGACAGTCTAAGAAATACTGTGCTTTCTACTAATACCATAATGTTATTTTTCATCTACATAATGGGTTAATGTGCTTAAAATTGTGAAATGTATCCATTTGACCCGATATAAGTGTTGATATTCTGTGATTTCAGTTCATACATGATCAGTGAATTTTCTGGGTTTATGACTGACATGACAGGGTGCGTAGGCTAAAAGTCTGCATTGGGAAGCAGTGGTGCGCTGCACTTATTACACTCAGAAAAGGAGCCACTGAGCCACAACACTGATAAGTAGGGCTTTTGGCTGCCCCTCGCAACACTGAGACCACTTCAACCAGCCGAGCCCTACAATGGACTCAAACAGTGAAGGTCAAAGAGGATAAACCCAGCTATGGTCTGTCGCTCCATCGGGATGTCTCAGCATGTGTGTGCTTATGTGTCGGGCATGAAAAGGGGCACATAAAATTGTCACATAGCTCAACACACAGACATAATATTGAGCTGCTCTTGCTCACAGTTTCCACTGTCACTGCCTCCAGTGCTCACAAGCTGATTGCCTTGAAAAATAATGCCCCTGTCAAAGGTCTTCAGCACCATTTAGTTGAGCTAAATGCCACCTTTCTGCCTTTTTTTCTGTTATCAGCTATGAACTCAGATGGAGCTGCAAAGCCAAAATTAAGATTTCTTTTAAAATGTATAAATCACTGCTTTAGTCTGTACATTTACATCGACTCTCTAAGGGAATAAACTGGATGGAGTAATCAACATCGATGCTGTGAATGAACCACATTGCCTGATTTATATAACCACAGCTGCTGATACAGCACTTGACGTTTGCTAGCATGGTGGCTAAATAGATATGAAGTCACTTAACTATGTCAGAAGTTTATGTGATATTGTTCTCTGTAGTACAATCTGTGTGAAGTTTCGGTGTTCTTTGATTTTTGTTTATTTTGTTTATTTATTTATTTTTTTTAGAAAGGGGTGGATGATGGGCATGGACATAAAATCTATTTGGATGAGTGTTGGTGTGTGCATGCCTTGGTTTTTCTTTGTTTGCATCTGGCCTTGGCATGAAGGGGCCGGGAGGTTTGGTCAGTGAGGCGCTAGCTGATGTCAGCTGGCCAGTGGGCACATGGTTCAGTCGCATCAGATTGCCATCACTGGACAGTTTTGGCTCTACACTGATGTGCTCACGCTCAGTCTACTGTCTCCCTCCATCCCCCTTTTTTCCATAATAAATCCAGCCTCTTTGTCTGCTTCACTATGCCTAGATGTGGATTTCTGTAGTGGCAACACTTTGGAACTAATTCATCACTCATTTTAAAATTACCTAACCAATTATTGCCAATGTAATACCCAACTAATTCCAAACAGTTACACACAAAGCCTTGGATTGAGAGGATCAGTCTGTACAATATGCAGGTGGTTCACAGTTCTAATTTCACACAAGCCAAAATCTATTTACTTCCAGATGAGCATGTTTTTTTCTGCTTGGACCTCCTTGATATCTATTCTGCTTCAATTAGCAACAGATGCCTCCTTGCAGAGCGCTAACCCTAATCGTACGTGATGAGCAATGCACATCGCCCTGGTGCTGCATGACCCTCCTTCAGCTGTAATGGGGAATTTTTCCCAAAGCCCTTTTCTGACACCATCCAAACGTACACACATACATCCCGTGCTCCCCGATATTCGAAATAAAGGGGTGGCTGGGGGCACCGCAAATGGGGCTAGTTTTGTGACCGCAAATTAGCTGCTATAATTGCATATCCCTCCCCGTTCCCATAATTTTTCAGGCCTGCTTGGTGCGCTGAGGAGAGTTTGTTTGTTTTGGTGTCAAGGCCATTTAGAATCAAAATGAGGACCTCCAGTGCACATGTGGACCCCCAAGCCAAATGGCAGTGCCATAGCCTTAAATAGTCCTGCCTCAGCCACAGCACAGTCTGGTCCAGAGGGAGACAGCGAAAGAGAGCTGAAGTGCAAACTGAATGAAAGACTTGGTGTTAAGCATTTCCCTGATTTTCGTGGTTTCTCCTGCTTGCTAGCATAAATAACCAGGGGTGCAGCAAGAAATTTGTGGGCCCTGTGAGGCAATAAATACCTGAGAATCCCTGACATATTTGAATCATCATTCGTTTAAAGAGTCACTCAGCATCACCCTTTCCCAAAGTAACTTTTTTAGAGTGCTGTTATCCATGTCAAGGTTTTGTGGAAATACAGCATTTGAGTTCATCAAGACGATTTTAGTTCTAGTTGCCTGCACCATGCCTGCGAGTGAAATCAGCTGCTTTTACTGTGAGGGTGCTGTGTCATGCAGATATTTTTTAATACCATTTATTTTTATAACAAACAAATTCATATTATTACTGGTGGTCCTTGTTTCAAACACTAATATCACTGCCATCTGACTCTGATATAGAAACAAATTCCATCATTGCCATCTTAGGATTTCAAGAAGTGTGGAGCTTATTGTTTTACAATAAAATGTGTAACTCTTCAAAACCCTCAAGCTTATTGCGGAGGCTTAAGCAGAGCTTACATGTGTGTGAGGCTGCGTAAAAAAAAAAAAAGAAGCTTTGCGTGCTTCCAGACCACCAGGCAAAGGAGTAACCCAGTGTTAGACTTACTGAAAAGCCAATTTTTTCTTATTTACCAAAGACAATGACTTGCAGATGATGTTGCTCCCCTCAAAAATGTGCAAGCTAGCAAGCAACCAAACAAGCATAAATCACATTAATTAGCTTTACAGCTGTAGTGCGGTCCTGTTGATGCCTCAGTGGCTTCAGCAAGATAAGAAATCCTTATGCTATAGTGTAAATACAAACAGCAAATCAAGATTGAACAACAAAGACCAATTAGTGCTTTGGGTTGATAATTTAGGCACACGTTTAGATTAATTTACTCTTGAGGATCTGGAAATAAACATCTGATTCAGTCCTATCTTAATCTAAGTCCCTAAATTACCTGAGTAAATCTTCTTTATCCTGGGCTTTAACTGTGATTTCATTTTGCTCATTTTGCCGTAATTGTGAACTAAGATTTGACTGATAAATATTTAAAGAGGGTAACTTTAAGCAGGATTTAAACTTGTAAACATGTACAAAACAAATATTTCATATCAATGCCAGCTTTGTTCCGTATCAATTTGACCGAGCCTTATTCTCTTTCATTTAGATTATACTGCCTGCAGAGTGACTTGCAGGCATTTGCATAATGCAAACAGCGCATTCGCAAATTCGTCAAGACGCTTTCAACAAACCTTTTTGTTTCTGTTCATCGCTCTGCACACAGTGACTTAACAAAAGTATTGTAAATTTATTAAAAATAAAAGACTGAGTGACCCTATTTCAAAGTTGGTATTCTTCACTTTGTACATGGTTGAAGCACCTTAGACAGAAATGCCAGCCTCAAGTCTTCCAAAAAAAAAAAAAAACCTTCTGTGTTGAATCTTCGAACTCACCCGAGCTGAACTGGGAGTGTCAGTGCACAGCAATTTTTATTGTAGGTCTCCACGGAGATGCTTCTATTGAGTAGGATCCACATTTTTGCTGGGCCACTCCAGGACCTTCACAGAGCTTTCCTGAAGCCACTCCTGTGTTTTCTTGGCAGCACATTGAAACAGAAACCTTTGCCACAGCCTGACACCTGGGGCATGTTTGAAAAGGTTTTCACTGAAGCCCCCCTCTATATTTTTTGGTAGTCCCTGTCACAGGAATAGAATCCCTATGCTGGGAATGATGCTACTGTGTTTGAATGTAAAGGTGATATTATTGTGGTGATGCTCAGTCCCTGGTTTCCACAAAAAGCATCTCCAGTGCTACTGATAAAACTACACCAGGGCATAACAGTAAGGGCAAAAAAACAAAGGATATGAATGCTAATGTAAGTGAGATATTATGGGGTCAGGAAAACAATTATTACATAAATTTAAAGATGACTCTGAAAGATAAAATGTGAAAGCTGTATAAGCTGTATAAGATGCCCTGAGACCTCAACCACCTACAAAAAACCCCAAGCAATCAAAAAAAATTAGATACAATACAAGCAGACAAGAAATACGCCTTTTTTAAACACGAATTTACAAAACTGGTGAAACACAATTAAATCATCCTGCAGCAGATATAATAATATCAGAATCATGTGATTTGCATGTTTAGTAACTCCTCTGATGGATTCTCGGCTTTTTGAAAAGTCACTATGGCAACCATGTCCTGTGGACATTTCCATTGTGGCATTTATTGAACTTGAAGCATTGCTGTTTATCAGATTTCATACAAATGTAAGTTTATGCTATAGACAGAAAGATAGATAAATAGATAGATATATACAAAATAGATCGATAGACACAACAATCTCATCAAAGCATTGCAGCATGGTTTCAGAGTCAAAAACCAAAGCAGTGAGCGTTTGCCACTAAAGCTGTTGACAAAACCAGAAAAGCATTAATTATGAAAAATTATGGACCTAATTTATCACTTTAAATAAGTCAGTACCACCCACATGACAGCTTGTTTCCCTTAAGTAAATGTTTTTTTGTTGTTGTTGTTGTTGATGATATCTGGCCCTCCCTGGCAGGTTGTGTGACTGAGCTTTGGTTTAAAAAAAAAAGAGGAGGATTTACAAAAAAAGAAGAACTGGAAGTTCTTCACTGAAGTGTTCTTCCTAACATTGCAGTCTTGCACCTCTTTGCACGTATCGTATGACTCATTTACATAAATGGACCATTTCAGCTGAAGGCTTTCTTGCTAATGCTTGTCTCTGGGACTAAATAAAGACTGGGCACACACTGCTCATGACTGCATCCTTTGTCCACCACAATTAAAGACTACATTGACCACTGCTGGTCAGGTCCCTAAGAGCTATGGTCACAGAAAATTCCCAGTGGTCAAAATGTTCTCTCTTTTTCCAATTCACTGTGCATCAAAAGAGGTTTGACTGTTTAGATTATGAAAATAATAGAAGACGCTTGTGTAGTATAATAGTTTATTATAAGTGCTTTTGGTTGTTTATGCTGTTTTTTTTCCATTTAAATAGCTGAATTTTTAAAAGGGCCTCAACCTCAGCTATAGTTGTGGAAGGATGAATCTTTTATTCCTAATTTTAAACATAAACCTGTTTTTTATTTGATGGCTAACTGACATCTAGTAAAGATAGAAAAAGCCAGGGTTGTAACGTTGTGTTGATATGGCGTGTGCTCTCACCATGTGCTGATATTACAATTATCTGGTTGTATCCCTGATCAGCTCCATGTGTTTTCAGGAATGCTGTTTATCTCCAAAATAGAGAAGCTTTGTTTCTTCCATGAAGAACATCCAAACTTAAGCAAACTTTGTAATCGTTCTGAAATGAAATACTCGAGTGCATGTGTCTCTTTTGAACTCATGCTTTAGTAATCACTCGTTTTCACGAACAGTTTGCGAACAGTTGTAAAACAAATGCAACGTTCACCTATAGTATACATGACAGTCAAGTTTTGTCTGTCTGCAACTCATTTACAGTCAACAGCCGTTTTGTTAGGCACACCTAATTATATCTAATCAGCCGGTCACAGGCATTTAGGCAAGTAGAAATGGTCAAGACTACTTACTGAAGTTCAAATTGAACATTGGAATTGGGAATAAAGGTGATTTAACTGACTTTGAACGTGGCATGGTTGTTAGTGCCAGATGGGCTGGTCTGAGTATTTCAGAAACTGCTGATCTCCTGGGATTTTCCAGCACAACCATCTTTAGGGTTTACAGGGAATGGTCCAAAAAACAGAGAGAAAGTATCCAGTGAGCTGCAATTGTCTGAGTAAAAATACCTTGTTGATGTCAAAGCTGAGAGACAAATGGGCAGACTTCTTCGAGCTGATAGGAACACAACAGTAACTCAGATAACCACTCATTACAACGACAGTATGCACATGAGCGTTTCTGAAGCAGATGGACCACAGCAAAAGAAGACAACACTGGTTCCCACTGTGTTCAACTAAGAATAGGAAACTAACTATTTCACCCAGAGTTGAACAACAGAAGATTAAGAAAACACTGCCTGAGCTGATGAGTCTCGGTTTCTGCTGCAACAGTCAGGATCAGAATTAGGTGTAAATAACATGAAAACATGGATCCATCCTGGATTGTATCAACAGCTCAGGCTGGTGTGACATGGTATGGAACATATTGTCTTGGCACACTTTGGTCCTCTTAGTACAAACTGAGCATTGGCCAGTGAGTGTATATGATACTGTATTGGCAAATATGTTTGTTTACCATACAAGTTGCATTCATGGGAGGCCAGGATAGACACAGTCTATGATTTATTGATAAATTCCACAAGAGTCACTATAATTTGAGACTGTTGAATATTAGGTGTTTATTTGTGGAAGTAGTTCGTTATGAGTTTGGATTGCACTTTTGCCAGTAATGTGTTTGAGGGTGCTTGTGGGTGTGTGTGTGTCCCATGTTCATGCTGCTCTAGATGATGTAGATTGATGTATTTTTCCTAACCAGCATGCCATGAATCAGTCGTGAAAGGGTTGCTTTGCACCATAATGGAGAAAGGGCTACAGATATAATTAATACAGTTCTTAATGATGTTAAGTGTAGCAAAGCCTCTAACAACCTTTGTATAATTCATGACCCCTGTGTCACCATTCTTCTTCTTTTCCAGGGAACATTCCCTCCAGTGTTTTTTTTTTTTTTGGTTTTTTTTCTGTGCCGGGAAAGTTGCTGTTGCCGCAGAGATGAAGCAGAAAAACATCTTTCTTTGGAAGCAGCAGAGAAACAGATGAATGTTAAAGACCGTTCGCCAGAGCCAGTCGTCTTCTCGTGTTTAAGGCTCTTCATCTTTTTTGTTATTCCACACATTTTTTTTAAATTTTTTTTTTTTTTTTACTGAAAATTGCAGCAGCGGGAGAATAATAAATATGTTCTTAGAATTCTACTTGTTTTCCACTTTGTCTTCGAGGTACAAGCGGCAACATGTGCTTCGGGGTATAAATACCCAGACAGATGTTGAATTAGTAAAGATTTTGAGCAAATGGCCTGCTAATTCACAGACTTACAAAACCACAGTGATAATCACATAGCAGTTTGTTCATCTCCAAAGCCTACAGTAAATGCTAATCTGTGCCTGAACTCGCTTTAAAAAAGTGATCTCATCGCGGCAATGATGGCTGTAATATTTTTCTAAAAGTCCCTTTGAGTTCTGCCAGTGGTGCTGCCTGTGCTCCAAAAATGTCAGTCACGCTGAAGAGGTTAACCCTGGCCCTGTAAGAGAGCTGATGGAATATTACACAAATAGATGGACTGTATCTGATCCCAGCTCAGCATGTTGTAAGACCATCCTATTCCAATCTTTCCTCTCTCTGTCACCTCATTAAAAATACAAAGAGGGTAAAGAAGGGCCAGTCCTGAGCAATCTCCATTAAAGCTGCCAGTGAATGCAGTGGCGTTAATGTCATTTAATGCTGTTTCATCTGAAAAGCCACATTAGACTCAGATTTAGTAATCTGGGTTTGCCCATGCTCGTTTCTGTGATGTCATTATGCTAAACTGACCTTTATAGCCAGATTAGGAGTGGTGGAGGGAATAGAGGGAGGTATTGGAAAGGGAATTAACAAGAAATGAAAAATGGTGTATTTAGCATATGGATGATGAAGTATTCGGCAGCATTTTCGAGCGACATCGACTATGACTCAAAGGGAGGAAGACAAAATGCCCGTCTTTGATCAGAGTCTTTAAATTAATGTTTAGCTCTTTCAGGAATTCCTGGTGCCAAATATTTACTTTTTTCTTACTATAATAAGTCTGAACACCCCCCCCCCAACACACACGCATAGGAACACACAAAGAAAAAATCCGATATATACAGTACAAAACCGCTGGGTTGCTCTAAATCCACTGCACTTTTTAAGTTCATTTGTTCCACTAAAAGGTTTTCAGATTCTTTTCAGGCTCCCTGCACTCCCTGCAGAATGATTCCTGTTCTCTTTACATTTGGACAACATCCATCAATATGAGCGGGCTGTGCATATCGCTCTTGAGACAAGGACGTGCAGCACACTCAGCAATCCCTTACTTCCAAACTTGTGGAGCAGAATAAGCACTTAGTTCTCTTTACCTTATACACTAAATCCCAAGAGACAGACACAAACATTACAAGAGTGGCAAAAAGGTTCACCAAAAGGATGATCAAACCCAGACTTAATCTTCAAGTTGTGCTCATATTGATCATCTTGGCATGATTAGAGAAGAAGGATAGAGCTGTTGGCTGCTGTTACAGCTTGGATACATGACTATCAGTTCATAAACCGACCTTACACACTCGGACCTCCAAACACTGGTTGAGACTCACATAGAGGCGGAGGTAATATGTAAACAATGGACAAAAGTGTAGAAATTCCAAATTCTAGCCGGGCTTTTACAGATAATAATAACAGCATTCAACCATCCCTGATAAATTATAGCTGCAGTAAAGTAAAAAGATGTTGCATGTAGGATACGAGTGGAAGAGGACAAAAAGTCGCTGAACATAAAAAACAAACAAACTCACCTATAGATTAAACAAATCTAAAGAAAGGCAAAAGTGTGGCACTGTCAGGAGTGGCGGAGAAATGTGTGAGGCTGGTGGAGGACATGTATGAAGACAGCAAGACTGTGGTGAAGCGTGCCGTAGGACTGATGGTTTGGAGGTGAGGATGACATGAAGGATCGGCTCTGAGCCCCTTCTTGTTTGCAGCGGTGATGGAGAGGTTGACTAATGAGGTCTGGCAGGAGTCTTCGTGGACTCTGATTTTTGGAGATGGCATTGTGGTCTGTGTAGAGTTGAGAGAGCAGGTGGGGGGGGGGGGGGGGGGGGGGGAGCCAGGAGAGGTGGAGGTATGTATCGGAGAAAATAGGAATGAAAGTCAGTAGAAGCAAGATAGAAAACGTGTGTGAATGAGAGAGAGAGAGAGAGAGAGAGAGATGTGTAACAGGGATCTGCAAGGAGTAGAGATAGTGAAGATAGATGAGTTTAAATACCTGGGGTCAACCGTCCAAAGCAACAGAGAAGAGACAAGAGAGGTGAAGAAGAGAGCGCAGGCAGGGTGGAGAGGGTGGAAATGAGGGTCAGGGGTGGTTTTTGACAGATGGACAGAACCGAGAGTGAAATGTTAGTAAAGGTGTACGATTTGGAGATGGTGGTAGGTCTTAAGCTTCCTCTTAAAGTATCGACAGTATCCATAGATCTTAAATCCAGCGGAAGCAAATTTGAGCCACAACATCAGACCTTTAATGGCGACCTAGGTGAAGCTAGCAAGCACTGATCAGCTGACCTCAGAGACTGTTAGACATACAGTTGAAGTAGTTCACTAATATACTGTAAGCAAGCAAGCATGGTCTGACCATGAAGAGCACTGAAAGCGACCAACAGAATTGTAAATTGAACCCTAAACTTTATGGTGAAAAGTTGAACAGCTACCCACTGTGACAAGGGAGCAGCCGAAAATAGCTTTGCAGGGACAGCTTGGATCGAGTACCTCACAGACAAAGATTACAAGGTTGACATAGTTTGGACATGTGCAGAGGAGGGATAGATGCTGAAAATGGAGCTGCCAGGCAGGTGGAAAAGGGGAAAATCACAAGATTCATGAAGGACAGACATGCAAAGGGTTGGTGTGACAGGAGGATGCAAAGCATTGGGGGAGATGGACCCAAGTGGTCAGCTATGGCGACCCCTAAAAGGAGGAGCCAAAAGAAGAAAAAGGCAGACAAACCATTTGGTCATAAAAATACATAAACTGAAACTGACTGACTTACATAAAAGAAGCAAACGTGACTCTTCATGAGCACTGCATACACCTGACGCATACCGAAGCCCTTCTTTACACACACACACACACACACACACACTCTAAAAGCAGCTCTTGTCAGGTCTCGTTCCTCCTCTGCGAAGATGATAAGCGCTTACTGCACAGTGGGCAGATTCATCTTACACTTCCTTATCATGTCATTATCACAATGTCATGTCATTATCATAATTATCATCATGTTATGTTCTTCCAGGGGGAATGTAATTGATGGGTCAGCTAAATTCATGTCTAAGGAGAAGGCATCCCCTTGTTAGTGATCTCTGTGAAATTGCCGAGTGCGCATGTTTGAGGCTCGCGTGTGACCAAGGTGAGGCTGTCAACAGTAAGCTGAGCGCTATGCTGAGACCACCAGGTGGTGGTGTTGGTGGTGGTAGGTGGGGGGCACCTTTGATTGCAGAGTAAAACTGCAAAACACACTCAGCGCTTCAAACAAGACAGCAAAACAATTTCCCTCAGACAGGCAAAAAGAGATCCAGCCGAGTCTGTCTTCCTTTCCTTCACCCTGTGGGACACTGCTAAAAATGAGCGCAGAGCTCTTTCAGTGCTGGTAAATGGACCGCCTCCATCCCCCAGCAGAGCCACCATGCCTCACTATAACGGTCAATCTCCTCTTCAATTGGGCCTGTCTTCCCCGAAGCTGGACCAAGATTCAGAAACTATTTATCTCTGAGTTAGTTTGCATGTATCAGTGTGTTTCTATAGCACACTTCAGTGCCAATACATTTGGTATGTGTAGAAAACGGTAAAGACAGGCAGGTATGAGATGTGTTGTCATACTAAGTCACAATATTGTCTTTCAGTCTGTCAGTCAAAACAAACTGTAAAAACGCTGTAAAACAACCACTTTTCTCCAGCTAGTGACGTCGTCTTTGAAGTCAGCAAGTAGTCAAGGTTTTCTTGCACGGAGGAATTTTTGGCACCCCTCCAGGGAGGTTTAAGCCAAATGAAAAATTATAAGAACTGAGAAGAAAATGTAATTCTCTCCAAATGTGTGTATGAGAAATTCATCAAATTAGAGTGGAAAAGCGGAGTATGAACTTAAATCCAACATCTTTGACTTCAGCCGTCAACCTAGGCTAGCACCAGGTAAGCTAGCTAAATATATTTGTTTACTGAACCTAAAGGCTCCTTTTACGAGTACTGCCATTTGCACATCCAGAATAGGGCTGGACTCTTCCTGAGGTTTCAGGTGTAGTATTTAATCACAGTGCCTCAGTCCACAACTACATTTTGTTTTCTGACCCCTCCCATATCAAGTTATGGTGGCCACTGTAGGACAAATCATAAGTAGGCTGTTACTGTGCTGTGTCCACGTGTATTTACTCTGGATAGAAGTATGATACGAGTTGATGTGTCAGATGTGTCACTTCTGCTCACAGTAATTGTGAGATGAATTGTTGAGGATATTCTGAACTTTTCTGTTGTGAAGAGCTGCTGTTTTGGTTGTGTTAGCTGCTATTAATCGGCATTAGTGAAACATCTTTGAAGTGGACATGGCAACTAAACTGTCATTTGATGTGAGATTATAATCAAACTGTTTACCAGAGGGAACATGTGATTTTTAGGACACTTGAGCCTAACATTAGCTGCCATAATGTTAGCTTGATGTTAGCCAGCTGTTTTTGTTGCTTAAGTGACACTCAGTCTGCTCTCCTGAGACGCAAGGGTAGCAGGTCTAATCTGCTGACAACAAGTATTACTACAGTATCGGGAATGAGAAATAGTAATAATAAAAAATGAAATAGAATAAACATGTTTATGCATGGTTTCATGTTTTAGAGTCCTGATTTCAGCTTCACATAAGGCAAAGTGGATGAGGTGGAAATGAGGGAGGAGAAGGAATACTACGTATGTAGCTGGTTTCTACAAAAACACAATTAGGTGAAAAGGTGATGTCCACTTTGTGCCGTGACTGTATTCAAGATGGGGGGGGGGGCAGCATGGCAGCTTCCTCAAACCAGTGCTTCTCTTTTGTATTTTACATTGATTACTTTTAAGTTTATGAAAATAAATGGAGTGCATTATTTTTTAAGTTACTGTATGTGCTGAAATGTCAGAGTATAGCCTGAGACAAAGCATTGCCCCAGTTTACCGAGGATGTGAGCTCTTTGCTCCTGAGATGTTGAACTTAAAAAGCTAATAGTTCATACTTTAAAACCATCATTATTATGATTCTCTGTGAGGCCAAAACATCTCTTCTTCTTCCTAGCAGTTTATATCCCGCGATGCAGGGTCCGCTATTTTGCATGCCTTCCTCCACTTCTTCCTATCCAGGGCGTCTTCTGGTGTAACATTGGCAGCCTTCATAGGCAGGCCAAAACATCTAATTGTTTAAATGATATTTGACCAACCACATGAGCATTTTTTTAACCAACAGAAGATGATAACCATCTCAAATCTTCATTTAAGTCATATGACATTAGACACGTGACTCGTGTGGAATAATGACTGTGTCTAATGTGACTGCTGTCTAATGTTATAATTTGGGACATTCCAGCCCTGAAGATCTAGTATTCTATCTTTTTAAAAGTTAGATTTTTCTCATTATTACAGACACTTATGGACCACAAGCCAAATACTACAATCCATATACTAATGTGAAGAAATAACAGAACAATAGATTTCCGTCAAATAAGTGAATCCACTAATTACCTTTACTGAGCGTGGACTAATTATACTCATGCATAGTCATCCTAAAGGCCCACTGTGAGCAAGAAAAAATCTCTGGGCAGCGTCTCAGCAAAGATCAGAGTGACAAAGACAACGGCAGCAGAGGGAGTGACAGTTATGGGTACAGGAACACTCCCTATGCTCAGTGTTCATGCACTATTCCATCATTAGCCAATGAGGCTCTCATAAAAGTGAGTTATGTGCCACAAGAGGGGAGGTTCCATATGGCACAAGTGATCCAGAAAGGCAACGTGTCACAAAAGACCCCTAGAGCCCAACAAGTCAGCTTTTACAGGGGCCTCCCTCCCCGTCATTAATTGATTTTAATAACAGGCTGCAAGGGGGCAGAATGCTCTCATTCACTGGGCTGATGGGGCTTTTCCCAGGTCCCTCAGCGAACACTGCAGCACTTAGAGCTGTTTGTTTGGATTGCCTCTAGTGTGTGTGGCTTTCAGACCAGTTCGGTTACTCAGTCAGACACATACTCAATGTCCCAGCCATTCACTCGCTCGCTCACTCACTCAAACATTTGTTCATTTACCAGCTCAATAATTTCTTCACTCAATCACTGGCCTAGTCATTTACGTGCACATTTATTCATTCCTCCCTGTGCACTCACCAAGGGCCATCGTTCCTTAAATCAAGGTTTATAGGAATATGATCAGTGTCTCATAACAGGTCATGTAACCTCACAGTCAGACACTCTGTGTTATTTTTTTGGTGGAAAAAACAACTAAAAAATAAAAATAAAAGAATAGAAGAACAATGCTCGTTCTTTCTTCTCAGTCTGAGAACTCCACGCTGAGTTCGACTGTCTCTTCTTAGAGAGGTGGCTGCTTCTTTTACCCGCCTCCCATCACGTCTTTGTCCCAGTCGTTTCACAGACTCAAAGTGAAAATCCCTCATTTTGCATGTTTTTGCTGTTTGCTTTGATTGTTCAGCAGTCTGAGTGAAGGGTAAAGGGGTAGGGGGGGTATTCTTGTTGATGGGGAGGGGATAGGGAGGGAGCTAGGCCTGTCATAACTGCATAATATATCCATTACTCCTGTGCAGCAGAATTACCGCTGATGAAAATGGGATTTTGGAAGATATATGGAATGTAATTATGATATACATATATGCATGGCCTTTTTTACTCTGAAAAGAAGCTTTGGTGTGGCATTTTCAGCCACAACTGCCTCATATGTGTGGAACTCTAAGTGTGCACCTGCCTTTATCCGAGCGAACGGATTTTCTTTTAAGCATAAATGATTTAAAACGGTTTTGTTTTGTTGTTTTTTGATGCTGCTGTTGTTGCGTAAAATGTGACATAGTGCTTTCCCGTCCCATCATTTCTGTGACCACTTGGTGCAAGCTTTTTGCCTCTGCATATCCATGGCCTCACTCCCCAGGTAAACCCAGTGCAGAACATCTCTCTGAATATCCGAAGGCTAAGGTCTAACACTCCTAAACAGACAAAGAGGGCCATGCCGACTCATTCCAGCAGTGGAGCAGTCTGAAGAGTTATCAGCCTTTAGAATACCAATTTTTCAAACTCCCTCAACCAAATAACACACACAGAGCAACCAAATTCCCCCGCAGTGAGTAATGCCAAGATAAGATGCAGAGAATATGTATTTGCTATTATATCCTCGCTATCCATGTGAGGGGTAAAAATATTACTTTTAGGCTGAGTACAAATACCATGCAGTGCTTTTTCCATTATGTCTTATGTGACATTCTGTATTATTATAATAAGCGTGCAGCTGAAGCGTGCAGCACGACAGCAGGAACTCAAGGCAGTACGTATGTATGGTTCTCAGTGTGCTGTACCTTAGACAAGGGGCCTCTGCAGGAGGTTTTCTTTGGAAAGCACCTGGGTGTGAAAATAGGGCCTCCCAGTCTGGCCCGAGAGGCTGTGTAAACAGAGGTTCCAGTCGGGCCAGCCGGCACTGAATTGGACCTCTCCAAACAGAAACCATGAGTCAGCCTCAGGAACCCATCCACATTCCTCCTTCAGGGATAATCAGCCAAACGCAGCCTGGAAAATGTACATGCTATAGGCGTGATGGTAGTGCTAGACTATATAATAGCATATAATGTAAGAAAATATACAAGTCTTATCCCTACAGGCTTTTCACAGAAGATTATGAAGAAATGTAGGATAGTGAGGTGATTTTAGACCCGATTTCATCACAGGAGGCAATAACCTTTTTTTTTTTAAAAAGAAAAAAAAATCTAAGCCAACTTTGCTTTTATTCTTAAAAAAATGCCTTATGTGACTTCACGCGTGATAGCTATTGCATAAATTGAGTCAAGTGAACGAAAAGATTGAACTCTTTTAGAATAAGAGGAGAAAGCCCATATGAAGTGTTAGGATCTTTGCAGTCATCTTCATGTCAGCGTCTGGTTGAGTGGAAGACTTTATTAAGGCATCTGAGCTCGGCAGAGAGGCAGAATTTCTCCTCATCTCCGGTCTGCGTGAGTGGAGAGGCAGGGGCCTCACACTCCACTAAGGAATATTTATCTTTCCAGCTGGTTAGATGGATTAAATGACCATAGCGCAAAAGGAGGGAGAGAGAACGTGGAGGGGAAAGAGGGTTTGAAAGAAAGAGGTTTAAAAGGGGATTGAGAAAGTTTTGTTGCTTAAATGCGCTAAAGGGAAAAGGAGAGCAGAGGGCGAGGAGCGGAATGATGCTTTAAGTCTTCATCTAGAAGAAACGAAAACAATAAGAATGACTTAGCAAGACACATTTACCACCAGCTGTGACAAATATGATTGTGACTTTGTCGTCTCTCACTGGTGGGGGGTGAAACATGCAAAAAAAAAAAAAAGAAAAGGAAAGACTCTGACGCACATACACATGCAATTACAAATGCACGTGCACACTCAACGGCATGCAAAAACACAGAGCTAATTAACTTCCTGACACATTTGCAGAAATTCATTTCAAAGACAGAACGCATATGTTCATGCAAATGTGATGAGAAACCGTTAAGTGCTGAAATATCTGAAGCAAGTGGGGAAATATTCCTCACTCGCTCACCCTTTTGTCACTTTCGGTTTCGAGTTCACTTTTTATTTAATTCATTTTATTCATTTGCTTCAGTTTTTACACAAACAAGTCACCTGCTGCTCCTCGAGGTTGCTTTAAAGTCAACTTCTCTGATGTCAGCTGATTAAAATGGGCACGATTTACGGACCCAGACGTCACAATTATCTCTCTGCTTACTTGTTTCTAATGCAAAGGAACAAAAGCCTCATTACCCGGGGTTTCATGTTTCTTTTCATTGACTCGCTACTATTTAGTGAACTAGGAATTACACGTAATCAGCCCAGTCATATAAGGATGTAAACGATGAATAAAAGGAGGAGTGTATCATCAAAGACATGTCCTGTGAAATGCGACGCTAAGGGTATTGAGGCAGCAATGCTGAATGGGCAGCGGCTATGTGTACGTGTGTGTGTGTGTGTGAGATTGTGGTTATGTGCAGTGCAATCTAAGTGGGGAGCTGAAGTCATGGAAATTTCCCCTTATAAAAAGTGAAGCATGACAATGGATTTGAGCATCAAGGCCTACAGGATTATGGGGATCACATAAATCCCCCCGTGCCATAATTTTAGGAAACCACATCAAGCTCCGTGTTAAGGGTTAATAATCCGATTCCCCACCTATTCTCGCTTCCCCTTCCACCCCGCCTGTAATACTTTACGTTGTATGTGTGAGGTCTATACCGGTTTCCCTACTCTTGACTGCGCACCTGGCACACATGCACGGGATTATGCACACATGAACCCACACAGAGACAGACTCTGTTCTCAAGCCTGCCATCTCCCTCTACGTCTGACATCATGGGATTGTCATAACTGTTGGCAGGGCACCGTGCAACCAGAGGAGCTGCTAACCACCCTAACCCAACCCTTGTCCCACTTCCAGCAGTGCATCATCTGGAACTGTGAGTTATAAGCGCAGAGGATCTTGTTGGAGTAGCCTGAAATCGATCAGTGTGATACAACAAGTTGAGCTTTTCTCCGCCCGATCCACCCCACAACCACCACTTCAGTTAACTGTGTGTACGGGCGTATGTGTGTTTCTGAGTCTCAGTTTGTGTCTCCTTTAACATCTGTACTCGTAGTAATCAAGAGTTTAACTCTTCTATCTATTTGGAGAGAGGAGTGTGCTACGAGGAGTGCTCCATCTCCTTTCCTCTATTAGCCTGCTGTCGGAGGGAAGGCAGGGATAATATATAAGCCAAAAGGATTAGGGGGCAACAAAGCATCAGGCTGAATAAATCCCTCCCAGCCTTGGGGTCCAACTGAGGCCTTCACTACTCTTAGGCGGCGTGGAAGCTAGAAGAGCCAACCAACACCACATTCATGCTGCGTTGTCAGCTAGTCTGGCAATTGTGCGCATGGCTATCGCCATCAATATTCATTTTCAACCCCTGCCTCTTTAATAATGATTGCTGAATACTGTACATACAGCTAAGAGGTCAAACCCTCTATAGCCAGCTTTATCATCTGTTTGACAGTCATGATTATAGCTTTGGGTTTGCTACCTGCGAGAATCGCTTCTATCTGACAGTCTAACCTGCTTTAACCACGTACTGTGTATCTTGTCCAGCATTTGCATTTCAAAGAAGGCGTAAGCACCTACATCATGAGCTTGATGGCTGCCTAACAGCAGCATGGCTCTCTGTATAAAGTGTTGAGCTGGAAGTAAATCCATGTGATTAATCAGGTCTGAAGCTAAAACATAATAATAACCCCCTTTATATTAATGCGCAGCTCATGGCTTGAACAGCTCTGCGGAAAGGCCATTAGTCACCAGCTCCCTGCAAAGCCACAATTAAGCAGTCACATATTACTCTCTCTTGCGCTCCCTGTGTTTCCAACTTTAATCACAGCGCTGTCTCCTTCGTTATGTATTCTGTTCCTGGGTGATCGTGTCTTTAGGCCCTGACTTGGACAAGGAAATCATTTTATTTTCCTATTTGTTAAACTGCAGACTAACGGAGGTAGTGCTTTTCCTGAACTAAGGACTGAACAGGCTTAAATATGAGAATGAGCGTTGTAAAGAGTGTGCTCCTTCCAAGTTCGACATTATATCTGCTGGAACACTGTGCAGCTTTTTGGAGAGAGTTGAAAAAATACATCATTTCAGATATAGATAGTATTTTAGAATGTTTTAGAAGTACATTTTGCCCTTCATCACCCACTGTTCTTTCAACTGAGGAAGTGGGTGTATGAAAAGGCGGAACTGACAGATTTTATAATTGTTATAGAAATCTTATTTGAATTCAGGAGCTTACTGTTTTTTTTTGTTTTCAATGTGAGGGACACTTAAAAAGCTGTCATGCACACCAACCAGGCATTTCCTTTCCCCCCTCACTCCCCTCCCTCCACTCACTTCTTCCCAGTTCTCCTTTTTTGTGATATCCTCTAATTTTGCCCATGCCTAGGCAAATTTGTCGCGGAGCGTGGGCCCGTTTGATTTCATTAAACAGAATATTTAAGCATAAAAATTGTTTAATCGTCTCATGTCATTAGGAGATGGATTTCATTTTGCATATATTTGCATACTTCCCCCTCAAATTAAACCAGGCAAATATGCAAATGCGGAGGCCCAGGTTATGGCGGAGGTGTTTATTGTCATCACTTCAGGCAGTTCCACACTGCAGCGCCTCCGCAGAACAGGGGTGACAGCAACATCTGGAGGCCTCGGGGTTGGGAGGGAGGAAAGGGTAGAGGCATAAGGTGTAGGTGTGGGGATGAAAAGTGTGTGATAGGGCTGCTGCTCAGTCGTGGTATTTGCGCAAACATAGTCGCCACCGCAACTATTGCAGAATCTAGTGCACCGAAAGCCTGACTATCCGTCATCGCACCATAGTTACCGCTTTAATTACCAGCTTCATCCCCAGTGCTTTGCACGTCCCTGTGCTAAAATGTATAGTGAGCCAATAAAGACATAAAACAGAGCACTGTTCTTTCAACTGTAGCCTCTGCATGTGTTTTTATCAGCTGTTCTGCTGCTATTGTCCACATGGCTAAGCACTGTTGCTAATGAGGCAGTAATTAGCAACAGTGTAATGCTTCTTCACCCGTGCTTAAGTCCTCGCTCATTTCCCCCCCCGCTCTGTAATTTTCTCATGCTGCAATTTTAGGCAACGCAGCAGAATTTGTTCGAGCACAATAAAAGTTTGAACTGCAAAAATGAACAGGGCGGCGTGTAAGCGATTAGAAATTTACGGCCCAAAGCTAACCTCGTTTAAAATCAGAGAAAAGCAGCGTAGATGATCCACTTGAGAGTACATGTCTACATTTCACATTATGATTAGTTCTCACTACACATCACTTGAAATGAAACAAAAGTTTGTATTTGTTATATATAACACGCAAAATTAAATAGCATTGAGTGAAAAAAAAGAGCAAAGAAGGCTGTGACCTACCATAAGAGACTAAAAAAAGCACAAGGAGGAAAGGAGTGTGAGGCGCTTTGGTACAAAAAGACCAAACATAACCTTGTCTGAGTGGACAGATTAGGGCCTGGTTGTGTTGTATTTGTGTTCAGAGACTCTTACTGTATAAGTCTGTTATAGCTGGGGGGAAAAAAAAGAAACAATGAAGGATCCTGACAAGTCATTATGTTTCTGTCTGACCAGAATTACCTTGTTGTATCAGGTAACCCTGCTGCAGACAGCTGGAGCCCAACAACGGGTCTAGGTGAGAAACAAGGGCCTTGTAGTGACTTTGCAGGATGGCAGTGGCCTGATGACACTCAACCCCAGTGGCAGGGACTGGGGCAATAAATCATGGGCAGTGGCAGTCAGATAAATGGTGCCGCGAAGCTGATTGGGAGGAGAAACTATTGTGACGAGCGTACGATGGTGCGGAGGCATTGACGACCTGTGTGAATAAGGGTCACCACTCCAAAGAGGCAGACCCAAACAGCTCCCTGCTTCTTAATTTACACTGAAAAGCCATTACAGCCACTCGGTGTGCTTCTTCCTGACCCCTCCTCTTCTTCTCCTCTGTCCTTCTCCCCTCGTTTGCAGCGGCGCAGTCTTTCTCCAAGACCTTGATGGCCCTTAAGAACACACTCTGAAATGAGCTCTCCTATCTGGGAGCAGGCGTTGTGCAGAACGAGGAGTGGTGGACCCTCTGCTGGTCACTCAGGTACCTCTGGAATAATTCACAGTGCCAGAAAAGAAGTTGATTTTTCTTTTTTCATTTGTTTAACTCAAATGTTAAATAGCAAAAATTTGAATTATTTCGACAGTTGCCAAAAATAAAATGCAATATTTTTTTTGTATGCATTTTTAAAAAGAGGAAAGTAACTAAGTACATCTGTTTAACATGATGCAAATTTTAAATACTTGTAATTTACCTTAATTGAGTAATTACAGTGATGCTGATGCTCAGATTACTGAAACTTAAATAAGCTCAAAATTTGCTTGTTCGTTTAAATATTCTGATTGCGTGAATTAATTTTTTCCACCTGCCGTTAACACTGAATCACTTTAGTATTTGATTGTGTTTTCTAAAATGACAGTATTTTATTTATTTTTTTGTTCTGTTGGCACTGCTGTTGCCAGATAAAAAGTGTTTCCAGCGTCTTAATATCTCTCAGGGGAAACATAGATCTGTCTCATGCCACCTGATACGTCTCTATTCTATTCAAGTCCATACTGAAGTCAAATATAATTAGATAACCACATCTTTAGTCCACTGAAATGATCTAACAGATTAACAGTTAATTTGTAACATAAGATTTTTATATGAGCTTTTAAAATGGGATGCACGATTGTAGATCATATCCAAGAGTACATAACTGGCAAATTTATATATTTAAAACAGTGGTCACGATGTGGAATTCTTAATTTTCAGCATTATGGGTGCTCACAATACTGGAGATAGTTAATTACTTATTTAAAAGAGAAAGGTAATTTGTTTGATTCATAGTATTCAGTGCAGGTCGTTTGCACTTTGGTGTTTTAAAGAATAGGAAATACTTTCTTCCACTGGTTGATTGTTAGAATAATTAAAAAAAATTCTACATATAAACTAAAATATTTCTTCTTACTTTCATATGCTTGTCCACCCAAGCTACTGGAGGCCGTATTAGGACATATGACTCAATAAAAAATGATCTTGGTTCGTCTGCAGCAGATTTTGTTTCTGTTCCACCTCCCCAGATCCACACAGTTCATATTAATTATATTCCACAAACAGATACATTTGGTCTTTGTGACAGTAAACTTTTTGATTATCTGTTCTGAAGACGGGAAAAAAAAAATCAAAAAATCAGCATCTTGCTTTAAAGGGCAGTAGAGCAAAGAAAAGAAAAAAAATCTATTCCCTTATTTCTATAGCAGCGCCGTTTTGTAAGGACAGCTTGTGATGCTTTTGAAAATGCCCTGCGCTTCATTTTTGGAGCAGACTTCTTGCTGTTAAATCATTAGTTCGACTATGACTAAAACAGGTTAAAGTGAGGCTCCACTGGCAAGTGTAGGAATTATAAAGCACCATTTATGAGTCACAGCATTTATCGGAGCCAGCACAAACACTGGTGTTGGACTAAGTGTGCTGTTGTGCTACTTGGCAGAGTTAATAACTACTCTTTTAAAGAGGAAAAACAGTCATCCCTCTTGATCACGACAAAAGTTGTTCAGAACTACTAAATTGCTCTCAAACTTCCCTTCACCAGTAAATCAGGTGTGACACTTATTTTTCTTCTTCTTCTTTTTTTTAAATGGCCAAAGTCTAACGAATATTTATTGGCTGCATGTGCAGCATCTCAAAAACCTTAAAAACCTTTTGTGTTAGTATGAAGTAATTGATGCATTTATGTAAATATTAAGCCCACAGTGATGAGAAAAGCTGAAGGATGCTGCTGATTTTAGAGGAAACAGGCTGCACATCCAGTTCATCCACATAAAATCCTGGGGCAGAAGCGCTACACCTGCTTTCTAAGAGCTGAACATTCTGGTAATATCATCTTTGACTTGGACACGTCACTATATTCTTCTTCTTCTGAAGACTTTTTTTCTTACAAAGCGAAACCATGATATGAGTAAAGCCAAATAAGGAAAAAAAGGCTTTGATGTTTTACGTCATCCAGTCGGGGTTACAGAGTTGGTACATTCGGTTCATCATTGTTTTAAAACAATATGGTGGCTGAGGCTTGTTTTGTACAGCACTGCAAAGTGCTGCATTGTTTGCAGTGGCTCATCTAACCAGCACTCTGGCGACTCTCTCCCCTGAGTGATGCCTGTCAGTGACACACTATCAGCTGCCTACATGCCACCAACAGCCCCTTTGCTTCCCCACTCTTTGTATGCTTTCTCTCTATTCTTACTCCTATGTGCTATCTTGCTGCCTCTTCTCTCTTAGGATTGTTTCTGTCCTTTTCTGCTCTCTCTCTCCCTCGCTGACTCTCCTGGCCCCTTCTCTTTTTCTTTCTATGTCAACCCTCTTACCCCCACCTCCACTGCACCCCCCACCCATCTATTCCAACTGGTTCTCTTTAAAAAATCTTCTCTTCCTCCTACCATATCCTCTTCTCCCCACCTTACTCCTTATCCTAGCTTTTCCTTCCTATTCCCTGTCTTATGATTAGATAGCATTGGTGTTTGTGGACTGGCTCCCACTGGACAATCACACTGCCAGGGTGGAGGGTGTGTGTGTGTGTGGGTGGGTGGGTGGGTGGGGGGGGGGGGGGGGGGGGGTTATGGTTCCATTTTCTATTAGAACAAAACATGCCTGTGGGGCCAGCAGGCGTCAACTGGAAATGCAATCTGGGCCTTTGAGTTGACACCCAGGGTGTGTGGGTAGGTGTGTGGTGGTGGTGGGACTCCAGTGTGAATGTTATCATTCTCTGGAGATCCCAGCCTGCCTCCACAGGCCCTCTTCTTCCTCCCTTAGACACCTCAGGGAAAACTTGTCCCAGTGGGCTGCAAAGAGGAGGGCCAATTCTGAGCAGAGTGTCCCCTTAGCCTTTCCCCTTCATCATACAGTAGCCAGTTGCATTGCTGAAAAGTATTTATCGATTAAGGGGGGGTTTTGTGTTAATATTCCACTTCCACTCTCTAACACTGGAGATAAATGAGTGGAAATGTGTAGGAAGAGGAAAGAGAAGGACAGGCGAAGGGAACATATAGGTGGTTGGTCTCTGCAGGGCTGGTGTGAATGCAGACTGGGAGATCCTGGACATGCATAATTCACCACAGGAGGTGGGTAGGAAGAAAGGGAATAGGAGGGTGGGTGAGATAGAGCGGAGGGAGGGAAGGAAAGATGGAGGAAGGAGAAAGAGGAAAATGAGCAGTGCGTCTCAGGCAGCGTCAGCGTCTACAGTGAGGAGGTAATTAGGGAGCTGTCACTTGTTCCTGTCAGGCACCACTCCCGCTGAAACATCGAGAGTGTGTGTGTGTGTGTTAGCTTGTTCGTGTGGGGGAGGGCTGAGCTTGTGTATAACTGTGTGCGTGCACATGTATGTTTGCGAATGCATGCAGGGCTGCATGTGTATATAAATTGTGTGGAAGCGAGTTGGGAGGGTGCGGTGCGAGTTGAATTCAAATGAGACAGAAAAACCAGGCGAAAAACAGAATAAAGTAAGAGACTCACTGCAAGGGAATTGTAATAATGGTGGATAAATATGACTCAGAAGTACACAGCTCAAAGTATTAGAAGAGAAGAGATGGAAAGAAGAAAACTATCACTCAAAGAATTTGGACAGGGAAAGGGATTGAAAAAGATAAGGATGAATTACATTAGATCAATTACATTTATAGCCACTAGGGACTCTTATAGTACTCAAACACACACTGTGGACACACACACGCACAGACACACACACACACGCAAGACAAACCTGGCGCAACAGTCAAGTCATTTTTTGTGGTAAACATATTTGTATGCATGCATTATTGACACAAGACTCACACGTAGCATCCAGTGTCACCCCTCTGCATGCTGATTGTAATCTCAAGTCAAAATAACAATGCACCACTGTTTAAACAGGATGCTTGTCATCTCAGAAAGGCTATGAAAATACATTTGACAGATACTTAAGGGAGAAAAACAGACATTTAGACGTAGGTACCTAAATACTGACATACGTGACACACACACGCGTGCGCAGACAAATACGCTTACAGTCTCAGTCAGGGGATGTGATCCACGGGTATTTAAAATTGTGAATGCCTTTATAATCTGCAGCCCCATAGGAGACAGTAGCTCACCATATGAGTGAACCAGTGTGGGTCTGTCTGTGGAGTTTTCAGTGTGACACCAGCACTCATACCACTCACTGGGTGTTCCAATTAAAACCCACCCTGCCAGGAGAGCAACAGCTCTCCAACAATACTCCGATTTCCCATATGCGTGTGCACCATGCATGTGCACACATACACACATCGCTGACAGACCACAAACACAGTCAGGCTGACAATGATGGATGACAAGCATAACCTGGCTGGTGATATAGACTTTGGCTAAACAGCTAAGGCCTTCACCAGGGTTTTGTCCTCAGGCAGGTGGTGCATTTCCCCACAGGTGGTTTACCAGTGATGTGGAGGGTATTTATTTTGCAGGGAAAATTTTCCACAGCATTAGGAATTTTTAAAGACTTGGAACGCACAACAATAATATGCTGTATCACTATTAAACTGTCAAATTTACTGCAAAACGGTTGGTTTTTGCGCTGCTTGTCTTTACACTGATAAATAATACTGATTACTGCACTTGGTAACTTACTGGCAAGTACGAGGAGTACAGAAGTTATCAGTTAAAGCCCGTCAGCACAGGGAAAACAAGTTGATGAGACAAGGCAAAAACACGAATACCAGCTCTTTCCACTGGGCACGAGGAGATGAGCATAATAACCACAATAACGATTTGTAAGAACTTCTGTGCATTGTTTTTCTGACTTGCCAGTTCAGTGTAAACAAGACCGAATGTGCAGTAATGTCACAGAGTGAGATGTGCCATTTTCCCTGGGCTGGCCCATAAAAGACTCATTAGGGCACTTCAGACGTATTTGCACTGCAAGGGGCTGCCATTAAACACATCACAAGGCCTAATATATGCATTATTTAAAAGCTGTGCTCCAATTACTAATTGATTAGAGTCGAGCGCCTCATCAATAACACAGAAGCGGCCCCTTCAAATCAAAATACACATGATTTATACATGAAAGGCTTTAAAAGGGATAAGTTCTCTGCTAATGAGTCATAAATGTTTTAAACACCCAAATTTTTACTCATGATGTGAAAAAAAAAATGAGGGCCTGTCAAAATGCTGCATGTGTGTGTGTGAGTGGGTGGAGAGAGGTTCAGAGTATGACGTGCTCGCTCTACAGACTCAGAAACACACATCTCTCCCAGTGGGAATCAGTATCAATGAGACAGACACGTAGCATGAAGCAACCCTTCAGTCAAACATGACAAGTTTATAGGAGGCGGATTTTAGTTCACAAAAAAGTGAAATGGCGATAATTTACTTTGCATTTAACTGTATTAAAATAATTGTCCCTAGAGGCAGAGCGCTCTTGTCACCGAGTGCAATGGGGCCATTTGCAAACCAATGCAATATTAATTGCACAATTATTTAATTAAAATGTACTCTTAAATGTGTCATGTACAATTAAATTGAATAAATTAATAATAGCCATTTCACAATGGAATATACTTATCTTAATGTGGCAGACCAACTGCAGCGGGCCATAAAAAATTGCTATAAATTGTGTTTTTGGAGATATTCACATATTGAATAGTGAGAACTTTGGTGGTGTTTTTTATCTGCCTTCATAGCGTGGGGCAAAACAGTATCGACATTAGTTAATAATGCCAATGATTATCAAAGCACTGTGGGAGGTCTCACCACTTCAGTCTGCGCGAGGAAAGGCTGGCCAGCCGTACAAAGTATGAAACACAAAGACCGCAGCAAACTAGTAAATCAGCCAAAGAGCGCAGGCTTTCTTGTGTTTCTTCTTGTAAAGAGAACTTGCAGGATATTCTTCCAGGCATCTGAAGCTGATTTGCGCATGCTGCTGGTTCCACACATGATCGCAGTAAACTAGCGTACCTAGAGAAACAAAAAGAGGGTGAGAAATGGTGTAATGAAAAACAATGCAATAATCAAAGCCTAGAAACCCACACGAGGCCATGGAAATGAGCAAGAAAATCTCACAACAGATTAAAAAAAACAGGGTTTAACATGATTATGTCACCTGCGCTATTCTTGTATATATATGTACGTCTATACTGAATGTATAATACAGAATCAATTGTAGCTGACTCTGATTTCCATTGTAATATCTCAGCCAGATAATCTACGCAACAAACCAAGTCAAGTTAAGTTCGTTTGTATAGAATAATATCACATACAGTGTGTTAAAGATGTAACACAATTTCAGAAAACAAGGAAAAACGCAACAGAGAAGACTTACCCTGCTGGGAAAGCTGAGACCTTTTATCTATCTATCTATCTATCTATCTATCTATCTATCATAATGAATTTTGCTGAATTGTAATTGTAGAGGAAGTAATTTTATACGACACTTTCATCAAACTTATTCCAGTAGTCTTTTTAAAAATGAAACACAAAGGGAAAACCTCTACTGAAGCCTGTTTTACAGTAATAATTGAATAACTCTTTAAACAGCTTTACATTCTACCCTCAACATAAATCACAGTAGCTTTATATTGATGAAAAGATAAGTCATTTAATGCAAATTTATTTTAAAAGATGATTTTCCTGTATTTTAAAATAAAAATGATCTGAAAAAAAAGTGTTAATTTATAGTAGAAGTCAGTTGTTGTTTGTCACTAAAGAACAATGAGATGATTATGTATGTCGACAGCACTATTACACATGAATAGGATTGTTTAGAAAGTGTGATCGTTCCATATTTGGTGAAATAACTTGAGACTGCAACACACTCACTTTACAGCTAATAGCCACCTGTGGTTTAAATAGAAATATCCCAATGATCTGGCTTATGTCAGACCACCCTGTTGCTTTGACAGACTGGAAGAGAAAAGAGGGAGAGCGAGGAGAAGATTTGAAGCATTGGAGACCGACAGAGTGTAGTCAGAACATTTAAATGTAAATTTCTCCGTATCAACCAACCTGAAAACATACAGTCAGATCTGAACAAGCTTTATATTAAGCTGCACCTGTCAATCAGTGCATTCAGACACGTATGTCGTCAAGTTTTACCACTGAACAGTGAATCTGCAGATCAATGAATGTGCAGTTGAAGTCCATAGGAAGCATGGTTTAGAAGCATGCAGCAGCTATAGCAGCTAACTTCTAGAATCCGAGTACTAATAAAAATGAGCATTGTCTTAGTGTAAGCTCATGGTGAAGCTATCCTGTGCAGCACTGTCAACACTGTCAACAAAACACTAAAAATGACAATGTGAGGCAAACCAAAAATGTGCCAATCAATAATAAGGATAAAGAAGAAGATATAAGGAACATTGTGATTATGTTGATGATGGCGATGAAGGTAAGAAAGAGCATATGTACCCTGGAGATTTGGATGCAGCTGGTTCTTAGAATCGACTAAGTGCATCATGCCATAGGGGGTTGTCATTTTCTGATGAAGAGACAGGTCCGCATCGACGATGGAATCTCCCAGCAGCCATTGCGGCACCCCATGGAAACTCATGCTAATCGCTAGCTCTGTCCTCCCCCCCCACTGACAGCTCACTGAGCTGGCTCCGCATCACCAGGGAGCTCCATACGCAGACACACATGCTGCCAAACTCCCCGACAGCAAGCATAGCACAGGGACACAAAAAGAGGCGTGATGGAGGATGATCTTCTGGAGTTAAGAAACATACGCTCACTCACAAAATCTTGCGAGGGTGCGGATGTGTGTGCGTGGTATGCACTCACATTTCATGATGACACTAATGTGTGATAGTTCTTTAAATATAGGCATATCATTTATCTGCTAATGAACAGAGGGAGATGAGCCTGTTGAATATGGTAATTTGCTGCTGCATTAGCCTTCGGAGGATAGCTTAGAAAGTGTGAGCGTGTGCGTATTTATTTACTCTGGGCCTTGTTGCTCTTTGGGTCTCGCTGCTTGGGCTGCACTGCTCGTCTTTCTCTGGTACAGGAGCTGTCGACATGACTATCTGCTATCTACCTCTGCCTGTGTTTGCTTATTTGGGATGAGAAGCAGTGCTTGTGAATGTGTCCAAGGATGTCCCAGGATGTTAACATTGCCATGTTTGCATGTCTGCAGCACAGTATATTTATCTATGTGTGCGCTAGATTTGTCTTGTAGACTGTTTGTGTAGTTTTTAACTGGTTTATTTTGGTTCCAGCTATGCCTGCATGTTTTAATGTGAGAGTATGGCCCTGCTCCAACAAGTTTCTTTAAAAAAAAATATTTTTTTCTTGGTCTAGTGTCAGCCATTTCCTTTCTATAAGATTTTACTGAGCTTGTGTTGGAGTATGTGACAGTTTTATGAATTGTAACTCTCTGTTGTCAGTTATAGCAGTGCTAGAATATTTTTTTTAATCATCATCTAAGGATTACAGGTTAAAGGCTGGCGAGCTGTTTAAAAGGATGCATTAGCTGTTACGGGAATTGTTAACTCTCCATTGCATATTAATTCAACAGTTTTTTAGCCTCTGTTACTAAACAGCTTTTTCTTTGCAAAGGACCTTGTGTAGAGGCTGTCACCCTGGAGGATGAATTCTGCGGCTGATATAGTTGAGTAGCATAGTGTCCTTGTCTGAAACAAGGAGCCAATGGTGGTGGTTTATATGGATGAGAAGTGACAGAGGTCAGTAAGTGAAGAGGTGTCTGTCATATGCGACTGTGCCTTTGACCTCATGTTCTCATAATAAGGGGTAAGGACTCTGCTTTGTCACTCCTAGGGCAGGTGATAGCACAGCTGTCTCAGCACAGGAAAAAGTAGACTGCGTTGGCTCTAAACAGCTATTTGGAGGCAGACACAAAACCACAAGGGTAGTAAGACATGCAGTATCCTGCACTGCACACAAACATCCACAGCGAAGGAGAGAGCAAAACATATATTTTGCAAGTTGCTTTCCTTAATCCTCTCCCTCAAGACCCCAAAGCCATACTTAACTCTCTTTGCTCCTTTCTTCTTTGCCTAAGTCTTCCTAATATTACAACCAGCAAAAAGCTAAGGCCCACAAGTGGAGGGATGCCAAGCAGCCAAAAGGAGCATTACTCATCAGGGTCATGCTCCACTGCGCAAAACACAATCCCTCATACATCATCATAACTGCCACCCAATGACAATTAAAATTGAGATGGCAAGAACTAGGAGAGAGCTCTTTAATTTAACATCCAATTATTACAAGTTATCACCCCTTGATCAATGTAATGTAACAGACAAGCAATGTTGCATGTGACACAAGAAGCGTGGGCCTTTCGTGGGGTGGGAAGGAGGGTGGTGGCGAGTTCTCTACTTTGATTGTCAAGTTAAGGGAGGCATTAGTTGGTGGGTCTGGAGATATACCAGCACCTCTGCGATAAATAACCTTTCCTGAATTTCTGCTTAAGAGCCACTCAACATCATCCCTGTGTGTCATGTCATGCATGAGTGCAGGACACCATAAAATGGCTAAAAGCCATTTGCATAAATGCTATAGACTAAATGAAAGTAAATAACAAAATAATATCAAATAGAAAATATTACTAAACTAAAATGTTCTCCTTTCCTTTTTTTTATTCCATGTGGCTAAAACATGTTGAAACACTAAAAAACTGATTGCTGGGGAAATTTCTGAATAACATCCAAAGATCAATATACAAAGACCTGCAATTAGCTTTTCAGCATCGATGCCATTGATTAGATTGTGCCACAACAATAAACCAATATGACCTGTGGCAGAGTTGCCCGGCCACGTGAGATTAAGTCATAAAGGCAGCCACCAATGCTGATAAACTGCACTGTTTACTGGGCTGATCTATTTAACAGATACAGATATTATTTGTCTGTTTCTAATAGGCCTTGACATAGACATGTATAGTTCCTCTGGATTACACATAAAGGCCGTTGACATATTAAAGGAGGATCATCGTTACCCTAACTACTGTAACTAATGAGGCAAATTAGAGCGATGATGTAGATGATTCTCGGGACGGCAATAATCATAAAGATGAAGAGGAAGTGTAGGATGAGGTTTTACTGTTTCAAAGAAATGGGAAACTGGCCAGAATTCTGCAAAGTTTATCCTCCATTAATTGGAGGATGTGAGTTCCTGTAAGCCTCTTTTAACATAAACTAAAACAAACATACTTGACTCTGTGGTAAAGCATGGCAAAGCAGGGTAAAATCCATTTAGTAATTAAGTAAATCTGCATATCAGTATTAGCCACCATTAGCATAATGTATTAATGCTGAATGCACAAACTTACATCCTCTTTTCAGGGTGATCAGAGGCTGAAATCATAGTGGAATAATCAAAATAGGCCTTAAAGCCTTCAAATCCTAATTCAAATATATATGCTAATTAATCTGGATTAATACATAATTTATGCAAATTACGCATCCTCTCCCAGCTTTGCATTATTGCTCTTAGTGGATATAGACAGCAGCACCACCGACTGCATCGAAAATGGTAACATTTCCAATCCACAAGTTCTCTTACTTCACGTTTTCTTTTCTCCTTCAGCTCCTCTAATACTTCCTTTACCTTCCTCTTTTCGTTTTCTTTCTTTCACTCTGATCTTATCTCCCTCACAACTCTGCACTCTGAGCCCAGTGGCAGATTTCTTCAGAATTTCAATCGAGCGCTAAAAATAACCATCTTTTCTTTTATTCACACTGGCTTTGCTATAATGCAGCCACTCTGCGCGGGCAGACTAGAGGTCAATCCATTATCTCACCACTACCTATACAAGTGACAGAGAGCACAAGATGTAATACTTAGTTAAGGAAGGTTTTAAGTAGTCAACATTCAGTTCAGTTGCAAAGCAGTTGCTTCTTTTCTGTTCACTTAGTTTTATGCCTATCCTTAAACTATATACGTGCTATAATGTTTCAAACGAGCTTACTTATTTATACATATTGTATTTTATTTTACGAAGATAAATGCCGTTGATATTTTGGCATGTTTCGCTTTAAAGCTGCATGCCGCGTCCTTTAATTTTTATGTGGTTTCTGCACTTTATTCTTCATTGGCAATAACGTGATTCTTCCTCTGAAAAGATGAAAGATCAATATCCTCTCAGGCCCGTGAGTTAAGGAGGGGAAGCAAGAAAAATAAGACCATCTACTTCATTCCCATTGATATATGTCACAGTAAAATGGTGTAGATGATAATGAAATTGTTGAAAACAGAGAATTTATGTGTCAATGAGTTAGCTTCTGCGAGGTTTTTGCCACATTCCCCACAGGCCATTGTCAAACCACAACCATTAGCACGTTCTGTGGGTAACATTAACCTTTCTACATGGGCTTACCAATATCTCATCACGGCCCTGAGCCTTGCTGCCCCGCGCTTTTAAATACTGCTCGTTTAACAGATTGGCCCGTCTCAGTGGCCTTTAAAACATATATATGCATTAGAAAAATGATCATTGGAAAAGTCCATCATCTGCTACATTTTCTGACAATTCCTTTGAGTTACAGCATTTGTCTGCTCCTCTCCGGGGGCCCGTTGGAGTCTGGGAACTTTCTAGTCAAAGACACAAGGCTTCTTTTTCCACAGCCATCAGAGAGGCATCATTGAGTGTGTCGCTTTTCATGTTTGGGTCAAGAGCTCTGAGGGCGAAATAGCCACCAAGTGAACCAATCAGGGAACAAAAAGTAGGCTATTGATCTATGAGGATTTTGCTGCCATTAATCAATCATTTCCACTGGTTGCACATGACATAGGGCAAAAATATTACACATGAAAATCTTGAAAATTGCCCTTAAAATTGTTCTCGTTTTAATTATTTTCACATCTCCAACTTTATATTTTCCTTATATTGCAGTCAAAAACTTGGGTTAGAGTATTGCCACCATTATAATATTGTAAATCAGCATCTACGTGGGAGTAGCTTCCATGCTAGTGGGAACATTTGGCATCATCGTTGCGTGCAGTACGTGTGTGAGCGCCTGCCTCGCTGCTTGTTTGTGTGTGTGTGTGTGTGTGTGTGTGTGTGTGTGTGTGTGTGTGTGTGTGTGTGTGTGTGTGTGTGTGTGTCAGGAGGTTGATTGTTGTGGTGGTGGTGATCGCGGCTGCAGGGCTCCTAATGAAGGTGTGTGTAATAAAATCAGTGCAACGGGGTCCTCATCTGCGCCCCGCCTCCCTCAAACTCCATCTGATTGAAAATGGAACAGCTGTGATGATTTAATTTACATGTTAATAACCAACGGGCCCCCAGAAAATCGTCCAATAAACGTCTTTTTATTACAGCCTGTATCTCCTACGACACAGGGGAATGAGTTAGAGATGGAGCGGCTGCGAGGGAGGGGGCCAAAGGAGAGGTGTACGGAGGGGGGGAAGGCGACTGTAATTAATTGTTTAAGCGATTTTATTAAAACAAAAATTATCTGGTGGAGGTGTGTGGAATGAGCACGGACTAGCTGGCAGTAAATAGCATTAGTAGGTTGCTGAGTGGGGGTAGGATGATGATGATGGGTTTGGGGGGGCTGACGACAGTGTCTCCTTCTCGAGCTTAGATGTGAATTATGCTGTTCTACAGATTTTCGGGAGCACACTTTCAGTCTGGATTTTTATGATATCCTGCCAATCGGATTCCATCTTGTTGCCTTGGCTGAAGTAGCATTAAGTTGTCAGCTTGGTGGAAATATAGACTCGCGCGTGTGTGCGCGTCTGTGTTTAGTATTATACTGTATGTGTTGTGGTAGCTCACAGTAGGATGCACATTTTTAGGATGTTCTGCATGATTTTGAGGGGAACAGGTTGAAATAACTGAAGTACACATTATCCACGTCATTAACCTCTCCATAATCTAGTGTCATTAACGTCATCTTTGTCTTAAATACCAGTTAGTGGGTGCTATTAATAAATTAGGAGGTTTTTCAAGAAAGAAATTCTTCACCACCAAGCTTCTGGTTCAAGATCTCCAGTGCAGTTTAGCTGGTGGCTAAACAATTCCCTGCCATTAAGTTTTATTGGCCTCCTGGGCACAGCAATTACATCACCGGTGCAAAAAGTGCAAATAAAGATTCAGGATCTGTTGAAGTTCTCCTGCTTGTTTGCCTCTTGTCCTCTATGATTTAGACCACCACCCCTCCCCACTCCTTATTCAATCTCTCTGTGTAAAACCACCCAGGGAACTGAGAAATCCTTCCAAACCACAGAGAATAGAGAAAGAGAAATGGAGGTTGAACCAGGGCTCCCTGCACTCATCTTTCCCACCCCTTTTTCATTGTCGCCATCTTTTCTCCTCCTCTTACACCTTCCCCGCCCCCTCCTTTCCTCCGTGTCCAAGTCCTCAGAGAGGTGGCCCTGCCACCGTGGCCATTCATGTCATTGTCAGTAAAGCCACATGGTTGCGTCTCCCTACTTCTCCTGGGACATGGAGGGCCACAGAGACATGGCTCTCACTGGGTGGGAACAGTAATTAAAGAATAGAGAAGAGATAGAAGCAAAAAGTATAAAGAGAAAAGAACAAAAGGCAAATGAACAAAAGGAATAACAGATTAGGCTGGGAGGAGAGAAGAAGTGGGCTTAGGTCCGTGAAAATCATTAGGGAATATTCCCAGGCAGCGTAAAGTACTGCACAACAGCTCAGTAGTGGGATCTATTAATGATCCAAATACCTCCAAACCCTTCTACTACCACTCACATAGACTGCTGCAGGGGGAAATATGTATGCAAAGGCTTTGCATCCCTGTGTTGTGTTGTGTTGTGTCATAGGAAACTTAGAATTTCATCCCACTGTCACGAGCATCCTTGTCACCTCTTTGATCACTGGGTGTTCATTTTATTGGCTTGGCTTACTGCTGGTGTGTGACATTAGAGAACACAGGTTGGCTGGGGTCCTCCTAGCCCTCTGAGATTTGACACAGTTAGAGCTGTAATGCGTTTGGTGCCCTAAGGCCTTGTCATGCCAAGAAGGAAAGCTAACCCACAAACAACACCTAAAGCTGTTTACCTTTCAATCCTTAAAGCAAAGAGATCTGACTGTGACACTGCAGAAAGGCAGCGAAACAGAACCAAATTTATGCTAATAGAATATTTTTTAGTGGGCTTAAAAAAACATTCCCCCGCTATGTTGTGTTCACAGCTGGGACTGCCAGGGGGGAGAAGGATACACACAGAGATAGTGAAGAAGAAAAACGCAGTGATAGCGAGGAGAGAGGGAGGTAAACATAGAGATCATGTCTACGTGTCAAACATTCCAATACGGATCGGAGAAAAGTTCTGGGGTGGTTCCCAGGAAGCGCTAACTTTGGCGAGGTAAAAGGTCACTGTATCGGGACAATGACGCCAGCTCAGCGTCTATTGACGGGGAGGGGCCAGGGGCATTGTGGGAAGGGCACAGAGTGGCTCTCACTGCCAGTCATGGTTGTGTAGTATTTGCATGGGCTGCCAATCACCTCAGAAAGGAATGCACTCGGGTCAGAAGGGTCAGGCAGGCGGAGCCGAGCCGAGAGGGAACACAACAAGACCTGACGCATCAGGGATGATGGGGTAGAGTGTGTGTGTGTGAGTGTGTGTGTGAGTGTCTGTGCATCTACTACAGCTTCAGATAGTACGATCAAAATGCAGAGCAAATAATAGCTCTCTATACCCACTTAATGCATTGCTGGATTTACAAGGAAAATATCTCCCAGCGAATAATCAGTAGACTATCAGTTTCCCATTTGCTTTGGTAAGACTCTTAACAGGCGAGTCATATAACACTAGCACCGTCTCTGAAATAAAACTCTTGGCCCCCGAGCTACTTTGACTCTAGCAGCCATTTCAAAGTTTGTGTGACAATTCTTGCAGGGCCTGCAGCTCTCCCTAACCAGCCTTACCCCATCGCTCTGACTGTGAGCAGGTCTGTGAAATGGAAGGAGGAAGAAAGCAAATTGTTTGTGCCGTGGGCCCTGACAGGAGGCAACAGCACCCCAGCATTAGCTAAGGATAAAAGTAATGGGATTTGTAGTGGTGAGGCAGCGTGTGTCGCAAGGTGCTGTTGATGGGTGATAAGGGTGAATCGCCGCCTTTTAAAGCTGATAAGTATCTATGTGAGAGAGGGGACAGAGAGCAGGGCAGCCGGCAACAGAACCAGATAAATACCTTTCCCCTCCACCCAGCGTGCGGTGTGTCTATATCACTCGTTATCCATGCATTAGGATTTTGTCTCCCATCAACAATTCAATTCCGTTATATTAAATATCTTTCTACTGGGAAATTCTGCTGTGTATCTGTGAACCCTCACGCACTAACTCGATGCTGCACATTAAATGTAAATCCTGTTAATATTCTTTACATCCACTAAGACAGAACGCTGCTGCCACCATAACAAAACTCCCTTCTTATGAGCAAAAACAAGATGTTTTTCATGTTGCTGCACCATACAAAATTATTCTTTTTTTTTTGCACAGGTAACTTTTTGTTAAATCTAGAGTCTTTCACAGATAGCAGTTGCGCGTCTCAGTAGAGCAGGAGTGTAATATTCTCATCAGAGGTTACACTCCATCTTCAAGCACTGACGGAGCTCTTTTTTGTCATTTTTGAAGAACATATGTACATTTTTATAGGTTATAATAAGAGAAGAGGTGCTATTTGTGTTTTTAAAAAAATGTAAAATGCTATTTCCTATAAGAACAGACTAATAAGACATGTTGTATTAACAGCAAAATATGTCACAATAACAGAATTCACTCACCTGCTTTGGTGCAATAAGCACCGCCAGTTTATGTTGTGTTCTGATTGTGCGAATGTCTGATTTCTTCTCATGTGGCAGCACCTCCGCCCATTAAAGATTTTATTATGCCTACTCTGACTGCACGAGTGTAACTGTATATCCTGGAAGAGAGGGTGTTGAGCTTCTGTCGAGCTGAGCGGTTAGCACAAGAGTCAAAGAGGTGCAGTAAGCCCTCTGACCACCTCTGTAGAAGCAGGTCAGCGTTGGCAGGCCTTTGGACTTTAACACAACAGCCACAGTGGCTGCTGATCTGTGACTGCATCGAGCGGGAGCTCAACAGCAGGTGGAGGCATGGCCTGTATTCAGCTGAGCTGCTGTCTAAACTGCTGAAACCAGATATGTAAGATCAGGTGTTTTTAAAAAAGACTGTGAAAAGGAAAAGTGCATTTATCAAGCTGGCTTGTGAATAAAAAAAAAGTTTTATAAGATTTTTATATATTTTAGTTTTAAACTGATTGAGGTGTGTGTGTGCAGCAGGATCACCAAAACAATGAGCACAAGCATCAATGGCTCTGTAATATTAGAAGAACCATTCTTTGAGGTTAATCCAACATCTTAATGTCCTTTATTTATTTCCTCTAGACACCAGTGGAGTGGGTCCCCAGACTTGTTATTTCTGTTTCCCCTTTCAGCCACAAACTGGAAACATTGGGTCCTCTAGGCTGCAAAATATCATCCTTTTTAAATTAAACCTACAAAACAACCCTGAACTCATAGGTTTGAAAAATATACAGACATGTTATCCATTGCATTCAAAAATACACATATCGTTTTGAAAGAGAGGTGAAGGAAGGAAGAAAAAAAAAGGACAGGGAGCAGTTTCTCATATTGACTCAGCGGGCACTACACTGCGCAATTAGTCCAAACTACGAAGGGAAGGAGCGGAGGGAGAGTGAGATAACCCAAAAAATAAAAAAGCTGTCTATGGAAAATTTGGAGAACTTCCCAAAATACACAAACTTTCCCGACGAGCACATTTCTTAGGTATGCTGTAATCTCATATGGCTGGCCTTTTCTGAGCCCCTCTGTGAGACTTCTCGCTCCTCTCCACTCAGCTTTCCAAGCTCCCCAGCCCCCCAGACTTCACCAGTCTACTTCACAGTCTGGCCTAGTCTCAGGCCCCCAGCCCCTGCCTCCACAAAATCCCCTTCCAAAACCCACTGTCCACACATGGCAATCATTAGGCAACCCTCTTAAAGAGCAACATTATACCACCAATTGCAGCCTTGCATGAAATTTTGATCACTTAAACCCATCTTAAAGAGGCAGCAGCCACTTTCTGCTCCACAACCTCCGTTTCTCTTTCTCCATGAATGGTAATGCACTTACTTCTCAATAGTAACCCCCCACTCCCTCATTGTACCAGCCTAACAAAGCCAAATGAGGCTTGTAGCCACTTATGAGAAGCAGCACCATTAAGGGGCACTCTTTAAATAAACGTCATAGAGAAAAAAAACACAGAGCTTTGTGATATTGCATTGGTTAGTTAAAGGCTATTTTCTGCTGCATTTGATGCCCCTGTAGTGAAATACAAACAAAAGAAATGTTGTTGTTTTTTTAAACGCAAATCTCCACATTTCTCATGAAAATGAATCTCTGCTCGCAGGACTGTGTCTAAATACTGTGTTATTCTATGGGAAGAACATCATACTGCTAAGTGGGAATTGCAGGTATGTAGCAGGGCTAATTTAGGAGCACAAAACAAAAAAACAAACCAAAAAAAAAGATGAAGAGAAGAAAGCAAGAGCCAAAACCCTGCTGAGCTCACTCGTAAACAATGATTAAGGCACCTCAAGCGGTGGCATGCCCACTCTTTGCCACTCACCTCACACCGCTGGCTAATTAGCTGAGGTTTTGCTTTTACTGCTGGCTTTAGTGTCATAAAATTAACACATTTTGCAAAACAGCAGAAACAGGCTCAAACTGTGCTGAGGGTTTAACAAGCCTCTCCTGGGTGAACTGTTTGTCTCACGCAGAGGAGAGAGAGGACAGTCCCTACAGGCCACTAACTGCCATTTGTGTGCCAGGGAGAAAAGGAAAGGAGGGAATAGTTGGGGAAAGAACAGAAGAGGGAAAGGAAAGGAAAGGAAAGGAAAGGAAAGGAAAGGAAAGGAAAGGAAAGGAAAAGAGGATTAGGACTCCATGTGGAGCCGTTTATCCCGAGGAGTACAGGGAGGAGAGATAAAGCTCTGGAGGGGTCCACACGTCCCCTCAGACAGACCCCGTGCCAGGGGAACAGCTTACCCTGCCTTGTGCCCAGCAGATGAATAGGATTTAACCAAAAGTAGATTTCGCTGAACTCTTCCCCTCTCATTCATCTTCAGACTAGAAAAACTTTCTTCATTCTGAAGGCGAGCCACGGTGAACACAATGCCGTGTTTCAGATAGGAAGACGGGGGCCAGTTGAGTTTTGGAAGAGTTCAACTGACCTGGCTGCCAAGATTTGGAAACACATAACGGAAAGACGGTTCAGTGTTCATTTGATCCGGAATAATTTGAGTCAAATTATACTTATTATTATTAGTATTATTATTTTGATGTACTTTGATGTAATGTGGTCTCAGTGGTGGAGTTTGGAAATGATCCTTTTACCATCATCTGTTGAAAAACCCACCCTGTTCTAATTACCACACAAAATAAGCCTAAGGGGAAACATAGACCGGACCAAAAGAGCTTCTTAACAGCAACACACAGAAATAGCGAGGAGAGTATATTTGAAATATGAAAATAACATACAATTATTACACAGCTACACTACACTGCACTAAAATTAACACAGTCCTTATCCCCCTTTAACCAGCTTGGTGAAGGCTGCTCTTGGTTTTAAATCAGATAGTCAACCATTACTTGGCCTGTTTGATTTTCCCTACTAATTTGTGTGTGTGTGTGTGTGTGTGTGTGTGTGTGTGTGTGTGTGTGTGTGTGTGTGTGTGTGGCTGCATATTAAGAGGAGCAACGTCGTTTGGAATGCTGGTTTCTATTTTTGAAATGTTCTGAAACGATGTTTGCATACATTTGCATAGCCAAAGTGCAAATTGAGCCATGAATATGCAAATGCAGAGCTGATGTCTGTGGCAGCCTCCGCTCTGCCAGGTTTATAGAAGAATTCATTTACACACACACACACACACATGCACACACACACACCCACGCTTACACACTTACACATGCAGATCTTTTCTCACCCCTTCCCTCTCTGCATGCTCAGGGAGGACTACTTGTTTTAAACATGATTCTAAAAAATCATTCATTTGCTTGTATTGCCTTATTAACTTGGTATTTTCTGGGTGCTGTTTTTTGTGTGTGTTTTTTTCTCTCTGTTGATGTGCTGGCCTGGATGTGTTTCCATTGCCTCATTAAGGCGCGAGATGGACTGCGTACTCGCATAAAGGTCCTCTAGCTGACACCGAGACCAGACGCCAGGTCATGCTCAGTGCACCCGGGCCCTCAAAATAAAGTCTGACTTAATTTGTTTACTGTATCTGTGGGCACTCACTCTGCCACCCTCTTAGCCTCTCTCACCGCTCTTCCACCCACTCTCCCACTGCCTTTCTTCTTTTAACCTCAGAAATATTAGAAGCGTTTGACACGAGAGTTTTTAAATAGAATTGTTTTGAGACAAAGTCTGCATCGTGGACTGGAGTTGTAATGCTTGTTGTTGGAACTTGTGATGAAAAAAAGGAAAAGAGGTCATCTCGAGACATCGTGGACACTATAAGTCATCTTGGCCCTGCAGGTCCAGTGCAGTGGTTCAACCAGATCTTGCTTCTCCTCTTTATTCTCTGTCAAGAATAGCTTTGCTTTTGGCTTTTTAGAAATAGAACAAGTAAACATTTCAGCATTTTAGCAGGCAGAACTTTATCTTGCATTGTAGCAATAAAACATTTTTCATGTGTTCCATATATTTAATCTTCAAGGCTATCAGCAATTATCCTCATTTTTTTCTTTAGAGGGGAAATAATCATAAAAGTCGTCAGTAAGTGTGTAGGTGTGTGTGGAAGGCTAATGAATCATTTCTTTCCCTGCTTAGGTGGATTTTCAATAGCACTCCGATTAGAGGTGGTCCAACATTTGTAATCCTCCATCCAGCCCTTAATGGCTTAAGTTGCACTTCTTAGCTGATTGGCACCGTGTCCATGCACAGTGTTATTGGATAAGGGGCAAAACAACGGTTTAATTAGGGAACGGAGGGGGGGAAAAAAACAAATCTTGCATTTAAGTTTTCAATTAACCCAATTAGGGGCAAATGGATGAACAGTCAGAGACACAATAGGAGCTGTGTTGCTGGCAACGCTTGCCTTTACTGTTGCACTGGCGGTTCTGTAACATCTCAGAGGTTTTTTCTTATGATTCTGTGCTTCCATTTCAGATCTCAGTGGGGATCCCAAACAAAGCCGACGAAATCTGCACATGTACTCCAGAGAAATTATGCTAATGACGGGAAAACAAAAAAAGAACCTTATCATGACGCTCCATTCCCCTGAGCCCCAGATTAAAAACTCATTCATTTGTTAAATATTTGACACATCTATGCTTGAGCTTTGAGCTTAGGGATTTGCAGAGTACTTCATATCAACTTGTGTGGGAGAAATGCCCCCCTCTGATGCTGGCACAGACAACTTGGCACATTTACAGAAGGACAGATAAATGCATCCATGTGCATATGAGCACAGATTCCCCTATAATGTGCTCTGAGCTGTCTCTGTGGTGACAACTCTTTGTTTACTATAGGTGCTTTTTATTGTAGGTTTTGATTGGCATCGTGCAAAAATGCATGATCAAACCGCTGTCCAGTTGCTGAATTTTAAAGCTGGGCTGGCCCCATACGCTCAGCCAGAAGGATGCCCACCTACAGTACTAGTACAACTACATTATCCACCCAGCCCCCCCCCCCCCCCCCCCCTCTTCTCCCTTCTCCCTTCCAAATGTTGCAGTTACTGAGCCCCTTGAAACTCATCAGTTGCTTGCACCTCAGGTTAGCATTTGAACTAAGCACAGAACTACACAACCATGAAGGAGGGATGAGAAGAAACATCGGAGAAGTAATGCAGCAGGGCACAAAGCCATTACGCCTACCCCGAAAATAATTCACAGGGGACAAAGCAGCTTTACGGCTTCATTCCTGGATAAGAATAAAAGGAGATGGGGGGGTTAGGATTTTGTGAAGGGAGGGAATCAAAGAAGGGGAGGGAGGGGGTGGCATAATTAGACGATCACAAACCGTACCAGCGGCTCAGTTTTCAGTCTGTGGTCCAAATTACAAACCGTCATATTTTTAAAGTCATGCTGACATTCTTTCGTCCCCAGCAGCTGCCAAGAACAACCAAGGCTGGGCTTGTCTTGGCGTGTGATCAAAAAGAAGGACCCAGCTCCAGTCACACAGCAACTGAAAACATTTACACAGCTGGGACCCTTGAACCCTCGGGCTGCACTGCCTTACTGCATCGACCTGTGCTGGGGCAGTAAGAGAGAGGGTAAGGGTGGAGGCAGGACCAGGTGCTTCGAGGGAACACAGGAGTTCCACGGATGGAGCAAAAGGATAATGACCGGTGTGAGCTCACTGCAATTCACTCGCTGTTCTCCTTGTCCCAAAAGTCGTGTTTACCTCTGCCCCATTCTGATTAACAGGACAAATTACGCACATGACCGTGAACACAACAAATGGACAGACATTTATGTAGGCCAGCATCCATGTATGGGACACTGACACTCATATTCATACACATGTTTGCATGAGCCACTTGGAAAATGGGTTTTGATGGGTCTGCACTATTTTATTTCAGCATAACAATGTGTATTTGACTATGCAGGCTTGTGTCTATAATGACGATTGTTTCTGTTTGATAAGATGTGTTTGTGTGTTTATGCTGGGATTAGAGTAGATTCATCCACTGGATTAAGGGCTAAAGTCATAGTTAAAGTCTGCACCATACTTTACCCATAAACTAAATGAAAATACCAGATGAGCTCCACTTTGATGCATACACACAGAACTCTACCAGATGTTTGCATTAATTATGTGCTTTTTTCTGCATACTGAGGAAACCATCAAAAATTGTGATATTGCTTTACTCAGGCTTTTTTCCCTGGTCAACAGTTCAAAGCATGAGGTGGACTGACAAACACCTGTTATGATCACTTTTAAAGAGAAAAGTACCTGCAAAACAGCTTCTTCCCCACCTCTAGTTTTATTTTATGTAACATATTAAATGTGATCGGTTTAGCATATGGGTGCATTCTGATAGTTCACATCAACAAAACCAGACCTTGATTCTGCCTGAAGCAGCCCATCTTTTACTTCTCAGTACAAAAAAAATATGAGGGGATCAGGTTAAAGTCAAGCTTGAGACACTACAACTTTTCAATCCAATCCAGGTGAGAGTGAGATGAGAGAGGGTAGACCTCTGTATAGAAAAAAAATGCACGGAGAAGAAAGGTAGCATTTAAGACTCCTCCTCCTGTCTCCTCCTTGGGTGTGACGAGGAGGGGAGGGCAGGAGGGCAAAAAAGACAGATGACTCCAAGGTTGTGTTGCCCCTGAGTGACCTCATCCCAGAAACCCCAGAGGAACAATGACATCACCACCTCATTCCAAGACAGAGAATCAAAGCACTACAGTGCTGGACAAGCACTCTGCATGTGTGCACACCAAACTATTAGACCTTGTTTCTAATGTGTGTGTGTGCGTGTGTGTGTGTGTGTGTGTGTGTGTGTATGCGCGTGCGACCATTCACCACTCTGGAAACAAGAGTAGAAATGGGCGGGAACTTCTCATAAGTAGAACCAGATTTGATTTTCAGGCATAAATGTTCACATTTTCTTTTATGGTTCTTCTACTCCTGAAAGCTACTCACGTAAAAAGCATTTCTCAGTGAAAGGTAGACGCGTGAACTGGCGTGGCCATGACATATCACTTCAAACACCTTATATACATTTTTTCCCAAAAATGTTTCAACAGTTAATCCTATAAAAACAGGCATACTGTCTGTCATGATTTATGGTGGCAGAAAGTATCTCAAGACCACAGACCACCAGCAATAAAATAAGTTTTGTTGGCGTACTGAGTGACAATAGAGTAGTTGATGTTGTACAGATTACTTCATGTTCTTATAGGTAGACCCTCCATGCAAACAGCAGCGTAAGGTAACACTGGTAATGTCATCATAAAACAACCTCAATTTGTAACCACAACATGACATTATTAAGATGCAATGAAAAGTTATTTGTCCCATTAACATTACACAGTGGCAGAATGAGTGGCAGACACATCATATATTGCTTTACTTTGGAGTTCCATACTATATATTTTTTAAATCAGTGATGTGCTTACACACCACTCTGCATTTCATCATTAGCTATTATTAATCTCTGGCTCTTTTCCACATATATGTTTTTTGTCCCGTCTTCCTCCCCTCATATTCAACCAGTCGCAGCAGATGGCCGCCCCTCCCAGTTCTGCTTGAGGTTTCTTCCTGTTAAAAGGGAGTTTGTCCTTCCCAGTGTCACCCAGTGCTTGTTGGGGTTTTCTCTGTATTATTGGAGGGTCTTTACTTAACAATATGAAGCGCCTTGAGACGACTGTTGTTCTGATTTAGCATGATATAAATACAATTAAATTGATATATTATATCAGTTTCATAATGTTCATCTCTACCAGATGACTTACCGCATGTACTGTATGTAAGTAAGTTCAGAGCACACAGTATAAGGCTCCTACTCACTCTCTTGCAAAAGGATTGATACTTTGCAGTAAAGACAGCCAGCCAGCATGAGCTTACACATAGACTGGAAACAATCAGCATGGTGCAGCTTGAAAGTAAAATATGCCTACCAGCAACTTGAAAGCTCACATGTAAACAATACAGTCTCTTGCTTGATTCCATTCAGTTCAGTTTAGGTCAATTCAATTTTATTTATTTAGCGCCAAATGACTACAACAGTTGCCCCAAGGTGCTTTTATATTGTAAGGTAAAGACCCTATCCTCATTTGTAGAGAAATAGTTAGAGATGTGCAATTGTCCAGGTGATGTACTTGACTAGTTTTTAGCTTCTAAAAAGTGACTGATTCCATAAAGTCATTTCATCTGTCCATGATATGATACACTGCTGAAAAAAAACACTGAAGTCACAGTGTGGGGATTTTGATGAATGAATTATTCAGCTTGAAAATCCTTTCAGACGCGCAAAAATGTACAAGAATTGCTAGTGAGAACCAGAATCATCAACCCTTCGGATTCAAAATCACATACACATATAAAAAATATCAAAGTTACAATTGTTAAATTTTCCATTTATTTCTTGAGCAGAAAAAAATGAATGGTACAAAAAAAATAAATGAATAAAGAAAAGAAAAGGCGCACGCACACATACATAAGTTGCCATTTTTACATTTGGTTAATGTACGCATTAAATACATGAAAGATAACGTGCTAATTAGTGAGCTTCAGAGGGGCTGGTTGGCCGACTTTGTTTGTTCCACACAGAGTCAGTGTAGCTGTTTCCTTTTGTTTGCAGTAATCACATTAAGATAAGCCAACTGTCTGCTGGCTATAATTTCACTACACTGCAAACGCTGTCTTCCTGTGTAACTTGTGACAAGAAAGCAAATAAGCTTATTACCCAAAATTTAAAACATTTTCACTATTTTAATGAGTCTGAGAGAATTACTCCCAGTACATCACTTCATTTTCACCTTTAGTAAAGGTACGTTAGGGCAAAATTAAGGAATTTGAAAATGGCAACATGCTAACTGTAGCTTCTATCTGATTGGCTTGATCGTGCTTTACGAGTTGTGCGGTGGGTAAAAAAGTGACAGTGTGTTTAGCTCCAAATCATGCAGAAGATGCATGCTGAGCTGTCTGATGCTGCTAGAAAGGACTGCTCAATTAAGGAGCAGATTTAAGATGAGAGCGTTGATTCCCCAGTCCAATTAATTAGCACTAGGAGAGAGGAGAGACAGGCAGAGAGCAGAACAGAGATTTAGCCAGGAAGTGCCCACCAGGGACTTGCTCTCCTGCTCCTACCTTCTCGCCCTCACTCTATTCTATGCTCTATTTCCTTCCTTCTCCTGCTCATTCTTTTATTCTTATGTTTGGCTTCTTTGACCCCTAGTTCACCTTACGTGCTCCATTGCTAGGTCTAAAATCCCGGTATAATAGTCTGCCTTTGATACAAAACCGTTGCACACATTGTCTAATTTGTGGTATTACAAATTCAGTTTAACATTTTCTCAGTACAGTTCTAAGAATTACGGTGCGGACTGTTTTGCTGAATCCACAATCGAAGTCTTTCATGCCACTTACTGCTAAGTGGGTACATCAGTGCAAACACAGGTTCCTGACATCATATAGCGAAATTTAATTTCACATGTTCCTTTATACATTTCATAACACGTATAAAGTGATGCCGTATATTCTATATCTGTATATCTACAGGACAACCACAGTGACTGAACTCTGATGAAACGTGGAGGTGAGTATATTAATATAATGATGCACAAGATGTAGGGGTGATGGTATTAATGCATAGCACTGATGTTAATGCAATTTGTACACTGATAAGTGAATAAGAGGGTGATTCCCAGGCAGCCCCACAGGTCAAAATACATATGTACTGTATACCAAACAAACAAGACGTGCTGCCAAATCTCCAGGAGATAAGGCATGTACTGGAAATGAAAATAATACTGAGTAAATCCTCTGAGCACTCCACGTATGATGTGACCTGATGAAGATTTCAAACTTTGATATAGTTGTAAAAAAAAGTTGTTTATAGTAAGAGAGGGACCGCTCGAGAGCCTCTGCAGTCAGAATAGGTGTTAACTTTTCCATTCTTTGCAACCTCAGTTTGATAAATCCATAATTTTCACCATTTAGTGTTCAGTTGTGCTCAGTTAAATATCAGTCATAAAAAGCTTACAACCACATTCGTGCACCCAGTACTGTAAAACGTTGTTTACTGCAGTGATGAGGAAATCACTGAGTTTCATCTTTTTACTGTTCAGAGTAGGAGACGAATATGCAAGCTCTTGGAATCTACCTGTACACCTGTACAAGGAAAACCTTATATTCCTTCTCTACATTTAATTCAGAGTTCATAATGCTTCCATTAATAACAGTAATAGCTCTTTCCGTGGCGTCACTGCATATACACTATACCAGCAAAACACAATTAATCTTTTTTCTATAGTCATTCGTGTCCATGATGCCAGAGTTAATGTAGTTTTCACCAAACCAGGCTGCAGATTTGTCATTATAATGCTTTTCACATTAGTTCACAGACCAGACCTTTATTTTTGGGCAGGCAGCTTAGTGGTACGATATAAACCAATTATTTGTCTCTAAAAAGTACCAATCTGCAACATACATATTTATTATGGACATGGCCGATACCTGCGATGGTTTGTCAATAAGCGAGGGGCTGTGAATATATTGTGTCTGGACCCGTGACCCCGTCTGCCTGAACGACAGATAACTTACAGTATTACTGCCACAGCCCAGTGGCCATCTATCAAAACACGGCAAAAAGTCAATATCAGAAGCTCGTCCCAAAACTCAAAAAATTACCCTGGTTAGAGGGAGGAAAATAAAAACTAATCAATGTGTGGTATGAAAGGAAGGGCCAGTCTTCACTGGGCTGTATGAATTTCTGATGCCTCTGCTGCTTAAGCTCCAGACTATCAATTACGAGATAAACAGGGTCTAGGTGATTGTTGTCATGGTGCACAGGGCTGCCATCCAATTAGATCTTGCGCCGACTAATGTGTTAATATCTTACATAATTGGTGTTGGGGGCTATTTTTTCCTCCCTCCCTCAAATGCCAAGCTGATTCTTATAGAGACTAATATCACACCATTAGCACAGTCTTATCGGGGCAAAGTAATATAGATGAAATATATAGAAGCGTACAGTATAATTCAAAAATAATTCCAGTGCCTCGACAGATTATTTTACGCATGTTTCCCAATCATCACCTTTTTTCTAGGTGCCTTTTTATTTCCCATTGTCAGGACAGAATTTTAATCAACAGAGTGTTCCAGCAGCAGATCACTTGATTGTTTTTGGAAAATGCATTTTATCCGTCCGTCCCGTCCCCCCCCCCCCCCCCCCCCCCCCTTTATTTATCTGTGAAAAGGCTCCCAGATAAAAAAATAAAAGAGTCAGTTTTTAGTTGGCAGAGACTGGAGGATAAAACCTACACAGACTGAGAGGGGGAAAAAAAACATTTGAGACCGAAAAAGTAAAGAAACAACAGAGCAGAGAGTATTTGTAAAGAGCAAAAGCAGGGGGATAAGAAAGAAGAAGAAAAAAAAGAAAGGAGAAAGAGAGAAGGGACCAAGGGATGAGACGGCTGCCTGGAAAGACGATTAGTATTCATGCGGCGTGGCGCTCCAGAGAGGATTAATGGACTCTGATGCCTAATATCCTGGAGAACAATTAATTTGCCCACAGTTTTGTCATGGTTGAAAGTCAAATGCTGGAACAGATCGATGCGCACAGCCGCCAGTGAAATCGCAGCAGCCCCTTCTGCCAGGCGCAGAATTTTAATTTCATCATCATCATTTTCCCCGGCTGCCACCCTCAACGAAGCTGTCCCTGACATGGCTGAGAGGGCCGCCACATCCCGACAGGCCTAGTGTGCGCACACACACACACACACATGCACACACAAAGATCACATTGAGCACACAAATATGAAGCAAACATTTATGTATACAACTGTTCAGTGAAAAACTCCCATGCAGGCATATGCATAAACATACAGATATTCCTCTGATGCAAACCTAAGTAGACATGACAAAAATCTGAACTTACATCGATATGAATCCTTCTCTTTGTATCAGTCACTGGTGTAGGATGCGTGGGTGGAAATACACATGCGGAAATCTGTGGATTTCGGTCCTAAATGCAAAGTGGGCCTTATACGCTGTATACGTTTACATTCATCCTCCACAGCCTTTGACAGGCAAGAGTTATACCACAGAGAACAAAGTTACAACAGTGAGTTATTTTTCCAGGTTTCAGAAGGGGGAAAATGACAGAATTTGGAAACAAAATGTGTACATAGCAAAAAAAACCCCCAACAAAACAACAACAACAACATCTTTCATCAGTCTGGTAACAGAGCTGTGGCATTGTGGTGTAATTTGCATTCTGCATAACTGTGAAGCCATCGGTATAAGTGCAGCCCTAAGAATCAAAGAGCCCCAAATCCACTGTCAGCGAAGTAGAAGAAAAATGAAAAAGAAGAAAATTAAATCATCCCGGACAACACTGATGCAAAAACACTGGTGGTTCAAGTCTTCACTTGGAGCGAACCTAAGCTAATAGCATTAATAACACAATGGCTCCTCGACGTCACCATCGGCACAGCGCCGATCGCCACGCGTCGCCAAACCATCATCAGAGGCGGTAAATATTTCATCAGGGATGCAGATGTGTCAATTAAATATATGTAGAGACACAGCAAGATCTCTCGTCTGACTCCTCGCTTTATTTGTCTTTTAGCTTCTCTGCCTTGCTCAAGGATATTCTCATTAGCACATTAATGCAACACAAATGAGAGGGACACAAGAGACAGCCAGAAAGCCAAGTGGGAAAAAATGAAGATGTGCTGTTTGATAACATGCATCACTTCATATGGCTAGCACAGTAGCGCTATGCTAACTTTGTGTGGCTAATGCGGTAGTGATAATAAGCGCCAAACTGCAGGCGTAATAAAAATAACGAAATCTAAAATAATATAAAAGTTTAAAATGCAGTCAGAGTCATAATCTGCTCTCCCAAGAGCTCTGATTTTAGTTTTCCGAGTTCATGAAAGTCTCTCACTCTGATCGCCTGCTCTCAGTTAAGTATTACCTTGCAGGTCTTGCCTTCATTTCCATGGTTTTTTTTTGTCACAGTTACCCTCTGTGAAAAAGAAAAAAACCCAGAGACATCATTCTATGAATTATTAAAGGTGCTGGTGCTAATTTATTTAATGAATTAAGAAGAGTCCGGTGGGGGGTATTTCAATAACGGAGCACTGTTAGTAGTGTTTTAATAAGGATGGCACACACTGATTGGGTAATTACATCTCAGCTCTCCCCATGCAGCTTCACTCCCACAAGAGGAGGAAGGAGTGTGAAAGTGGAGAAGTTGTCTGGCTTCTATATTTATCATAAAACACACATCACGACATGGAGTCCTACTCGCTGGCCTCCCATTAGAGATTGAATTGGGTTGTGCCTCACAGCAGTTATTGGTTATTGGATAAATGGGAGTGCAGTGCACAATCAATCAACGAGCAAATGTTTGTGAACACAAACCTACATGCATGTGTACACTATATGCACTTACCTGTATTTGATCTATGAAGTTTTTGTGGTTAACAGTGTCAAAGTAGGGTGAAACCTTTTGTCTATTTACATAATTACAAAAAGCTATAAAAGTTATTTTACATTTTAAAGCGACAAATACACCTAGAGCCCTTTAAAAGAAAAAATATATACATACAGTTTAAAGCCAAAATATGAGCCAAAACAACTTGCCTTTAATGAAAGATATGTAGTTTCATTGTAACTCTAAAATAATAATGGCATTACAGCCACAATGACGTAATAACACCAATACAGTTTTAATATGAAGCTTTAAAATGAGTGACAGGTCTTTATGTGGTTTTTCTGGCTACAAAACAAAGGCATACAGTAAAGATGCTCAATCTGTGCTTTGACCGTCTTCAAGTCCAGTCAAATAAACTTGAAATGTCTTTGTTTCCTGTTCAAGAAAATATAATAAGAATAGTAATACACTCCAATGCATTTCAGTGTGAGATCTATTAGGCATCTGGTGCACATACAGTTCTACAATCATCCATGCAGTACTGTAATTCGCTACAGGTGGTGTTAAATGAAACACCTACTGTAGCAAATTACCATGTTAAAAGCTTTTTTACTGTCTGTTGAGAGAAAAAGTCTAATATAAGCTTTAATTTGGTGATATAATAATTGCATGTCATTTTCTTTGCTTAGCTACACCCTTGCACTGTTTTATAATCTCATATTTAATATGCAGATTACTGTGTATCCACATTGTGCAGTATTCTGCTCTTAAGAATAGTGAGCAAATTAGCAGTTGCTTGATTACATAGGTAGCAATATTGCAAATGTGATGCATCTAGTTGAGTTTCCATAAATACCCCAAAAAAAAAAAAATCACAAGTGTGAAAAGGTGCATGTTGCAGAAATGAAATGCTTTGTGTTGTTTCAGCACTTCACAATTAATATGTATTATCAAACCTTTCAATGTGCTTTGTTTCTGCCAGCTAAGGAAACACTGGTATTCCTGTCCACAGCAACAAAACACAGGAATTTAAAATCAGGTGTCTGTCTGAGGTGTGTGTGTTTGGGGGGGGGTAACAACAGAATTGATCAATTCTGTTAGCACTTAAACACTTTTGCCAGTTTAACCAAAAAGTGGGAAAGAGCCACGAGGGAAAGTGGATTGAGGGAGGGACAAAAATAATCATTCCTCAGCAAAAATGTCAGGCTTGGTTATGAATTTTTTAGAAAGCAATAAAAATCCACAAGCTTCGCCTGGCTCTTGTCTCACCATTCAACACATCGAATAGCTTGCACTGTGATATAATGGAGAGGATAGTGAGGGAGAGAGAAAGAAAGACATAGACCATAACCAGGAGAGAGAGAGAGAGAGAGAGAGAGAGAGGCTGTCTATAATAGGGGCTTCATTGGTCCAGGGTGAGCCTGTAATGGGACTGGATCCCAATCAATAGAGATGCTCCTCAGGCCATTCGTAGGCGTAATGACTTTAGGTTTCTCAATAATTAAGATATTGTCACTGTGCTGACTGCAGGGTCAGCCAATCATTAACCCCATGTTAAATATGCCTTTGTTTTAATTGCTTTGCCTTAACTCCTCCAGATACGCAGGGATGAAAATTAAAGGGACAGCAACCATTTTTCTGCATGCATCCAAGAGAATCAGAGCGGGTGCGATGTGTGGAGATAGGAGCCCCGGGGCAACGTTGTATGTGCGCTGCTGAGATGCCTGTTATCAGCACATAACCAAATTATTAATAGTTCCTATTTTTAGCTTTTTGGAATATTTCCAAAGTTAATTGGAAAATATGTCTTTTCACAATCAACTGTGGTGGTGTTTTCCTTTAAAAACAAAAAAACAAAACAGCTTTCTAGAGGTATGACATGCAAGACCCCAGCAGGACTTATTTTGTTTAGAGATATTAAGAAAAATCCAGTGAACGACATGATCTGATTGTCATCATTTGGACCTTTTAAAAAGTTTCTATTTCTATAAGTTGTTTTTCATAATCCGGCCACCAAGGCTAAATGTGGCCCCAAAAAATGGGCGCTCATCCCTTCTCTCACTACTCACATGGTAATATTCCTACCTCACTTCCCCCATCCCAGCAATCACTCCCAGCCATTCCTGCCCCAGCTGGGTGATGAGAAACAATGAATTTATATCCGACGTGCTGTCATTCTTTTCTCTCTCCTACACAGAGTTCTGTGCTTCCCTCTCTGCTGTCTGCCGCCTCACCATTGGCTGTTGGTAAATGGACTAAAGCGCCACTCAATAGGCTGATGCACTCCGTCAAGGCGAGGGGGCTTGACCTTTCCTGGCGTGGGGAAACGCAATTCATATCGGCCCCAGACCAGCTGCCCGCTAAACGAACATCTCATCCAATTTCCAGACGCCTGCAACACAAAAAACAGGAGCGGGGGGTGGCTGGGTGTGTTGGGTGCTGGGTAGGCATGGCGGTAGAGTGAGGTTAGGGGGAGAGGGGCTTGTGGGCAGGGAAGTCCTGATGGATTTTAGATTGGTTTCTCAATTTCTCTTCACTCGGGAGAGGTGGGGGGAGAAATGAGACAAAGAGGAAAAACAAACACCAATGCTTGAACAGATACACACACACACACACACGCACACACACACACACACACACACACACACACACACACACACACACAGAAGGCAGCTTGAAAAAAAAAGGTTGCTTAAACTGACCTCTTGATTTACTGATTATTTATTTACTTGTTGAGGTGTTTATTATCCCAGGTTGTTAAATGATTTTATGGGATTTCACATGATATATCTGACTAGAACTCTGTTATTTTTTACGGATCTAAATCATCAACGCTAGACAGACTATTAATGACAGACCACCAAGAGAGATGGTTACTGTGGAGACCGCATTCCCTGAGGACTTACTCATGACAAGCACACAAACAGGAATATAAACACGCACACGCGCACATGGGAACCTACAACCTAAGATGCAATAAACTCCAGTCTGAATGCATCCACACTCACACTCGGATTCTTGCAAACGCACAAGGACAACCATTTGCTGTGACGGAAGGTGTTTTAGTGAGTGTACCGCTTCTTGTAACACTCGGTAGCTTTTAAAGCACAATCATTTATTAAATAACAGAAGCCAGTGCATGCTGCAAAAAAGGCAGAGCAAATTAAGTATGAGATTTGTCATCATATATACATGCAATGTAAGGCAAGTCCATTCAGATGCAAGGCAAGCAAATTGTCTGAGAGAGAAATGAGGATCTGCTTCAGTGTATTTTTGCATGTGCGGGTATGTTTGTCTGCACAATATATATGAAAGAGGAAGACAAAAATAACCACACACACTCATGCACACAGAAAGAAATTACAGCCGAAGTAGCTTGTGCATCAAAGCAATTGTGGCCTTAACACCACCAAGTTCTCTAACTGTACTGAAGATTGCTTCATTAATTTCACTGGCATCTACTACCACATACCATCTCTGCTGTTTGAATAAATATCTGATGGATTATAACATATTTATAGGACACTAGCTTAATTGATTTAGTGGAAATAATATGGTGTACGTTTCGCTTTTGTTACAGCTGATCTACATTTTAGCATTTGCTGCAGGGGATGTCACAGACCTTTTTGTGGCTGAGTTGGAGAATTCTTTTACAAAGATGCCTACACTAAGGCATGCAGACAAATGCGCTTATTCATAAACAAGCACACAAACACACACAGACACTAGGAGGTAAACAATTCCCACTATTGAGAGCAAGAGTTCTGCCTTGGGCAACAAACCAATCATAGCTCTGCTGTACGAGCATGTTTTTTTTTTTTTTTGGAGAAACAACTGGTATTGGTAATTTGGCACAGCTCCCTTGGACACAGGAATGTGTAAGCAGTGTGTCCTTAAACCGTGAGTATACCAAATGAGCCACACAGCAGCATCAAGATACAGGGACACAGTGCCTGAGGTCTCTTGGGTGCTCTACTTTACCCCGTAGCCCAGTTTCTGTCTAGCGGTGTCTGCATTGCAGTGTTAGGCCTGGCCCAATTAAACCTATTTAGAGAGCCTTCAGCCTTGGGCTCACCAGGGACTCAACATGTTAGCCTGCCTTCCAGAGACATGTGACTTCCTGTCTGTAAGAAAGACGCCTCATGTGGTATGATGTAATCGTTCAGCATTTTAGTGAAATATACACTTTTTCCATACTCACATTTAATGTTTGTTATTCTTACTACTTAAGTATCAGTGATACCTGTTTTAGTGGCGACTGTCCTCACAGCCCCTTCATTCTTGGAGGTAGTGATGGGTGGGATGTGGGATGTGGTTTGGCTACATGGATGGAGATCAAATTTCCTACACCCCACAAAAGCAAACACAGCTAGTCGGCAGTGTGTGCTGAGCATCCCTGGAGTCCAACTGCTGCTCTGAAACTAATTTAGCAGCCCATGCTGGATGGAGCAAACCTCTGCCCCTACCCTTCTTTTCGTCTATCCATCCATTCCTCTCTCTTTTCCTTTCCTCCCCTCCTGTGGCTACTCAGTTCTCTCCCAAAGCGTTACTCTTTGGAAGACAGTGAGACAGAAGTACAGGGGGAGAGGAAAGGGTGGGAGTTTGGATATGAAAAGGGGGGGAGAAATGGGGAAAGGCTTCTCTTCTTTCTGAAATCATGCTCTGGATCAGTCTGGAGAGGCCTAGCGTGTTTGGATTGGCATGGTGGCTGGCAGACAACAGAGGGAGGTGAAGCTGGAAGAGAGTTATAAATAAACATTTCAACAGGGTTGGGGAGAGGTGTCGGCAGGCCTCAGGCCATGGACCTTCCATGGGCTCACTGGCATCCTTCCAGGTCACATTACATGAGTAAAGTGCACACAGAAAAAAGTGTGTGTGTCCTGGTAATCATCACAGTGTGGGGACAACAAAAAAAAAATCATATACACGTCATGGGGACCTCTTGTGGCATAGGGACCAAAAGTCGCCTCAGTAGAGAAATCCTTTCACCTTTAAACCTGCAAGTGTCTGCAATTTGTAACTTACATACACGTTAGCATCCCTTGTACTTCTCACAAGGTCCTCATGGTCCTCATAAGTGATGACAGGGAAGCTGGTACATATCTACATAGAAACCAGTGTGTGTGTGTGTGTGTGTGTGTGTGTGTGTGTGTGTGTGTGTGTGTGTGTGTGTGTGTGTGTGTGTGTGTGTGTGTGTGTCTAAGACAACAGGACAAAGAGGGAGCTTGGGTTGCTATAGCAGTAAACTTAATGAAGACATCACTATTCCAACCTCCACACACAGAGAGAATTTGTTTGTTGTTACATAAATAAAAAATCTTCCATTTCCAGTTTTCTCACTGAAGATGTGCCAATGTTTGAAAATCCTCAAAAAGCCAACAAAGCACCTACTGTACAGTAGAAAAGAGTGAATCTAGTCCAGTATGTGGGCTTTTGTCTTCTCAGTGTATGGACTAGAAACTACTGACAGCAACATCAGGTTTCTGTACTTCATGTATGTTTGAAAAGCCCAATAAAATTAATATCAGAGTAATGTTATACAGTATATCTAAATTTACAGACAGAGTAATGTATGTAAAACTGAAGATAGATTATATGCAACTTAAACAATGTATTTTATGACTTCTGTGTGTGGATTTCTTTGTCCAGTATAAACGCAGCCTTCCAGATGTGATTTTTTTTCCCCACCCAGTCAGGTTTCAGAACTTCCCTCAAGTTCCTCTGTGCAACTCAAAATGCATGGCTGACAGAGCAGAATCCACAGTTCTGCTTTAGAAAAAGATACATTTTATTTTCATGGCTGCTTATTGCCGGCAGATTTTTATGGTTGCATTTTGGCAAAGAGAACTGGTGCTTTTGGCTTGAGATGTCCACATCTGTGCTCCACAGTGAGTTTCCCCCCCACTCCTTCACTGAAACCTTGCTGTAAATAAATAAATAAGGAGCAATGGCGTTCACATTTAGCAGGATACTCTGAGGTGTGGCCTTAGTCTACAGCCTACAGAACTGTGCAATAGGACAAAATGTCTTTGCAAAAAGAAATAAAAAATGTGGCTGCACCATTACTGCAGCAAACTTTGGGACTTCTTGAACCCATTAAGGCCTTCACGAAAATAAATCTTCCTATGGAAATCTGTAAAGACAAAACACTGTTGTAAAGGGCTAAAACAAAGAAAATTATGAGGAGGAATGGTGGATCCAGCTGCATTTTGAATTAAGATGAAAGGAAAAAAGAGAAGGGAAAGAGCCCTAAAGAAAAAAGAGAGAGAACTCAAAGGGAAATGTAGACCGCAAAATGCTATGAAGTCAGAGCAAGCCTATCTCTTTTTAGTCAGTTGTGGTTTTGCTGCACAATTTACTATGAAAACCTGGCAGTGTCCACGGGGGCTAGTTAGCAGATCCCACCTATATGACGAGAGTTGGGTGGCTTCACCACACGCTTGACCAGGGGTGAAGTGACTCATAAACACTTGGGAGTGTAGTGGTAGGACGGTGGGAGGTGTTCATCCACCTGTGGAGAGACTGCATGGCTGCAGTGCAGACCGATACAGCCGACCCTTCTCATTTATTGACGTGACAAGTGCTATTACAGTCTGAGAAAAAATAGGTCAAGTTTATTAGAACAAAAACAAAAACAAAAATCTTTGAAACACTCTTAACAAAGTTGCAAACAAATGCACTGTTTGATAGCAAACAACAATAAAATGTGAATGAGTTTGATCATGATTGAGACTGCTGGGTGGGAATGCAGTTCATTAGGCTCACTGTGTACATTTGGAATTTATATCTATAATGTTATTGTGTTTCATCGTACAGCTTACTGAACAGATTTTTCTATACAAATATTCTGAAAGTGGAAAAGCTCAATATGTGTGGCTTGATTTTATATTATGCTCTATTGCTGGTCCATTTTCCACACATATACGGTGTTAAACATTTGTGCTTTCTCCTTTTTTGTTTACCGAGCGACAGAGAGAGAGGAACTGGGATACAGATAGGGGAGGAAAAGCAGTGCAATACTATTAAAATTTCCTGTTTCTGTGGAGCCAGGGGTCTTCGGGGAGTGAGCTGAGAGGAGTCCTGGCGGCCAGCCGCCTCTGATGAGCCAAGACATACTGTGGAAAGGGGAGAAAAATCAAGGAACCTGCCTACAAAGAAACCACTTTTAAATAATCTTAATATAAGCCTTGAAGCACTCGATATAACCTACAAGAGCCTAATGAGAAATTAACTTAAAATCAGATAAGCACTCAAAACAATCACAGGAATGGCTTTGCAATGAAGTTTTCTAAACTGAAGCCACATTTTCTATGAAAAATCTCTTTTCCTTGAACAGAACCTCGCTACATTTTCTTCTTGCTCTAGGCATCTCATCTTCACAACAGAAACACAACTGTTTCAAATTAAATTTTAGTACCAGTTTCGAATAGTCTTTACCGAGAAAACATTCTTATAACTCGAGGTTTTTTTCGCACCGTTGTTTTTCACTATAAACACTCATAACATTACACGCTGCTCTACTGCCAAATTACAAAAAAGTAGCACATTAGTAGTACAGTTTGCATGGTGGTAATATGAATATATGTACAGCATCCATTAGAGCATTAATCAACAAGCTTTAAAATCCACTTTGATATAAGCAAAAACAAATATCAATAAAAAAAATATCAATGCACGTGAGCTGTTTGTGCAGCAACGAAACAATAACACAAGCCTCTTTGAATACTGTAATGTTTGTGGAGGCACGCTAACGAGAGTATTGCCTGTAACACCATATAGATTTCTTGTCCTTAAAATAAACTAACATGCACACAAATAATCACCAGCAGTTTTGCTTAGCTATGCAATCAGGATTTTGTTTTACATCAAAGCATCGCACATGTGCTTAACCTAAACTGGAAATCTGTCCAAGAAAGAATGAGGGATTGATTAGGGAAATTAAAAAAAAAAAACATATCAACTAAGAGGCGAATTGTGCAGAACCCCTGAAACTCCTAACCTACGCTGTAAGAGAGCCCTTTTTCTCCCTGAATCCTGCTACCAAACACAATCTCCAGCACTGGCAGCATGCTGCTCTCCTGACAGGCTTGAGCTCAGAGGCCTAAAGAAAACAAACTGACTCTGATTGTGAAAATAGTGCCGTAAGGCCTTCCTGGTGCCCGCCACTTATCTTACACAAGGCGAGCTTTGTGTACTGCGGGAGCTCCTTGCTGGCCCTCAACCATCCCACCAGGTGGAGACGTCCAGGGCCATATTCTCCCCCCTCTAACCTTCCCTCCCGCCATCGCTTTCTCGCTCTGCCCTCATGTGTACCATGTCACCTCCACTGAGACCGCTGTGTATATTTTGAAAGGGGAGCATCAGGAAATTGATGCACAGGCCCCACACAGGTCTGTGGGCAAAAGCAATTCCTTAACAGTTGGAGATGATGAGACTCCCAAACCACAAAATGCCAAACGGCGTTTCACATACACAGTATCTGGAATAATAGTTTAATAGATGGAAAACTAATAGCCTGGAGATTCAGAGGAGAAAACAGTGGATCAAGGATAACTAGTGTCAGGAAGTAGATGCACTAAAACAGAATTATTACAAGTACATTTCACAATACCTTTGGGAGAGTGCGGTAGCATGACATCATAGTATTATTGTGCATTTTTAGTACACAGAAATATGCTGAAACTCTGACATCTTGACTTGTTTCTTTTTTGTGACTTTTTTTTAAACCTTTTTAAGTAAAAAGGTTTCCTGTAACAGGAAATGAAATCATTTTTTTGCATATTTAAGGAGGTCATCAAGTAACAGTGTGGGAGGAAAAAATGTTAAATGAAAATTAGAGAGCAAAACAATTGGTCATTAGCGCAATATGTGTTTCAGCACTTGTGCACAACAGAGATATTAATACCACAGTAGTGACACTTTAGTTGCTGGGCATTGCTATTGGAGTGAAATTTGACAACAATCAAACAGCTGCCTCTCTGTCTGATGTTCAGCCAAGGCAGATCGTCAGTATAAGAATAGATGTTTCACTGTTGCTGACCTCAAAATAGTTGGATACAACATTTGTATCTGTGTAATTTGAAAGTCAGTGATAACACACCCACAGCTATGACTGATGTTTTCCCTGATGTCACAAGCCAAGTCAAACTTCTAGATGTGCCAAGCTAACTGGATAATAAAGATCCTTACCGTAGGCTATTTACTTAGACCGTCAGAAACAGCTTTTTAGGCCAGAAACTGATTAGTGCTCGTAATGTTCTCAACAACTAATCTAATTACTGTGTCTATTGCAAATACAACTCTCAAGTTTAAGAAAAAAATGACCCTTTCTTTTTGTGGTATTAGAGTAGATTTCTTTACTTTATATAGATGTAGAGTCAAAACATCGTTTTCTAACTTAATGGTGTGAAACCAAACTAAGTATAACCACAAATATACACCATGGAGTCCTTACAACAAAGTAGCTGTGGGACAGTCACGCAAGGAGTCAAACTCCAAAAAACATGAATGCAGTTATCTCCAAGATGAAACCTGTACTCACTTTTTCATGTATGTTACTGAAAAATCCAGGAAATTGTGAGTTAGATTCAATCTTTGACAAAAGCCATTATGTTAACTTCTTTCCCCCTCCCTGCCAGGCTGTTACTTGGTCTCCCACTTTGGCCCTGACTCAACAACCACACAGAGGATGACATTGACTTTGGCAACTCTCCGACTTCTCCACATTGAGACTGATCGTGTAAACTGTTATGACAAGTACTGGTTGGATTATGATTAATTGAAAAAGAAAATTTCAATTTGCTTAATTATCTGCTCCATCAGCCTTGGCAGCACATGTTGTTTTAGGGTTGTTAGCAAGTGTCACTAATATTCCTAAACTTTTTTTTAAAAGTAAACAGGACAATTTACATGAAATTGTTTACCTGCCAAACATGCAGACATAAATACCTTTAACCATTTTCTTCCTTTTAGAAATAAAAGAAACGCAACTTATGTTTGTTTTGTTTTTTTAAAGAGACAATATACCACAATACAAAAAATATGAACACCTCTGACCTAAAAAACCACGGCATGTTCTTCACCAAACATGTTTAAAGACACAGGTCCAGGGGTTTTCATTGCCCCAACTTCAGGCTCTAAGACAACATTACTTAAAAGCTTTGTACAAATCCTCCTGGCAGACTCTAAGGCTCAAATCCATCTGCCTTTAAACTGGTTTACAAGTGGATGAAAACACTGCAAAAACAGAGTGAGCTATCCCTTATACAAACGCCATACAGAGATTCACTCAGTAGCTGGTAAATTAAACGATACCTATGAGGTATTCTTACATTTTCCTGAAACACTGAAATGAGAGCGATTAGTTAAAGAAGGCGATGCTCTATAAAGTGACTGACTAAGAATGATCCCCACTGATCATTTAGAGGGCTGAACTTTTTCTGCTACTGCCACATTCCACATCTGTCAACAATTTTAGAAGAGTTCAGAATAATTGTGATTTTTTCCCCCCCCCTAGAGTAGGCTTGAGCTAGTTAGCATGCCAGTAACAAAGTAAGGTTACCATGCAGTCAATGGCTGATGCTCAGTAGATTAACAGCAACAGACAACAGCAAGTTCCCCTGGAGAGCTGATAAACAATTCAGAGAGATGTGGTATAACTAGAACCATAAGCCTGGTGATAATGGTAATTACCAAAAACACAAAGAAAACTCACCGACATGCTTATTGTTGAATAAATGCAACTAGAGCAACTTAGTATACACTACACGAGTTCATATTTTACAGTTCAAAAAAAATGCACCACGACAAGAGGCCTCAAGCAAACAAATATCAAGATGAGAAAGACAAACTCAAATCCTTGGACTTAGCTGGACTTTCTATTTGAGTTACATAGAAAGTTTATGTAATACTTAAATTCTTTATTGAATGGATTCTTCAACTAGGAAGCAATAATTTGGATAGTCATGTCTGTTTACTAGCTTTCAAGCTTCTCACACTCTGTGGTGAGGGTAAAACATAAAGATCACCAGATATTATGTGCAACTGCAACATCCTATTAACATGCACCTTCTACCATCAGGTAGAAATCGTTCAGCCTTTATTTAGTTGATTTTGATGTCTTTAAACCATTTAATACATTACTCTTACTTTTTGCTACTGTGGTTGGGTCCATTTCTGGAGGTATTTGCCTATATAGAAGGGTTTTCAACCGTCACAAATATGCTCTCATTCAGTTCCCCTGCTTGACGAGGCTCCCTTCCTTTGGTCGAACAGGGAAGGACGTGACAGTGGAGCACAGAAAGATTTTAAAAAAAGAAAAAAAATACATTGTGAAAAGTACGCACAGTTGCTGCAGTGAACAGTTTTCATTGTGTTAAGAATGTTTTGTCACTTGGTTTCAGTTCAGCTCTTTGTATGTTATAACTTGGTTCTTTTGCATGGCAGGTAAATAGACCAGAAACAGCACAGGTTGGAGCACATATTTGTGATAATGGGCACATTTGACAACAGACACTTTCTGCAAGTAGACGGGCAATCCAAAGCTGCCTACAGGCTGCTCATGTGAACCGTAACTTCCCTGTTAAATTGCCCAAATATGCTTGTTCTGCTCAGCCTTTGAACTCACCAGAAACACTGATGAACTTCTTGAAGTGCAGCATTTACTTCAATTCATCTCAGTTTTATTTATATAGCTTTCAGAGTCATATCGAGATGATTTATATTGTAAGGTAAACAGTATTAGCATTACACTAATAAATACAGAATCCTGATGACAGAGAATCCAGCGATTCTCTATGACACAGCACTTGGCGAAGGTGAGGCGAAAGAACTCCCTCTAGTTTTCTGCTTCCTTGGCACTAATATAAATCATATTAGGCTGTTTATTGCTGACAAATCTAAACCGTCTCAATATATAAACCTTCTAACACGGTTCTGGCTTCAGAAAGATATTTGGAAAAGAAATCAGACTGGACTTTGTCAGTAAGAAGAGAAAACAAATCAAGCTGATGACTGAGATTTAACTCTGCTGCCAGCTGTGCATATATAACTTCACATAGTTTGTAGACATAAAGCACTACAAGAGTGCACCTTTACTGCCATTCAAGACTATAAAGTTTGAATGGGGGTTAGCATAGAAAAGGGTAAGAATGAAGATGATGAAAATCCAATGATCTAATTTGTTCAATGGCATAATATGTTCCATATGAAGCATGAAAATACTAAGCTGAAAAGCCTTGTTTGAGGTACATACTGTTACACCAACCATATTTCAGTCGGAATTCATTAGGAAGTTGGGGTTACATATTTCTTATGGAAACAAAGAGAAATGAGAAATGTGGATGAGGTTGTTTTTTCCAAGGTCCTTGGAGAGTGTGTAAGTGATCTGAGACACTCGGGGTGGCGTCTGGATGAGCTTGGGTTTGGATCAGGACCCTGCATCTGGGGCACATGTGCTTTCAACGGGGACAGAAAGATGGGGATACAAAGCCAAAACCTCTCTTTCCCCATGTCTAGTTTTTTATTTGAATGAATTCAGAAAAGGAATCTAATGACTTTCCTGACCATGCCACAAATCTGCACTTATTCCTTTCTAACTTCAGAACGTATCTTTTTAAACAGCTCTCAAAGCAATGAATATGGTGAGGACAATAAGATTACTTACAATCAAATGTGTTTATGAAACAATGCTGTTGACACGCTCGCAGTGAAAAACGATCTCTGCTTAGTCCAGATCTCTGTGGCTAAATTTGTTTGGGTGTAAAAAGGAAACACAAACCAGCAACAGATACACAATCCTACTAAAAAAAAGGGAAAAATTATAGAGGAGAGGTAAAGAAAATACTGTGGATGTTGTTGTTCTTTGGCTAACAACAAACCACATCTAGTCATCCCAGCGGTCTCTTGGCATCTCTCCTGCTAGCCTTCCATTAGCAGCATCAGAAGGCCCGGGGCGGCAGACAGAAGTGTGACTGGAGATTATTGTCCTGTGTGCTTGTTTGGGTTAAGGCTTTAGATGGGGAAATGGGATTAGGATAGGCCCGGCTGGAGAGACACACACTAATGGGAAGCAGAGGAGCAGTCGCCTGATCCTCCTCCACTCACAGAGAGCAACCCTGTTATCCCACCTGATTGGATTAGCCCCCTGTTAAATGTGCTGTGATAAGGGTGGACCACTGCTGAGACGCTCCTCGGTTGCTGCTGGGGTGGAAACATGCAGATACTGTATAGGGAGCGAACAGATTCCATCACACCCTTTTCAGTGAATGATGTGCATTTCATGCCTAGCACTATTTTGACTGTGATGACACAATTGTGGTGTAAACAGAGTATTTTCGGTGAGAAACTTTTTGAGAATTTTCATACATACGTAAGTCCTTTTTTTACCTCCTGCGATGTATCGCTGTAATATAAGAATATTTCCTGCAACTGCACCTTGCTTCCCTGGGCTTTTTTATATGTATGCAAATCTTCAAGACTTAAACTTGCTAATTGCAGCCACTCTACCAATCAGACAGTAATTACTGGTATCCTGCCTGCCTTTCCTTCCAATGGCTGAGCAGCTAATTTGAGCTGTGGTTTAAACAGCTGGAAAACAGCATCCTGTGGCAAAACTGCAGGCCTGTGTTTGAGTGTGCATGCCTGCGTGTGCATCTGTGTTACTATTTATGTATGGCGCATGGAATTCTTTTTGGAAAATATGGTGCGAGCTATGATGAATTTAACTAGCAGGAAAATGTGGGTAGATGTGTGTAATGTATTATTTCTACAGAATCAGGTCCATACCCCCTGCTCTGCCCGGTAAAGTCGCTGCCCATATCAATATGTTAACTCTGCCTGACTTACCTGTCAGAGTAGACCCCTTCTCTGTGATTGATTAACAATTTATTCATGTTTCCTTTTTTGCCACAGGTTCAGGTGATACAGCATGACACCTAGCACAGACTGTAGCTGATGATTGGATTAAAAAGGTTACGATCTCATAATTGCTTTTAAATTACACTCCATGCGAGCGCGCGTCATTAATGTAATGATTATCCACATCGCACCAATCTTATCCCAGTGAATCTTTAACCATTTAATCTTGATAAGGTGACATGTCACACTCATCATCAAACACACACCTAATCTTCAAAAGGGAAAAAAGGATTTGGAATTTCAGAGAAACCAAACTACTGCAAAAAAGAGATCCAGAGGCATCCAGAGGGACAAAAAGTGCCATTTCTCCCACCTGCTGGTCATTCGCTGGACATTTTGGTGCAGCACTAAAGCCACTAACTTCTGCAACAGTGAGGTAAAAGTGCAAACCGTGTAATCAATTTGGCCAAAGCCACCATCAAGCTGACAGGCACTTACGGAATTAGCCCTTGGAATACAGATCGCTGTTAGCTAATTAACTAAATTGTTTTTAATGTGGGGCATGTACAAAGGCCACCACTCCCTAATGGCCAACCTGCTAGAAATGTTGCTGTTTTGCCCGCTACAAAGCAGTCATAACTAAGCCTGTTTAGTGAAACAAAAGTTGGATTAGTAAGAAGAGAAGGGCGTGTATTCCTTTACAGCTCATTACAATGTTTATTGTTAATAAGAGGCATGAAAAAAGTGATATTTTCTGAATCTATTTTAAAACATTTGCAGATGCTTATTTTCCCTTTCACTGCTTTGTGCCTAAAAGACTTTTCTCCTCCAGAGTCCTTTTCACAGTTGCACTACTTTTCAAATGCAGTGTATTTCCCATTGCACGTTTTGCTGTTTTTTTCCCTCATCTCTCGCTCATTAGTTGCAGATCTGTGGCTTTGGCAGAAACAAATTGAGAACACATTTCCATCCTTATGTGAATGTAATATTATTTTGTAAACAACAGTAACAGTTTATGAACTCTCAGAAAACAAGCAGGAAATATAGAAATACAATTGATATGAGCTATTCTGCTGGCAACTTGTAGAAAAAACATTTTGCAGCCTTTTCCACTGCAGTAGAATATTTTCCACAAATTTGTGTTTTGTTCATCTGATAAGTTCAAGGAAGAAGAAGTGCTTTGTGATCATGCTACTGCTATAAAGATGTCAGGAGAGTAGGTTTTTGGCTCAGTTATGGACAAAAACCCCAGGACTCTGACAGGTAGCAGAGTAGAAGGCATTCTACTCTATTAAAAGGTAACTGGTTCAAATCAGAAAGGACATCTTAACTGAGGACAGTCTGAGGAATGATTCAGTAATGAAGTCTCACAAAGAACAGGCTCACTCTGTATTTCTAAAACTATGATGCAGTTTTCTTTATATAATCATAAGGGTCAAAAGACCAAAACAGCAATAATAATAATAATAATAATAATAATAATAATAATAATAATAATAATAATAATAATAATAATAATAATGGATTGGATTTATATAGTGCTATAACCCCTTTCTTTCTCACTGATTACAGAACACTGCAAAGATTTTCTCATTGGTGGCTTTTCCACTGAATCTAACAGAGAATTGCACTGTTTACTCTATGTCCTCTGCAATGCCTGTTTTTCTTTGCGTTGTTGCTTTATTAAAGTGGATGGTTTCAGGTGCAAACACAAAATTTAACACGTTACACCCCATGTCAAACATCGATCACTAGAGGAAAATGTTTAAGATACAAACATCCTCTGTTTCGGGTTTTGGATTACACTCCAACAACTTCATTACAGACAATAGGCAGCTGTGGTAATGTATTAGTGACCAAACCGCTACTAAAGAGGTTTTCAGTGCAGCATTTAATGATTTTTTTTTAAACAACAGCCAGCATCCTCTTGCAACCACTTGGCAATTGGTTGGGGAATGCATATTTTTCCCTAGTAAGGTTCCCAAGGGTTGCCAACTGGTCTCTAGGCCTCTAGATGGTATGCTGTCTAGTTTGTTTTTTAGATATTATTGCTTTCTTCCTTTCTGCTTCCTCCCACACTCTAAAGACCTGCAGTTAATGGCATTAGGTTGATTGGTGATTCTAAACTGAATGGTTGTCTGTCTCTCTGTGTTAGCTCTGCATCAGATTAGCGACCTGTACGGGGGTGTTACCTCGTCTCATAGGCTCCAACCACCCCACAACCCTGATAAGCATAAGAGAATTCATAGGTAGACTGATAAATGAAAAATGTGGAACATTCAGAAGAAGAAGCAAAACTGTGTGGTGTGGTCACCACAGCAGGTAGCTCCACATGTTTGCTTGAAGTTTTATACTGGATTCCCTTCCTGACGCAGTCCCAAGGGGGATTTGTAAGCTGACCAACCTTTTGTTTGCTAAATGTGTTACCCACTACATCATTTGAGGCACTTCCAAAGTGAAATGATTATGAAAAAAACAATATTTAAAATGTATGCCCCACCTTTTAAAATTCACAGCCAAAGGCAAATGAAGCACTCCTTGAATCAGCACTTGACCACGTGCCTGCACACAACAATCACAGCTGTTCCCTGCCCCGCAAAGCTTTAAGTTTGCTGGACTGGTAATAATATATTAAAAGACAGATAAACAATAAAAATCAAATGTCTTGGACAGATGAATGTGAAGACCTTGTCCCTCGAACAGGATCTTCATCCGCTGCTTTGAAATATTTCGGAATCACCATAAGTGACACTAACCAACTTTGTTGTGTCTGCACCGTGAAACAGCACAACTCAACTTCGTCAACCACCTGAAAACATACTACAAGTTTAGGCCAAGAAAAGCAGTGCAATGGCTGCTAATGTGAATTATCCAACATCAACCCAGCTCTCCGCAAAAGTGAGAATGTTCAGTGCGTCAGTGTATCCACCCAGCTCACAAAGACGCACTGAAATCGCCAACGGAATCACACAACGTAATTTGACCAAAGACATAATGAGTCATGAAGGCTTCAGGGAAAATAACCTGTGCTGCATGGAAAAGGTCGCGGAGGGAGGGGCGGGGGGGGGGGGGGGGCTCACAGTGGCTAATGCCTTAGCTACACGTTATTTAGCTCAGACTTTTTATTTATTTTATTTACTTATTTATTTTACTTTTCTTCCACTTCTACTCGTTACTCAGCAAAATAATCATGACAATCATTTCAGCCAATATCGTGCAGCCCTAGTAGGGACATTTACTGTGGCAACACATTAACTGGCCTGCATGGAAGCCAGGTAGATAGATCTGTGTCCAACTGGCTTACACGTGTGCTCAAACAATATATGTATGTTTATACCTCCATTTCTGAAGTGTATTTTTCAGTGTATGATCCTGAATATTATTAGCTTAGCCGTGTTTGTGCTTTGAGCTTGTGAATGTATGTGTGTATTTCTCATCCAGAGCAAGTAGTGAAACCTAATTGCTTGCAGATGGAGGATTTTCAAGTGTTTAGAATGAAGTTGGTTTCCAAAATGGGATAGGGGGTGCTGAGCAGTCTGCAGTTAGAGACAACCCGCCTGCATCCCTCCCTCTGCTGAAACCAATGCCTTTCTCTTTCTCTACTCACAGGAGTAAAGGTCAAGGGTCGCAGGAGAAGATCTCTGTGATTGGACACAGGCCTGCTGTATCAAAAGTGGAAGACATATTAAAGCTGCTGTGTGTAACGTGACACTCCCGTGTGTCTGATCAAAGTAGTATCATGAATGAAAAAATGCCATAGCTAAACATCTCCCTTTTAATCAACAAATGTATAAGCAAATACAAAACAAATGAGGGAAAAAAGAAGAAGAAGGGGGAAAAAAAGACAAGGATAAATGCTTGCATACCACCCAAACCTTGCCCTACCCCTCCTCTTATCCCCCAATCCTTCTTAGGGGGAGATAAAGTGTTCCAGAGACAGAGAAGCAAGCACAATTTCAAAGATATATCAGAGGGAAAAGATGGAAAAGTGCTTTTAATCTTGTGTAACCCTATAGGGCTCTAAATGTGACGGGCTCCGGAGAAAGGATCCTTTAAAGAGGACATATAATCCTAATTAAAACACAGAACAGAGGTACCACTTGATCTAAAGGGAGCATACAACCATCTTCTAGTTCAGGATCTTTTATTGCTTTGGAAGCCACACTAATGAAATAATGGTTGCAGTCTAAAGAAGCAAATCAAGCGATCACATTTGCTCTAATGAATACCTTCACGTTATGCAAAGGTCTATATGTGCCATGTGTAAGCTGATGGTCCTTATAGCATTTAATGTGAAAAAGACAGAAATTGTCTGATTTATTTCTGCTATATGCAGTTCTGTATTTTTAATCTATTTTGCAACCAAAAAACTTTCACATGTATGGTCAAAAAACGATAAAAGAAACCCTTTCCTATTTGAGCTGATAGTTTAGTTTAAGCTCTTTGGCCGAATATTTTAAGTCTGCCTTGCTGTGCAGTCCTGCCCCCTGAAACACACAAACATGCACACACGCACCATTCCCCTTTTTCCACTGATCAAGGTAATTGAGAACAGCCATGTCACCCAACTTCTCTGTCGTCCACTCCCAGTGCCCCTCCCCACGCTCATGAAAACCCAGACATCTGGTCCGCATACACCCCAAGTCTTCATCCCCCAGTCACCTCTGAGCCCCTGTCCTTCTCAGGAGCAACCAGACAGACTCCCAAGACATTTGAGTGTTTTTAGAACAAGAACATAGAAGAAAAAGAAAAAAAAAAACAAAGCCCAAAGAAAAAAATAAATACGGAGAATATCCTAAAGAAAAACCTACTGCAATGCATAAGTAAAGATGCTGTATTTATGGATGATGGGAAGTGAAAGTCTAATTCTAAGTTTTATGTATATGTGCATGAGGCTGTGTGTGTCTATGTGTTCATCCCACAGCAGCAGCGGCGGCGGCAGCAGCAGCAGAGGCAGTGTAAGTTACGTGTTACAGATAGAGATCAGGCTGGGACAGATTTAATTAACAGATATCTCTCCTTAATGTAGATTCTTTTGGCTCCCTCAGATACACCCCTTGCGCTTATCCAACCAGAAATAACTTATCTTAGCTCTGCACTAGTCTTAATGTATTTCTTACAGCGTTTAAGGAAATGGAACAGGGGATTCGGCAGAGAGACTACACCTTCATGTTTACTCACCGCTAACAGCAGTGGACAAGATTAGCACTCAGGGAATTGTCTCAAAAATCTGCACTTCTTATTACATTCACATACATCCTCTGTGTCAGCTTTTTACTCGCTGTCTTCGGAAAATGCGTGCATGCATGTCTGTATGTGTGTATGTTTTAATTTGCCCCCCATAAACTAAAGCTAATAGAGATTTGCCCTTTTAACTATCTCTCAAGGTGACCAGATTACTGACATCAATTAAAGCAGGTCCGGTTGGCTGGAAGCCCATAGCACACACTCACCCTGAGAGGAAAAGAGGGGATCATCATCCGATAAATCACCAAAGGATGGGAAAGAAGGGGAAGAAAATATAGGATAAAAGTGACTGAAACTTGAAAAAGCAATGGAGGGATAAGCACTCAGTATTCTCATAGAGCATATTTGCCCTACAGCAGGTTACACAAAGCCCATTTCACCGATTCCTATAAAGTAAATAAAGAAATTAATTTTAACGCTTATGGATTTCATATATATACATATTCAATGCTAAGTACAGTCCTCCTATGTTCCACAGTTCAGCGATCTGGAAAAGTCCATGGGATGGAAGAAGGAGAATATGAAGTAAAATTGAAGACTATTATTATATGTCAATTATGAGGTTCAAGATGAGAAAGGTCAGGGGCAGTCTGGAGAAACTGCACTGAAAATGTCCTGATGAAATGATCAACAAAGCATGTCTTTTGTTTGTTTGTTTGTTTTTGTGCACAATATCTTCACTGTTATTAACAATTAGCAGTGCGCTAGTTGTTGGCACATGGATAACCCATGTTGTGTGTCCATGTTTGTTGTCAAGTGTCTGACGAGGTTCCGCCTATAAGTGTAAGTAAATGTGGGTGACAAACTGACAACTGGGTTTAGATGTGCATGCGTGCGTTTCTCTGTTATTGTATGTGCATGTGTGTCTGTGTGTGCGTACTGGAAATTGAGTGTGTGCATGTTAATCCTTGCACATGTGTCTCCAGACTTCATTTCTGATAATTGTAAGCTAAAGTTTCTATGGTGTGAGTCATACTCTTATTGCAAGCCAGGATTATAGTACCTTGCAGATGTGAGTGTGGATAGTTACTGTAGACACACAACCTGTGAGAACCTGTTTTTATTAAACTGCTTTCTAGTCCTTCTGGAGTACACTAGAGGATGAGTTTCACACAAGCACAGCGAATCAGCATCTGCACTCAGATGTGTTCTTCTCTTTTAAAGGTCTGGCTAGTTTCCTCTGCAAATTATCGTACCTTTGATTATCCTTAAATTCTTTTAAAGTCAAATTGTATAAATGTCTGTGACCTTTTATCAACACATGAGCACATGGAAAGTTGTTCCCTTTGTAGCCCGTGCACCAAAAGGTAAACCAAAGTCCACACAGAGCCTGGTGCACCCCTGGTTGTGACAAAATTTACATAACTAGGACCCTAACTGAGCATTATGAGTCAGACAAGAAGCAGCCTATTTCTCTCATACTTAAACTTGTGGATACAAAGTAGTTCACATCATAACAGAGGAATGTGAGAGCCTGTGGTTTGTTGGCTTGTTTAAGAGACATATCCACAGACTGAGCTTCCGTATTTACTCTCAGTCTCTTCTTTTCCACTAATTCCCATTTGACGCATTATACAGGTGATGTAGCATCATTGTCACTGCGTGGGTGAAATTTTTACTAACTCCCATGCAGACAAGGAAAATACTTCAAGCACAGATTCCATAAGGTGATCTGAATTTGGAAGATATTTTCAGTATCCAAACAGATATTCCCGCCTCACATGTGCAACCAGATGACAAAATTAAAAGCATAGCATGCCCATTCAGTCACACCCATGCGCACATGCACGATAAGTCCTTCATTAAATGGACTGAAATACAATCCAATGACACATAGCACTCTGTTTAAAAGCATACTTTGAGGGGAGATGAGGAACTTTAATTAACCTGTGTTGCAGATAGGAGGGAAAGAGCAGTTATCCTGTGGCCTCTGGCATAGCGCCTGTCCAGTGCTGAAAGGTGAAATATATTCATATGGATCTTAAACCACCACCACGAACACACATTAACCTTGCAGGTGTGAACACGGGCAAAAATTGGGAGCGAATGTAGACAGAAGGCATGCAAGGATTACAGTGGCCAATGAGGGAGCAGGAGTGAGATGGAGAGGAGAGAAATTTTCCGCCCGCTTCACAGTCAACAATCCAATCGATAGTGCAGGAAACATACAGTGAATTTTCATACATCTGCTCCAGACAATGTGGGGAGAATCAATTTAGGACATTGTCCGACGCTGCCCTTTCTCAAATGCAGCACGCAACAGGAAATGGTCCACTTCAGATGTATTCTTGAGACAGGAAATGCTCATTTTTGTTTTGAATGAGGGTGCTGTTTGGGTAGAGTGTGCAGAGAACGGGAAATAAGACATTCACTTATTTAGCGGTGGATTCAGTGGACAATTACCTGCTCTCATTCTTGGAGATTTGCTTTCTCACACATAGCTCAGCTGGGCAGTGTTGAGAAAAGGTAGGGTTGTAGTGCACGTGTGAAAGCAGTTTAAAAGAATTTAAACTTACCCCTTTGTTTTGTTTAGTGTTTTTGTATTTAAGACATTTTTATTTGATTAAATAAAACTGCACTCCTAATCTTGTCAGGTTGTGACGCACCTCGTGGCCCTGTGGCCTATTCCATCTCTGGTCCGCCCTCGTTTAAACTCTCCTTGTCTCTGTGACTCTTTAGACCTTTGGTCCAGCTTTCCCAGACGGTGATTTAAAATAACAATTGCGTGCATATCAGGTTTCAGGCCTCTGAAATAAATGTGAGATGAGGTAATAGGATCAGTCCAGAGCCCCATCTAAACTTGTCTCTCCCTTGTGTGCGTGCATGCATGTGTGCACCTGTGTCTTAAATATTTGTATGTATGTTTTATGTTAAAGTCAAGCAGCAGTGTGTTTGCAGTGTATGCAGGCATATGCATTTGCTTATAAAGCCTTTATTCGATTGTATTGTTTTGCATGTGAAATACAGTGTGTGAAACATAAGTAAGAGCTCAAACCTTTTACAAAAAACCTATCCACATCATATTGGGCAGTAAGCATGAGCCCTTAGTGCCTGTTTTCAATTAGATTGAGAGTTAAAACAGCATTAAACTCTTACATGGTTTCATTGAGTCAAAATTACTACTCAATTAATACCTCATAAAGTGGTCACAGAGTTAACGATTGAGCAAAGAGACAGAGTCATAACGTTACCCATAACATTAAAACAAGAAGTCAGGGTTGCCTCACTGCACAGGGAGAGACACAGGATGCTTGTTGACCCTGTAAGTGCCAGTGAGTAAACACTAATAATAGCTTCCATAAAACAACTCATATGGCACTGTGGGCCTGGCCTATGGGGAACATTAAAATGCAGTGGCTCAAGGCACCCCTTGAAAGATCTGGGCAGAAGTGTTATGGTTTGTGTGACAGTGGTGAATAGGCAGCATAGTGAGGTGATAAGAGCGACTCGTGGAAACAAAGAGCCAGAGGGACAAGCAATTACAGAGGAGAATAAAAGCTGCCATAATGCTGGAAAAGAAACTAGCGGTGGAAGCGCTGCAGTGATCAAGCAGGGCCCTGATTAACTGTAATAGCAGGAAAATGTTCTTCTGATTGGGAGGGAAAGCAGGTGAGCAAGGTGTTTCTATTCTCTGGGATGATTTGTGGACTTCTCAGCTACCTCTGGATAAAATGATACAAACTCAATCTAACTACTGGAAAAGACGACAAAGTTCAAAAAGTCGAGCAGCTGAGTTTCCTCTCATTCTTTACTCTGTTCAGAGCTTTAAGTTCTTCCACCGCCTAACCCCGGTCCAGCTTTCTCTCAAATTCCACCCGTTACCTCCCCCTCTGCATGGCTTTATTAAACACAAACCCCGGGTTTAATCTCACAATAACACGTTTGTCGCACTGCAGAGACAGGAGCGAAATCGCTCACTCCTATCCTCCCACACGTCCCTTCTATTCTTCCGGCCGCTTCACTCGAATGACAGGTACCTTTCAGTCTGGTAATCATTGGTTAAGTAGCCATTTTCCATTTCTGCCCCCTATTGAAGGCTGGCCATGTAGAAAAGGCAGGGCCTTGTAGGGATGGCTGCTAATGGGGCGACAGACAAGGCTCTCCCATTTTGTCAGAGGGAGCTGAGAAGGAGGGCCTCTTATCAGCAGGCCACAGCCACCAATTTTTCATCAAATTGGCTTCTCTTTAGCACCTCCCTCTTTCTCCCATTCCCTTAAGAGTACTTGCCACCATTCCCCTCATTCTTGTAGTTCCTTCCCAACATCCATAACTTTTAATCTAAACGAAGAACTGAGAGGTAGCCTTCTTTCCCCTTAAGGAGTGATGATAAGTTACTTTGTTTACTTCACAGGTTGTTCAAAAAAGGCAATCTGCTCTTCTGGAGAAGGCCATGAAGAAGACTTCTGTGTGACAACTGCAGAAAAGCGGGAAACCTCTATTCTGTAGTTTTCCACTCCAAATTTTAGCACTGACTCCAATTTTTAAGTGAAAACACTGAAACACCCTGTGCCATAATATGCAATCAACCATTATGCATCGCTCCCTTTTTTTTCTCAGCATTTTTCCAAATATTCCTACACATTCGCTTTTATCCAAGTATGTGTGCAATTAAAGTGTAATCTCCTCTCATGCTCCCCCCTCAGCCCCATATGTTGTTGAGTGGTGAAGCTGTTGAGAAAGAGAAGTGTTAACCTCCACTCCAAACCGCAGGCAGAAGGGCTGCATTCCTCCCTGAGTACTCAACGTGCTGTTTATCTGCATCCATGCACTCTGTCACCATGGCAACCCCAACCAAATACACTGGCCTGTTCAACTCTGTTTAATTTTTTCCTCCCTTTTTTGATTTCATCATTGGGCTCCCATGCTCACTCTCACTAAGATAAACAGAGATGGAGCCCATACTCAGCCAAGCCTACTTGAGTTTATTTTGAGTCTCCGCCCGGTTCGGTCCATGACGCTGTTTCGCCATCCCTCTCACTTTTCACAGCTTGAAAATTGGAAAACGCTCAGCATTTGTCAGGCAGAGGAGACTGGAGCTGTGGTTTAAGTTGGCTCGGCTCATCTGAGACATAACGCCCCAAATAGTTTCTGAGCAGCGTGTTCACTGCATGGCTTACGACATGTCAAATCCAGAAATGAGACTAGTCTAAAAAAGCGTGGCCTCTGGGAGCAGTGAAAAATTCATTATTTATCTGTTTACAGACTGTCACCACTACCCGAAATAAACATTTTTTTCCCCCATTTGTTACACAGAGTACACACGTGCAATCGCACACAACTGGTCATATTTAGGAATCAAGCGATGCCAATGAGATGAGCCCTAAAAGTCACATTAATGGAGGGAGCCTGTAAGACAACACTTTGTTCTCTTAATTAGCACTTCTTTTTTCCATTCAGCCGGTGTTCCAATGGTTGACTATTCCTTTATTAGGCAGGATTCCGTCTCCAGCTTTCCAATAGGCACTTAACTCCTGCCTAATAGAGGATTTTCCCACACTTCCTCTGACAAGCCATTCAACTGAGAAGAGTTAATTTGTTTCTAATGCTTGGCTAATGGAGGATTCTGATGGCAGGAATTGAGTGCTATTTTTGGGGGGGGAGGGGGTGGAAGGATTGACTTCCTTGCCACACACTCATCTTAAATTAAGTCTATAAGATGAAAATTTTTTCCCCATTTAAACCGCAGAGAGTCAGTTTACCTCAAGCTCTTGAGAATAGAAAAAGACGGCAAAATGGAAGTCAGTGTAGCACAGTTACACTCTACTAACCTGAACTGAGGGCTGAGAGCCCTTAAACTCTCATCAAGAGAGACACAGTTTTTCACCCAGAAAGCATCTCTCCTGCAGTGGTGCATACATTGTTGCTTTTTTTCCTCCCCCCTCACTGTGGATGTCAAAGGAGGGAGTCTAAGGGACTATCTCAGTTCTGCAGTGGCCAGTCAGTTAGCGTCTGATTGACAGCCTGTGGCGCTATCAACTGTCCTGCTGCACAGCAGGAGTGTCAGGGAAAGAGAGTAGGGGGTGAGGGTGAGGACGAAAGCAGAGCCATGCCTGGCAAAAGGGATGAGGCTCACCAAGGGCTATCTGGAAATAGCCCAAATATGGCTCTTCTAATCAATCTAATTCCGTCTGCAAGCTTTGGCCTTCTCTCTCAGACGTTTCACAGTGTCAAGATAACCTTATCTTAACCTGCCACATCCTTTACAATTAGCGCTCTCTCTAAAGACACTCACAAACACTCACACAAACACACACGCACATAGATGCTCTTGTGTTTGCACGCACAAATCTTAAACTGGCCACATGCATGCTCTGCAAACTGCTACCTTCTATTAATTATATGTTGCTTTAAATTTAGCCTGTCTGCATTTAAATACAAAAACAATGTACTTATGCATAAACATAGCAAACCATTTGAAACCATCTTTTTTAATCCTCACTTTGGCTACATATCTTAGTTAGTTTGTATTAGCTGTCAAACATTTAGCATGGTTGGAGAAGTGGAGTGCATCCACTGGGATGATGCATGACAATAGCGTGAAAAGCCGTATCACAGGAAAGCTTCAGCTCTGCTCTGCTTATATTCACACCTGTGTTCTGGAAGAGCGAGCAAGCAGCGCGGCGCATCGTACACCTGTGACAGATGATTGGAGCATTTTGGTGCGGCTAGCGTGTTGTGGGGAGGGGTGTGTAGTGGGTGTCTAAAGTCTTGTGGATTATGTCGTGACATTTCAGATGGGCGGTAGTGAAAGGCTATGAAGATGAGACTTTAATGAGGTAGCAGGCAACATGGCGACATGTACACCTGCTCAGCTCCTGATTGGCACAGTAATCGTCCACTCAACGGTCCTGTGGGAGGGAAAGCAGAGACAGCAAATCTTGATGGAAGTATGGGCAGATGAAAGAAAATCTGTCAGGAATTTATATGTTTATGTTAGCATAAAAGATAGGTACATGTCGCTTTCTTGTATTGGAGGAGCTGGGGGGGGGGGGTCCTTTTACATGCTTGGTTTTATCCTGGCCAATCTTAAAATATCTCGGCAGAAGATAAATCTCAGCAAGGTCATACTAACAAAGACTTTACCTCCTCCCTGTTTTTTCTTGCCTCAGATAACTCTTTGGATTTCAAATACCTTTTCTGCTGCCTTCCATGAAGTCAGGGACACAAGCTGGCTATTGATCCACTGCTTCACCGTTTAATGTCTGTGCATTCAATGTATGTTTGTGTCTGTGCCAGGAATAAATGTGTTGGTGCTCGCACAGCTTTGTTTGTGTCTGCAAAATCAAGCACACACACAGAGACACACACATACAAGCTGGTGGTGACTTGTCAGGATAATTAGGACTAGTAATGAGATGTTGTGGGTGGAGTGCATTCACTTTACCAGTGCTGATGACCAGTGCCCTTGAAGTCTATCAGAGGGACGAGGCAGTAACAGAGAAAGCACAAATACCACAGTGTTTTAGAGAGCATTCAGCAGACGTTTAAACAATGCTTCCTGTCTGCATAAATAACAGAACGTTTAGGAGTTATATCCGATGTGGAATAGGTTGATTAAATAGACTCTACCAGCGACTACTAGCACCACCCAGAGCTGTCTGCCCCTCATTTGACACCGCATAGCAAAAAAAAGGGGGGAAAAAAAGATTAAAATAATTGATCAATTTACTCAGGGACCAAACTGATCAATGAGATACATTATTAAAAGAAGGCTATTGATCAGGATGGAGGCAAGCCGAGTAAAATGTTTACCGCAGCAGAGAGGCCGGGATCAATTGTGCGGCCAGTGCAGTTGAATAGAGCTCCATTTGGATCAATCTGTGATGGAGCAATAGGGCGTATGGATCTGCCCACTGTTCACTGTCCCTTTGTAGCAGATGAAGAATGAAAGACCTGAAATACAGTGAAGATCAAAGCTGGGTTAAGACAGACATTTTTGTTGCAACAAAAACAGACTTTCATCAGTGAGAATGTGAGAAAAGATTCCACTGGGAGCTGGCTTCCTTGCTCACTGTTTTTATACAGAGTATACAACGTGCATGTTTGCATTACAGACTTTTACGTCATCGTTTGCTTACCCTCATTCTTTCCAATAATTGATGTTTAAAAGTGAGGCATTTTAAATCATGTCCAATAATATGATGTATGGCCCGACCCCGCTCTTGGGCAACACCTAAAACGGGAAACTAACCCTACACAAACTGTTTCTGCGTGTTCCCATAAACGAACGCATGTCGCATGTGTGAGCCAGTTTAAGTATGCATGCACAGCTGTACGTGCACGTGAGCATACGCGTGCGCCGAGCGTGCGTGCGTGCGCACAGAGTGTATGTGTGACTTTAGCGGCTATTGATTGTGGGCAGGAGCATTTTAAAAAATGTCAACACACACCACTACTCCACCATCAGTTCAAGGAGCTATTTTCCACACAAAAGAAAGCTTTGAGGAGAGAAAAGAGAAGGGCAGAAAAAAGAAACAGATTTTAAAATGTGCTCTAAAGAACAGCAGACCAGCAGACTCAAGGCTCCTCTCTTCCCTCCCTTCTTTTCTGGCTGCTTTCTTTGCAGCTATAGAAAGGAACAGAATGATTGTGGGCTGCGATCGGAGGGAGACGGGGGTTACTGAATAGACCTCAACTCTTTTACAGATTTCCTCTCTCCCCACCATGGAGGACATCTGACCTTTGAGGGAGGGGGAGAATAAGAGAGACAGGGGGAGACAGAGATAAAGAAGGAGGGGTAGCTGGGAGAGAGGGGAGGGAAATCATAATGAAAAGTGGTAATTCCTTAGAGAGGGAGCGAGAAAGAAATGTCTAAGGGCCAGTAATGAGATCGTCTGACTAGCGGGTTGCTATAGCAACCACCACAGTATTACTATACACTACACTCTATGAATGAGAGAAAGACCATCCATTGTGGCCACAAGTGGATGGGTCAGAGAGAAAAAGAAAGACAATGGGAGTATGAAGCAAGGGAACCAACTCAGTGTTAAATGGGTGATACATTAAATGTCATATAGTTTAAAGGGCAAACAGGAATAGGGAAATGTAGGGATGCATAATGACAGATACATAAAGTAACTTTTTAACAAGCATAGACAACTATAATGTGCCATAATTTCTTTTTTAATTGGTCAGTTACATTTAGGGAGGCTGATTGCTGAAAGCTCCACCTCCTGAAAGGTCCAAGACAGTGACTGTGGGTCTTGCTTTTTAGCCCAGTGTTTGTAATGTCTAATTGGATAGCCAGGGATCCAGGTGGGGGGAAGTTAACCCTTTGCAATTGTTAGGTTGGTTGGTGGGTCTGGGCTGGACTCCCCCAGCTCTGTTGAGTTGAGCTGCAGATCTGATTACTGTGGTCTCTTCACAAAGCCTGCTTCCACCACCTGCTCCCACTCCATTCCTCCAGCCTCTGATAAACTATCATCAGTGCAGATTGAGACAAATGATCTCCCTCTCTCTCGCAGTCCCACTGCCCAACTGTTTGTGCACGTACGAGTGAATATGTGCGCGTTCAAGAAAAATGTAGGGTTGGTGGTTGAGTGGGATGCATGGGCTGGGGCGATCAAGAGAGAAGTCGTTTTGTTTTTTTGATTAAAATATGTTTCTGAAGTGGATTGCGCTCACGAGTCATTATGTGATTTAACTTGGAATAATTTCAGTTCCTTGGCGGGAACACAATGTTATCTAGGGAGAGAGCAGAAAAGATCAGTTTACATGCACATTTTTTTCAGTCAAACTTGCCTTTTGGGTCTGTACAGCGTAATCGTGTGACACTGGCCCATGGGTAACGAACATTTCCTTCCTTGGAGGAAGTACTGGTTCATGTGAGCCCCGGAGACAGGAGGCAGTGTGGGTTCATGATAATCATACTGAATGGACAATGCCGTAGATAGGTTTGGGCGAGCTAACATGCACGCATGCCTGGTTTGACAGGCAGGGCCTGCAGGAACTGGCCATGAATACACACTCACGCTATGGGGCCAACAACAAAACAGGCAGATAAGAAGCCTAGACATCCCACCTCCATTTTTTTTTTCCATTGGTTTGTGAGTTATAATGAAAAAGGTACACAGGGATGCTATACACACCAACATGTGTCTGTTTGTGAATTAGGGAAAAGGACCAAAGATGACCCTTTATGTTGAACATTGCTGTTAACAGGCTAGCTAATATTATGGTTTGTCAAGATTAGATCAAATGTCTGGGTTTGTTTGTTCTTTTTGCAAACTTGTATTTCTAACATTTAGACAGACATTTTCCCCTTTTTTTGAACCAATGAAGACATTTATTAACATTAACACAACATTGACACAGAATGAGAATATTTTACTGAAAGAGCTCGATGGGCAAGGATCAGGGGAGGAGGAGGAAGGGTGGACCCGTCACTGATACTCTGTCAGATTTACAGCTAGACATGCTGACCTCATTGTGCTACTTTTTTATACTAGAAGCCAACTTACATAACAATTCAATGCCCCACAATGGCCTCTAAAACTATTGGGGCAAAATGTAATTCCATATCTTTTTATTTCCAAATCATATCAACCTTAGTTGGCATTTGGAAATATATAATAAGTGTATGTGTAAGTTCTTTTTTAACCTGTGTTGATTAGTAGTCCTCAGCTGGTGATGCTTACCTCTAACACTGCAGTTGCAAAAGTATGACAGCCATCATGTTGGATTTATTTCTTCTCACTCTTTATTGTATTGATTTCAAAAGATCATGGGAAAACAGCATCAAAATTTAAATGCATACCTAAGTGCTGTAAATACATCATCAACTAAAAGAATAGAATTGGCCTTACTGCTCAAAGGGCAGGTGGTGCAACAAGGGAAGGATCGCATTCATAAGCTGCAAACATTAAACCTTTGTCAGAAGAAGACCAAGTCTGCAAATCCTTTAATGTAACCTATATTACTTTTCTATCCTGGTGAAAGTGTTAGTCTTTAAGCTGTCAAAAACAAAGGTGCGAAACGGTATTTCAACTCCTCGGATGTGAGTCGTAACTTTGAGATGAATGTTTCACATTTGCTTCTTAATATTAAATGAAACAGTAACCATGGCAACATCAGGATGTTTTGCTTTCCCAAAACAGTAAGACAGACATAAATGCCATTTCTATCTATGTCCTTATCAGCACTAGACCAGAGGACACAGGCTGCCCTTCCTTGTCCCCGCAACTACAACCTCTTTTAGGAATCTGGGGCCACCACTTACCATTGTGCTGTCCTACAGGAAGCACAGCTCACTGCTCACTCCCAGCATTCACTGGGTTTCCTGTGTCAGGTTACCACATCCTGTGTTTATTTTCTTTGCTTTTTGTCTGTATCCACCCTATAGGATTTTTCTAATATCCACTATCTCAACAGTTGGAAAGAGGTGTTCCTCACTGACAACTTCTTTTTCGCGTCTTATCTCTTTAGAGATATATACTCTCCCTCTGTGAAGAATTTTGATTTGCTTTGATTAGACTTGGATCTTTGCATAGTTTTCCTTCTCAAGTTAGCAGAAAACAGCTAAACCAAAAAGAACCTCAATCAATTTCAAATGAAGCAGTTCATTCAATGGACATTGTCTTTGACAGATAAGCTTGTTACACCTTGAGAAAAAGGCTAAAGGAAAGACTTTAAAACAATCTATTCAAAGTAATTATTGCTCAGCTTGTTTTTTTTCCCCTTTCTACTCTTCTAAAACAAACAGCTTTGGAAAACTTAGAAGGGTGTGATTGATAGAGAGCATGAATGATGTATAAAGTCTATTTTGCTGAGATCGATACTGAATTTCATTAGGACACAACTCGTGTGATTACACACACACACACACACACACACACACACACACCACTCTTACTGAGGGCATTGCAGGGTTTCCACCGTTGCAAACCTTCCACTGTATTTCCACTGATGAACATAAAGCTGAGTATGTGCCTGTTATCATCTTATATCAGCGCCTCGTAACAAGGTGCCCTGTCTTATGCTGACTTGCATTAGTTGCACTGATATGGTTAGGCTTTCCATGTCCTACCACAAAGTGTTCACTTGCATGCTAAACACTGACCTCTCAACCAAAGTAACACAGCTCTTCTTCATTTACCTCTTTGAGAATCCCCACGAGTATAGCTCACCTCTATTGTCCTTCCTCCTACTCTTGTATGCCCGGTGTGATGACTATGCTGTTACTGCATTCATATCCAACATCCATCTTAGTGTCCATCGTGCACCTTGATAAGCAAAGTGAAAAGAGAGGGCGGACATACAGTTTTGAAAAAAGTGAGTATATCCCATGGAAACTGACTATATTTTTGTAATGTCTGTACAGGCAAATATGTGATGCTATTTGAAGACCGGCAACAGCTAAAAGCAAAAACGTCTTCTTTGGAAAATGCAAATATGGCCTTGGGTTTACGAGCCAGTATTGCTTCTGTTAAACAGAAATGACATAATGAAAGGATTTTGTGTACCTGTCCACTGGTCCTCAGGTTTTGGCTTTATGACATTTTTGACCACTTTTCTATGCAAAACGCCTTCAGTTGCAAAAAGTTCCAATGTGTAATTCTCCACATAACCTTTAAATTTGAATTAAATCTGAGCTTTAGATGAGTTCAGGTCTCTTATAATTATATTTGAATTAATTTTATTTCATTTAAGGCTTTCCTTGGTGTTATCTTTTGTGTGTGTGTGTGTGTGTGTGTGTGTGTGTGTGTGTGTGTAGCCCAGTTCGGCCTTAACTTCAACTACTGGACAGATGGTCTCACGCTATCTCCAACCCTTCCATATGATGTAGAACTTCTTGCAGAATCAGTGAGTGCAAGCTGCCCACTCCCTGACGCAGCAAAGTGACTCCCAAACTGTAACATTTTCACAAGCCAGCTTCACAGTTTGTATGAGTTTCTTCTTCTGAAAAGCTGTTTTTTGTCTGTGCCAAGCATGTCAACTGTTACCCTCGGCAAACAATTCAACCTTTGGATTTATTTGCACATTATTCCAAAAGCACTGGTCTTTGCCCATATTGTTTAGCATATTCGTTGCAATCTCATACTGTTTGTGCATTCATGCACTTTGGCACCGATAGTTACCTGCAGCTTGCTGAATGAAATATTCTTTTAAACTCTTTATATCAAACATTCAGGTTTTGGGTTGTATTTGCCAGGTTTGTGAGTTCGAGACATATTGGCTGTCATTTGTAAGCTACACCATTTGTTGATGACTTCAATTATAACCGAATGATTTGCTTCATATTATTTGTAAAGTGTCTTACCAGACACGTGGGTATTCGCATTTTTCCTGAAGCTCTGCTGAGAGCCAGGCATCATAACAAAATGTATTTCTTCACTTCATCTTTACTCGCTCCTAATCGGGAATCCCTAATTTTATGGATTGGCCCTGCTCACTTTTTGTGACTAATCTTTTTTTTTTTTAAGGACAAAGGAAGACTGAGGCTACGTCTCAGTATTAGGGCCACATAAAGAAAAAAAATGATATTGCTCATTTCGACAATTAAGCAGAAATTTTGAGACTAAACTCAAATTACTGTGTTGAGTTTTAAAGTTGAATTGTGTTGATTAAGGTTGTCATTTCAAGTAAAACAACTGCGATGACTGCTATAACCTCTACACAATGTCTTGTGTAGATGAGTTAGTGAAACAACCTAATCTTGGTCCCACTTAAACACTTTATAAAGAAACTGCATTTGGACATCATATCCCAACACAGCATTTCCATGAAACATGGGATGAACACATGGATATTCATTTCAGATGCATGAGCTCAGCACAATCTGGTTTCATAGAAATATGAAACACAGTCACTTAAAACCACTTTATGTAGTTGTAGTAAGTAATGTGCTCAAAATACATGCTGGCACCACGAAACTTTGTTGTGGCTAACAAATTAATTTCTCTTAATCACATGAGGTAGCAGAATAAAGGACAGAGTTAGTTTTAGGCTGATGAAGACAAACCACAGAAGCAGCTCAAAACCACATTTTGCAGTAATGCAAAAGGTGAATGTAATATCTCTCTCACACAAGAGCCCTATTCGCACAGGACTATTATTACCTAGGGGCATCTAATAAAAAAATGAATTTGTAATAAAGGCGTCTTTGGTCTTAAACCCATGCAGATCAGCCACGTCTGTAATTTGTAAACTGAAGTGAAAATTCCAAAGCAAATTACCCTCCGCATTCTCCAAATGAGGCCCTGAGAGAATATTAGGCCTGTGGAAATTGGCATGCCTTTGATTTTGGACTTTATGTTTCCCGTTTTGAACATCTTCTATTCTTTTCAACTTTCTTCTGCCTTTCCTCTAAATCCTCTAAATCATAAATTGCCAAAAAAAAAAAAAAAAAAAGAAGAAGTTTGGAGAGCATTTTTGTCCCAAATTCAAGAGGGCTCAGATCCATTCATAGAAAGAGCCGGTTCAAATCCATCAGAACAGCAAAATCTAGAAGGATGATGACACGGAAAACATGCATGGCAGCATTCAGTAAAGAACATTTAAGAGTTATTACGCCTGTAGCTGAAGACCACAGAGCCAATAAATTCCAGCGAAACACTGACTTTGCTTATCCTGTGCAAATGAGTCGTACGAAACACAGACGTAAAGGGATCATTCTAAATCACAAGAATACCCCTGGTAATACTAATCCTGTGCAAATAGGTCTGAGAAGACATTATAAAGAAACAGGTTTAGTATACTTAAAACAGAGTTGTCAGTGTACTAGAATTTCAAACTCAATACAGATTCCCAGGAAAAAGCTTGATAACATTTTCAATACTGTGGAGAGAAACTGACAAAATTAAGGAGCATATTTTTGCTACAAGAAATTAGAACAATTCTAGATTGCACATATCCACCCTGTTTATTTTCTGTGTTTTTGGTAACTTGGCACCATATTTTTGTTGCTGGTCAATTAGAGTTGTTAAGGCAGGCTGCCAGAGTTTCTGTGTAGTTGCTGGTAGACTTTCCTCAGCTCCAATCAGGACTTCAAGAGAAACATATCTCTTTTCAGACATAAATAATTGTGTTAACTTGTCACAGTAACACTGTCTATTAATGCTACATAATGTTTTCATATTTAATATTAGCCACTACCTTAATAACAGCAAAATGATAAGGTGGCTACTGTGTGTGATGGTAGTTAAACAGCTGATGTTAACACGTGTAACACTGAGGGTAACATTGATGATGCTTTGCCAAATTTGTTGTGCTAGAGGTGGGCGGATCAATCCAGATATCGACAGTATCAAGAGCAATGATAGTCAATAGGATTAATATTTTGTTTCTCTCTTCTGAGATCAGAATGTTGCCCACTGAATTGTATATTACTTTTTTGCTTGTTTTTGTTTTTGGAAATAAAAAAATATACCTCAAACACACAGTGTCTGAAGCTTCTTTTGTTGACTGTCATGTCCATTTTATTTATAGCACATAGGAAATTTAAACAACAGAAGCTGACCCAGAGTGCTTTAGAGACAGTCACATTTACATTTCACGTGTTCAAAAAAACCTCAGTTCTTAAATACATGATGTGTTAGCTAATTGGTGTGGAAAATTAAAATCACAGTTATTTAGTGGTCATTAGAATGTGTGCAAAATTTGTCCTGTATTTAGTATCAGATCATTACTAATATTTGCAGGATCACAGACTGCGGTGTGTTGCTGTTCATGCATTTAATTGTCAGTGAGGGGACGGGCTGTGTACCTGGCTGGTGCTGTGTGAAATTTTGTGTCAGCCAGAAAAACCTTGTTGTTGGTATCAATAATGTTGCAAATGGGTGTGTAATCTGATTGTAATATTTAGTATCAATTGTATCTTCTTTTGTTTTTGACGTCCTACCCAGTACACATATTGCCTATGGTACCTATGATTCTTAAAAAAAAGAATTTGCTTTCAGGTACCCTAAGTGACATCACTACTTAATAACACATGTAAATAATCTAAAGTAACTAAATATGTGGAGAGAAAATGTTGTTATTTGGATCAATCCAATGAACAAAGAATATGAAATTAATCACAAACATAATGTACAATGTTGCGAATAGTTAAACAGTTCATACCATGTACCTGTCTGTAAATACTCAGCATCTCAGCATGTATCACTCTTGACACTGTAAACAGAGGTCAATCACAGTGACCTCTTTAGGCTTGTATTTCATGGCAGGACTCAAGTGCTGGTGGAAGAAGGATGTTGCAACTCGGGATCTAATCTCATACGCTGTAGGAGTCAGTAGAGAGCAGGAAAATGCATCATCTGCAGTTGAACAACGGTGCTGCTGCAATAGCATTACGCTACACTGTACTCTTCTTGCAATGCTCATCTGTTACTGCCCAGAGCTCAAGTGCTGGTCAGAAGTCTTTGTATGCCGCGAAGTAAATATGCACAAAGGCAACAATGCAAGCAAGGAAAGAGCATGGAGAGGCGTGGGTTTACACACGTAAACTCTAACATCATAACCCCCACCACCACCTCAGCCACCCACTAACCGTTTTCTGGGAGTTACATTCCACACGTGAAATATGCAACCTAACAGCCTCTGGGCCCCCTAAGAAAAAAAACGATGACTGTTACCGTGGCAACCTTAAACAACAGCGGCACACAACATCTCGCTGATGGACAGCACACTCCAGGAGGCCAGTGCACAGGTGCTATTTTCTTTCAAAACATAAACAAAGCAAAAAAAAATTAAAAGGGAAAGCATATATGTATGAAATATGAAATCATCTTGCCAGTAATCTCTTTTTTTAGGGTTTTAGAGCACAGCACATCATTTGTGCTTGATCAGTAAAAAGAAAAGAAATCGCCATTTCTCTTCACATATCAACATTAGAGAATTCTGAACACCATTTATGGTGTTCAGAATTCTCTAATGTTGATATGTGAAGCATGTTACCCCCTGTGCATATTTACAAATTATTTCAAAGCTGAAAAATTTTCTTGTCGTAATTCAAGATTTCCTGTAAAAATAAGCAAACTTAGTCTTTTGATTCTCCGATGCAGACAAAAACTCATGACTTTAACGCCATCATTTGGCAAAATATGAGGGTAAGTGTAACAAGTGTCCCATGTGATGGAAGAAGTAGTTAAAGACCCCAAGTGGGAATGTGTGAAGGATAAAGGCATACGCAGAGGGAGTAGGAGTAATGCTTAAGGATGTGTTAGTGGCATGGAGCGTGGGTCCGGTTCCCACAAAACACTTGATCGGCCTAATTAAAAAGAACCTTGGCATGATACTTTTTGAACGGTGGGGAGTCAGGCCACGTGCCAGGTCTGTACTCACCTCCTCCCTCCCACACACATCCAGGCACTGCCATCAGCTACAACAACATGATGCAAAAAACACGAGAGAGAGAGAGAGAATGAAAGCAAATTCTGGGCAAATCCTCAACACACTGTTTAGTTATACTGCAAAAAACAAAAAAGAGGCAGGAAACCCAATTTGAAGCACGGCTGAAGCTTACTGTCAAAGATGCATCTACTGTCAGTGTCCACTGACTCTCCTGTTTGTCCTCATAGTCTGAAAAGCACATTCAAGCTTTCAGCAGCAGAGTGTCCTGAGTGCAAAAGTGAGTCATCTTCAGCAACTTCCAGAACAAAACCAGTCTTTTGGAGCAATACTGTACATATGAATCAAACTTATGCATGTGGAAAGACTGCCAGGACTTAATATGTAGCACATTTCTGTAGCATGCAATCACATATGCACTGTATCCCAGCACACACACTCACACATACACACACACACACACACATATCCTAGGCATACTGCGCACACTCATACAAACAGCTATCCATGTTTGTTTAAGCATTTTTCTTCCTTTTCTCCAAAATAGACACACCAGGGTTGCTACAACTGTAGGAAAAAATTCTACGAAACAACTTCAACAAGTTCAGTACAAGAGTATCAACTTACACAGTAGAAAAAAATTGATATTTTTCTTGGGTAGGAAACTGGAAAATATTAGAGAGTACTTTGTGGACATCAGGTTCTTTCTAAATTGAAAGAGAAGACTTTATTGTTGTCAATAACTGTAAAAAAAATAAAATAAAATAAAAAAACAAACAAAGGAATTATATTTCTATTATATTACATTGTCTGAAACAATCCTCTTGTAAACCATATTGTTAGTTCCAAGAGCATTTGTCCTACTGTAGGCATCAAGTTACAAGCATATGTTTTTTATATACTGAAAAAAAAGCTTGTTATTATTAAAGGCATTTTCAGTCATTTTGATTTTCTCATGCGCAATAAGCAGTGAGAATGCATTCTGGTGCTCTGCAAAAACCTGTGAATCAGTCAAAATACTTCTAGGACAAAGTGCATCAGTACTTTGTACTAGAAGTACAAAGTACTGATGCACCATGCTGCATGTACCGTATGACCTCTATAATCTAAACCCCGTACCTGAACTGTGAAACAAACTGCTGTAATTCCGATGGTAAGTGGATTCACCACAATGTATATTATGCCTCTGGATGTCACCTTGCCAACAGCACCACCCATCCGTTTAAAGTGCTGCTCTTCCACCGTGTTACAGTGAGGAGACAAGCAGGTAATGGGATTGCCACACCCTGTTTGGGTTCAAAGCCTCAGGAGCTCTCAGCTGTAGGACAGCGAGCCGGGATGTGTCTGGAGATCATCACCTGCGTGTTGGAATTGTTCAACCTGCACAAGCTCATTGTTCAGCACTGTCTTAATCTATGTAGGAAAGTGAAGAGAAAACTGTGTTGAGAGAAAAGAAAGGATAAAAGAAAAAAGGAAACCCCCGAACAACAGCGAGTCTGTGTGCCTGCAGTATGTAGCGGTGGGTTTTTTTTACCCGTGTCAGCTCTCTGAACCTGAATCTTTGAGATAAAATAAAGGAGAGGAAGCGTTTTTCTGCCTGTTCTCTAATCCTTCACACACATAGTGCCCCTTCTCTCTTTAGTCTTCTCTGTCTCTTACATTTTCAGTTCGACCATTAAAGACTACCTGTGCTGTAAAATAATGAGCCTCTAATTTATTTTGTTACGTCTATAATAAACATCGAGAGAGGATATTGAGGTAGGGGGTTGATTATTTATTAAATGTGTTCAGTATTTCACACAGCCATTGCAGTACCAGCAAAACTTAGACAAGCACCAGATGCACCAGGTTTAGTGCTTGAAGAAAAATATGAATTTACAATGATCTGTATAAATACAACATTCAGGACACATGCCTAATAGTATTTGAGGTTGTTATGAGAGGCATAATGTAAAATAATGGCATTTGGAGAGGTAATTAGTGTAATTAGGAGGACCTTCTCTCTCAACAGTTAACAACAAGAATATAATATTGACATCAAATTGCATCAATGATAGTTTCCAAATTTCATCTTCACTTCTGTACCTCTGAGTGTGATGATACTAGGAAGCAGAGATTGAGCATAATGTTAGAAGAGAAATTATTACTTAAACTTTTTATCAAATAACTAGAAATAAATTTCATCTAGGCCTTTTTCAACATTTTCCTCCTCTTTTCATGCAGCCCTGAAGTACTTTTAAGTTAAGAACAATAGAGTTAAACTTGCTTTCTCTGCTCTGCTGGTGTAGACTTGAGTCTGAGCGCGTACGGTGATCCAATGTGCTGCTGCACTCCACTCGCCGTGGATAGCTGCATAGCCTTCCAGGATGTTTTGATTTGAGCTGATATTTGTGCTGACTGGACTTATTCTGGTCTTACAAGATCCAAAGAAGACAGCTAGTCTTTATGTCTCTTTCCGTTGGGTGACTGGCTGCAAGAGCGGTTCACACAGCCGCTGAAGATAATCGCCCAACATTTGAAATGAGTGGAACCCTGCCACAGGGAGAAGAACTCATAACACATATTCAATTTTACTTTTCATTAACTTCCATGGCTTTATTTTCCTTTCAGAATCAGAGGTTGAGGTGTAAAACGCCCACTATAAGTAGCAGATGGTACGCCATTCATCTGTGGGTTTACGGGCTCCTGGTGGCACATAATGCATTGCGCATAAAGTTCATTCACATCTAGAGTCTGCTGTGATCATTTATAAGGTATTTGGTGTTACGCCTTAATTTTTGCTGAGCGTGGAGAACGCAGAAACAAGTCTTCAGCAAGTATGAAATAGCATGACTCCATGGTTTGATTCTTGACTGCAACTGCTGCACTTAACCAATCACGGGTCAAAACAATGCTAAATTTGCCTTAATTATGGAGAGTCGTTTGACTTTTGGCTCTTACTGCTAAGCTGAGCCAAATAGGACCCTATTTGAATGATGAACATGTGCTCTGGGTGGGTTTTCAGCTCTTCAGTCATGCATCATTTTCTTGCTGATACTCTACCTTCTATTCTGTAATAAGTTCAACAGACCTATATTGCATGCAGCACCGTTCTGCTCTCTCTACCACCTAAAAAAATGTAAAAAATACATCCATCTCGCATATACCTTCATCCTCAGCCTACAAGTTATTTCCGCCACTCTAGATGTAATCCTGGCCCCCGGCAGGAAGAGAGAGAAAGAAAGAAAGAGGGAAAGAAACAGACATGGAGACACAGGCAAGAAACACATTGGAGAAGGGCTAACATTCAGAGTGAAACAAGAGGTATGGAGACACACATCAATGCTGTTAAGTGGAGCAACAAGAAAATGTAAACACCTTCCCTTCTCCAATAGCCTTTGCTAGGAGGTTGTGTGTTTGGGGGGGTTGCAGACCTGTCAGCGATTGTTAACACATGTGTCCAGGCTTCCTTTAGGCCGTTTACTTGAAGAATGAAGGAGGCTCGGTACCAAAGATTTATGGCTCCTGGGGAAGAAGTGGAAGTGTGTTATTGATAAGTTGCTGAGAGAAGGTGAGGGGCGCTCACTGCAGTAATTAGAGGATGAACTTGCAGCCCATTGATTGAACAGAGTCCTGGACAGGAACGGACTCAGTTCATACAGTTCTACAGTCACGGTCTGACCTCGCTTTGGGCAGGTGACCTCACCTCTGGTGCTAAGAAAATTGCCTAAAGATGTGACTCATCATATCTAAGCACTCTGTGTTGAAGTGTTGGACTCGGTCAACAAATGAGCCTCTACAGCTGGTGTTGCATCAGAGCTCAGCAATATGGGAAGCAATGATGAGCAGCCAGGCCCATGTCATAGCATCCGTGTGTGCATTTGCGTGTGTGCTTGCGTGGGCGCATGTGCTCATAGCACGTACATATGGGTGGAGGGGGTGAGAGTGGTGCTTCTGTTAAAGCCTAGTATTATCCCAGCATTCACCAGTGTTTCCAGTGACCGCAGGCTTGGAGACCCGCCCAGTCTTTCTAGACACTGCTTAGCAATGGGACCCACAATTGTTTGATTTGGCTGCATATTCCAGTGTTTTCAATGTTGCCTAAAAGAGGAGGGGTCAATGGAAGCGGTGAAGAAGTCTAAGCTGGAAGGAGGAGGAGGAGAAGACGCAAGGCTGCAGTCGGCCTTCCCTTCCATTCCCCCAGCTTTCCTAGAACTTAGGAAAAAACAGCAGATTCGGAATCTGAGTGCGAGTTCTGTTTTGTTCATTTTTTTCCTCTCCATTTAGTACCAACAGAAATTCTCAGCTTGTTTCAATCCACTGTTGAATCAGATAGGCTTACTTCATCACGAGGACTAGGATGTTGATATGTATCTTTAATCAAGGAAAACTGCATTCCCGTGATGCAGGCAATCTTTGGACCGTCCTATTTCTTTTAAGTTTCCATGTGCTTGACTTTAGCTTGTATGAGGGAACTGTCTTTCTGGCAATGAGGGCATAAATCAACCGTGTGAACAGGATTAAACTTCTGTTAATAAAGCAAATGAAATCACCAGTAATAATTTTTGGGGGACTTGACATTTGCATTTCATCCTATTATCGGTATTTCTAGTGATTATAAAAACAAAAGACAAGACAATTTGTTATTTGTCACTTTTTGAAAGACAGAGGCACAGATTTAAAATGTTTCATTACCTGGTTCATTGTAACTAACACTGAGGAACTTACAGGACATGAATCTACCCGGATCCTTTTGTCCCTCAGAGTCAACATTTTAGCAGTGCACAGCTCCCATGTGTAGGTAGGAGCTGATCTGGATATCTGAATCCCTCCATCTCATTAATAGTAGATGCCCTCCATCCAGGATTGAACATGCTTGAATAATCCCCTCCTGGGTTTTTATCATTCAAATATATTCCACCCAATGAGACACCTGTTCTGCATCTTGGGTCTCCATGACTTCGCCATGTACCTTCCAGCCTGCAGCGCTGTGGGGACTCTTTTTGCTCCTTACAGTAGACAAACTTTCCAAGGAAGGCGAACGGGATGATATGTTACTACTAGAGTGACTGCTTTTCCACATTCGGGAAGAAATCGCCATTTGGTACAACAAGACAAAAAAAGAAAAGAAAAGAAAAAGAAACAAATGGATCCACTCTGACTACAAAATCGATTTCACTAACAGAAGTAATTGAAGTATACTCCTCTTCCTTTTACCAAACATACCAACCCCCACCCTCTCTGCAACTCCCTCTCATGTCCGCCTTACCCTCCTCTGCTGCCCAGGTGAGTGTTGTTCAAGCTGCAGCAGCATTGGAATTACACAGGCAAGACGAAGAAAGCGGACAATTATCTTCAATATCTGTCAGACACATGACAGCAACCCCCACCCCCCCACCCCCCCACCCCCATTACCACCCACTAACACACACAAATGCACACACACACACACACACACAAGCCAAAGAGAAGTACAAAGAATGGGGGTGTGCTGCTCTTTTGATTGTTCAGAAGCATAGACATTTTCTCTCTCTCTTCGTCTCTCCCGCTCCCTTTCTTCTATCCCCCCTCCTCTCAGTGCCTTTTTCTGCTCATTACCCACCACATTTGCATGCAGGCTGCCAAAGAGCAGGCAACTATTGGGAGGGAAATAAAATAGAAGGATTAGAACAATGGTAATCACTGGTGCTATGTGTGTGTTTAAGTGTGTCTATATGCCAGTATTAATGCAAGTGTGACAGAAAGTACAGAAAAAGCACCCAGTATGAATACATCACGCACTGCGTTTTAAAGAACACCTGGGAGCCTTTTTGTGGCAAAGTAATGTATTAATTTATCTAACTCCAAAAAGATGAGCAAATTATTTCATTAGTTTCATAGTTTTGGTCTGAAAATTAAAAGAAAATGAGACCATATGTTGTGCAAGTGACTAAGATGCAACCTTTCAATCCATGGATTAGGTAAAGAACAAAAATAAGGTTTACAGTTTGTACCAAGTATAATTAGTGAAGAACTGCATCCAAGCTTCCCAGCACTATACTAAGAAAGAAAGTGTAATAACTTACAGTAATTTTTAACTTTTCAGTATGTCCTTTGGGTCTATACCTGCCTGAGTTGCAACGCCTTCTGGGTATTCCATAAATGACACGAGTTCACACATGCAGACAAGACCTAATAGAGCTGGGCCATATCAGCAGAGCTGGAGGTATCGCAAGGAATGGCCATATTGCAGCCCAGGGTAAGACCAGCAGGAAAGACTTTCAAAAAAGGGAAGGTCGATGAAAGACCCCCATGAGCCACAGAATGGATTATGTCTCCTTCCCTCTCAGCAAACTGATAACCACATCAGCTTCAAGGACCCCTCAGGGCCAGTGCAGGTGAGGCTGGCTAGCGCTCTCACTTACAATCATGAATCCTTGATGCATTAACTGTGTTTCAGATGCATGTGTACACAGAGGGGTCCGAGCTAAAAGGAACAGATGGGAATAAAGGATGGCATGTGTTAATGTGGAGGAAGTAGAAACAGGAGACCAATCAGCAGAAGCACAACAAAGCAAGGGAATGCTAACCTTTAAAAGGACTAGCAGTTTGAAAGAGGCGGGTGAGTGGGGATCTGTGATAATAGCACACACTTGATCACGCCATTACCTCGAATTAGGGATAATTAGCCTCGGTAAACTGGGCACGAAACACGCCTATGATGTTGGGCCCAGAAGGCATGCTGTGGTACCTTTTACAGCCCGGTGGTTGATTTTGGGCACACACAACTGCTGCTCACAGCACGGCGAGGAAGCGATAAAGAGAGTGGGCCCGACTGGCTGGTAGCAAACTGGGAGTAATTATCAAAGAGAGCTTATAATCAAACATCTGAATCACAAACATGGACTATAAAACCCCTTTGGCATACATCCAGGAGTCGTTTTATCCAATTAGTTAAATGGCTGTAATGTGTGTGTGGGGGGCTGAGGTGGCAGTGAGGGGAGGGGGTCGGAGGCAATAAATGAATGGAAGTCCACAATCATACATAGCAGGGGATATTTGTCATTATTTTTTTTGTCTTTCATTTATTATATCATTGTTTTCTGTTAAAATAACCCAAGAATCATGCAGTGGAAAACCTGTTTGTTTTGTGCAAATTGTAGTCACTTCAAATCTGGCTGCCGCACTGCTGGACTGAAACAATAGCTTTTGGCAGTGTTTTCTTATTCCAATTAGCATTTATTGTATGCATATTTAATTGCCAAATGCTAGAAGAGGGGAAAGGTAAATACAGTATGAGGTTAGGTTTAAAAGCTTGGCTTTGCGCAAACACCTGGTCGAGACATGCTAAGCAGTTAATTCCACATGATTCAGTCTCCCTCTGTGCACATAAAATGCGTGTATGTGGGCATGACTGGTTCGAAGTATGTGTCAAGTCTGCCTATTCTCACTACACATTCTTGCTTTTTAAATTCCAGTTTATGTGTGAGAAAATACATGTTCACTGTTTTACTGTGAACACATCGTTTGGTGGTTTAAATCTTTCCGAACGCTTATCACACCTTCAGAAGTCTCCATTTATACTTTTTGGGGCTTTTCCCTGTCCTGGAGTCTGTTATCTAGCTTTTGCATCCAAAAAGCTGGTAAAACTACAAAAAACATGTTCCAAATATACTACTAAATTACTACTGAAATTCCACAAACTCCTCCTACGTATTTCTATCAAATACTTGAATAAAATACAGTTTTATTTATATAGTGCCCAAATCACAACATCAGTTGCCTCAAAGCGCTTTAGACTGTAAGGTAAAGATGCTACAATAATAGAGGGAAAACCACAATAATAAGACAACCCCCTGTGAGGAAGGCAACAGTGGGAAGGAAAAACTTCCTTTTAACAGGAAGAAAGCTCTGTCAGAACCAGGCTCAGGGAGGGGCAGCCATCTGGCATGACTGGTTAAGATGAGGGGAGGAAGACAGCGTAAAGACACTTATCAATGTCACTAACAAGATCAGCTATGTCACTGGCTAAAGCTAGGAGTTATTTAATAACAATCACAAGCTCCTAAAGGGCTACTGTAGTTATAGGCAAACAACATTGCCTTGCTTTGGTGGTGCTAACTGACCAATCGGGGCAGACTGGGCCTCAAGACATGAGGTAAAAATCGGGGCATCTGCATTTTAAAGTATGAGAAAAGTAATGTGCCAAGTAAAATTGTGAGCCTTTAAATGAGGATAATGCGAGCCCTTTAAAGACCAGTATTTAAACTCGATTAACTCTCAGTTTAACGAGTTCTTGCCTCACTACCTCTCTATGGGAGTTAATTGGGAGCAGGATTGCTCGGTGATGATGAAATCCAGATACATCCCAGTGAGTATGTGCAACAACTCCTTACTTATACCACACTAGAGAGGAATGTACCAGGCAGCATAAAGGGAGGAAAGACGGAAAGACCTGTGTCCTTCAGAGCTTTTTTTTTTTTTTTTTTTTATGATTAATATTTTATTGTACTTTTTAGAACACTACAGTCCACTGCGGAGACAGATTACATCGCATAAAAAAAACATCAGCATAGCAGCAGAACAGTAGAGAATGCTTCTTTTTTTTTAAAAAAACCTGAAAGTCACATTCCACATTGTCTTGACACTTCATAGGCTACTGAACAATCTAGAGTTCCCTTTTTGTGAGTGACAAGCTTTGCACTGTGGGCTGTTGCCATGCACTTGTTAACCCTGCTCCTCTTCCCTTCTGCCATTCATGGCATGGCTCACACTACACCAATACTATGTTAAGAGTCATGCAAATAGCAATTTCAGACACCACAAGCAAGAGCAGGATATTTATGGAGAAGCTTCAGAGTCGTGCAGAAAAACATGTGCAGTTAACTTGCGGACAGCATGAAACTAATCCGAATAGGCAGAACAAGTGTTGATGTGTTGTGTTACAGGCCTATTGTGACAACACAGAAGCCTAGTTATATACTAGGATATTAAAGGAATATTCCAGCAAATGAAAACAGGCTTTTATTTTTGCTATCTTATCTTCAGCTTGTTAAATAGATCAATAGCACATTGCATTCACCTCTGAGATGTGATTTGCCTTTAAGACACAGAATGTAAGCGATAGAGAATGTCACAAGAACATATACTTAGTTATACTTAGTACATTATTTTTAGTGCTCCCTCTCACTTTGCTCCTATCTGTACAGATTTTATTTTTATGTTTTTGTCTGATCACAGCTTTGTTTGTTTGCTTTTCTGCACAGCGAAGCAATTCAGGTGTTGAGCCGTTTAAACGTTTTTTTCCTTTGTTTTTAGCATTAAGAAATGTCTTAAAATATCTGTTGTAGCTAAGCTGACTGATGAGAATGGAGTGAAAAGTATGCTGCAAAAAACAAGTGAGCATTAACATTATAGTACATTCTGTTGCATGCATTTCGTAAGCATGCATAGGCATGTTTGCATATGTATGCATGTGTAAAAATGCTATATGGTTATTTATGTACGCTTTTTTTTTTTTAAGAAAAATTAAGACACCAGAGCACCTATGCTGCCATCAGCCTCCAATTCCTCCATCAGTAAACTCCAATATTAGCTACAGCCACTAAACTCAGGAATGTGCCACTTTAACTCTTTCATGAACACTCCCAGTAAGCAGACTCAGTCAAGCGTGAGATGCTGGCTGTGCATTCATGTATGGGGCATGTCCTACAAGAGCAGACACATACAGGGCTGAGTCAATTGTTAGGTGGCCTCTATCCCCTCAGGGCCAGTACAGGCAAACACAAGAGCAACAAGGATGGTGGGACGGTGTTTCCTGTAAACACCTTAGTGTTACATTGCAGGTGTCATTCAGGAGGATTGTGACTGTGTGCAGGTGCTGGTCAGTCATAGGATAGTGAATGCATTATTATTTTTTAGCTCAGAGAGATAGCACTGGCTTGTTTTCAGGGAAGGAAAAAAACCTTTAAAAAATTGTCTAAATAGTTTTTAAAATATGGCTTAAGTAGAAAAGTTTTCTCTTAATCAGCTGTTTTCTTGGCTCTACCATGCTTTAGGGTTTGTCTGGTCTTTTCCCCCGGTCTTAGTTTGTGGTCAACCAATCTCATCATTTTTCTCCACCCTACATCAGTTTGTCATTTGATGAAAATCAAAGACCCAAGTGATGACTGATGTGATTTACACAACCTCAGAATATGAAATCATTAAGCTCATTTCCTGCTGTACAGGAATCTAAATTATGTACACTAGATAGCAGCACTACTGTCTTACGCAATAACTGGTGGGTGCTTTGGCATAACTGTGGGTACAAATTATAGACTGGAGGGGAAAAAAACATGCATGTATCATCTGTGCTATCACTCATAGGTTTATGATCTGATATTTTCAAGCCTGGGTTTGGGTATAATGTCCCCACCACCACCACCATCATTTTTCTGGAGCCACACAGGAACCACAAAATCCAAACAAACTGCAGAGACCACAGCCAAATCCGTTAGAGATGCAACACCTGTGAGTCAAGCAGAAACAAACACAACACCATTTCTTTAACCCTATAATAAAGACACCTTCCAAAACTAAGACACCTTTAATGTGTAAAAATGCAGTCATTAAATCTACCACATAAGTATGGAGTGCTTAATCATGTTTATGTTCTCACACTAGACAATTACATACATGCTCTTATCAAAACACTAAGCATACGCATCTGCAATATATACATATATGCAAATATTTTCACTTGACTACTTCACATGACTTTAAAAAAAAAAATTCTAACTGCGTGTGTCTGCATGCATAACACAATAAGAGGTGCAAGCCCACTTAATGAGGTCATTAATCCGCAGACCAGCCACGCAGGCAACAGATGCAGCTGCAGGCAACTTCTCTGAGAACTGCACAGATGGGAGGGGGAGACTGGATCAGAGACATTTTGAAATGTAAGAACAAATGAAAGAAATATTACATTCAAGATTTATCCTGTTGGTTTCTAGTGGGAAAAAAGGATAAACATAGAAGATGGACAGACAATAGCATTTGCGAAAGGTCAAACAGAAATTGCATGTCAATTTTTTAAACTTTTTTCTTTCTTGTTTACATGTGTGCATCTGTCTTTCTCAGAAGCAAACAAGCTTCTCTGCAAATTTGCAAAAGCATTAAACAAACAGAACATGCCTGAAAATTTTCGGGTTGACATTCTCCAAATCAACTAACTCCACCCTGAAGACAGGGAGAAGAAGGATGCTCCTCTTTATAGCAGAAAGAGTCACATTATGACTCAGCTTTCACTTCCTCAGAGGTGCCAGCCAATCTGTGGGTTGGTAGCACTGTGAATCAGGACTGTTGCACCCCCCCCCCCCCAAACTGACTCCCACACTTTGAGACTTAAAATGTGTCTTTTGGATGTCAGGTATGTGTGATTATCAAGGCTTGAGCTCTGAAGTTTATTTCACGTTTCTTCTAACATCAAAATACAAGCGCAACTTAGAAAGAAGAGAATAATATTCTACTTTCAAAACAGTGCTCAAGATTATATTTTCATTAATGCAGACTGAAAGAATGAATATTTTTAATAGTGTCTGAGACTTTTTCCTTCTGTAAGTTCTCTTTTTATTTACATTTTCAGAAGTTCTCAAAAATGTCCAAGGTATAGCAGTATTGAGAATTTCTGTACTGTAACCTAACTCACGCTTTACCCAGCACGTGAAGAAGCAATGCCCCTGTGCAGACATCAATAAGCCGTTCTTATTGTAATATTAGAACTAGGGTTTATGTAAACAGTCACATTTAGATTACACGAGCCTATTCATGCTCAACGGAGTGCAATGTGCATGTGCTTTGTAGTAGTATTTAGATGTCAGGTGAATTGAGTGCGTCCTTTAGAGCAGGCTCACAGTGTTAAACTGCAGGGCTGCAGCAGGGCAAAGGGCAAAAGCATGACTGACTGAGAGGAGCATCAGTGTGAATGCAGTTGTGCCTCCAATCAATATCGTCTCATTTGTTTGTGTGCACAGAAGTGTAAAATTGTGTGTTGTCTCTCTCTATCTCGACTTCAAGTTGTGTAAGTTAGAGTTTTGCATTTAGGGAGTGAAAGCGAAAGACTGAAAGGGGAGGAATGAAAATATAGTTGGCATTTCAATCCCACACTGAGGCAAGTGAGTAGGGTATTCATAGATTCAGCTTGGCTTCATTCACAAATACAAAAGCCGTTTGCTCGTTCCAGGGTGACAAAGAGGCCAACTCATTCTTTTCCATTTACCTGCTTAGCATCAGGATCATATTGCTTTGGTTTTATTCAGTCAGCACTATCAAGTGCCTTCTCCTGTGTCACTTCAAGACTGACGCTTTGAATGAGGATGAGCAGTCAGGGTGCAATAACTGATGCCAGGGGATCCTTCAGTTTTGTGTCTGGTGAGATGAGAACCTTATCCACTTCACAGGTTCCAACCCCAAACACTAGATGTGGCCAAGAGAGACAACTGGCAAGCTTAACTAAGGACTTTCTATCAAGCTCTCTTCAACCATAAATTGGATTAGTATGAACACTTATTGCACACATAAATTTATCCTACATTACACTATTTTCTCTCATTAACTGTAACACACACAGAGTTTGAATTAAGTCTTACCAAATGTCGTGATTTTCGAGGACTTAAATGAGTTCTTTGCTTTTTGCCTGAGGCCCATGTCTAACAAAGATTCCTTGTAAGCAACATGAATTCACTTGTTCAGATGAGGTAATTTAAAACAATGGTCTTTTCACAGTGGCAGTACGCTAACAGGAGGAACTGTGTTCCAAGGTAAGCCAAATTATTGATCACAGAAATAGTTTTTTGTTGTTGTTTTTTAATCTATTCGTCATTGCATGTGCAGTAGCATAAAAAATAACAGAGACACTTTTTTATATTACTCATGTTTTATAGAGCAATCTTTTTTCTGATTGTTCAGGTAAGATTTTATCGTCATTAGACTTTGTAATATGATACTTTTTTCTTTTCTTTTTTTGCTTTTCAATTAAATCTTAAACATTTACAGTATGGCAACGTGTTTGGTACACTGGAAAGGTTTAAGACATGGCTTAATTATAATTGTTTGTATCATAATTTTTTACTGCTAAAATGTGGATTCATGTTTCTAGCCCCTACAGATGTATCACACAAGATAGCTTCATTTGCTTATTTTAAATCAATGAAATGGTGAGCTCAGTGATAGTGAGCCGTCCAGATGTAGAGCCGGCAAAGCAGCCCTAAATCATGATGCTCTCGTCACTGCACTTTATTTCTGAGATCATGTTTTTATCCTACTGTATGTTCTTTTGACATCAACCCACAAAATATTTCCAGTGACATTGTGAAGTGTCAGTATGGCAAACTTCTTTGCCAGAAAAAATACTGTAAAATAACAGAAGTTTACCATCACATAAAATTACAAAGGTCTTCCATGATTGAAATACAGTTTTTTAGCTCTTTTGTGTATTTTTGCAGATCGCTTATGTTGAGGGTCTCTGTTTTTTTCTCAATGCATACCTGTAAATAACTGTTCATCAAACAAGTGAGCAAACACCTTTGAAAAAGTCCAAATCTTGCAAATATGATTTCAGATTAAGTCATGTGTATTTAATGGATATCAACCTTGAGGCATTTGCACTTATTAAAATATTAGCTTCATTACAGAAATACAAAAAGGCAATACAAATACACGGGTACACCCTGGACAAGTCACCAATCAAGTCCCCAAAAGGGCTCTTTATGCATTTTTAGCAATTAAATCTAGCAAATAAATCAAAGTAACTTAGAATCACACTGAACATGACAAGAGAATTTAAGACTTTAGCCATGTATAGCTCACTGCTCACTGATTTCACAGCACAGTCTTATGGTAGAGGTACCAGGAGACAATCCACTGAATGGATAACTCTACCTAAATTCAAAGACACATCTATTGTGCTATTGTGAGGTCTTTACCTGACTGTATAAAGCGCCTTGAAGCGGCTGCTGTTGTGATTTGGTGTTACACATTTTTTTAATGATTACAATAATCATTGTAACTATAATTACAGTCATTATAATTGTTTTAACTGTTACATTTTTATTTTGACAGTTCAATACTGCTCATAGAAGTATTACAGTTGTAGAGGAAAAAGAACCTGCTAACATGTTTGTAGTGAAAACAAACAGGTATATGTTAACAGAAACTACAGCTCTTTTCATTCTCATTGTGTCAGATTTTAGATATATATTTACAGTATTAAACTTGAACTTAACAGTTTTAAATATACAATTCACATTTGTGAAATTGTTACGTTTTTACTGTATTTGTACACTATTTTTATGTGAACAAAAAATCTTAAATTAGGCTTAAAACCATGAACCATCCTTTAGTCATGCTGCTGTTTGCTCAGGCTGTTGGGGGTCTTTCCATTGATGCACTGAGTTATTCTCCTGCCCTCTTTTCACTCCTGATGTTTTACATGCCACTTCTGCATACCATTAACTTTTGTCTTCACTCTTCCAGAGTTTGTTTTTTGTCCTTGTTTGGCTTTTTTCTCTTTTCTTTCTCTTTCCCCTCACCCACCACCTGGTTGCAGCAGATGGCTGTTAAAAAGGAGTTTTTCCTTCCCACCTTCACCAAGAGCTTTCTTATAATGGAATCACAGGATTGGTGGGTTTTCTCTATATATTGTAGGATCCATACCTTACAATATAAAGTACTTTGAGATGATTGCTGTTCATTGGTGCTATATAAATAAAGCTGAATTGAATTGAATTGACACAAGACTGAATTTTCTCCAACATCAAAATTATATAAGCAAAGTATTTACAATAATTTGGTAATGTTAACATATCGCTTACATCTAACAGCACTCATACCAAGGAGACCAGTACTGCAGTAGATATGCTACTGAGATGACAGCCCCATGATGTGAGAGGCTCAGTGTTGTAGAGCACAAGGTAGTCAATGGTAGCATCCTGTCAGTCAATAGGTGTTGCTGTGGGATGCCGTGGCTGGGAAATGACAGTTGGCGAACTCTAGAAAACTGAAACTTAAACCAGGCCCACGAGAGAGAGAGAGAAAAAAAACAGGTGTCCAGCATGAGGCGCTACTGATGGTGGTTTGGGGGGGTGACTGTCAACCCTCATTATGCACTGTCACTGGGCTCATGAGCAAGTGTCCACTGAGGAATAGCCTTGAGCTGTTAGGACACAATGTTGCAATGAAATAGCACAGTCTTATCAATTATATGTACTCCAGTAAAAAGAGAGTCATAGTGACCCACCTTTTGATTTTTTAAAGTATTTGAAAGACATGATTTTTATGCACTTTCAGAAAAATGATGTGCTGCTACTGATCGATCTATTTTAACTACTCACATTCCAGCTGAAATCACAGAAAACAGTAGTACAACAGGTCAAAGTATCGCTCAGCAACGTGCTGTCAGCCCCTTGGCTGTTGTTTGGTCTCTGATGGAGAAGAAAGGGCAACTGTGGTCAGAATCTGCCTGACCTGTGCACACATGACTGCTCTCTCCCAATCCACATCACAGCAATACAAACAGCACAGAACATTTCTGTAACATTTAGGGGTTCAAAGACAAAGCACCTGTTATTGGCATAGTGGTATGACCTTGCACCTGTTCATTGTGGCATTAACGGAATGAAGGGGCAGCTGCTGCTGTGGGCGCCTGGTTTTCCACCCCTGTGTTTTTCTCTTTTATATATATTTTTGGGGGGAATATTTTATGTAATTGTATCCCAAAACTGTATTTTTGAGTGCACTCTTACAGATTTTTGTTATACATGTGCAGGATTTATGTGTCTCCCATCATTGGCACTTGCGTGTGTGGTCTTGTGAGTGAAATTTGTGCATGCGATGTATGTGTGTGGTGCTCCCCCATCGGTAAAGCTTCACCCCACCACCACCAACACCACAACCTCCCCCCCCCCCCCCCCGCCCCCCCCCCACAGGGACAATGCAATCAAACGTCACCACAGGAACCTGATATAATGATCGCTGTGGAGTGTGCTAATTAACACTGAATAGAGCTCATAAGCACAGTCCCTTTGCCAACAAATCAGCCGACAGCACAGAACACAGGCGATTGTCAATGAGCCGAACAGGGACAGGGTCACACACTCTACCCAAAATTCAGTTCACGCCAAAGAAAGCATACTAGCACCTACATACACATGTGTGCCACGCTGAAAATACATACTCCTTTATTATGGGTGTAAACAGCATGACAAGGCACAAGACTTTGAGGGAATCATGTCCTTATTCAAGTGCCCTTAGGCTGTTTTCACTCCCTGCTGCAGTAAACAGTATCATTATTTATATCACCATTGCCCATGAGGTTGTGTGCACTGAGAAAGCACAATACTAGCTGTTAGCGGCACAAAAACTCAAATACACACTCATACACAACCGCCGGTCTCCTTTGAGATGTCAGCGATCTGCTCACGGTTTGTTGGAGCCATTGTTCAGAAGGGCTCATATTCTTTAACGGGGGGCCTTTTGTTGTTGTAAACAGCATGAATTTTTAATCCAGCCCAAGATTCTGGACTGGTAATGAATGTGTCTCGGCAGCCAGCCTCTCTGGGGAGGGAGGCCCCTGGCTCCTGTTGCTAAGTTTCAGCAATGCCTAAGTTCTGCAGGAATCAGCCTGTTACGCCCCACCAATCTAGCTCACACATATATACACTAACACACTCACTCACATAAGGCCAAGTGAGTACACATTAGTGCACAGAGTTTCTCTCAAGTACATAATGCCAAGAGTCATTTGGACACACAATCGCTGGCTTGTACAAATACACAATAGCCTTTAACATTACATACACAGAACTTAAATTTGCAATTTTAAAAAAAACTATGTATATCCTGTGCAGTAGAATTTAACGTGTGCTCTATGTACACACAAACGAGCTTGCAAAAATATACACTAATCTCATACAAAGTCATGCTCAGAAAAGATGGCAACGTTTTTGATGAGCTCAGTCTCTTTCCATTAAGTCTCTTTCACTGGTCAAACTGATTTAAGGAATGTGTCTCTGTTCTTCCCTCTTCCAGCTGCCTTTTTTTTTTTGCTCAGAAGATCCATATCTTCGATTCTGCACCAGAGGCTGTCACTCATTTTATTAGCGTAAGGGTTGCTAGTTCAATAGTGTCAATTCCGAGCCTGAGCCATTGACCTAAAAGAGTTCCTCCTCAACACCCAGCCCCGTAACCACCACTCCTTCCACAGAAATGCTTCCATCATCATCTTCAATAAAATCCTCATTTTACCTTCAGCAGCCTAAAAATCCCTTAAAACTTGTCCCAAACGATCAACCTCCAACCTCACAGTTCCAGCATAAGGAATATGGCATATGTTTAGGTGCATATTATACTGAAGTTGAAGAAACTTGTATATTACGCATATATCTGCGTGCAGGTTTTGACAAATGCATGAGCATAGAAGCTAAAGATCTACAGTGGAATTTCTCATATATGGCATACTCTATTTCTGAAACATTAACCAAGTCTTGTGTGAGACTGCAGATAGAAACAGTGGTTGTCTGATCTGATGTCTCAAAATAGATCTGCTCCCTCTAGAGCCTCTCTTGTCATAGAGAAAAGCATCAATAAAACTGGGAGATGTATAATATATGTCAAAGGGTTAAATCAAAGCACTGCTTTCTTAAGTAAAAAAGCTGTGGAATTCTCTCCTGTCCGCTCTTTTTTTTCTGTCTTCCCCTCCCAAAGCGATTAAATTGCTGATTGATTTTTGTATCTCAGCTCAATTCCTTGCCCCTCGCTCTCCGTCTCTTGCCATTGATCCTCACAAGGCTGCTGACTCCAAAGTCAGAGGACCCATCCTCTCTGGCCTCCGGAAATGAACTTGTTAGATGGGCTGTGCGATTTATTGCTCATGAGGCTGGGGTGTCTCTGTGTGCGTGTGTGAGAGTCTATAGGGGCTGAATGTCAGTGTGTGTGTGTGCGTGTGTGTGTGAACCAACACTGCTTTCACAGGAGTTGGAATTTATTGCATGTCTGCATTTCTCTGCACAGTGCATGGACGTGTCCGTGTGAGGGAGCAAAGTGTTGAATTTATACTGTGTCTCAGTGTGTGTACATGTATGTATTGATATTTTTCATGTTTGACGGTCGTACACATTATGCTAAGAGGTGTTTTCTTATTTTAATAAATCTTTGCAATAATAAATCTTGTCTTTCATGTAAACTTTGTTGACCCATGGTGTTCTGCTTAACTCTGGAATATTCTTGGTTGCAGACTAGGTAGCAATTTAACATCCAATATAAGGAGTCACTAAAGATTGGGGAGCTTTTTCTCTTTTGTTTTTTTAGTGCTATTATGCAGAGCTCTTCCTGGTATTCCTCGGTCTACTTCTCACTGCCCTGCTCCGTCTACCTGTATGTGACATCAGACACAGCCCTGTCCTCTGCTGCAGCCTCCACTGACATATTGATTGGGTTCCATTTAAAAGCCCTGTTCACCCACCGTTATTTACTCCAATAGTAAATCTTTACAATGCTGTAAAAGACTGTTTTACACACTTGGGTTATACAGTCTCCCTGCTGCAGGAGCCAGACAGGCGTGTGTCAGGTGGAGAGGAGAGATGAGAGGAGAGGGTTCTGCACGTCCTCTTTCCCTAGAAGCAAATGCAGTGCAATGGCCCCAGAATGGGCATTGGCACTACTTTAAAGGACGCTCCAGGAGAATGAGCTGCCTGCTCTCCATTAACTTCTTTCTTCTCTTTCTGTTTTGGACCTCCTCCATTCTTTTGTCTTAAGCTACTAGATTTTTTTTTCTATTTGGTACAGTGGCATTAAATTTGTTTAACATAAGTGTGCAGTTTAGGTAAATGGTATAGAAAGCGCTTAAGCAACAATACGTGAAAGAAAGAGATTAATATAAGACCAGCTCCAGAGACGTTGTTTAAACTGAGAAAAAGAACAATTTTATGAAAAATATTAACCCTAATTTTGTTTTGTGTAGTTTACCCTCTTCTTTTAACAGCAGCCTGTAAACATCAGGGAACTGAGGAGACCAGTTGCTGGACTTTTGCTAGAGGAATGTCGTCCCGTTCTTGTGTCATATAGGATACTCGGCAGTCCCGGGCCATCTTTGTCCTATTTTTGGTTTCATGATGTGCCAACTGTTTTTAGCTGGTGAAAGGTCTGAACTGCATGCAGGACACTTCAGCACCCAGACTGTTCTACTATGAAGTATGTAATAGATGTAGCATGTGGTTTAGCATTGTCTTGCTAAAATATACACTTCCTTGAAAAATCTCCTCTTTAGTCCAGAAGTTTTCCAAAAACTTCAAAAAAATTTTAATTAATCTGACCACAGAACAATTTTCCACATTGCTTCAGTTCATTCTAAAAGAGCTTTGGCCCAGAAAAGACAGCGGTGTTTCTGGATCATGTTCACAAAGTCTTTGCATGACAGAGCCTTAGTGGATGGGGTTTTTTTCTTTTTTTTAAGATTGGTACAAAAAAATATGGGCAGAAATTCACCAAATTATGTTAGTCCCACTTAACCTAATTAGTTGCAAAATGATCCTACACATGTTTCTTTTTAGTACCATTTACTTTTCCAGCCCTTTGTTGCCCGTTCTCTACTTTTTTTGAGATCTGTTGTGCCATCAAATTCAAAATAAACTAATATTTTCCATTAAATTGTAAAATGTCTCAAACGTCTTAAGCATCTGATGTGTTTTCTGTGTTCTGTTGTGAATAAAATAGGGATGTATGATATTTGTTTATCATAGCATTCTGTTTTTATGTGCATTTTACACAGAGTCCCGTCATTTTTAGCATTTGGTTTATATTTAGAAGACATATGCTTTGCTCATTCCCCGTGTCTGTCTTTACTGCCTACCCAAAGACTTCAGCCCTAACCAGGCGCAAGGTGGTCCACATGGCCAAGTCACACCAGTAGTAATAATTACTTAATTTAGGAGCAGGGAGGCGGGCCGTGCTTGGCGTTTATTGGTGTTGATGCCGAGCAGACTTCAAAAAGCCACTCAGCCCATAATTTATCTCTCTCTGCGGACCCACAGTGTTTCAGGAGCAGAGTGGCAAAGACATAGAAAGTAAATGAGTGTGAAAGAGAGGAAGACAGAGAGTATATGTCTTTCAGTGAGTGTTTAATACTGTTTGGCTGTTGACTTTGGTGTACTTATTCTTTGATGTCAGTAACACGATCATCAAGAATCATTTCCCCAACCCCCTGCAGTACTTTTGCACCAGCAAAGGCACATACCCTTTCACAAACTCATCCAAGATGAACTTAGCTATCCAAATCATCTGGTGCCGCAAGCGTTCACATGGGATACCCAAGCTGAAAGTGTACACTCCAAAAAAAAAAAAAAAGAAAAAAAAGATCATTTGGAATAAACAATAAATAATTCATCAATGTGGTTAAATAAGTAATAGTGTGATATCTATTTCTTTGGTGGCGCTATTGCCTTGCTTTATTTATTAATGGGCTTAATAGACACCATGTCTTGCCATGAAGTGTAAAGTCTAAAAAGCCTATAGAGAGTCTTTTGAACTGAGTCCTTCAGGGAAAGAGAAAGTTATGACTTCGTTCGTCTTGTCCAACCCAACATATGCCTTTTTGGCCATCCCTGTGAAGTGGTGAGGTGAAAAGTACAGTCTAGACTTTTATTTTGTGGGGAATATGTGGGGGAAAGGGTCAAAGAGTGACATGAGCCAGCTGTGGAATCCTGATCACAGCGGCTCCCCGATTCTTTCCCTCCTTTACTTCACACACATACAACCGTACTCCCATCCCCAATTTCCCTGTAATATCCATGAGATGCTCCATAAATACCCTCCCCCACCATATCCAGAGGAGGATATCCGCCCTTCTCTGGAGAGATAGAATGTCTCTCTCCATATCTGGCAACCATGACCACATTTTAAGCCAGGGCTTCTGTGAAATATTCCCTTCGTGTGGCTCTGGGTTTAAAAGCACCCAGAGGGATACAGAAACTTCTGAGACTTGAAACAAGCACACTGAACTATTTTCAAATCATAATTAAGTAAAATAGAAAAAGAACCCTTCTTAAACCTTTGGTAACTACAGGGTTTATTGTCTCTGAGCTACCCAGCTTTTACTCACAAGGCTGCAATAGGAGCATTGGGATGAATCCAGTTATGTGGCTCATAACTTTCGCTGCACCATATTCAAGTTTCGAAACACCTAATTACTTTTGGCAAATTGACAATTCATCTTTTCCAAGTTAACACAAAACAGCAAAAAGTAACCTCATTACTCTGTTCCCTCTTATTTAAACGTGTTCCCCCTTCCTAGAACTTTTGGGTTAATAAAGGTGGAACTATGCACCTGGCACTGAAATAGGTTGGGTGGGCTTAATGGTGTGTTGTTCAAGTGTTGACACCTTCTAATATGTTGACAAATGTGCGCTTTAGTGGCCAGTCAACAACTTGCTAATATACGACCACTACACTTTCTGCTGCTGAGGATGATTGAGGCGGTAGAGGCAGTGTGGTGCAGTGCTATGGAGTGTAAGCGTTTTTGCAGATAGGTGGACAAGAATACGCTGTCATCCTGAAACATGGCTGGCTGCAGCCAGACGCTGTAAATCAAGCAGCGCCAGAATTTCAGCACAGGCTACAGTGTCACCATGCACCTGCACATACTCTGCAGTCTATGACTGCAGAGCAGTACTCTGTTGAAATATATACTACAAACTACATACAGATATATACAGATAATATTGTGTTGTAATATTACCAGCAATATTACCACCCCCACTTCTCCTTTCACTCCAAGTTGTTTCTGCAATTTCTGGTCATTACATAAAAACCTGCCTGTCAATGCATACAGGTAAGTGTATGCATGCAACACACACACACACTCTCTCATACACACACACACACACCTCACTGTCTTAGATTGCCAAGGGTGGAGAGACAATAAAAAATTATAGCCAGGGCTGCCCCCTCTGGCCTGTGGCCATTGGAGAGGAGAATGCCTCTCACCTCCCATTTCCTTTGGTCCACAGGAGGCCCATCTCAACACAGTCACTGACCCATCTGTCCCGCATGGCTAACTGGGCTCCTGTGTATTCACCACAGCAGTGAAATAGTGAAGGGAAGGAGGGGTGAAGGGGGCCGACAACATCTGGGAACTATCAAGCCAAAAGAGCCTTAGATCCTGAGATTCCAGTCTCTGACCCCTCTCCTCTTCTCACCCCCCTCATGCCTCTTCTCATCCCCTCCACCACCACCTTTCCTTTCCATCTGTCTCCCTCCTCCTCACTTCTCCCCCACCTCTTCCTCTCCTCCTATCGTCCCGGCTGCCCATCATTTCCATGTCTCTTCGGCAGTGGGCCTAATCCAAACAGATTGTCTAACTGTTTTAAAAACATACTCCCTTTCTCAGCCCCCTCTTTGCCCCCTCTCTGTCCTGTGTTCATCCTGGGGAACAGACACTCTCTTTCATAGTGGAGGAGGTGCTGGTGTCAGTCTGGCCTAGGTTAGCAGGTTGCTGCTCTGCACAACCATTTCAGGAGCAAAGAAGCTAGCCAGGCCCCAAAGCACTTTGACAGATCCCCATTTAATACTCAATCCTGACACATTACATGCCATCCAACCCATCCTCTCCCTCCAACTCCCCACTAAGTCTCTATAGGAATGACTACAGCTGGCCACATAGTCACATCGTGTGTGTGTGTGTGTGTGTGTCTGTGTGGTGCAAATCCCATTGTTCCAGGTATATTGTCCAACCTTGCCATGCTATTCCACAGGCTAGGCCAGGAAAAGCCTTTGGGGGAGCATCCCAGTAGGGTGCTTGAGAGCAGAGAGGTATCCCAGGAGACCACCAGGCCTCCCACTGGGTAGCCTGCCTACATCAGAGCCACCCCCCCGCCACTGCCTGCTGAACTCCTGCATACTGTGTTTTGTTTAGAAGGAAGCTCTGTCCCTATTTACCATAATTGAATTAAAAGGATTAACATGGTTTCAATGTTGCTCACATCTGTGTTCTCTATGATTCCACCTCTTTGCTTCTGTCTTGAATTCTTGACAGAATTCAAGGGGACTGGGGATTTGCAAATGCTTAGAAAAAGGTTTCCCATGAAATAAATGCAAGCCTTTAGATCATTAAAGCCCACTTTACAATGTGTCAGATAGCTATTTATGGATTGTACTAATCTAAAATCTTCATATTAAAATTTGAAAAAAAAAAATCATGCTTTATAAATAGATGGAAGACACTGTAAAAATCTAGTGGACCGAAGTGCTGAGATTCTCTGTGTAGATTTTAACCCACTTGTGTAGTTGCTATCCCAATTGGGTTGTGACTGAGGGTCATAAGAGCAGTGGCCTACAGATCAGAGACTGGATTAATTGTTGACACTCTCCTAGTCCAAACAGAACCTTCACTACCCCCTTCACTACACACACACATACACACACACACACACACACACACACACACAAATACACACGCACACACAACGCTCCAAACTACATCGAGGCCCTGACAGACACTTTGATTTATGTCTAGCCACCAACAAAAAAAGAGAGCAAAATCAATTGGCTATTACTGCACTTAGCACTGGGCTGTCACCACCTGGGAGTAGGGTGTTGAAAATAAAAGACGGAGTCCATACAACACTTCCATACCACTCCATATAGCCATTCCCACTGGGAAGACACAGATCAGTGCTCAATCTCCATATACACAGTCTACAAAATGACTGTCTGTAATACTTGTGCTTGGGGGCAGCAGCAGCCCAGAGGTCAGAGAAGCTGGTTTGAGAATGTCCATGGGTGAAATTGCCAGACGGACTAGAAAAACGTAGGTGGAGAAAGCTGCAGCCAGACCTGCTGAGAAAGTCTCCAACTTCCATCTGGTATATAGAAATGTACCTTGGTTGCATGTTGATGCTTGCAGGTCTGCCTGTTTATCTGTGCACTAATTTACAGTGTGAAAGCAGTGCCAATGAATTAATTTAACATAATACTTGATTTTTACTCATTATTGGTTGTGGACAAGCACTGGCCAAATTTAATGTGTCAGTAAACTTTGACCCAAGCTCACTTAATCTTTCTGAGCTTCTGATGTTTTTCTCTCTCCCTTTGTGGCTCTTTCTTAGTTGATTGTTTAAGAGCATTTAGTGTAAAGGGCTCAATGGAGCATACTGGATCACTATGTACTCTTTGGGCCTATTCCCTGGTATAGCACAACACAATTAACTGTGGTAAGGTTAGTGAAAACAGTCTCTCTTTACTGTCACTGTACCCCTATGTCCTACACTCGAAGTTTGTCCTGCTGTATTTAAGTCTTTTCTTTTTCCCCAGTGGAAGCTATCCCAAGTATGCATCATTCAAGCAATAGAGGGATATTTTTATGGTAAGGCTGTTGGGGGCGGCGCATAAGGAGGTAGGGGCTTGTGACACTGAAAAGGGCAGGGATGTATGATTTAGGGACCTGTAATGTTGCAGGAGTGGAATGAAGTTTTCACTCCAGGACTGTAAGAAACAAAGATTAGACTAGAAAAAAAAATAAGAAAGAGTAAGGAGGTATAATTACAAACTACAAAACAACTTATCTGCTTTCCACTAATAGGGCTGTGTCGAGTAGAGAGCAGTTGTCAATGGTAAAACAGCCCCTCACCCCCCTACTCAGCTTGTCCCTTGCCAGCACAGGAACCATGTCTGACCCAACAACTGTGTGTCTGCCATATGGAATGTGGACCAGGGTCAGTGGCTGAGGCCTCACAGCCTCCAAGGGACTATTCTGAGAGCAGGAGCTCATCTCTGTTCTAACCCTATACTGGCGTCTTGTGACTGTGGTTATAAATGGCCCTATGCGCTCACTGATTCGAAAACACAATCACTCTCTCTCTCCCTCTCACGTATACACACACACTCACAGACATAGTGGAAAATAGTCGATATGAAACCACAAAAGAAGAATGGTCATTTGGAAAATTAATAATGTGATTATAAGGTGTTCTAGTAATCGAGCTCAGTCAGCATCTGTGGTGCGTAAGTGATGACAAGATAGTTTCACATTACACGCCCACACCACAAAGGCAAGCACACAAACATGTTGTAACAGACTTTAAAAAGAAAAATAGTGTTCACACATGTAGTGCTGTTGCAATGTGCAAATCATCTTTGTGTCCATCTAGAGCTCCAAGTTCCTGCCCACGGACCATGTGCTGTAATCACAGTGTATTTAGCTTTATCTTTAGAGACTTGGCATGCGTGAGTCCTCTTTACGACACTGTAAACTTTAACTGCGTAGGTCTTAGTGCTTTAACTCCAATCCAGCCACCCAAGGGAGCCAGAGAGCTTATGGGACAGAATAGGAGAAAGCCACTATTGTCCATTTGAGCTGGAGTAGTAACACCATGACAGCACAATGCCTGCTGTCCTTAAACTGCCCTGTAGACATTAGGGTACAGTGATTTTAATGGCATCCAGAACAATACGATAGGAATAATTACTTATTACTATAAATACAGTCCTGACGATGCCACCCGATTCATATCAAATGCATGTTATACACGCACACAATTTTTTAATTCAGTTCAGTTGGCATTGTTTGTGTATAAAACGTATGCAAAAAACTAATGTCCATTCCTTTAAAAGGACAGCCTCCTCCCTCTTCTGCTCCAGTTGGCATTTATCTCCACGACTGCGTGTGATTGTAGAGGCTTCTTGCTGTTAAATCATCTATTTCATGAGTCGCTGGCACCGTGAGGGGGGGAAAAAAAGTTAAGGAGGCTATTAGAGGCTGCCTGCATTAATGTAGTCACCCATTAAAACTCCCTATCAAACTGAGAAAGAAAGTGGACTCGTGCACCCTGCACTTTTGAACACAAAACACTGACAGATAAATATTCACTGACACACAAAAACATGCTATTAAGGGCACAGATTTGTACGTAGGTGTTTGTGTGCATTATAAACATGTGACATTACACATATCCTTGCATCCTGAATTACACTTCAAACAACATTTCCACAACATGGTTATTAGTCAATTAATTAACTAAATATTAGTCATTCGTAGATGCAGGAGCATTACAATGATAAAGTACATATCCACAGGAGTTGCACAACACATAGCCTTACAGACACCTGTTGTGACGATCACATTGCCATAGCCCCAAGATAGTTGGTCATCCTGGGTGCTCATTCACGTGAGCTCCTGGGGGCTGAGACAGAGCCGCCTTCTGGTGCAATACAAACAGGACTTTTATAGGCATGTTTACGAGCAGGTTGTCGTAGTCCCCCGTTTTAGGACAGGCTGGGCTGAGCTAGTCTGTCTCGAGCTGGGCCGGGGCGGAAGGCAAGGATTGATGGCAGGCGGGACAGCACAGCCCTGTCTGGGCGTCTGGGTCATATACCATGGCCTCTGCTCTCTCTGGTTTCAGCTCAGGTTGCTGTTTCATGTGGGCTCTCCTACAGGGGGACACTAACTGTCAACATAGCTCCTCTGAGAATGGCATAGGTCAGTGCACATATGTGGTTGTAGGGTGTCTAGTTGGTGCATACAATGGATCATGTGGAGAAAGCACCCCACTGTGAAAATGAACTCTATAAATAAGAGTTAAACATGCTGCTCCACAAAAATGTGATCCCACTCAAACACAGTGATGTTGCTTGGGTCAGTGCATTGATGTTACAATTGAGTCAAGGTTTAGACTTCAAGAAAGGATGAACTTTTGGTCAAGGTGTGTGCACTCTCTAAGCTTCTGTATTGTGTAGTATTACCACAGCTGTGCAAAAGGCCAGATGAGGCTTTGACCCCCATGGGCCAAGGAATCATTATGGGCTCATAAAGGGCCCGAGCCAAGCCTCCACTCAATAAGCCTAGATCCACGTGGAGCCAATGCAGCTGATTAATTAGTCAAGCAATCAATGAGCTGTGCCTTCTATCCACTGATTTTCTCCCGTATTTTGCCCAGGTACTGCAGCAATTACTACACATGTACAAACATTCACACATGCACCCGCAGGCAGATACACACAAATGCTGCACGGAAGATAACATTCGTACAAACCCACCAATACACATACAATCCATCACACACTTGACTACAAAATGATAATGAGATACAAAAACAAAGAAAAACACTTTGAATTGGGGATAAGAGGCGACGGAGGGAGAGAAAAAAAGCTGTGGGAATAAGTAAGGAAGTTCTCACCTTCAAAGCAGTGAGAGCAGACTGGCTGTCAGTCAGGAGAGGGAGGTGCCATATGAAGGATCAGTCATCCTTGACAGTGCTGTCATGGAGAGCCTTAATTAACCAGGATTACTTCCTCACTTAATGAAGCATGCGCTTCTTCGTCTCGGCCCGAATACCACTCTCCCCTCTCCCTATTTTCCTTCCCTCAGGTTTTCTCCTCTATCTCTCTCCCTCGCTCATTCTCCGTAGCACTTCCTCTTCCCTGCGCCTCTCTCCAGGTAGGCTGCTCAAATCACTTTTTATATTGGAGACTTCTCACATCCCATATCATAGGTGCTCTGTCACTTCCACTAACTCAAGTGGGTGTGTGTTTATTCCACCCATCTACCCTCTCTCTTGCTTAATGCGCACACAACTTCTGCTCAGCTGCAGCTTGCACTTTGACTGTTTTACTCAGTCAGCACCATCTTTGAGCCAGACCTTCACACTACTAAAGCACAAATGCATTCAAATATTTTAAATTCATATGAACGTAAATATTATGAACCAGATGCGGGACTGCAGAAGAAAATGGAATACTTGGGCAAGAGAGTTAATGGGGAGGGCAGGGTGGGGGGACTGGTGATAGAGAGGGCTAACTAATAAAGTAGTGAGAAGATGAGCAGAGTATGAAGAGAGGAGGAGGAGTGAAAGTGAGGTGCAGGCTTGAAGGAGCACGGAGAGCAATTTGCCGCCACAGCGCACACAATGTCCCCTCCATGCCTGTGGGCCATGTGAAGACTGCTCCTTCAATTACACTTCACACTGGTCAGGGAGAAAGAGACAGGGAGAGACGGACAAACAGAACTGAGATGAAGGCGGAGACTGAGACAAATAGAGGCATGGCAATCTCGGTGTAAATACGGACGCCGTGTTAGAGAGACGTCACAAAAAGGCGAGAAAGTATCATGCACTAAGTTTTAATGGGTCCAAAGAGTTAATGCTGTGCCTTCTTTGCTGGTTACCATCAGCAAAGCAAGGAAAAACAGAAGATTTATACAAGAAAAATCCACCAGTGAGTTTTTTATTGTACTTCCATCAAGTATGAGGAATAATCAAAATCACTACAGTAGAGGCTATAAATATATATATGTATGTATATATATACATACATACATACATACACACACTGAAGAAAACATCTTCTATATATAATAAAATCTTTATGATAAGTAAAAGAGACAGCATTGAGCAGGACAAAAAACACAGAGTGATCTTCAGCAGGCTGCTTTCAGAGAGCCAGATGATGAGATAACGGGACCACAGGTTAGTGGCTAACACGGCTAAAATATGATGCCAAACGGGAGGCTGACTCAGAGTGACAATTGGGCATGTTCCAGTACAGCCAGGGTCAATATGTAGCCTTGTCCCCACTCTTCAATACGTCTCTTCTCAAACATGCCCACCAGGCATGGGCTGGCTGCTGAAGAGGAAGAGGAGGAGGAGAGCAATAAAGGGCTGGAAGGACTGAGGGATGGAGGTAGATGTTTGGGAGTGTTGGGGTGGAGGCAGAGGGGTGAGGGGTGCCTGTATCAATCCGTCAAAAGCTGACAGCTGACTCCTGTGCTCGCCATGGCCAAGGGCAACTGACCAGAACCAAGCTAGAGCTGGCCAGCTGTTTGTGTGCATACGACCGCGTGTGCGTGAAAGCGCATGTGCATTTCAACAGTGCAACACACCAACGCACAAACACACATGTGTATATGTCTCATCTTCCACCAAACAGTAGCCATATCTTTCTCGCCATCTCTCCGCTTCTCTCGCCCTCCCTGCCTCCCCAGCCTGTCCATGGCATCTTACAAGTCAATCAATCAGTTCCAGCGTGCTGGCATGAGAGCACTGCATTTATACAGAGCGCACCCTGCCTGTCATACTTGCTGAAGTATTTTTATTTAAACTGACCTTCAAACCAGTCCACTTTTCTTCCTCTGTAACGCCTCAGGTATGTGCAACAACACACGAGAGTCTTCAGAGAAAAAAGAATGGCAGAGAGCAACATCTGGTGTCTTTCAGTTCCACCCTCAGCAGCTTTTACCTGAACCCCTGGTATCAGTAAACCTCTGTCAGTGGTATGAGCGCAGAAATTAAAGCAATTGTTTCACCTGCATCCACTGGTATCTGTATCAGTACCGTGTCTCGTGCACACATGAAGATTCACTAATATATATAATATGTATATATAGCATAAACAATGGCATTTTAATTAATCCTGTTTTGTTGTCAGCTGCAAATTGTTGGAATTCTTCACCACACTCCCACTTCCACTGAGATTCATGAGTTCCGCATGTTTCACTGTTTGCTCCTGTTTATTCACATGTTTTTGTATTTCAAAGCTCTTTGCTCTAATTACTCTTACATAGACACACACACACGTGTGGAAAAACGCATTTTTTTCCTTTCCCTCTTCCCCTCAACTTCACCTCAAATTTAGGTAGACTCTGACTCCCTCAAGTCTGTTTTAATTCCCCTCAACCCCAACCATACAATTGAACAACCCCTCACCCTGAACATCCCTACCCCCGCTCTATCATCCCACAACCCGCCTCCCCCACCCCAGCTTCTGACAGTACCTCAGTGGGAGAGAGTGGCCCTGATGGATGCTGCAGATGGGCCCTTCCCTTGGAGCTTCCAGCCTCAGCAGGGTCAGAAACTAGGGCTCCACGTGAAATGCATGTTGTAACAGGAAACAAAAGAAGGGCCCCTGTCTACGCCAATAGGCCCTGCACCCCACTTAGCCACCTCACCCACCCCGGCAATGTAGGGGAAACTGAGGAGTTTGCAAGAGAAGGTGAGAGAGAGAGAGAGATATGCTTGGAGAGATGGTTGAAAATTAGCGGGGGTGATGGGCCTCGGAGAACAAGGAGCTGTACATTGAAAAGAAAACAAGGTGATCAGATGGAATGTTTTGAGTTGGGCTATAAGAAGGATGAGTTGCTGTCTTGCACACTGCATTGTCTTTTGCACTTGGCATTTTTTGTTTCTCATCTTAGCCACTATGACAGACAAGTAGACAGATACACAGACAGTACATAAATTGACCTCCAACCCTCTCTGTATCTCCCACTGAGTGAGTGAAAAATGTGTGCTTGTGCGTGTGTGTGCGCGTGTGTGTGTATTGAGTTGAGCTAAGTTGATCCTAGTTAAATTCCAGCCTGTTGGAGCTGAGAGTTGCACCAGGTAGCCAGCCTCTGGCTATCCACTAAATTAAAGGCCTAATGCACAATCCTTCGTGCAGGCTGACAAACTAATGAAATGGAGAGGTAGAGGCCCCCAGGAGGATTGGCCGGCAGATGAAGACGCTTCCAATGAGGGATTCAACCCAGGAGCAACCTCCCCACCTTGTCTTTTTCATCCACATCTCTCTACCCCTTCTCTCACTTTCTTGCTCATTCTCTCAGTTATTCTCCTGCTGTCTCTCACTTTCTTTTGCTCTGCACAAGACCCAGGATGTCAACAGCATGTCTAAGTGCGTGGGAAAGGTGCAACAGTTCAGCAGTATATAGCTATAGCTATATCTGCATTTGTGTGTGTGTGTGCACTGGATTTGGGATGTGCATATAAAGAGATGGGGAGGTGATGCAGGTTTTTTGGTAATGGTCTGTTTGTTCCCATCAAACATAGTTGTCCCCACAGAGGACTGAACAGACTTAACCCACTAACCCTGGAAGAGGTGCTTTGTCTATAAATAACTCCCACCAATTAAAGCTGTTTTTCTGAGTCCTCCCCACTGAGCCCGGCACCTCTGAGTCTCTGACGACTCGTCTCTCGAAGCAGCTCAGCGCAGGAGCCACCACCCTGTTAATTAGACTTGCAATCATTCACCTGCCCTTGTCTTGCTGCTTGGCCGTACTGTATCTCTCTCTCTCTCACACACACACACACACACACACACACACACACACACACACACACAAATTATTCACCTGATGAATAAATGCAAAATAGCAACAAAAAAAAGTACTATATTACAATATCTTAAGCAAAGGATTAGCCCTGAGGTGATGACTCTGTAGTTTAGCTATTTGCCTTCTTGTTTGACATGGGTGTTTTATCAAAACTGCCAAAAACACGATAAATGAAAAAATGTAACATTTAAAGAACAATGTGTCATAACTCTCCTGTGCTTTTGGTACATGAAATACACAGGACATAGTTTGGGTTAATTGCTATTGCTATTAAAAAGATGTCATGGAAATCTATTTTGGCTTGGGCGCCCCCCACCCCTCACCCCCACTTTGTCATCCTTATGAAGCTAACATCTTAATTGCAGCCTGGTTAACTGGCAGTTACAGTGAGTTAAACACACCCGCCCTGACATCCAGCTTCTGGCTGACTAGCTGGTTCATGGAATGTTTTTAACTAATTCATTAATGCAAACAACACATTATCCAGTCAGCAGGCTTGTTTGTGTAATGACCATCACTTACTGAAATGAATTTAAGAAACAGTAAAAGGCTATCTATTAGCTGAAAAAAAAAAGGGAGCGCTAAAACGTTTCTTGGTCATCTCTCTCTTCGCGTGTTCGTCATTGTCACGGGTGTGAAATTGGTCAGTCAGAAATGTGATGAATTCTATCTAGCCTATAAGTGGTTGAGCCTAGGGTTGATCAAAGGTTAACAACGCTTCACCTCTAAGACAGGTCCCATTAGCAGTTATATTGGGCTAATGCCAGAGTGTGTACATTGCCTTACAAATGTGTGTGTTGGTGTGTGGAGCACGCCAAAATGAAGCTGCGTCCACACAGGGAGCGATGTGCTCACTGTGCATCACTTTGAAAGTGAAGGTTGGTCACTAGCAGACATCACAGGCTCCGGTTGCCTAGGTAACCCTCTAATGTATTCACTACCCTGTCATGTGTCAATTACCGGTATAAGGCACTCTCACTGGTAGTTGCTTCAGTCGTTCGCATTGAAGTTGAGAAAAGTTTATCTCGGGGCCTAGACAGTGTGCTTTTTAACCAGAAAATCAGTTGAAGTCGCTAAATTTCATCAATATTCTGTGGTCTCTGGCAGGCGTGTTAAATTGCTTTCTGTGTCCTTGCAGCTTTAGAGGACAATTTAGACAAAAAAGTGACTGTCAATGCATTTTATAATTACTGCAGGATCTTTACCATACAATATTAAGTGATTGTTGTGATCACACCATAGTTTGAAATTGATATTGCTTAAAAAGATTACACATTTATTTATTAAAGCTAAAAGAACAAATTTAATCTTCTGCTACATGAAAACACAATCGTTATAAAGAATATTTTAATAAAAATCATGTGTTTACTCGTTTAAAATAAGAGGAGAAGAGCTGAATAAACTAGTTACAGTTGATTGTTGATGACATCAATGTAATGGTGGTAATCACTGCAAATGTTAGCTACAGTAACTATTGTATGCAACTCTTATGGTCAAGAACAAACATTAACTGGCCACTTTATTAGGTATACCTTGCTAGTACTACGTTGCAACCTCTATCTGGTCGTTAAGCTATGACGTGACGAATCCTACTTCCGGGCCTAAAGTAGTCTGCGTTTAATATGGCTTTTGTGTTGTTAACATGTTTAAAGTTATATATTTTCTTCTATTTAATCTCAAAAAGCTCCTAAAACAGTCAGTGATCACTGTTGACCTCCCTCGGCTTTTATTACCGCTAATCATTTATTTAAGCTCAGTTTTTAAAACCTTAGGATGTAACTACAGCCCAGCCCATGCAGCAGTATATGAATGACTAACCTCGTATTGTGGATGGATTATCTCAGTTGTTCTCCTGAAGTTTGGTCCTTTTACAGCATCCCGCCATGCGATTACATTTGTTCCTGACCACCGAGAACACTCATGTTAACTTTTATCGAGTGGAAAAAAAGTTAGCTTGTTTATATTATGCTAACATAGCTGTGTCGCTAGCGGTCACGTAGCACATCCTTATATACCAGCTAGCCAAACTTCAGTAAGCCTACAAACGTCACTGCTGTTTAGTTTTCTGTCTTCATTTATGTTGTAAGTGATAACAGAGCTGTACGTTTGAATTTGTTTCCAAAACCCCGCAGTCAGGACATGCTATATTGTATTTAGATAGAAGCTAGTGAGCTAACTTCCTGCTAACTTCTAACTTCGTTAAATGTCATAAATTCCGTTTTCATGGATGCCTGGATGTTAAACTCAATTGTTACACCTGGTAGAGCAGAACGCTGATCATTTTATTAAAGATGAAAGACTTTAGACAGTTTTTCAACTCTCAGTAATGCCATAGTGATCGTTTGATATATGGACCTGCAGCGGAGTTTAGGCCCAAACACGGCTAGTGACGTCAGACTTAACGACCGGATTGTCTTCAGAGCTATCTTACTTGTACACAATAAACAAGGTGCTAGAAACATTTTTCTGAGGTTTTGGTCCACACTAACATGATAGCATGACACAGCTGCTGCACATTTGTTGGCTGCCCATTCATGATTCAAATCTCCCATATGACCACATCACAATGGTGTTCTTAGATTGAAATCTGGTGGAGACCATTTTAATACAGTGAGTGTGTGGTATCCTTCTGCAAGCAGCCATCAGAAGATGAGTACACTGTGGTCAGAAAGTGATGAACATGATCAACAGCAATACAGATAAAACAGTCAGGACATTTTTCCAATCTTCTGTAGTTCAATTTTGGTGAACCAGTGCAAACTGTAGCAACTGCGATGAAGCTGAAAACCAACCCAAAAACGCTTTGAAGCAATCCCCACAGCAATTCTACTGTAGCAACCTGTACAGGTATAAATGACGGCTGCAGTGCTCCAAGCCTGACTCCCCATCACTGCCTTTGTTACCTGTTAAAGATCAGGGTCTAGCTGCTGGGCTTAAGTCTGCATATACTCAATCTGGCCTCTTCGCTAGCTTTGTGTTAGCATGCCATCTCTGCAGTTGCATGCAAAGAGCCAATGCCGTGTTAGCGGTGTAATCCAATTGTTTCTGTCTTAAACGAAGTTTACACTTCACACCACCATTGGCGGTTTGTTTTGTTTTTAAAGCCCATATCCCCACTCCTCAAAAGCTATAGACCACGCCACATTTTCATCATCCTTGTAAATGAACTGCAATCAGCTGACTGCAGGTGGAAAAATCCACGTTTGACATTTTTTTTCCCTTTCCATCTGCCCATCATGGAGAAACTGAAGTACATTTGTAACGCAAGTAATGTCATAACTGCAAATTTAATGTGATTACTAGATTTAATACAGTAATGAGTAACAAGTTATTTTGCAGTGTGTTACACTCAATACTGCACACCGCTCTTGGTGACAGCACAAATCTGCATCATCTAGACCAGGGATATGAACCATAAGGCCCGGGGAACAGAATCAGCCCGGCAAAGACTTCACTCTAGTTCACTGGATGACTTTGGAAAATATGAAGTAAGGCATAAATCTGAACTTATGTTTTTATGGTTTTTCCCACCGATAAAGACCTCCCCCCATGTCATTCATTCTACACCATAGTAAATGAGGAACAGATGAACAGAAGAGAAGATCCTGTTTTTCCACTATCTACAATAGACATTTCTATTAAACAAAAAAAGACAAAATGCGCATTATGATAACAGAACTATTTCTGTAATTTGAGATTTATTTCTTGTAATTTATGCCCAAAGCGTCATGCTGGCAGATTTCTTCTATTTTCTGCAGCAGCATTTCTTTATCATGCAGAACAACTGGGATGAATTTTTGAAATTGCACTTCTTATTCTTATATTAAAATATATCAGGGTTTAAATGTGTAATAAACTTCTTTACACTGACAGAAAGGGGACTTTCACTGGTCCGGGCCACTTAAGTGGGCTCACCATGTAAAATGAGTTTGGCATCCCTGATCTACATATGGGGTGCAAAGTTCTGAGTAGGACCAGCGCACAATCATATCGGTCCCTGCAGCATGAAGACAGGCTTGTGTGTCGTTAACACCCACAGACAGGCCACAGCCAGGAACTGTCAGTCAAACCCAATCAGTCTATCACTGTCTACTAACCAGCCTGCAGTCAGAGTCGCTGTGCTAAATGGCATTTTTACACATTAATGCATTTGATTACACTGAGAGATGCAGAGACTGCTATGGCAGCTACAAAACATGATGTATCCTCCCAACAACATGCAACATACCCGAAACACGCACCGCGATAATAGCCCTGCCTTTGACATTTGAAGTAACATTATTATAGGGCTCATTTGGAGCACAGAAGCCCCAGGCATGAGGCTCTGTTCATCAGGTAGGCAAGGGCAGCTGGAAACTGGGGGGGGGAGGTCAGGTAGGGTGTTAGAGCCTCTGGGTTTTGACATTCACAGCACAACAGACAGCAGAGATGGATGCTGGGTAGTATTCCATCTATGCATGCATGACAGAGCCACTCCCTGAACACAGCCACATTCAATCCCACACATGACCTTTCAAGAAAACTGGGGTCAACTTCAGGCGTTTTATTTTATTTTATTTTATCACTGTGCTCCTTTGGCTCTACCCTGGATACGCTGGTCTTGACAGTAGGAGCAGTAGGCATGCTGTCTAGATTAATGCCAAGCTGAACACTATTACTAGGGGATCTAAAAACTGGCAACAAGCTGGGTTTTCAGATCGGGATCAAGTTAATCACCTGAATGCGGCTCCCCATGATCCATTCCCAGTCTTTAGCCTTTGGACAGAGGTGTGAATACATATGATACATTACTGTGTTGTATGGCTGCACAGGTTCTGAGAGTTCATGTGTATGCAAAAGTATGTCTTTTGTGTGTTTCCTCGTGCAGGTGCTTGTGTGTGCACGCAGGTTAGATGGGGCCCACAGGGTCAGGAGATGCTGCAGGGCTCTGCTGACGGCTGCAGGAAACCAATCAACCTTGTCTGTGTATTCCACGACCCGTCGTTTTCTTAATGACCAGCCCTGACAGGCCTGCTGCAGCCCCGGCCAAAACCTCCCCACACCGCTCAATGGATGACCGGCCCCCATCAGCAACATGCTAATGACCCAAGAAGAGGCAGAAAGGAGGCGGCAACGATGGAGGA